>NW_027437187.1:31427439-32047439 GCF_033239565.1 Halichoeres trimaculatus
GACTCATCCCGGGACGGATCCCTAAAAACCGAGACGAGCCGTCCCACTTTTTTGGGACCCTTTCGTATGGGTGCCAGACTAAACCGATCCGCTCTCGGGAGGTGGAGCAACACACTGCAGACGGTTGATTGGTCAAAAGAATCGTCACTTACCCCGACAGCGGCTGCATTTCTCCTGGCGGCTAACAGTCTTCTCTGAAACGAAGCTTGATTGTACTTTGTAACAGAGAGTAACATGAAAATCACAGAGAGGATGAAATGCTGCATGTCTTCCATCCGTGCTCTTTGTTTACTGTGTCGCGTTTTCTTCTTTGTTGGATTTAATAGCGGGGTAAGCTGCTACAGCGTCGCGCTATTGTTTACCAGCTGTGGCTTCCGGCATCCGGCTTACACGCCGCCCACCACGAGAGGGCACAGTTTGCTGTGGAAACGCAAACGGGATGAGACTTAACTGTCCCAAACCGTCCCAAACCGTACTGAACCGACCTGTACTGCTTGGTGGAAACGCAGCTTTAAAGCACCCCCTGCTAGACAAACTCCATGATGACACTCTGAGGAGTCTTTCCTGCATTTTGTGTGCTTTGAAACATGTTTTGGTGACATCAGGTGGTAATATTGAACAATCATCAAACTAGCTTGACAGAATCCAGATTAAAGACTTTAATTTGGTTCACCAGGTCATGCTACCCACTGACACACAGCCAGGACTCTGTGTGCCCCCTGTTTCCTGTCTTTATTTGATTTCTCTGGATGTTATCGGCACGGTACTGACGGCTTCCTAATAAGATCACTGTTTCCAGACTAACTCTCTCCTCCCTCCATCTACCATTGATTTCCCATTAAAACCAGTCCCATGTGAGCCCCTTCTACCAGTTAGTTCCCTCTTCCTACACGCGCTCCTCGTTAGCATCACCAGAATCTCACACTTAGCCTCGTCTCCCCGGAGTCGCACTCATCTCTTTAATCAGATGCCTGTCTACCGTTAATTAGCCTCACACACATGCAGCACACACACTGTAAACACACACAGTTTGACAGTGTGACCCCTGTTTGTTGGTTCAGGGCTGTACATGTGTAGAGCTGCAGTCACCTGTGTGTTCAGTGCAGAGGAGGTAGCACAGATGGGCTTTTATATCCACTCTGACAGGTCGCACTGCTGCTGCCTCACATCTTCAGACTGGGAGTGTGTGTGGGCTGGACCCCCGACGCCCAAGGTCACAGGCAGATTCAACATTACTTAAAACAAACTCAACAGGATGGAAATTAACTTCACTGTGCAGCTCACTGAGATTACTTCTAACTAACCTTTGGGTGCCAGTGTATCAGATCAAACTACGTCCACTGGAAGTTTTTGTTCTTGTCTCTGACAACATCACAAAGAGGATTAAGATCATTTTGTCAATTACCTCACAGGACATGGGAGTTACTGAGCTACCTAATCATGTCACACCTGTCATGTAGCAAACATTTGTGGCCCTGCCTGTTTATTCAGGCTACTGTACTGCTAGTTTTGGACTGTGACTTACACCTCCCATCCACTTGATTAGGAACACCTGTCCCAACTGCTCGTTAACTCAAATATCTAATCAGCCAATCACATGGCAGCAGCTCAGCTCATTTAGACATGTAGACATGGGGGAGACGAGCTGCTGAAGTTCAAACTGAGCATCAGAATGGAGAAGAAAGGTGATTTGAGAGACTTTAAATGCAATGTTGTTGGTCTACGTGTTTCACATTTTTCTCACAACCATCTCTAGGGTTTACAGAGAATGGTCCCAAAAAGAGAAAATATCCAGTGAGCAGCAGTTCTGTGGGCTAAAATGCCTTGTTGATGCCAGAGGTCAGAGGAGAATGGACAGACTGGTTGGAGCTGATAGAAAAGCAACAGTAACTCAAATAACCACTGGTTACAACCGAGGTCTGCAGAAGAGCATCTCTGAACACACAACACGTCCAACCTTGAGGCAGATGGGCTACAGCAGCAGAAGACCACACCGGGTGACCCTCCTGTCAGCTAAGAACAGGAAACTGAGGCTACAATTCACACAGCAACACCAAAACTGGACAATAGAAGATTGGAAAAACGTTGCCTGGTCTGATGAGTCTGGATTTCTGCTCCACATTCAGATGGTAGGGTCAGAATTTGGCGTCAACAACTTGAAAGCATGGATCCATCCTGCCTTGTATCAACGGTTCAGGCTGCTGCTGCTGGTGTAATGGTGTGGGGGATGTTTTCTTGGCTCACTTTGGGCCCCTTAGTACCAACTGAGCATGGTTTAAAGTCCACAGCCTACCTGAGTGTTGTTGCTGACCATGTCCATCCCTTTATGAGCACAGTGTACCCATCTTCTGATGGCTACTTCCAGCAGGATCACGCTCCATGTCATAAAGCTGGAATCATCTCAGACTGGTTTCTTCAACATGACAATGAGTTCCCTGTACTCAAATGACCTCCACAGTCCCCAGATCTCAATCCAATAGAGCACCTTTGGGATGTGGTGGAACGGGAGATTCTCATCATGGATGTTCAGATGACAAATCTGCAGCAACTGCGTGATGCTATCATTTTAATATGGACCAAACTCTCTGAGGAATGTTTCCAGTACCTTGTTGAATCTATGCCACAAAGGATTAAGGCAGGTCTGAAGGTTTGGTATTAACAAAGCGTGCCTAATAAAGTGACCGGTGAGTGTATTTCACTCTGTTGGCTGGTCCTTGTACCCTGAGCTGCTTCTGCAATAACAAACCAGTCTGCTTCTGCTGCTCTGTATCGACTTTCTTAATTAATACAATAAATAAAACTCAATAAATCTCTCCAGAGCTTTCAAACACTCATAAATATACAGATAGAGCTTTCTCTGTGGTGTTTGAGGTGAAGGCTGCAGGCTAACCAGGAGGTTTTAAACCACTGCAGATCAGATCAGATCCAATGTTTGCCTTCAAGGTGAATCAGAGGAGAAACAGTCCTGCACAAACCCTCGCTGACGTCTGATCGTTTCAATCAGAGAAATAATTCTGTCTGTGTGATACAAATCCATCTGTAAGGCTGTCTTTTGCAGCAAGTTGGTAAAAAAAATAAAATCTGACTGATTTTCTGGGACTTAGAATCAAAACAAAGTGAAATATTAAACACGAGCTCTTATAATTGATGCGTTCAGTCATTACTGGAAGTTGCTGTTGGTGTTTGGCAAAATTCAGCTATATTTCCTGATGTCTTAAGACCCAAACCATCTAATTCATCTGCAGTTTCTCTTCTGCAACACTTTAGAAAAGATAGCCTTGGAGATCTAAATCCATTTCTGAGCTCTCCCACCTTGAGACAGAGCCGAGCATGCGTCATAATTTACGTGACAAATGAGTTTCTATCACTATTTATCACAGACTGTGTTTGTTTTCTGTGAAAGTCTCCCTGAAGCATCCAGCTGAGAAATGGAGGAAGTATTACAGTTTGGAAAAAAAGTCATAAATCTCTTTAAATGCATCGACAGACTTCAAGGAAATATTGTTTTTTGCAGAGCGAGTTTGTGATGATTGCAGAGCTGAGACGTGATGATTACTCAGTTTGTTTTTGCAGCAGATAAAGGTCATGTTCGCTGTACTTTCTCAGGTAAATATGGAGCCTGTAACTGTGGGAGTTATCCTTGAATTTAAAGATCAGCAGAGTGGGTGTGACTGGACTCTGTGCCCTTTAATGTGACACTTTTGGGCCGATCTGACAGGGACAGAAAACCTTTTAAAGGGTATCGTCCTCCCAAGGTTGATCAAAAAGGCAACTGAACTTGGGAAGTTCTTGAAGACGTTTCACACCACTTTGAAAGATGCCTTCAGTTCTAACCGACAGGTGGATGGAGCAAGAAAATATAAACCCCCAAGGGTCGTCCGTCTACCAGTGAGTCACATGGTGGAGTTAGCAGAGGTGTTAAACCTAGAGTTACAGTCAATACCATGACTCTACACAAACTATTTTAACCAAAATGTGAGTAAATGATAAAATACTGTGCAAAATGAATTTTTTGTGCATTCCTTTCATTTAAAAAGTGAGGCGTATTCACACCGGTAACAGAATACCAATGTATGAAGTTATTAGAGACGTTTTTTGTGCTTGATTTTAAGTATTTTACCTCGCTGAGGAATGGCTGAGGAGAGATAAAAAATGTGAGGAGTAGAGAAAGAAAGGGAGATGATCGTGATCAGGAGTCAAACCAGATGCCGCAAGAAACTATCGCCTCTGTATACACTCTCTTACACAGCAAAAAACTGAAACCCCATCAAGTGTTTTTGTCTCATTTTCAGTAGAAAATGTCTTCTTAGACATAAAGTGAATCACCTGACTCGTCCAGAAAAATGTCCTTTAAAGTTATTTAAAGACAAGAATGAGGTCTGAATTGCTTGTAACAAGTTAAAAAAAAATCTGCAAATGGAGTAAGAAAATAGTTACTGGTGTTTCGAACATTATTCTGGTTTTAAGCAAATTTCATAGATTTTTTTTCTTATTCCATTGTTTTTTTTTACTTGTTACAAGCAATTCAGACCTCATTTTTATCTTTAAACAACTTAAAATAAGACATTTGTCTCAGACTGATAGGTTAAATGTGGCTCATATCAAGTGTAATAAGACAATTTTTACTTAAAACAAGACAGAAACACTTGATAAGATTTCAGTTTTTTTGCAGTGTACATTGCTTGGCCAATGGCACAGCTATTCAACGCTCCCTCCCCCATAGGGTCACAGTCGTGCAATAAAACAGTAATAAACCAACCAGTTAATAAACCTTTGAGGGAGCTGCTTTGATTAAAAGATGTTAATTTTCTACGACCACATGCACATGGAAACTCTGTTTTCAAAAAGTTTCCCTCCACGCTTGATTTCTCTGTCTCCAATGGTTAAAAACGTTCATATGAGCATGACAATAATGTGTATTTATTCTGTTTCGTCAAATACCCTAGATCAGTGGGTAGCAGTGTTAGCTTTGACAGAAAATTCTGATTTAATCTTAGTCTCTTGAATCACACAATATTCAGTTTTAGTCATTCTGTAGCCCAGATGGACATTTTGATACTATTTTGGGATAATTAAGCATTATGTTATAACATTACATAAACCTGGACCGTGGTTTGCAGCCAGTTTTATCTTTTCTCTTACATCTTGCCTTACCAGTTAACTGTTTGTTATTCCTCTCTTTTTCAGGTCTGACCTTGCTCTTCTTCCTAGATACTCTTGTGTTTGTACCATGGACTGTGTAATAATAAAGGTTGGAACTTGAGCTCATGATCTTTTTTAAGCTACTGCATGTGCACGTGCTCGTATGTGTCGTCAAGGTAACAGGTGCCTGTTTATGAGGAAAAAAAAGCGAGCAAACATTTCAGTTTGTCATTTTTCTTTGGATGAAAATGTCAGTTATATTTCGTCACAGTCTTCTTCATCATGCTTGACTTTTTTATTGATTCTTTCCTTTTTTTTCGTCCATGAAAAAGGGTCATCGACAAATATTTTTCGGCATAGCCTTTGTTGACGAAATTGACACAGATGGGTAGAGCAGGAAACAGGGTAAGAGTGGGGTAAACATGAAGGGAAGGTGCCTTGATCCAACCCAACTGCTCAAGGGGCTTGCCTGTACACTGCTTAGCTGTACTGGCGCCCCTCTTTAGCATTATTTGAACTAATCTAAATCAAATCAAGTGAGTAAAGCTTTCTTTAAACATGAATTAGAACCCAGGGAGCGTAGATAGATAACCAAAAAATTTTGGGTAACACCCTTGGAGCATAAACAAGCTCCATCTCCGAAGGCATTTTCCAAAACTCTATTTTTTTGGAGATATGAGACAAAAATCATTCAGTGTTTTCAAAAATTAGAATGAGAACGGCTGGTGCCTAATGGCCAAACTACACCAGATGCGTCCCCGGTCCAGCTCCTCTCAGTCACAGCCTCCAGATCAGACAGGTCTGTATTCAAGTCAACTTGTTAACTCAGACTGCCTCCGCTCTGTTGCTTTCCAGCTGTGTCCCTGCTCTCCAGATCAGATGGGCAAGCCTCCTTTTTTATTTTTGGCTGGATGCTGGAGCAGTGACAGGTCAATTTGCACCAAGCAGATTGAGCAAGACAGGAAGTTGAGCACAGAAACCATCTAAAAATGCCTGTTGACTTCAGAAATTAAACAAACAGTGTCAAACCAGATTGTCCTTAGCTTGATGAACAACAAACTGCCTTAATGAGTGGAGCCAAGCCTGAAGTCGAGAGGTTGGAGGTTTTACATCCCTGAGGATCATTATTTGGGTGGGAATCAAGGGAACTCCTTGGTCTCCAGCTTTCTTGAAGTCCTGCTATATGCCGGACTGACACACAGCCACTGTGAGTTGACGGATGAAAGAGCAGGTAGTCAACACACAATGGAGTGGTGTCAAACCAGAGACGCAACTGGCGTATTCCTGGCGTAAGACTAACAGCAATAGGTGGCTGAGTCATCAGGCATTGGATCTGTCCACTTCTATAAACTGAGCTCAACCAATGTTGGGGTAGTTGGGAGGCAGGGGGTAGCAGATGGTTCAAGAAAGAAAAGGCTACACGTCTGCACAGAAACTGCACATTGCTGAATGCAATGGAAGTTTATCCTTCTTGGACCCTTTATAAACAGACTCCATGAAGCGAGAGTTTATTTTTCAACATAGTTTTATCAATAATAGACGTTTAAATCAAAGTATAGCAGAGTAGTTGTTGTAAGACTTTTGGACTCCAGTGCTTCTCGCAAACTATAAACTTGTCTGCAGCTCTTCTGTGAGGTCAGTAAACAGCCTGTGTGATGACGTGTTGATGCTTTTAATACTCAGCATGGATGCTTTGGCTCTCAGCATTCAAAAGTGGAGCTGTCTTGAGCTTGAACAGCAACCACATGTGATAAAAACAACAGGATGTATTTCTGACTAAAAGGGCTCTGTCACAAATCTGTGCTCCTTTCTTGATCTCTTTGTCTTCTCCTCTTGATGCAATTTATGCGATGAGGACTGTCTCCCATGCAGGGAGTAAATATCCAGAGAAAATGGACTGCTGTCATTATTAGATCAAGTCTCACTGGAGTAATTCTCCCGTGGTTGTCAGCTAATAAGAAATAATGTCCTGTTTGTGAAGGTTCTTGCAGTCCTCTGGGAGTCATGTGATGAAACTGAGATAAACACTGACGTATGATTTGAGGAGCTGCGTCTGTAAACTCTGCTGAGGGAAGCCGAGCGTTTCTTTGACCCTTTAAGATGTGATGAATTTGAACACTTACGGATGCCTGTCTGTGCACAGCGTTTAATTATGAGCGAGGATGGAGGGATGGAGGGAGGGAGGAAGGAAGGGAGGGTGGGGGTGAAGAGACGGGGTTCTGGTAAATTAAGCAGGCAGTGGTGGGAACGTCTGTCCTCCTGTTAGAGCAGATCGCCCTGCAGCCAAATCCTGCTAAACTCTGGCTGCACCCTCCACTCTCCCCCTCTCTGACTCATGATGCCACATCACACACACCAGCAGCATACGCCGTCTGTTCACACCTGCTCACACCAGAGCTGACGACACTTTCACCTCGTTAGCGCTCCGGAAGCAGCTATGGCGGTGCCTCTGCCTCCTCCGCCACATGTTAATTTGATCTCTCATCGATTTAAAGCTGCCTCTTGGACCTTTTCATCACTTTAAAACCTTAAATGCCTCCTCTTCCTCCTTCTATCTGCTGCAGCCTGTGTTGTTGCACATTCTCCCTCTCTGTGACTTCAGGGGATGAACCTGTGGAGTGACTCTGCCTCCACTTCGGCTCCATTTCCTCGCTGGGAAGGCGCTGAAGTGACAAAAACACTCAACACCAAGACCGTCTGAGGCTGAAAAAAACCTCCCCGTCCCTGTTTTCTTATTCCCCTCAGCTGTCAGAACTGCAGGCTGAGCCGCCACAGACGCTCAAGGACTACCGCAGTCCTCCCAACACACACACATTCACACACACTCCCACACACACTCCTACACACAAGTCATACAGCGATGAAACACTCACCGGTGGAAGCAGCATCCATCACGTCCCATGCAGCAGCAGATATTCAGCAGGTATTCCTGGCATGGCTGCTGCAGCGAGGAGCACAAGTGTGTGTGTCTCTTTTTGTGTGAGTGTGTGTGTGTGTGTGTGTTTTATTTATTAAAGCACACAGCGATGCATGCTAACATCCAGCAGAAGCGGCTATTTTCCTGTTTTTCCTCGAGTATCTCCAAGAACCAGCGTCTCCTCTCTTCACTGCTCAGCAGCTACAGAGATGTGAGGAGAGTGGGAGAGAGAAAGAGAGAAAGAGGGGGAGGAGGGGGGAGACTCAGAGAGGGAGGGAGGGAGGGAGGAGAGAAGTGGAATTAAAAGGAGAGAAAGAGAGAGACACTGAGAGTGAATGATAGGTTGTGTTTCCCGTCCCTCCATCCTCACTCTCTCTCCTCTGCTGCTGGAGAGGAGATCATCCATCACTCTATTACACACACACACACACACACACACTAATACACACACACACACACACACACACACACACTAATACACACACACACACACACACTAATACACACATCGATACGTTCCAGTTCCCCAGGGAGCGTCCAATGAGTGCTCAGCTCTGCGGCTGTGAGGAAATCCAATTGGCTTAGCGAGCTGTCAGTCACTCGTGATCCTCCTGAATCCCCACAGCAACGAAGAGGAGGGATGAGAAAAGAAGAAGAGGATGAAAGGGAGAAATATGAGGAAGATGAGAGGGTTGTTTTACCCGAGCTTTAAGTTGTGATGTAGAAACGGACAGGGAGGAACGAGCGGCTACCTCGAAGGCGTGAAAGTGCTAAAAATGTACCTCAGTCGTGACCACTTTCACGATTCATCTGGATACCATAGATATCTGCCCCTACAACTGCCTAAGTGGAATGAGAAAGTCTGAGGAAGGGAGAGCACACCTCCCCTCCTCTTTCATGAGCATACATGAGAATACAATGTAGGGAGAGCAGCAGCAAAGACCCCTCTGGAATTGATTGTATCGCTGTGTCTCTTCCCTAGAAGATAAAGGCATAGATTCAACAAGGTCCTGGAAACATTCCTCAGAGAGTTTGGTCCATAATGACGTGAAAGCATCACACAGTTGCTGCAGATTTGTCATCTGAACATCCATGATGAGAATCTCCCGTTCCACCACATCCCAAAGGTGCTCTGTTGGATTGAGATCTGGGGACTGTGGAGGACATTTGAGTACAGGGAACTCATTGTTATGTTGAAGAAAGCAGTCTGAGATGATTCCAGCTTTATGACATGGAGCGTTATCCTGCTGGAAGTAGCCATCAGAAGATGGGTACACTGTGCTCATAAAGGGATGGACATGGTCAGCAACAATACTCAGGTAGGCTGTGGACTTTAAACCATGCTCAGTTGGTACTAAGGGGCCCAAAGTGAGCCAAGAAAATATCCCCCACACCATTACACCAGCAGCAGCAGCCTGAACCGTTGATTCAAGGCAGGATGGATCCATGCTTTCATGTTGTTGAGGCCAAATTCTGACCCTACCATCTGAATGTGGAGCAGAAATCCAGACTCATCAGACCAGGCAACGTTTTTCCAATCTTCTATTGTCCAGTTTTGGTGTTGCTGTGTGAATTGTAGCCTCAGTTTCCTGTTCTTAGCTGACAGGAGGGTCACCCGGTGTGGTCTTCTGCTGCTGTAGCCCATCTGCCTCAAGGTTGGACGTGTTGTGTGTTCAGAGATGCTCTTCTGCAGACCTCGGTTGTAACCAGTGGTTATTTGAGTTACTGTTGCCTTTCTACCAGCTCCAACCAGTCTGTCCATTCTCCTCTGACCTCTGGCATCAACAAGGCATTTTGTCCCACAGAACTGCTGCTCACTGGATATTTTCTCTTTTTGGGACCATTCTCTGTAAACCCTAGAGATGTTTGTGGGTGAAAATCCCAGTAGATCAGCAGTTTCTCATATACTCAGACCAGCCCATCAGGCACCAACGACCATGCCACTTTCAAAGTCTCTTAAATCACCTTTCTTCCCCATTCTGATGCTCAGTTTGAACTGCAGCAGATCATCTTGACCATGTCTACATGTCTAAATGCATTGAGTTGCAGTTTTGTTTAGGGATTGACCTATGCGTGTATTCTCACAGCAAGGGTTCCCCGATCTTTGGTACTGCCATTTTGGGGCTGCAAAATTTGGTAACCCCGATCTCGTAAGTTGTGAAAACCTTTGCGTATCACTTTAGCACTGCTCCAGTTAGCAAAACCAGAGATGCTTCACGATATTGTTCAAATCGGCCTCAGTCAATTTGATGACAACTGTCTGGAGTTGCGTGTAAAGGAAAGAGTCACATCCAAGGGGGAACTTGCCAATCAATCCTACATATTGGTTGTACGATCGATGACCATTCCTGACTTGAATCTGGTGAATGTCGTCCCTCACTTTTACTTTTTACTCTCCACAGTTCTTGTTTCCATCACGCTGACCTTTCAAATAATGACAGAAAAAGCACAAAATACCCCTTAAAGGAGAGGAGAGATGGAGGCTTTAACCAGAAATGAAAAACTAGGTCTACAGAGGAGTATTTAATCCTTAAAACCATCTGTTCATTCAGGTCCAAAGCCTCAGACAGTTCGTCCCTGAACAGATCTGTTTACACACTTTACCGTCTCACGCTTGTATGATTTTTATTTGGCTGTGTTTTCCTGTTCGGGTTTTATGCTCATAGCCTTTTATATGTTTATTACCTCCTCAGGTCCCCCAGGAACCCCCAGCAGAAGATCATCAAGCGGGTCATTGGCCTGGAGGGAGACTTCATCAGGTAGGAGCCCGCCCCCCCTCTCGGATCCTCTCTCTGCCTCTGATAAACCATCTCATATGTTTTATTTCTCAGCTTTATTCTAATAAACTGACGCTTTCCTGAGGTTGTAGGAAACAGCAGCTCGCCTCTAGTTGAATTGCATCACTCGGCAGAGGTTCACTCCATCACGCTGATGTCTAATCAGATTAACTGGCATCACCTGGTGGCAAAAATAAATCACTGCTCAGCTCCTGAGCGAACACTAAGTACTCACAGAGAGAAACATGCAGAGCGAGAAGACCCTAAATGTTCACGCTTCACTGCTGGGAATGCTAGAGATATGTAAAATGTGGATTCATCTTCAGGGAGTCTTAAATTAACTCATTCACTGCCAGCCGTTTTAGCGCATTTTGACCTATCTTTCAAGACCCACAGAATATTGAGTTCTATGACTCTGTAAACACAGAAACTACGAAATAAAGAGTAGACTCTCTTCTTTCATCAGAAAAAAAGATTGTCACTACCTTTTTCTGTTCTTTAGCGGGCAATGTTCCGCACTGAAATGACGTCTATATACGTCAATGGCAGTGAAAGAGTTTAAGAGGTGGAAAAACACTGTGAGGTAAGAGTCCTTTAGGGGTCAGACTGACCTTCAACAAGCCAGAAAAACTGATCTTTAACCGGTTTAAGACAGGTTTGAGAGAAAATATTCTTTAAAGAAATAAGTTGAAATTTAGCTACGGCTTGATATTTGAGGAGTGACAAGTAACTTTGGTCAAAACGCTTGAGGTGACTGAAACATGGTTTATACTTCTGTGTTGAATCAACTCTGTAACCTTCACAACCTGAAACGTACCTTCTTCTAAATGTCTCAAGCTCCGAGATTGGTCTGCAGAGTGGGATTGTGTTTCCTGTAGTTACTACATTTCTGGAATCTCTGTCCATCTCTGTCCATCTACGTCTATCTACGTCCATCTACGCCCATCTCCGTCAGCTTTAGTGAAACATGAAATACAGTGAAAAAGCAAGCAGAAACTAGTGGGACCAGTAACCCAGATAACACTGCCCTCATGTGTTCTGGAGGAGTATTGCAGAACTATATGGACGATAAGCTAAGGGCACGGCCACACTGACCATCTGTACCGTACCATACCATACCTAATCACAATTGGCCTCCTACAGCGCTGTTCCTCCTCTGGTCGTAATGGACTGCAGTCACACCCCTCAAATATGAACCAGGCACAATCATAGATTGAAAAAAAGGTCATCATCTTGCTCGATACACATTTAGTTCGCCACAAAAACTGCTCCCCCTGGTGGCTGGCTGCAGTATAGGTTAAAAAAAAAAGTCTGGCTCTCCAGTCATTCCAGATGGGCTATGGTCTGTCAAGGGCACAGACAGGAGGACTCGAGGCGCAGGAGTCAGAGTTCAATCACAGGTCTTTAATCCAAAAACAGGTCGGTACACGAGAAATCCAAACACAGGCAGAGGTACAAAATCAGCAGGCAGAGGGTCAACGAGAAAGCTAGAAAAGGGTCAGAACACGAGAGATCAGATACGAAGGAACGCTGGAAAATCAAAGTACTACTTGTGATAATCTGGCAGGGAGTGAAAGGGAGACCAGGGTAAAATACCCACAGGGAGTGCCCAGAAAATAAGACACAGGTGAAACACATTAGGGAGGGGCCCGGTGATCAGCAGTGTGGGAGAAGCTTGACAGGAACTGAAAAAAGAAAGAGACACAAGTTAACAAAATGAAACAGGAAGTGGAAAATGAGCGAAAAGGTAACAAAAGAAACTTTACAAACTGGTGGTCCTGATAGTACCCCCCCCTCAAAGGCCGGCTCCTGACGGCCCAGGATCCTGTGGGTGCCGGCGATGGTAGTCTCTGATGAGGTTTGGGTCCACAATGTTGGAGGACGAGACCCAGGACCTTTCTTCTGGACCGTACCCCACCCAGTCCACCAAGTACTGCCGACCCCGCCCTCGTCGGCGCATAGCCAGCAGTCGACGAACTGTGTAGACTGGTTCGCCATCCAGAATCCGAGGAGGAGGGGGGGGTTTGGAAGCAGGCATCAGAGGGCTGGACCTGACTGGCTTCAGCTTGCTGACGTGGAAGGTTGGATGGACCCGCATGGTACGGGGAAGTTTGAGTCTGACAGCAGCAGGGTTTACTACCTTGGTAATAGGGAAGGGCCCCACGAAACGAGGAGACAGCTTGCGGCAGGCCTGCCCAAAGGGAAAATCCTTAGTAGAAAGCCAGACCCTTTGGCCAGGGCGGTAAACAGGGGCAGGTGTCCTCCTACGATCAGCAGACCGCTTGTAGGAAGTTGAGGTTAGTAGAAGGGTCCGACGTGCTCGTAGCCAGACCAGACGACAGCGACGAACCAGAGCTTGGGCTGAGGGAACTCCAACCTCAGGTTCCAGTGCTGGGAAGAGAGGAGGCTGATACCCGTAGACACATTGAAAAGGAGACATGCCAGTAGAGGAGGTAGGCAGGGAATTGTGAGCATACTCCACCCAGAGAAGTCTGTTGCTCCAGGTGGTGGGGCTCTGAGAGGCGAGAATGCGCAGCCCAGTCTCCAGCTCCTGATTTACCCTTTCAGCCTGCCCGTTAGTCTGTGGGTGATGACCTGAGGACAGGTCGGCTGTGGCCCCCAAGAGGCGGCAGAAAGCCCTCCAAAACTGTGCCACGAACTGCGGCCCCCGGTCGGACAACACTCTAAGAGGGAGACCATGGAGACGGAAAACATGTTGCAAAACCAGCTCAGCCGTTTCCTTGGCCGAGGGCAACTTTGACAGAGGTATGAAATGAGCCATCTTGGAAAATCTGTCCACTACAGTGAGAATGGTGGTGTTACCTTGAGAAGGTGGGAGACCCGTAACAAAATCCAGAGCTAGGTCCGACCAGGGACGACGAGGCACAGGAAGAGGGCGCAACAGTCCAGCCGGGGGTCTTCGGGGGGTCTTGTTCTGAGCACAGACAGGACAGGCATCCACAAACTCCTGTATTTGTTTCCGAGCGTTGGGCCACCAGAACCTCTGGCCGAGGATGAACTCCGTGCGCCGTGCTCCAGGGTGACAAGCAAAGTTGGAGGAGTGAGCCCAGCTGATGACCTGGCCACGAAGCTGGGGGGGAACGAATAGTCTGTTAGGTGGCAAACCTGCTGGAACCTCCTCTGAGGACGCTGCCCTTCTGACAGCTTCTTCAATGGACCAGGTGACGGCGCCCAGGAAGCAGGAGGCAGGGAGTATAGGGGTCTCAGTCTTGGGGTTAGAGTCTGGTGAGAACAGTCTGGAGAGGGCATCTGGCTTGCCGTTCTTGGCACCTGGGCGATAAGAGAGGGTGAACCGAAAACGTGTGAAAAATAGGGCCCACCTTGCTTGTCGGGAGTTCAGTCTCTTAGCTCGTTGGAGATACTCAAGGTTCTTGTGATCCGTCCACACCAAGAACGGCAGCTCCGCCCCCTCCAGCCAATGTCGCCACTCCTCCAAGGCGACTTTAATCGCCAGCAGTTCCCGATCTCCTATGCTGTAGTTCCTTTCTGCAGGGGAGAGTCTTTTAGAGAGAAAAGCACATGGGTGCAACTTGTTATCTCTCACCGCCCTCTGGGAAAGAACTGCTCCAATGCCCAAATCAGAGGCGTCGACCTCGACGACGAACTGAAGCTTGGGGTCAGGCAGCACCAGAATGGGAGCAGAGGCAAAGGCGGCTTTCAGCCGCAGAAAGGCTCGCTCAGCAGCCTCACACCAGAAGAAGGGCACCCTGGAAGAGGTCAGAGAGTGGAGGGGGGCAGCAACAGAACTGAAATTTCTAATGAACTTTCTGTAAAAATTAGCAAAGCCCAAAAACCTCTGAACATCTTTTCTCTGACTGGGCGTGGGCCACTCAGCTACAGCTTTAACCTTAGCAGGGTCCATGGAAACCTGTCCTTCAGCCACAATGAGGCCCAGAAAAGAGACTGAGGTCGCATGAAATTCACACTTTTCAGCTTTTACATAGAGATGGTGGTCTAACAGTCTCCTTAACACAGAACGAACATGGCAAATGTGAGTGGCTTCATCAGGAGAAAAAATCAAAATGTCATCCAAGTACACAAATACAAAGACATTCAAGAATTCACGGAGAACATCATTTACAAGAGCCTGGAAGACAGCAGGGGCATTAGTAAGTCCAAAGGGCATAACCAGATACTCATAGTGTCCAGAGGGAGTATTAAAAGCAGTCTTCCACTCATCTCCCTCTCTGATGCGAACCAGGTGGTACGCATTACGCAGGTCCAGTTTGGTGAACACCTTTGCCCCCTGCAAGAGTTCGAAGCCAGAGGAGATGAGGGGCAGAGGGTAGCGATTCTTAACCGTGATGTCATTCAGCCCCCTGTAATCTATGCATGGGCGGAGTGACTTGTCCTTCTTTTCCACAAAGAAAAATCCCGCCCCTGCAGGTGAAGAAGAGGGTCTGATGAGGCCAGAGTTGAGGGCAGACTGAATGTACTCATTCATAGCACGGGTCTCAGGGGCAGAGAGAGAGTACAAACGACCCTTGGGAGGAGCAGCGCCAGGGAGCAAATCAATTGCACAGTCGTAAGGGCGGTGGGGGGGAAGGGTAGAGGCCTTAGATTTATTGAACACCTCCTTCAAATCATGATAGCAGGGGGGAATCTTAGCCAGGTCAGGGCATTCAGAATCAACGGGTGGATCAGCCTCAGGTTGAGGTACAACAGGAGCAGAAAAACAGCGGGGTTCACAATTGGAGCCCCACTGTGTGATGGCGCCAGTGGACCAGTTCACGTGGGGATCATGTAAGCAAAGCCATGGGTGACCAAGAATGAGAGGATGTAAAGGGGCCTGATATAAGTGGAAACTGATAGTTTCAGTGTGAGAATCAGGGAATGTGAGGGTTACAAGAGAAGAGTAGTGGGTCACCTGGCACAGAAGGCGGCCATCGAGGGCGCTGGCTTCACGGGGTGTTTCCAGAGGCAGCAGAGATAATTTCAGTCTCTCTGCTAAACCGTAGTCCATAAAATTAGCGTCAGCTCCAGAATCAATTAGAACTGGGTGGCTAAGAGAGAGAGAAGGAGACTTCAGTTCAACAGAAGTGAGTCTGCGAGGGGTGGAAGAAGGGACCGAGGTTTGACTCACCAGGATGGGTCTCGCTTTTCCTCCTCCGCCCGTCTTCCTCACGGGGCAACTGGCCAGGAAATGACCGGGTTGGGAACAATATAAACACACACCGGCCTGGATGCGCCGCTGACGCTCCTCAGGGGAAAGTCCTGTCCTTCCAAGTTGCATGGGTTCCTCAGCAGGAGCCGAAGGAGCCGGGGAGGCTGATGACGCGGGACGCCGCCACGCTCCAGACGCAGCCCACTCTGGACGCAGAGAAGGAGACGGATGCTCACGGGACTTATCCTTTTCCCTCTCCCACAGCCTCTTATCCACCTTGCATGCCAGGGCGATCATCGGTTCCAGACGCACAGGCAGATCCAGCGGCGTTAGGTGGTCCTTGAGGGTCTCGGAAAGACCCCCAAAGAACGCGTCGGTGAGCGCTGTCTCATTCCAGCCGCTTTCCGCGGCAACAGTCCGAAACTCAACAGCATAATCCAAGACTCTCCTCTTTCCCTGCTTAAGCTTACTCAGGGAACGGGCTGCCTCACGACCAGGGTGAGTATGCTGAAAAACTTGCAAAAAAGTCTCACGAAAGTCCTCGTAAGAGTCACAACAGGGAGATCGGCGGCTCCACTCTGCCGTTGCCCAAGCCTCAGCTCTGCCGGTCATGTGGGAGATCATAAATGCCACCTTGGCGCGCCCTGAAGAGAAGGAGTCAGCGGAAAACTCGAAGTGTAACTCACACTGGGCAACAAAAGGACGGCAATCCCCAGAATCTCCAGAAAACCTCACCGGGGGAGACAGATGAAGACGGCTGGAGCCGGGTGAGGGAGACGGAGGCTGACTGTTAGGTAGTGGAGCGGCTGCAGGTGAATCCGGCGTACGGCTCGCAACGGAGGAGGAAAGTTGTTTCTGCAGCTGCTCCGCCAGCGTGTTCATTTGAGTTCCGAAAGAGGCGAGAAGGGCTTCCTGACGACCCGCCATCTCCCGAACCTCTTGCCGAAGCGAGTCGAGCTGCTCCTCTTGATGGTGAATCCACCGGCCCTGAGACTCCAGAGCGGCACGGAGTTTTTCTGACTCCGCCGAGTCCATATCTGGCCAGATTATACTGTCAAGGGCACAGACAGGAGGACTCGAGGCGCAGGAGTCAGAGTTCAATCACAGGTCTTTAATCCAAAAACAGGTCGGTACACGAGAAATCCAAACACAGGCAGAGGTACAAAATCAGCAGGCAGAGGGTCAACGAGAAAGCTAGAAAAGGGTCAGAACACGAGAGATCAGATACGAAGGAACGCTGGAAAATCAAAGTACTACTTGTGATAATCTGGCAGGGAGTGAAAGGGAGACCAGGGTAAAATACCCACAGGGAGTGCCCAGAAAATAAGACACAGGTGAAACACATTAGGGAGGGGCCCGGTGATCAGCAGTGTGGGAGAAGCTTGACAGGAACTGAAAAAAGAAAGAGACACAAGTTAACAAAATGAAACAGGAAGTGGAAAATGAGCGAAAAGGTAACAAAAGAAACTTTACAAACTGGTGGTCCTGATATGGTCAAGCTTTAAAAGATTAATACACCTGGTAGAAATGTTTCTCACGTCCAATTTTTTGTGGTGATTTGAAGACATTATTTGGCTGCCTTGTGTTCAAGTCCTCTTTTCGGAAAAATTTTGTTTTTATTAGTTGTAAGAGGTTAAAAACGAGGTTTTATGTCACGTCACGAATCCCCCACAAGTCTCTACTGCACACTCTCTGGTGACACATTGGCTATCAATGGCAGCGCCTTTGACGAGAGTATTTTGGCTTCATAACTGTATAATGGTGAAAGGCAAAGCCATGTTGTCCACTCTATACACAGTCTATGGGCATTATTGCCTCTTGTCATAAAGTGGTAATATGACACACGTATGTCCCGTCTATATCATCATGAAGCATCTGTTTACAAGAGGCGCAATCTCATTAGAGTCAGCACACTGATGAACACAGAAAACACCCCTGAGTAGGGTGTGGAGCGGTCACACTGGCCAAATAAACTAGACCAAAGGGTTGAAGCATGCTTGGGCACGGAACAGATGGCCATTGTGACTGGGCACTTAAGTATTTTAAGATTTATTATTATTATTATTATTATTATTATTATTATTATTATTATTATTGTCTATTTGTGCATTGGCCTAGTTTTTTCTCGCCATGCCAGAAGTGCTGATCATGTTATTTTGGAGAGTAAATCAAATGGGACATGAGACAAATAACAAAAAAATATATCATATTAGTGATGGGGTGGGGTCAACAAGACAGGAAGAATTATGTGAGAGACATCAACAGCCAATAAATAATCCAGTGAACTGCATGGCTTACATGCTGTCAACAAAAAAAGGGGAAAAAAATGAAAGAAAGAAAGAAAGAAAGAAAGAAAGAAAGAAAGAAAGAAAAAAAGATACTAGAAAATGATACTGTGTTCCAAACCCAAACGCTTACTGTAAAAGTTCACTTGAAACATTGAAATAATATAATTCTTCACAACACACATCCTGAGAAGCTTTATGAAAATTAACAAAATACACCTGAGTTGCAGAAAGGGCCTTTATAAACCACACATTATTACCCTAACTGTACGTGTAATATCTGTGAGCTTCTGATAAAAAAGAAAAACAACACAGAGACAGTGAGAAGTTAGCTGGGCTCAGAGTTTGAAGAGTCGGTGCCAAAGTGTCGTGTTCTGATGAAAAGGTGAAAATGAAATGTGCAGAAAAACAACCGGAGAACACGATGGTCTGTTATAAATAAAAAAAAAACATCTGACAATCAGACGGTGAGTCTTTAGAGGAGCTGCTGTATCAGAGCCAGCAGCTCCGGCCTGATCTGCTCTCCTGCTGAGACTCATTATCTGAACCGTGCAGCTCATTTCCTCACGAGGACGCCAAGTAACAGAGCCGAGCACCGCTCCCTCCTCCTGCAGGAAATCCAGAAAGAAGAGCATGACTCCCTCTCCATCTCCCTCTCTCTCTCTCACACACACACACACACACACACACACACACACACACACACACACACACACACACACACACACACACACACACACACACACACACACACACACACACAGTCCCTGCACTCACATCGAGAGTAAAAATAGCTCTTCACAACCTAACCTTAATGTGTTCTTAATGCCAGTTTAAATGCAATTCAAGACCAATTTCAAGCCAACATTAAGCCTGAACAGTGAAAGTACTCTGCAGAAGTTGGCTTAAACGCACAGATCTCACACTGAAGGAGAAATAAAACTTTATTTCAGGACTCCAGCAGACAAATTCTGCTCTGAAATGGTCACAGGGTTTGTGAACTACATCCTTTCAACTCAAAATTACATTTTAGAGGAGGTGCACATCAAGCTTGTAGACTAAAAGATGCAGATACAGTCTAAGTGACATCACGCTTTTGTTTCTGATCGAGTTTTGAAGCCTATCAGAAACAGAGACCATATTAGCAATGCTGAGGTAAAGAGGCGGGCCTTAAGCCTTCCTGTAGACAGCTACCAGATGCCATCCATTTGTCCTCATATGGGCAAAATGCAAAAAAAAGAGAGTAATGAACAGAAAAAATCACCCCACTAGGGTGCTGCTTCAGAAATAAGCTATTTACATTGAAGAAATTTTTTGATCAGGCAGTTAACATGTTTGTTAATGCTGTAAAATATCTGCCTTTTTGGACGGTTGTGTTTCGCAGAAAGCCTCTAGTGGACTCTTGAAGAACTGCAGTTTTTAGCTTTACTGCATTGTCCAACAGAGGCCTCTGTGTTGGAACAGGGCTATGCAGACCTTTGGCATAGGCTACAGTTTATCAACATTACTGATACCACCTACCCCTCTTTTTGGCCCCAGACTGTCACCTATAAACAACAAATCAGCCAGCAATTACCAAAACATTAATTGGGTTATCAAACAGGCTCCAATTTGCAATACGCAAGCTCTGATTGCCCCATTGTTTGGCTAAAGAAGCTTTACCAGCATCCCAACCAAATTCCTTCTTTGATTTTCAGGAAGAGCTTTCCAATTTCTTGACTCTTAAAGTCTGAACCATAGACTGTAAAAAAACCCATCTTGCTCAGCTTGAAGTGAGATCGCCACAAAACTGCTCCCCCTGGTGGCTGGCTGCAGTAAAGGTTAAAAAAAAAAAAAAAAAAAAATTCCATCTCCCCAGTCATTTCAGATGGGCTGTGGTTAAACTTTAAAAAATTAATACCTCGTAGAAATGTTACCCAGATCCGATTGTTGTGGTGATTTGAAGACATTATTGGGCTGCCTTGGATCCACTTGCATTTTCATTGGTTATAAGAGGTTAAAAAAGAGGCTTTACGTCACATTCTTGAGTAATTTTTAGGGTGATTGTAAAATATATTGGGAGGTAGAGTCAAGAAGAGATTAGACTTGCAAGAGAAATAACTAATTATTTTTTTGTCACCCGGCTCCACTCAGATTCTCCCAGAATCCCTCACAGTCTCTACTGCGCAGACTCTGGCTTCACAGCGGCTGCCAATGATGGTTCCTGGGACGGGGGTATTTGGGCCTCAAAACTGTGCAATGGTAAATGGTGAAGCCAAGCTGACAATTCTGTATACAGTCAATGGTCTGAACCTGTAATCTGTGTATCAACTAGAGAGCCCAGGAACTCTTAGTATCTGTTCAGACATTTCCCAGGATTGCTTTTGTGGTGCGTCATGTCTGTGTTTCGACCACAGGGCCAAAGACATGGGTAAATTTTGTAAAACAGGACAATAATGTTCAGAGAAAAAAAACAGGTAGATGCAAATCACCTCCAGACCAGTAGATGGCAGTGAGACAGCCGACAAGCTGTGTAGAACCACAGTTAGCCAGTTAGCATGGTGGATATTTAGCCTGTGCTGGTTTTGATTGTGATTTATTGCCCTGTAGATAGATTTCTTGACACTTGAAAACAGAAAAGAGTGAGTAGCAAAACTGTGGCCAGTTGAAGCCATTTCAAAAAGCCAAAGACTGTTATGAGTGGCGAAACATCGTACCACAGACATGTTCAGTGGAAGGTCTCCAGTTAATGGGATCACCCTTTACAGTTACACTGGGAACTGACAGAGACACATCTATCTGTGTCTCTGTCAAAATTCCTGGACCTCTGGAAAGTACTACCCCCCCTATACAGGGCTGTTTTCAGGGGTAAATTCATACCCGATTACTGTATTACTATCCTGGTTCCGACAGTTGAACTGTACGTAGTTCCTGAGAAAAAGCCAAAGTAAAAACAGGATAGTTCCTATTGTCAAAACACAGCTTTAGAGACGTACAGAGACAGGGAACGATCCCAGAGACTGAAAACACGAGCCTCCAAGACAACCAATAAACACATCAGGTCTCAGATCTGCAGCAGCATGTGAGGCGTCCGTGAGAGTGTCAGCCGCAGACCCAGGGGGACTGTTCGCCATATCATAACACACCATCAGCATGTGTTTCATCCCGCCAGCTGTTTGTCTGGTGCCACCGTGCAGATTACAGGTCACCGTCCAGGGAGGGGATGAATAATTAACACCTCCTGCAGAGGCTGAGGTTGATGACGCCAGCTGTCAGGTTGTGTTGTCTTACATGGGCCAGGTCTGCATGAATCACAGCTCAGGTTTTAATTCGGCTACACGGGCCAGAACGTGTCCCCTCCTCAGAACCAACAGCAGGCGCAGAGAGAGGATTGTTTCACAGATTCATCTCCAAACAGTGAGGCCTACACTGAGCATAAATCTCCCTCGTCTCAGAGGGAGGGAGCTGAGTGGGAGTGTTGACTGTAGCGCGGCACAGGAGCATCTGCAATGAGCTAATGGTAACACATAAATAAAGTTTATATGACTGTAAAACCATTATACAGGCCCCGCTCCAGCAGGAGGCAGCCACCGCTGACATGAAAAGTCACTCCTACTCAAACAAAGTGACGCTCACAAAAAACACAAACATTCCCTCTAAAGGAACCAAAGCAGCTAAACTTCACACAGAGAGACGACAAACAAACACACACTCAGAGGTAAGAGCAGGTTTAATCGTCTTAAGACTGTGTGTAACAGGAGCTGGGTGTGTGTGTGTTCAACTCCTCTTGGTTAAATATCCTCTTCATCTCCTCAGTGTGGGACTCTGAGGCTCAGTTTAGATTCAGTAAAAATAAATTGTGGTCTTCAGACGGCCATGATGAGCAAATTTGTACCATCTGTAAGCTCCCTGAAGCATCATTGTGTGTGGTTGTTATTTTGGTGTGTATCTGCTGCTGTTAAAGGCAGTCTGTTCTCTTAAGTTTGTCTACAGATAGACTTAATGACTCAAAAGTATACAGGCTGTCCAACTATTACTTTTTAAATGAAGATTAATTAACGAATAGCAGTAATTAATCCTGATTAGTCATAGAATTGCTGTAGTTAAAGCAATAAACCACAGAGTTGCAGAGTAGTTTAATGTGCTACTCTACTACTCTACAGTTGTTTATTGCAATTGGTCAGATAATTACATTAGGACTAATCAAAGAATGTCAGTAGTTTGTCAGTATTAATGTCTAAGTTTTAGTAGTTAATCACAGTTAATCACAAAACTAAAGTTTTTATGAGTTCAATCACAAAATTATAGAAGATATGATCATTTACAAATTGCTCTTGTTTATCATGTTTAGATGTGGAATTACAATAGTCAATGCAGATTGGCATTAAACAAGTGGGATTAATCACGCCACCTTCTGGCCCGGAGTCTCCGCACACTGTCGTAAATTACTTATAGTGAGGCATGTGTTTGTTTTGGAATTAATTAAAGGTCAAATCGAAAGAAATTTTCTCTGTTCAACTTTTTAAAGAATACAACACACCAGGGTAAGGTATTTATCAGAACAGTTACGTAGCACCACAGTTTGAAACGTGACATCAAGCTAACATTGTAGCAGCTGGCTATATGTTTGCAAAATTGGCAGCCTGGTGCTCTGACGTATCTGTAGGCTAACATGACAACAACTAAAAGGCTAATTAGCCTTTAGCTCAGGCTGTATCACTCTCCTGTTTATCTTTCTTCTGCTCTTCTGTCCTTTTACTGTCTGACAATAGGCTCCTGTGTCCACCATCACTACAAAATTAATCACAGAAATTGTGTTAAGCAGAGAAAAATACAGATCTTGGTGTTTTATCTCTTCTAAATACTAAACTTCGTCAGCTGGCGTGGTGTTGTCATAGAGAACTAGATGGGCCATAGTTCAATCTGATCCTGATCGACCCGAACTGAACGCTCAGAAGTAACCAGCAATATTGGTGGTGATAATCTCATTTTGAAGTGTGATTCCCAATCACGTTTAAATCTGGAAGAGAAACTTCTTCAAGATCACTTTCAAACTTCTCCCAGCCCTTTTAGTTGTGATGGATCACATATTTAATTGCTTTTTTTTTTTTTAATTCATACTTTTCACATCATTTACATGTCACAATGATACACAGATCCAGTCAGTGTTTAGTCAAGTTATATTTGGTAGGGTGACTCTGCCTTTCCACATGCTTTTGTGGAATGCCAATGCAACCAGTTCCAGTCTGGATTCTCAGAACCTTGAGGCTCCAGGGAACCAGCCAGCTAATGTTAATACCAGTTTAAGCAGAACCAAAGTGAGAGGGCGTTACCTCAACTTCCTGCTCATTTTATCAACACAGAATATGACCCCCCAACTGATGACTTCATAGTTTGAGAGTTGTAACCAACTTTTTTTTTGTTCTAGATATGAACCAACTTTACAGGTTCTGAGCCATTTTTTAACAGTCTGAACCACAAACTGTATATAGAGTGGACAGTGTGGCTCCGCCATTTACCATTGTACAGTTTTGAAGCCAAAATACCCCCGTCACAGGCACCGCCAAGTACAGGCTATGAAAGACTCGGAGAGAATCTGAGTGGAGTCAGGTGACAAAAATGATTGTTATTTTTTCTTTTGAGAGTCTAATCTCCTCTTGACATATTTTACAATCCCTGAAACAAATTCACAAGACAGCAGCTGCCAATCATTGTTAAACGTGACGTAAAACCTTGTTTTTAACCTCTAATAATCAATGGAAACAAAACTTTTCAGAAAAAATATGACCTGGATACAGACAGCCAAATGATATCTTCGAATCACCACAAACAATGGGATGTAAGAAATATTTCTATGAGGCGTATTAATTTTTTAAAGTTTGACCACAGCCCATCTGGAATGACTGGGGAGATGGATTTTTGACCTATACTGCAGCCAGCCACCAGGGGGAGCAGTTTTCGTGGTGACCTCACTTCAAGCCGAGCAAGATGATGTCCATTTTTTTTGAGTAAATGGTCTAAATACACTGGCTGATTTAAAATAAACCAAATTCACTCAACTGTGTGCGTATACATGAAACTAAAAGGCAGGCAGAGCAGCAGCAAAGACATTAGTGGAACGGAATAAAGCAAGCATCAGTGACGATACATGGTGCTTTGTGTCTGTCTTTAAAAACATGTAGGATATAAACTGGTTCAACTGGTAGAGTCCTGAGATATGTACCAATGAGGTCACAATCAGCATATGTCTCACGTTGGCTCGTCTTCATATAGACAACATAAAGGGGCGTGAAATTGGTATTGGTATAGAGTCTGAACAGTGTGGAGCAGGTTTAATTCTCCTGGCGGGCAGATTAATAATTGCTTCAGTTTCCCTGATAGTGTCAAAGACAAAAATCAAGATTGAGGAGAAATTTGCCTTGAAGGTGCTCGCTGATGCGGGATCAAATCTCCGGCACAATTACCTCTTTCTTTTCATTACGATTAATCATCAGGCTTTAAATCATCCCTGAGGCGTCTCTTCCTGTCCCCGCCTTATCGCTGTAACAAAGATCTGATCTGAGGACACACTGAGACTAATAAACATGGAGGAGGAGGTGGTGTTTGTCTCCTCCAGTAGCTGCTCCTCTCAGGTCATCGTGTTTATGAGGAGAAGGTCCGACGCCCTTCATCATCCCCGCAGACGGTTATAGGCCCGTTCCCGCTCTGATTTATCCTTTAGCAGGGGAACATTGTGAGTTATAGTCTCAGTGACTTTTTAAATGGAAATTTGTCTGCAATTCTTAATGCGAGTGTGTGCGCTGGTCCAGGAGGGTGGCAGACCGAAGAGGCCTTGGATACATAAATATTGATTTAGCAACAGCGGCTGAATTTACTGACTCACAAAGAAGAAACAAGCCAGGACCTTTTTGAGAAATAAAAAAAGGTTAGAGCCCACATGACACCGATTCTGAGCAACATCCGAGACGAAGGAGTGTAAATCGGATGCATCATGGACAATGGACTTCACTGGGGTCTTCAATCATTTTAACCAAGTTAAGTTTGATGAAATAAAAATCAAAGCACAAAAAATCTTTCTTAATTTCTTGAGTAGTTTTTTGTTTGTTGTGAAGTTAAGATACTGGAATACTTCTACTGGAAGTCCAGGCTTTTATTTGGGACATGCATTGATTATTATTTGTTTTATTAAACTTCTCCCAAGTTAAATTTTACTTTTATTTTATTAATATTTATTTGTTTATTTATTCATTTGTTTATACATATATCCATGTACATGGTTCGTCTATTATCTTTATCATTGTGATATACTCTGTTTTAACAATATATAAATAATGAAAATACACATTCTGAATGTAAACCCAATTTAAGGATGTATATGGATCATTTATCCATTATTGTGATACTACGATCCTATGAGTATTAATTGGTTATGTATGTATTTTATTCTGTATGGGTGGTGGGGACAAATGAAAAAAAAAAAAAGGAAGGGAAAAATCTGTCAATATTGTCTAAAAAATTAAGGTATGTATCATTGTTTTAATGACATCAAGTATGCAAAAAAATAAAAACACATATCAAGATCATTAGAGGAAGCTTATTTTTGGTATAATGAGCTCCGCGCTCAGTGAGAAAGGGGATATTTTGTTGTTTAGGTGCAGAACAAAAGTCTGCCTTTGAATAAAATCTTTCAGACCTGTGACCATCGTTCAGTTTCTGCCTGGAGGAGGATAAACAAAAACTGCAGGTTGTTTCCTTTTTCTTGTCTCTTTAGGACTCTGGGATACAAAAACAGATACGTCCGGGTGCCAGACGGTCACTTCTGGATCGAGGGGGATCATCATGGACACAGTTTGGACAGCAACAGCTTTGGACCGGTAAGACCTGAACCTTGTGTGGCTCAAACAATCTGACCCCCGTGTGTCCTGCTGGTATTTCATGTTCAAGCAGCAGAGTCAGGCTGAGAAAGGACAAAGGCTGAGGGCAAAGCCAGGATAAATAAATGTGAATGTTTGTGTGTTTCATGCCAGAGGTCAGGGGTTTACCCACATCTGCTCCTGAGCAAAGCTTTACACTGAGCCGATGGGGACTGAAGATGCATTTAGATGTTGTGTGATGCGTTTCTGGTGAGGCCAGTGCAGAAGATGGAAGCTGTTTGTTTGTCTGCTCTGACTAAGTCTGCGTCTTCTCCTCTAACATAAAGATTTCATTAACCCCGCTCTGCCTCGTCTCCCTGGTGCAGAAACATTATTCACATCCTGGCTTTGACTCGTCCTCTCTGCGTGCTGTTTGTAGTTTGGCCCTCTCAGATGCAGCCGTATGAAACTTTAAGCAGAGGAGGTGCTGTTTGCTATGGAGAGCACATTTCAGGCCAGACAGAAGACCAGGATCTCGAGCTGAGGGGAATCCAGCTGAGGAGATCAGAGGAAATCCTCTCAGATCTGAAACCCAGAGCACGTGGGCTCGGAGCTCTGCACAGCCTCTCTGGATTTACAGTTCACTCCAGAGACATTTCTGTGTGCACAGCAGCAGCAGTTTGCAGCTTCGCTCTGCAGAGAGAAAAAGGAAAGCATCAGACTATCTCGTGTGGGCAGTGATGCAGCTGAGATTCATGGGTTGTTACAACTCGAGCTTCTCTTTTACCGTGAGGAAAAGCAATGCTAACTGTACTTTGTTTGAAAAAAAGTCTGAATGTTGGGGGGAAAGTATTTTTTTCAAAACCAGAAAGAGCAACGTCATTTTTTTTTTTCAATTTTGGCTCCCCCTGTTGGCAAAAAAGTCCTACTTTAATGTTTTACTTCCTTTCAACAGACTGCTACACTTTGGTGTTAGTTGCTGGTTTGTACGATAATTTGTTTCCTGACAGTGTTGAAAATTATGATGACCCAGTACATATTTCATATCATGGATCCTAGTATCCAGAATATTGCCAGGATCTGGATTGTACTTTTACATCTGTCAGAAATTATGGTGACCTTGTCTTGTATTGTTTTGCAAAACAATCAGACTATTTATAATGGAGTTATATACACATATGGTGAAAAGCACTATCTCACAATGATAAAGAATCCTTTAAAAAAAAATCCTGGATCGAAATGGTGATCCGGATCACCTCCAAAATTTAATAATTTCTTTTTTATCCCATTTGGAATATATTCTGAAAATTTCATCAAGGGCCCTTTGGTAGTTTTTGAGTTATGATGTTCACAAACAGACAAACTCTCCCAAAAACATAACCTCCTTGGTAGAGGTAATAAGGAAGACTGTTTTCTTTTTCATCTGATCTGACGTTTGCACAGTTTCAGGCATTAAAAGTCACAACAGAAACGGTTTAAGGGGTGTGGCTGGTATACAGAGGCCACAGTCCTCGTGAAGTTGAGTCCCTGGTTCAACCTCTGGCTTTGATCAGTTCCTGCGTGTCTGTTCAGTCTCAATTATCAGTCAATTTCCGGAGCAGAAGTTTTCTGGTGTTATTGAAGACTTTCAGAACAACCAATGGCTACAACATTTTGAAATCACGTCTCTCACATTCAAGGTTTAAAACATTGTAAAATAGTTTCATCACAGTCTTAATCCAGGCTGGGTTTAGAAACGTACTGTTGGTCCTTGACAAAAAGGACCAGGAACTTTGGAATCCTGGACCTTTTCTCCAAGAAACTAAACAGTTTCTGTGGCGCATTAATGTCTTAGGCTGTATTCAGACCAGAAAAGTTCTTTGGTCCACTTGTTTGGTCCGGACTAAAAGTGGACTTAATTTTTTTCGTTTGGTGCAGTTCATATTCAGATTGTACTTTTTGCAAGTGTACTATATTCTGTAAACACATCCACGTGTGTGACGATCAGTGCTCTCATTGGACAGCACTGACAAAGGGTGGCACACAGAATACAGACCCAGAAATGGAGGTAAACGTGTGTTTGTGCTCTTATTTAGAGCTGCAAAATCATTTTCAGTTTCAAGAGCAGCTCCTTCAAAGAAGGCTTAACAACACCGTTTCAAGTTTTGGAACAGCGAAGACGAATGCGCGCAGCAAGGAGACGCTATGCTCTGTGTGTCCTGACCCACAACATGCTAGCAACAGTGTGGCTAAACAGAAGACGGAGGATCAGGTATGAACCAAAGACGGTTAGGTTACGGTGGCTTTACAGGCCCAAAAGGCGCATGTATCCTGTAGTTAGTGCGGATGGACCTTGGTTTGTATTCAGACCTGCACCGGAGAACCACGAACCGCACCAGAGTTCGTTTGGAAGCGGACCGAGACCACCTCAAAAAGTGGGTCTCGTCTGGTTGTTTGGTCCGCACCAGGGTTCGTTTGTGACTATTCACACCTGCATGGAAAGTCCGCACCGGCATGGGAAACGAACCCTGGTCCGTTTAAAGTGGACCAAACAGTCCAGGTCTGAATACGCCCTTAGTTTCCACTACCACCTGAACTCCTGTGAGGAGCTGCAACTGCACTGCACAACCAGACCACTAGAGGGCAGTATGAAAGAGACAACATCCATACAATAAAAATGACGCCATAGAAGGAGACGGACCAGTCTATTGCTGTGTTCAGTTTGTACTCGGAAGTCGGAATTTCCGAGTTCTGAGTGGAAACGAGGTTGGAATTTCCTCACACCACCTTCCGAGTTCCCAGTTATAGTATTATATGATGTTTATGTACAGAAATATTGCAAGGCAAGTTTTTCCAACTTGGCAACTGGAATGCTGAATTCGGAGATGGCATCACTTCCACTCCTGACTTCCCAGTTCCGAGTAAAACACAGCATATGTCCTGTTTCACACTACAGTTTGCTTGTTAGCATGGAAGACATTCAGCTTCTAGTCAGTGGTTTATTGCATCAACACTTGGAAGGAGATGAGCTCTGAATTTAGAGGATTCAAAACATTCGAAATGTTCAACCTAAAGCAAGAAGACAGATTTTTAAAGCCACAGCAAAACTGATCGATGTTTCAGTGTAAAGCATAACCCACTTTACTGGAGATTTCAACCCAACGTTCTCTCAAATGTTTTTAAATTATCATGAAATACTTCATTGATGAGAAGATTTTGCCATTTTGCCTGAGCGAAACCGGTTTTCCTCAGTGTTTCTCAAGTCGTACTCTCTACTTTCCTTAGAGCTGTGATGTGTTTTGTTGTGTTTTGTTTCGTAGGGAGCTGAAACTTTTTCCTTTGTAATGTATAACTTTGAGAAGTATTGAATGAAAGAAAACAGAGAGGAGTGAACATTTCATGTCAGTAGATCCCTCGCTGTGGGACGTATGGTCCATTCAAGGGTTTAAATGTGCAATAAATCCGACTTTTGTTGAGTCAACAGCACAAAATGACTACAATACATCTGCAGAGGAGGTGATTGCGATTGTGGATCGATACCAGAGAGTGAGCAGAGCTCATTTAAGATGTCTGCTTTCTCAGAGCTTCATATGAAATGTAAATAAGGCAGTCAGACAAAGGAGTCAGGAGGTGATGGGGAAGACTAAAACTGGGGTTTTGGATCATGATCTGCAGCTCAGGCTTCAGCCCTGCCTGAGCCAGCAGGATACCTGAAAGTCAAACACTTCCTCATCTGTCTGCAGCCGGCCTGGTCTCACCTGATGAGTCGGAGCACACCTGCTGTCTGAAGGCTCCTCTGAAGACAGAGATGAATACAGCGCTGAGGTTTTTCAATCTAGACACCAGCTTTCCAGTGATAACAGGCGTCGTTAAAAGGCTTTGACATTTACTGGTGTGTGTGTGTGTGAGTGTGTGTGTTTCGACCTTATGCAAAGCAGCTCTAATTGATGCAGCGAGGACGGTGTTGGACAACAGTAAGCGAGCAGATCTTGGGCTGTCACTCTGCCAGTTTTAATTATCTCTGCTGGTGATGTCTGTGATTCTCTGGACCCGCGTGTGAATGTAAAGCAGATGGTTTAAAATCCTCCAAATGAGCATTTCACTACAGAGAGTGAAGCTCTCCACCATCTTTAATCCTCATCCTCCAATAAAATCAAAGGATCATAGCAGATGGGCCAAATACTTTAAAATAAAACAGCAAGTTGTGAGCAACTACTCCAAAAAAATCTTTTCTCTAACATTTTTACTTGATTTTAATCAATATGTGCTCTCCTGAGTTCCCATATGTTTACAGAGCTGGTGACTCACAACAGTGAACATATTCCTGTACCAACAGTGTGAAACTCACTGCTCACATCAAATGTAAATTAATCACTTTTCCCAAGTCCCACAAATTGAGACAATGGATTTAAGGCCATTGCTCTCCAAAGTGCAGCAGTCTCCTTTCTGAAAGCATGATTTTCATCCAACTGCTGAATGAAGGCTATCACCTTACCTCTGCCCACTGACGTAAAAAAAACAAAGGTATAAGCCTTAGACACCAAAATGAGGATTTTGGTGGAAAATTAAAACATGAAATTCATCATAGAAAAAGGAAACGAGATCTGGGTGCAGAAGCACTGCGGAGTATAAAGGTTTGTCAACTGACGTGGGGGAGTTAACCACCAAAAAAAAAAAGAAACGCATTTTTAAACTAAATACTAACACTTATACGGATGGTAAACGGCTCCCATGTTCGTGAAATAGCAGTGAGTGGACAGAAAAGATCAGCAAATGGACAGATATTAGGTAGGTGGTCAGACATTTTAAGCGGAGAAATCCAGTGTGTACCCAGAGAGCAATTTAAAAACACAACTGTCACTCGATGCTCAAGACTCATTATCCGTGGACACTTACCGGACTGTGACAGAGACGTAAACATGTGTCAATAAATCAGAAACCCTCCCAGACCAAAAAGAGCACACAGACTGCTGAGTCTGAAGTCTAGTTCCCACAGGCTTGGCTGTTCACACATGAAGCGTTTTCTGCTGCGCTCTGACGCGCCGATCAGACATCGACTCAGCTGGGCAGTGATCGTACGTATCCGTCTGCACGCTTGCGGCGTGCGCAGCTCGCGGAACAAATACAGAGAAGCGGAGTGGGGCGCTCCAGAGCGTGGCGCAGACTGTGTGAACAGTTACATCAGTTAACCTCGGCGCCGATCCGAAACTGCTGTGCACGGTGCTTCCGTTCTGCGCGCGGGGCGTCCCGCGTGAACCCTGCGTGAGACCCGATTCATAATAAAAGAACCAGAAAACTACATCCAGGGTTAATTATTCACCCCAGACGTTGCTGGTGTTTCAGTGTAAAGTGTGACCATGCTAACTGGTGACTCTTGGCCGTTAATCACTGATACTGTGGCTGAGAGTCACCAGTTAGCATGGTCGCTATTAACTCCAAAACACCAGTTACCCTGTGAGGGTCAAAACTTGATAGACGCTGCCGCTGTTGTATAGTATCCTTTCTGAAAAACTGATCACAGAACAACCGTACATTTTTATGCTGATAACAGGTAGAATTTAGAGTTTAAAAAATGCTAACTGAATGAATGGATCTAAACACTGCTTCTGTGGTCAAGATGCGTGCGCATCTTCATGATGACGTAGTCTGATAATCCCTCTATAAAATCACCATATTTCACAAGCTCTGAGAAACTTGTGGTTTCTTTTTTTAACTTTGTAAAAGTAGACTTTTTTTAAAGTTTTTATGAGTAAAAACTGTGGACAAAATGCATTTCTTTATCTTTTGAACTGAAAAAAAAAATCCATTAAAGGGAGAAAAAAAAACACAAAGTGCATACTGTTTGCAACCAAATCAAATTAATGTTAGTCATACAATCATACACTTGGTCTCAGAATTATTAATGTTTCGGTGTTAGATGGACATTATTGAAAAATTTAGCCTATGTTTCAGCATTTTAGTACCATGTCCCTCATTGTCCCGCAAACACACTCCTTGTCCCACATCTGTAAGCACCCGGTCACACTAATCATAAAATAAGCAGATATTTTCAAAATCACTACAGTTCTTTGCACAATTTTCTGTCAAATAGGCTAGGGATGATTTTTAGAGCCATCAACTCTTCTCTTACCTGTTTCCCAGGTGTCCGTGGGGCTACTCCACGGTCGGGCCTCTCACATCATCTGGCCCCCCAATCGTTGGCAGCAAATCAAACCGTGTCTCCCCCCAAACCGAGGACCTCTGGACACTCAGGAGGAAGATGGATAAAAACCAGAGGGAGAAGACGACGCTACAAACACACCCTCAGAGACACATTTGTTTGTGTTAATAAAACTGAAATGTGATGTTTCTGGGATGACGGCCATGTTCAGTGTTTTGGGAATTCACTCAAACTGCTCTGATATGTCTTTTAAAAATGTCATAACTGATTGAAAATAGATACAGTCTGATTGTACTGGTCCATTATTCTTAATTGAAGAAGCCAGGAAGTCAGCCAGAGTCCAGTCATCACCAGGACCATACAGAACTCAGTCAAAGCAAAAACAACCAAAAAATAAAGCCAAAACTGTTTGTTGAATTATCATTTTTGCTGTGATAGTTTTCTGATTTGTTGTGATTTATTTTTCATATAAAGTCATGTTAGCTTTGGACTGTTGGTTAAATAAAACAAGAGACTTGACAATATGTGTATGACTTGTGAAACTTTCTTTCTGTACCCAGAACCTGGTGGTAAGGGTTAGGCATTGACAGGTTAGGGTAAGTTAACAGAAGCTCAGGGTACAGCATCATTAGGTTAGAGTTACCTACTGGAAAGATGAGGTTAGTTACTGATAGTGATGGGTACCGAATTCACATAAAATCAAAAGGTACTGTGTTAAGGTACTTAAATATATCCTTGTGACTGTGAGAGACTGGAAGAGTAGGTGATTTTCCATGCTGGACATGAATGCAGCATTGCAAGGTTACATACTGAAGAATAAATATGTTAAATTGAAAGAAAATAACATTTTTATCTTAAACTAATATATATTTTTTACCACATTAAAACAATAAAGTACCAAAAATTGGTACTGTTGAGTACAGATACCGATTGCCAGGTACCGGGCATCGGTACCATGTCGTTTCAAATGTGAAAGGTACTCATCCCTAATTACTGACAAGTTAGGGAATGGTATTGACAGGTTAGGGTTAGGTAACAGAAGGATAAGATAAGGCACTGGAAGGTCGGGGTTAGGCTCTGGAGGGTTAGGACTAGGTATTGGAAGGATAGGACTAAGCACTGGAAGGTTAGAGTTGGGTATAGGACGGTTAGAGTATGGCATCAACAGGTTAGGATTAGGCATTAAAAAGTCGAGTGTGGCTTGTGGGGCAGCTTTGGCCTCTAACTGGACTTACATTGCCCCTGGGGGCTTTATTGCAATTCAGGGGACTAAAGGAGTTACACAGGATTCCCTCAAGTAGGGACACTGGTTGAGTTAGGATCTTTTTTTTTTTTTTCTTTCTTTAGGGTGGGCGGTTTTAAGGTGAAACGCAAGAGTATTGTTGTGTTTCAGCCTTGCATTTACACAAAAACGTATTAGCCAAATTAAAATGCAAATTTCTGAAAACAGCTTCCAGAGTTGCTGCCTCCATTGCCGGGTAAACAGCAAGTCAGAGTTTTTAGTGGAAACACTGACATCACACTCTGCTTTGTGCAAGCGCAATGGTACCGTTGTTTCGATTGTCTGCTGCTGAATCTGCTGACTGTCTTTCAACAAAATGTGCTTCTATTGCACCACTTCTGCTCTTAGCATTCGCCAATACACCACATGATCAGCCCAACTGGTGTCTACCAAAAGCGGCTTCTGGACAAGACAGTTATAGCGCCAACTACAGGCCTGGCATGCTTACTACAACGTTTTCAGTCCCTCAGCGTTTCTGTGTAAACGGGTTATTTTCTCTGCATTTTAGGCTTTCCAGATAAAACGTTGCAAACAAGGCCTTAAACAGTGTTTCTGTCACTACCCCATATCCCCCATGTGACCCCCTGCATTGGGCTAGCCATTAACCCATTTATACCAATTTTTTTTTTCCAGAAATGTAAACCACATAGTTTTATCAGTTGAGTCCCTCTGAATCATGTGATGTATTTATTTTTTCCATTTTGAACTTTGTTTTAAGGGAAAAATTATTTTTTATAACTGGTAGTCACACAGCTTGTTACTAGGTCAACAAAAAATTGTATATTAATAATAAAAATTATAATTCTAATACATTTATAAAAAATAATAATTAAATAATAATTTTAAAAAAAATTGTGGTGTGGGGGGCAGTAGGTGTGGGCATTGGCTATGGTAAGTCATGCGTGTCAAAAAATTGCACCTTATAAGTAAGTTATGAGCAATCTTGTAGGCAGTGTTTTCCTTTGGTTAGCAACTAGCTATGTGCCCACTGGCAACTTTTGTTGTCACACACAGAAATAAGGCCTTGAACAAAAAAAGATATTTATCCCAGGTACAATTTTTCGGGGGTGGTTACTCTAGAGACTTGAAATATCATATAATTCTAAATATGTTTGGGGGAAAAATCAAAAGAAATTTATGAAAATTGGCTCTTTCCAGAACAATTTGCATCCAACATGTCTTCCTCTGGAAGGGGCAGGAAGGAGATGATGAATAGTTGGAAACTATTTTCTATTAACTAAAATCTTTAAGTTGTTTACTAGCATATGAGTGGAAAAAATTGCATTAGTATCACTGAGATTTTTTATTGTGAGTAGAAAATGACAGTGGTACACTTCGGCAACAATTGTTGCTGGTGGGGCAAAATGGGTTAAATAATACACCCACTTGAGGGCGCCACTCAACATCAAAAGTGACACCAAAATGATGATGGGAGAGCTGCTGATTATGTTTCTGTTGACAAGGAGATGAAATAGGGGACCTTGTTTCCTTCAGAAATTTCTGAATTACTCCTCCTCAGCTCAGATTCTCATACTCCTTCATCATCTTTTGCAAACCCTGCCCAAGCACTCCCAATTCCCCCAATTATTTCCCATTCTCCTGATGGGGTGAAACTGTCTGTTATTATCTGAAATTTCTGTTATTACTGTGTTTTTGTTTGTTTGGCCGCTGTTGTCACCCCGAGCTGAGTGCTGCTGATTGTTCACTCAGATCACATAAATATTCCCTCTTTATTTTCTTCAAAATGAGCTTCCCACCTCCCGCATCATCCAGGTGATCTGAAGTCTTAATTAGCGAGAAACCACACAGACAGTACAGCTGACTCCTGCCCGCCTCTCAAACAGCTGAACAGCTCCGTCTTCAAGAGGAGCGTGGCTCATTTGCATAAATCAAATTGAAGGAGCACTCGTGGTAAATTCATTCAAATGGAGCTCTCTGATGTAGCGGTTGATTCGTCAATGCTAACAGCTGTGTCATGGCTTAATGGGACCCCGAAGGCACAAGTGGGGCTAAATGCAGGTGTACTCAACCCTCAGTAGAGTGCTTGGAGCTGCATTATTCATTCACTCAAGTGAGATGTGCATTTCTGTGCCAATTGAGACTGACATTTGAGGTTTGTCTTTGATCTTCTGCACTCAGCATTTTAAGGAAAAGTCCCACTGATGTATTTTTCAGTCTGATCAACTTTTTGCTCAACAAACCCTCAGATTGTACATTGTTCTACTAATTCCATACTCGACGGTCTATCTTTGCCATCTCACTTGATATCTAGTACGACTTCAGTCAGTATTACAGTCAATCTGTTTCATAACAGGAGCTTTGAGAGCAGTCGGTGCTGAAGCCTCACACTTTGACCCACATTTCTGCACACAGTTAAACGACCCTGATCTTATCTCAGCAGGTCAAAACACTGTGGAGGAAATCATCATAAACTCCATTGTGGTCCATAACGTGTTAACCGCAGCCTGTAGAGGAATATAACTGCCTCAGCTTGGATTGAGTGATATTGTGCTTGTGTTTGCACATCTTATGGTACTTTACATCCCGCATTTACCTTATTTGCAAAGAGCTGGAAAGACAGGCTGTCTCTAAGCTTCTGTTCTGTTGCTGTGCCAACACATGCCGCCGGCTGCTGCTGCTAGGATACCAGCGTCACTGTGGTGAGATACGGCCTCGTTTGGATGAACAGTAAAACCATGGAGGGAGGGGAACCACGCGAGCCACCATTGTTTCATATTGTTACATATTTTTAGTCTGAGGAAACAGTTTTCTCAAGAGCTGAAGAAAGTAAAAATGCTGTGCTGATGATTTCAGCTCTGGTCAGACTCACAGGTCGTATAACACATGGACATAGACTTATGTGTGCAAAACTTTAATGCTTAATAATTTCAAAAACTATAAAAAAAAAAAATGCCTAAAATTTTGCAAAACTTATAATCTTAAAATGATCTACCAACTAAAGTAGAAATGAGCTGTTGTAACTCAAATCATTTTTAGGCTGTAAACTTCTTAATTTTTAGTGCCAAGTTAGTCTTTTTTTAATTGGTGTTAATGTGGTTTCTGGTACTTCTGGAGCCAGCCTCTAGTGGACACTTGATGAACTGCAGTTTTCAGCCCCTTCTGCATCAGTTTAATTTCTTGACTCTGTTTGGTCAGACTTTATTAAATTTGTCTCATACTTCCACCAGTAGGTGGCGAAAGTTGACCAGCCTTGTGTGAAAATAATTTTCATTTCAACAATAATAAAAGCTCGCTGAGTCTTTCAGTTTTGTTGCAGCAAAGTAGCGTGAGAATCAAAATGAAGTGACAACAAAGTATTTTCTTGTTTTATTTATTTATTTATTTATTTATTTATTTATTTTTGTCTGTTTTTTTTTTTGTTGATTGTTATAAAGATGTCAAGAATAGATTGTAACTGTGACGTAATATTTTGCTGACTCAGCAGTTCCAGACGATTAGGACAAATATTGGAAGACTGCTTAATTCTCACAGGTTGATTTTTATGGCATGGTTAGACACTAAAAAGGCAAATGCACATGCCTGATCAAATCCACAAATCTGTGACATTTGGAACCAGCTCTCAAACCCAACAGCACAGCAAAGTGCTGAATTTCTAAAGAGAACATAAGGTCAAAACGTCATTAGTGTTGGGTTGATCTACAAGATGGTAGAGTTGAATCCCTCTGAGGAGGTCTAACTTTAGTTCTGGTTCTTCTGCTGGTTTCTCAACAAAACCCTGTTTCCACAAAGCTGTTCAGTTTGGTCTGTCTTGGTACAGCATGCATTTTATGGTGTTATCACAGACTAATCCTCGGACAGATCCCCAAATAACCAAGACAAGCTCTCCCACTTTTTGGGACCCTTCTGTTGAGGTGCCAAATTAAACCGATCCAATCCCAGAAGGTGGAGCTACAACACTGCAGACAGTTGCTTGGTGGAAAGAATTGTCACTTCCTGTGCCACAGTGGCTGCATTTCTCCTCAAGGCATACAGTCTTCTTTGAAACAAAGCTTCATTGCCCTTTGCTAAAAATGCCCCTTTTCCACCAAGCAGTCTGGTTTAGATCAGTATGGTTTCGCAAGGGTTGGTTTGTTTAATACTGGTCCAGTTTACATTTCCACAGCCAACCATGCCCCCTCGTGGTAGGTGGCGTGTAAGCTGGATGCTGACAACCGCATCTGTAACATAATAGCATGCCATAGCAGCACGACACAGTGTACCCCTTGAACCGCTTGGTGAAAACGGGGCTAAAGAGCCACATGCCAATCACACAGAAGGCAAATAGCTGCATGTCTTCTATCGTTGCTCTTTGTTTACTGTGTTGTTGTTTTTTCTTTTTCCTTGGATTTATTACTGGGGTAAGCTGTATTGCACTGCTATGGTGTCACAATACTGCTCAACTAATGCGGCAGTCGGCATCTGGCTTACACACCGCCTACCACAAGGGGGCAAACAGGATCAGGCTTCACTGATCCATCTAAACTGTTCTGATCTAAGTCGGACCGTCAGTCTACAGGGGTCAAGCTGAAGGGTACCTTGTAAAACCTGAACTATGCCTTTAAGTCTATAAATGCAAATCTACACTGCTCGTTGCACTGTGTGATGGATTAGACTTTCTTACAGAGTCTTTTATTTCATCTGTTACATAATTTTAACATAAAACTGTATCAGAGTCTCATGTACAAAGATAATGGGAACATATTTTATCACAGCTCCAAGGAGAATCTGTCTCATTCTGCCTGTATTACTGAAATCTACATCCCACTGTTGATCGTCTCTCTTAGAGCTGAGTTAAACTGACAGCCTTCATGGCCTGAAGATACTCTGAAAGCTTCGTCAGTGATCCGTCATTGAGATTCATTGGGGGAATGAACCAAACCATTCCTGTGCATGTTAAATTTATCCCCATATCACTGTCATGTGGTTATGCATATTACAACAGTTTGCACTGTGACTACCCTGCACCGGCTTTTCCTGGACTCCTAATGTAATCTGGGAGCCGTCCATAAACCTGCATGGCTCATTTGACTGTTTGATTGCTCCTCTCTCGCGGCGATCTTGACCAGTTTGAAATGCAATTATGCTAATCGGAGCAGCGTGCGGGGTCAGCGCTGCGCTTTGGGCCTTCACTTTCCCTGTGAATGTCTGAGCCCTCCAGCCCTGTGAGTGAAGGCGTTTCATCCGGCCCTGTTATAGATATTAAACAGCACTTGGCTGATAAGTGTTAGAAAGCTCTGGAAATTGACCTTCGCCCGCTGAGCGGCAGAGCCCTGCAGAGAAACCGCAGCAACTTGATGCTCGTCTGACTCTGAATCAACCTGCTGATGTCAGAGCCTGAAAAACTCAACCCAGAAAACCAGTCCAGAGGCAGAAAACAATAATCATTCCAATTACTTCAGATATATGCTCTCTATTATCCCCTACAGAATTTTCCTTCACTTCACTTCACTTGAAGACTCCAGATCACACACACTTTCCTATGAATTCCCCACAGAGACACCGGTAAATTGGATTCTAGCTCTCGTAATTATAAGATATCAGTCTTTAATATTTCTTTTATGAATAAAAGAGACATTCTTTAAGAATATTGCTCGTATATGGTGGCCAGCAGTCCAAGAAAAAGAATCATTCAATGAAATGTGCTGCAAATTAGGACATTAAACACATTCATAATCCAAGGCAAAAGTTCAAAACTCAACTCAAACTTTATTTGTAGAGCACATAAAAATAAAAAAAAAAATTGACTGGTTGATCTCAGTGTCCTGGCAGGAATATGGTGATAGAAAAGCTCAGTCAGGAGCTTGGGGGGGTTAATGAGTTATTAAGCTTACAAAGTGACAATATTTCAAGGTTAATTGAAAGTTGTACCAAAAAAAAAAAAAAAAGTTGTAGTCTCTCGCTACACAGTACAGCGCACGCACTGGGACTGAGTCACATGACTGTAAGCACGTAAGCGCTGCAGCCATAGGCTAAACCTGTGGCTGCCTACCTGTCAACTGAGCGGTCCTAGTGCCTGTAGTGTACAGCTGGCCATGCAGGCAGGCAGCCAGACACACAATGCATGGTGCACAGACAGAAAAAATATATGCATCTTGTCTTTACCTATGTGGCCGAGACGCGCCTCATTTGGCTCAAATACGGGACAGTTTGCAACCCTAGTTAACCAGGATTCACTAACGTTACACATTACCAACATGTCTCAGAGCACCGGGCTGTCAGTAGCGCTACATTTAGACGGCTACCAAACTACTGTACAAACTGACAGTTTGCTAGTTGTCATGTGAGCGGACGGATACGTTGTAGCACCGGGCTTCTATCAGCATTACATATAGCTAGCCACTGACGTACCGTACAAACTTACAATTGTTTGTTGACAAGTCTCAAACAACAGCGCTGCCTAACTGTACTGATCAGTACCTTACCTTGTTGTGTCCCTGGTAAAAACTTGTTCCAAAACAAACACACGCCTGGTTAAAAGTTACATCTTTACGACACTGTGTGTGAGACGCCATGCCAAAAGGGGGCGACAGCCCAATTAAAACAGATCCTCCTCATGACATCTTTAAGTTCAATTCAATTTAGTTTATTTGATAGGGAGGGACAATGTACATTCATACACACTTATAAAAAAAATAAAATGTAAATGTACCCAAATCTAGCTGCCAAGCTAATTTCCATTGGTAGTCCCCCCAGCTAAAATATAAAACAAACAGGTTAAATAAAATAAAATAAAATACAAGTATAATATTTAAAGGAGTCTGTTCTTCTTGTTTTGTTTCTTTTTAAGGAAAAGAAAGAACAGAGAAACATTATCATAATAAAACATTTTACAATACATTAAAATCACATTTAAAGTGCCAGGTCTCGTGGATAATTGAGCAGTGAAAAAAATTCAAGAAAGGAGAGAGAGAGGAATTAAAAAAAAAAAAAAAAGAGGGAGGTGGATGGAGATAGAATGGGGCTGCAGCAATGCAAGTCGAGGTCATATGTATTGATATGTATGTATATGTATTGAAGTTGTCAGTACTTACAGATACTGTTGAGAAAAATAGCATCTAACATTAAAGATACGTCTGTAATGTATCACTGTCTGAAAATGAGCATGATTGGATTTTAATGCACCAAAAGAAAAAATAAAAACAAGTTCAGTACAAAAACAGTAAAGAAATGTAATGTACTACTTTGTCCACAGGGGGCATCAAAATCAACACAAACTAAGCAGTCCTCATAGATCAAGACATTGGGACCGAATGAATAAGACCATAATATTACAAGATTTAAGACGTTTTATGAAATCGGGAAAGTTCTAAGGCAAACTTGAACACAAGAGTCTTTCTGTTAGAAGAAGAGAGGTATAAATGATCATGATGGAAGTTGTCATATTAGTAAAATTATGTTGTAATTCTACAGGAATAAAGTTGTGATAAAACAAGAATGAAGTTGGAATTTTTGTCGGCAGGGGTTAGACAGTATTTACAAAATTTTAAAAAAAAAGTATTTACAAAATAAAAATCACAATACCACCTGCACTGAAATTAGCAAAGTGGAGATGCCTATGTATATACTTTAAGTACAGGTTTTTACCATAAAAAAGCCCGATACCATAGCACAACATTAATTCAAGTATCAGGACTAAAAAATTAGATAGGCAAAAACCGGAGCATTACAAACGATCTTACTATCTTGGTTTTTGAACTTTAAGTTGGTTCTTTTTCTCGTAACAATACAGTTTTTTTTTTTCCTTGTGGCTTTATTCTAGTAAATATACATTTTCTCTTATGGCTTAATTTTTTTAAACTTCTGACTTTTATTGACAACCACTTTTAGTACAAACACACTCTTGTATTTCCTTGGAAAGTTAGGGCCTGACATTTTATTCTACATGGTGCTATTAAAAAAGAGACGTAAGAAGTTTGTTTCCTCACTGATCATAATTTGAGAAAACAAACTGAGCAACTGTTTTAGTTCAAGTGACAACAAGCTGCCAATCTGTTTTGCAAATGTGGAAGTATTCAATTCTCGGTGACCCGTTAGCAAAAACGGCTTTACCGCACAAACTGCTGAGTCTGTTCTCGATTGATGAGCCTCTTCTCTGGGACTCCAAAGTTCAGTGTCACAGCGAGTTTAATCGCTAGGAGTGGATTTTCTCACTCCACTTTCCCGTTTCTAAAGAGATTACGCCAGGATTTCTCTGTTTATTACGTTTCTATGTCATTACCCTCCTAATGGTAACAATAATTGCTTACCGCTTAAGAAAACCTTTAAAACAAAAGCAACTTCACAAACCATCAGCTACCATCCAGTGAGGATTTTCTAATTAAAGCCCATTAAAAGACAAAATTACCAAAACCTCCACAGACAGATTAAAACAATATATTATCACAAGTTTTCTGCAGTTTTAAAGTTTGATCGCTTTAGTTATTCAAGTTACTTCGACTAAACTCTTCCAGCTTTTTAAATACCCTCTCTTCGAGACATCTCAAAGAGTCTGACTCGAAGTTTTTCGGAAGGTAAAGTTTAATCTGCTTCTGCAAGAGCTGTGTATCCTGCACAGGCTTTGGTCAAAGATTGTTCATTTTCCTCAGAGTCCTTTTTTAACAGACTGAGAAGAAGAGTAGATATGCTTGATTTGACTGAGTCTGTATGACAAACACAAAGTGTGACTGAGAGAAATGTGATTGCTTTATGTCATTTTGGTCCTTGTTTACCCATCTCTAAATATATTTGTTATTGAATGAGGTAGACACAGTGTCTACCTTTGATGTCTCAGATCTCTGAAATACAAGTTATACACATCTTGACACATCTTGAGTTCCCTCACACTTGACTTCGAACCAATCATAATCAAGGGATGATCCAAGTCACAGAAAAACAGAAACATCCTCCTGCACGGGTAGACTAACCTGTCAGCAACCTGTTGTACAATCTCAGTCAATATGGATCATCAAGAAAGTCGTAAAAACCTCCATCACTTGATCCTAACTATGATAGGGCTAGGACGATATGCTGTTCCACTGATTCAATTCTATTATGATTTTTGGGCTGCCAATTTGACGTAAATTGCAATTCTTCAATATTTACAATTTTTGAATTTTTAGTTTGCTTTTTTAACACCAGACCACACTGTAAACCCAGATAAGTTAAGTTTACTTGAAAAATACTTGTAAACTGGTTACCTTAAAAAAACTAAGACATGAAATATGAAACTTAAGTTAATTTAATTCAACATGTTTATCAGTAACAATTATTATGGAAATTTATTCTATATCCTGAATGTCTTTCATCAGATAAACCTGATGCTTATTTGTTAGAAATTAAAATATTTAGTAATGTTAAAAAAAATGTTGCATATCACTGTAAAACATAATAAGTTGCCCTTACTCAAAACTGAAAGATATGATGATATCAATAAATTTGTCTTTTGAATTAAGTAAATGTAGTAATAAAAATTGAAGCAGATCTGAACATCTAAATTAAATAATATTGTAAAGTACGGCTGGGTCTCATCTGCACAGCAGTCCTTCCTCACTCATGGTTACAGACGCCGTCACAACAAAAATCAGCTCTAATTTCATAACTTCAGTAACTGTGAGTGAGGAGGGAAGGCAGTAGATATGAGACCCTGCTGTACATTGAAATATTGTTCTTCAGGGGCGCAGGTTGTCTGCGCCCCACGGCACTGACAGGTGGTCTGTTCTCCATGGCACAGGGTCTTGTACCTATTGATTTTTTGCAGTGTGCCTGATGGTTAATATATTTATGAATCAAATTTTTTGGACTATCATGCTATTTAGGCCAATTTTGAAAATGTAAAAACATGTAGCTATTTATTTTTGACATAGCCAGTCCACACTATGTAGAGCATAGACAGCTGGTCCATGCTGTGAAGCACAGACAAACAGTCTGTGTCATGTGGGGCACAGACAACCTGTGCCACTGCACGTCTAGAAGTACAGCAGGGTCTCATGTCCACTGCATCCCCTCCTCACTCAAGGTTACAAAACACAGTCACAGTCACACAAACTAATGATTTTAAGTTGTGCTTACTTAATCACCAACAAAAGTTAAAGCTACTCAGAAATCATCAGTTTGAACACTAAAAACTCAGACATTTTCCCATAGAATGCACATCACGTGAGTCAAAGAGAAACATTTTACCCTCTGCTGGACAAAAGTGGTAACTTTTTTCAAATCCAGTTTATAAACAAAGACTAAAATGAAGAATTTGAATTTGAAAAAAACAACAACTGCACAGGAAAATATTTCATGTCCAGTTGTCACAGTAGACTTGTCCCGGGCCTGCAGGGGGCACTGAGATGAGGAATAGATTTACATTTGTAACCCATCTGAATGGGTCTTTGCTGTTCATTCATACTAGTCTACTGATGTAAGAAACTTGTGTGCTTCAAGGCAGCAGTCCCCACCTTTTTTTGCGCTACGGACCGGTTTAATGTTAGACAATATTTTCACGGGTTGGCTCTTCTTCTGTCTCCTCACTGGCTCTTTTACCCTGCCTAAAGAAACTTTCCAAAGATGTTTGTTTTTTGTCCATTCCGCTGGCTTGGAGGGTTTGACGTCAAGAATGAGTCCTAGATGAATGTGACAGAGAGAATCCAGTCATTTTTTAAAAATATAATATTGTTCAGAATCATATAGTAAAACAAACTGAAATAATGTAAGTTGAGTATTGACTTAAGAAAGTTTGGGTTCCCACTTGATCTCATTCTCAAAGCTGGGGTCAGAGGTGATTTTGAAATGGACAAATGGCGTGATTTTGCACATATGAGTTAAGGAGAAAGTTCAGAAATCTCCGTCCACAGCACTTCCACACGATGGCACAGCAACAGAGTGTTTTAGAGAGATTAAAGGGCTGCATTGTCTCGCCGTGAGCTTCCGGCAGTTTCTAAGCTGCTATACATGCTGCTGTGATACGTTTCATCCACTGAACTCCTCACACAGAAGCATGGCTGATTCTTTTTGGCACATTATGCTTCGTCAATGGAAAAGAAATATTGGCTCAGAGAGATAACCGCTGATGAGCTTTTTCGTGAATAATTTAAAAGTTATGCTGAAAAATAAAATGTTTAAAAAAGTTCCATGATAAAGTTTCCTCTTTTCATTCTCCGGCTGTGACAGAAATTAGAGTTCATTATCTGCGGATGTCACCGTCTGCTTAGATAAAGCCAATGAAAGAGAAAGAAATTGTTCTTTATTGGACTTTAAAGCCTGGAGTAATAACATTAAAGTGGCGGCATTAGCAGCCATGTTGGATTAAGGTTCACAGATTTATATCAGCACACACTCGCCTGGAATAAATCGTTTCTGATTACATAATGTCTTCAAAACTTGTAGGGCTTAATGTGATATCGCAGGAGATAATGAAACACATTCCTCACCTTCATAATGAAATATTTTACAGCTGGCTCATAAATGTGTGCATGTCTGTGGCTTCCTTCCTGAACGTTACACCGGATATTTACAGGTTGCTTCTCCCGTTCCACCTCGCTGCATCCACACAAGCAGAAACTTCAGAAAACGTACTAAAACGTTTGCTTTACCTGGCAGTCCCCTCTTCGATTTTTCTCCCAGACTCTGTTTACTCCGTTTTCCCTGGACCTCAAAACCTCCTGAGGACCCGGTCAGCCCTGCAGAGATCTGAGATTCATGAAGAGAGATTTCACCGAAGGCCGAGGGAGCTGCTTAGAGATGCAGGTCAGTGACTCTTGAACCAACTCGTCCCACGGGAGGCGTTCCTCATTCTCATTATGGATTCTGATATCTACTATCACACACACAAAAACACACACACACACACACACACACACACACACACACACACACACACACACACACACACACACACACACACACACACACACACACACACACACACACACACACACACACACACTAAGAGGAGGTGTTTGTGTGTGTTTAGCCTGAGGCCTCTCAGCTGAGCCCTTCAGAGGATGAAGAGACATAAGAGCAGGAGGTCGTGGAGGAAGCTCAGATGAAAGGGGAGTTTGATGAGCAGCAGCTCTTTGTAAGATTAATGATCCCAGAGACTCAATCTGATCAGGAGATGAGACCAGCAGATCTGTCCTCATCTGAGAAAGAATCCTTTTTGACTCTTTGTAATAAGATTACTCATATTTTATTCAGCTGTTTTGAATTTAGAAACTGTAGTATTTCCCAAAGAGCAGGCTTTCGTGTCTGCAGGAAAAACAATCTGCATGGAGAGCAAAAGCAGGAGGAACACTCTGGCTTTAAGGTAATCTGAGGAACGTTTCATCCTCACTATAATCAGAAATCTTAAAGTTGCAGGGTGTAGAAGTTGGCGGCATTTCGCCAAACAGAAACGGTGGAAATGAGATATACTGTTTTCTTTTTTAACTTCAGCTATGATAAATATAGCTATAATGCTAACGTTATGACATGACTGATTCACAACAGTTTCACTGTTTCATTTAGCAGATACGTAATTTGGCTGCAGGCGCTGCCATTAAGTGCAAGATTTTTTTGTTATTGTTTTTGTTTTTCCCTTATAGAATAATGTGTTCATGACTAACTACAACTCGAAAAGCACTCAGAGAGCACAGACCTTCACCAAGCATATTGTGATTGTCACCAACACTTTAGTCTTACTTTAATGTTATACTCCCTTTCAGCAGACTGTCTGTTACAATTTGGTGTTAGTTACAGGTTTGTACGATAATTTGTTACCTAAGTGTTGAAAATTATGATGACCCAGTATATATTTCACATTCCAGATCTTAGTTTCCAGAATATTGCCAGGATCTGGACCGTACTTTAACATCTGTCAGAAATTATGGTGACCTTGTCTTGTATAGTTTTGCAAAGTAATCCGACCATTTATGGTGGAGTTATATACACATATGGTGAAAACGGCCCTATTTCACAATGATAAAGAATTCTTTAAAGGAGTCCTGGATCCAGACGGTGATCTGAAACATCTCCAAAATGTAATCAGTTCTTTCTTATCCCATTTTGAACATTTCCTGAAAATTTCATATCCATATTTCAGATCCGTTGCTTACTTTTTGAGCTATGTTGTTCACAGACAAACAGATGAACTCTCCTAAAAACAGAACCTCCTTGGTGGAGATAATTAATCGCTGCAACAATATAGATGAATAGATGAGTCTTGAGACATCTCTTAAAGTAGAAAGAGACTCTGTGGATCGTATGGCGTTAGGTAAATCATTCCACCATTAGGGCACAACAGAGGAGAAGAGTCTGGCTAGTGATTTGGAGCCACGCTGGGCTGGGGGCACCAAGCATCTTTCACAAGCAAAGTGTAGTGGGCGAGAAGGAGTGTAGACCTGGAAGAGGGACGCCAGGTAGGAAGGAGCTGTTCTTGCCAATGTTTTGTAAGCCAGAAGGAGAGCTTTGAATTTGTTCGGAGCTGCCACTGGAAGCCAGTGAAGAGAGATTAACAGTGGGGTGACATGTTCTGTTTTGAGCTGGTTAAAGACCAGATGTGCTGCTGCATTCTGGGTAATCTGTAGAGGCTTAAATGGACACACATTGAGTCGATTGCTTAAACTCACAAGGGCCTGTTGTGGCAGGTGGGTTGTAAAACTAAATATAAGATGCCAAATTACCGGTAAGTAAAAAAAATATAAGTTAAGTGACGGATATCAAAAGGTGACACCCCTACAAAGCTAAAAAGAAAATAATTTACTAACTATCACAACTTTTCTATTTCTGTCGGGATAATTAAGCTCTTTTAACTTCTGTTGTGTTGTGGCATTTTCTTTTGTTTTGTGGCTTTTACATTTTTGTTGTTGTTGCTTCTGTAAATTATCTGGCACCTACTGGAGATAATGATGGTTAAAAAATACAGTCTTCAAACTGAGTCAAATATGAAGGGGGGTTATAAAACAGACTGAGACCTCACTGTGATCTACAAAAGCGGACTTGACCAAGTATGTCAGGAGCATGAATACGTGATACTTATATCTCCCACCAGGTGTCAGGCTAAAGACAGATTCAGATCTTTAATCAGTCAACTTTTAGGTCAGCATGCCTCAGGTGAAAGCTCCAAACTGTCAGTGAGACTCTTGTGATTTAAAAGAGTTGATGCAGAGTGAATGTTTGACTCCACCATAAGAAGCTGTCTTCATTTCCACCTGCAGCTCATCTGCGTGTTAGCCGTCCTGAGGGAAACACAAACATGATATGAAACGTGTCAGCTTGCAGCACTCTGCACATTTGTTAATTACCCTGTAAGACCTTCCACAAATTGCCTGTTGTTGCCACCAGTGCTGCAGATAGCACAGGTCAGAGCGGTGCTCCCTGAGCGGGGGAAGGCAGTGTGGGTTGTTGGTGGAAGGGTGAGGTGGGGGGGTTCGTTGTAATACACAGCATCTGAACACTTTTGCTGCTTATCAGCCAGCCCATGCCATGGCTCTCTCTGCAGGACTTTAAGCAGACGAATAGAGTTTTTTAATTGGTTCTGCGGGAGCCTGGGCAGGAGAGACATGCCGGCTCCGTTTAGAGGAGCAGCCTGTCGGGGACTCGGCGTGTTGATACTGCTGACACCCAGCTGAGAGGTTCAGGCTGTCAATAGCTGGGTGCTTTAAGCTGCCACAGGTTTGATTTGGAGGTCAGAGTAATAAAGGAGGAAGCTGTCATGCAGCTACAGGCAGGAGGGGATGTTTTATTAACTGGGGATTAAGATAACGTTTCATGTATGCTGTATTGAATATTTCTATTACCAGAAAGTGGTGAGAGAGATGCAGCGACTGCTGGTACTTCCTGCCTGGGTCTCTTATACAAAAATATATGTGGCACATAAAAAGCTTTAATTAAAAAGCCTTTATTTAGATTTGCTGAGAGAACATTCGTGTTTTCAGTCAGTAATCAATTGTATCAAGAAATGTGAGCACATTTACATTTCAGTATCCATACAGTTCCTTATGGTCTGTTACTTCATAAACACAGACTTGGTCATAGTATCATCATCAAAAATATATATTCCCAGCATCGATGTCATCACCGGGAAATGTTTACTTCAGATGTGGGCTTTGAGCTTCCCTAGTTACAGCTCCAGGGTACCCACCTGTCAGTCAGGTGAGATTTCCCCCTTATTGGGTGAACTCGTTAACTTAATATCTTATACACTGCTGGAAAAAAAAACGTACCGTGTGTCGATAGAGAAACCAGGCTCTCAGTATGTTTTTTGACAGCTTTAAAGGTAGAGTCTGCAGGATTTTCCTAAAAAATGAAATGTCAACTTTCACAGGAATAATTCTGCTCAATCATTTCCTATGGGCTTCCATACATGTGTGTCAATGTCTGTATCTGCCTCAACCCCCTTCTCTGCCTGTATGTTGATGTTTTGGTTACGTCAGCCAATCACAATGTGCCCAGTGCACAAGTGACTTTATGTGCTGATGATAGAGAAGCTACAACAGTTGACATAGCATGAAGAAAGAAAGACACACCCAAATAGAAACAAAACAGCAAACAGATAAAGCTTTTTCTTTAACGAAGATGTAGTTTGGCTCGACCTTCGCTTGGAGAGCAGCACGGGATGAAGAGCGACGTGAGTTAGCTTTCTGCTAACCAGGTATTTGTCAAATATCCATAATTACCTTGCTAACATGCTAAGTCAGGCACACGTCCGACCCACATGGAAGCGCGATGCTACAGGTGGTTGCTGGGCAAGGGAATGTGTTCATGTAGTCATGATCAGAGGAAGTGGGTGTGGGCTGCTGCTGGCACGGAGCCACAGAGGAGGAACTTAGTTTGAATGTTGGGTTTACCAACATGTAACGAAAATTCCTGCAGACCCTACCTTTAAGATCTGCTTTTTTTCATTTGGTGTCCAGTCTTACCTCTAGTGGAGACTCGAAGAACTGCAGTTTTTTGCACTTCCACATGGGCCCCATTTCTCAAAGCTAGAAGCTGCTGGATTGTAACCCACTGCTCCCCAAAGAGACAAATTTGGTCTCGTGGACACTCAAGGGACTGCAGTCTTGTTGCTGCAGGAAATGTGACGGAGCTGTACTGAAACACTGAAGGCAAACATGGACATGACATCACCCATATGTTTCTGATTCAGAGTTTTGAAGCCTATCACTGTTGGAAGTATAAAAGCCATATTGGAACGGCCGAACTCATCCTGGCGTCTTCTGAGGTGGTGTGAGGTAAGTAGGTTTACTTTTTAAGGATAACATCTTCTGCACTTCAGAGTTATAAATGATATTCACCCCATGTACAGTGTGTCCCTATCAACCTCTGGTCTTTTGCTGGGAAGTCCAGTTTTTTAAGTTGGTGTGTATATAACGTCCAGTACTTTCAGAGTCAGCCACTAGTGGACATTCTTGGAACTACAGCATTTGGCATTCCTGCTATCCCTAGTTCATGTAACTTATTTTTCTGCTGCCCCCTGTAGGGAGACCGTGGGTTGGGCAGAGAATTAAGGGAGTCCTAAAACATAAATCATCAGATGATTCAGACATATTGAATATTTTAATCTACTTTTTTTAATCGAAGATGATACTTGCAGTGGTTGATAGCAAGTGGGAGGATCTCAACCAAGGAGCTGAGCTGTCCAGGTCCCTCTGCGCAAAAATCTGTCTGTTACCTCACACAACCTCACTCCAAAAAAACAAGAACTATTCCTTTGAGATCTGGTCCTACCAGCATATAACTATTGTGTATAATATTGATGTATTCTGTCTGTGAAGCTGCCATTTTAGACTGCTGCAACATGAATACTGTAACAGAGAATTAAACAAACTTTTCAGAAAGTTTCCCAGTGGCCTCAGCCCTCAGGGGAGCCTTTAATTAAAAATGAAAGTAAAGATTTTCTTTGTGCAACAGACACATAAGAAGCCATCGACTGCAAGCCAACAGTGTGGAAAAATAACACACATTTATTCGGTCCAAATGAATCCTTCCATGAACGTGTGTATGTTCTGCTTCAGAGAAGACTTCTGTCAGACTGTCTTTAGTTTATTTTATTCACTTCAAACACTCACGGCCCTCCACTTTGAACCTCTCGGCTCACCATCAGCCTGAATCCTAAAAAGCCGCTGCATGACTCATGAATCCCGGACTCAGAAGAGGCAGAACAAAGTGAGATTCACGGGGCGCTGAAACCGACGAGTCCAGGGCAGAGACAACACATGAACCCTCCGAATCATCTCTAATCTCTCTGAGTCGCTCAGATCAACGAGCCCATGATTCTCCACCTTCACCGAGGCCTCTTACCTCTGAAGTCTGCTGATAGCTGTCAGATAAACCCGCTGAGATCTGGACTCTGGTCAGTACAGATCCTTTAAAAATAATAAGCAGGTGAGCATGGGAAAGTCCATATGTATAGAGTCCCACAATCTCAAACGTTTAGTTTATGATTGCAGGTTCAGGTGGAGAGTTTAACATGTTTGGTTTTAAAGGTGCAGTGTGTAGAAATTAGAATTTTAGTGACATGGAGCGTTCAGATTTTAGAATGATCCCATCTGTTGCTGAAACTTAACATTACTAAGTGACAGAAGCCTTTGCAGACCAAACGTGATCCTGAAGATGGCATCATTTATGATTTTACACAACTGGCTTTCAGCAATGTTTGTTAACATATGTGAGACTATACAATAAGTAATAAACAATGCAGTTTAGAATGAATAAACATTTCTACTGAAATGTTATCCAACGTTACCTGATGAGTACACAATAGCCAACTTCATCAACTTCATTGATGACTCCCAGCTTGGAAACTTCGGCCCACTGCCCATGTTTGAGATTTTACCATATCTATATCTATATCTATATCTATTTATATATATATATATATATATATATATATATATATATATATATATATATATATATATATATATATATATATATATATATATATATATATATATATATATATATATATATATATATATATATATATAATTATCTTTTTTTTCCCCCACTGCCAGCAGCCCAACTTTCTCATTCATTATTCATTCATTGTTGCCCTTCCTCTCCTGACCACAAATTAACGCTATGTTACATTGGGAGTAGAGTGGCGCCAGTCCCATCAGCTTAAATCTGGAAGTCCATGACCTGAGAGTGAGAAAATGCAGGGTCATGGCTGGGATTGAAAGCATGAGACAGTGACACTCGGACAAATGAAAGCTTAAAAATTGTTGGGAACATTAGTATATTTTTTACAGAAATTGATTCCACCGCCGTATGCCAAATATGTAGGCAGAAAGTCTCTGCTTTAAAAGAGTATAATCTTTGTAAATTAATGTAAATACAGTGGTCATTTATAGAGAACAAAGTTACAGCAGTAACCAGTCCAGTTTTATTATTCCTTATTTTGAAAGGATGGAAAAATGCACCATTTTGGTTTCATAGGAGCATGTTGTGTCCAATGTTGTTCAGGTAATATTGCACTAAATGTCTTTGAAGACATAGGCCTGGTATTTGTGCCATATGGATGTTCAGTAATTTCATGCTGGGAAATGCAGGAAAGAAAAGTGTTTTCATTTGCAAAATTACTTATATGAGTTTTATTTTGCATAGTTATGCTATAGTAATATTTAATAATATGCATTGCAGCATGAATATTTAGTTTTCTCCTGCAACCCTCCACTCTGATTCATTTTTGGCCCCTTACTGAAGAGTTTGGGCACCCCTGAACCACACCGATGTTTACTCTCCTTTAAGTCGTTGTTTGTCCCAGTTTCATTTCTTTTTTTTCTGATCTTTTTTCAGAATGTGATGGCTTTGCTCTTATGTGATGCATGTTTGTGAGTCTCCCTCATAAAACGATCTTAATTACATTTCTTTTACCCCAAAAAATAAAAATATACTCTCCTCTTCTTCTTCTTCTTCTTCTTCTTCTTAAACAACAGCAGTAACAACCACTGGCTACTTCTTCTACAGTAAAAACAACAACCACCCCCTCTTTTCTTCGCCACCTGCCTTTCAGATAGATTCCAGGGCCAGCGGCCAGGCTCAAATTGAAAACCGTATTTTGCTCTTTTTGTCCCCCAAAATCTGCCGTATAAAAACATGGCCGTTGGTTAGATCTGCAGCAATGTAAATATAAAAAGCTTTTCTGTAACTTCATAAAAAGAAAATGACAGTTTTCTAAGGGATCAGTGTACACTTATTTTAACATAGCTCACTTAAATATGTTCTGAATCTGCAAAATGCTGCCAACTTCTACACTCTGCACCTTCAACATCATCATCATATGTAATGGGTTACAATTATATGAAGATATCTAATTCTGTTTGTATCAATCTTTTATGCAGCATCCAGTCTTTGGGATTTTGGGGTTGAATAAAGCATTTATCACTTTTCCTTTCCACTTCTGTAAAAAAAATATCTCAATTTATGTGTTAAAATACTTTTTCTTTTTGTTCTGATTTTTTAATTGTGCTGTTTTTCAGATCTTCTCTGGGCTTCATGCCACAGTCTCACAAACGAGATAGAGATTTCTCCCCTGAAGCGTCTGTAATAATGACAATTAAAGTAATTAGAAATTATAATGTTGAGTTCCCTGCCGTGATTTTAATCTCAGAAATTCTTCTGGGAGACAAAGCGAGTGACAGACACTGAAGGAGAAAACAATTTTACTCATCCCTGGGTTCACATAAACATCATTACTTCAGCAGCTGCAGGTTAGTGAGCTGAGACTGCCCCCTGCTGGCTGGAGGCTGTTTCTCTCATTTATTAAACCATCATCAATCCCCCGAAAAGAAGACACAGAGATTAGAAATAAAAGTTATGATGATGAATTTATTATCTCAGGCTCATATCTTACCATCAGCGTTATTTTTTTAATTACAAAACTCTTCTTTTGAACATCTTTACAAAACATGTATCTGTAATCTTTTCTTTTGTAAAATGTAAAAGTATTTGTACAATCTGTAAACAGCAAAGTCCAGATGAGGAAGAGCAGACAAAACAAAAGAGCTGTTTAAAGGTGCTGACGTGCAAAAAAAAAAAAAACAAGAAAAAAAGAAAAAGAAGAAAAACATGAACCATGAACACTGAACAAATAGTTCAAACCAGACTTTTCATGCGGTGATAATCCAACAACACAGACTGGATATAGCATCATCAACCAGTTTGAAAATGTAACAATGTAACACTGAAGCATGAAATCTACAATTATTGGATTATTTGTAACAATGAGAATATTTTCTTATTTTCAGAACAGAAAATAAATATTATAAATATCATTTTCAGAAATACCATGGGTCTGTAACTGATCAAATATCTTTAAATGTATATGACATAAATAACTGGTGGATTAAATGGAAACTAGTCATTAACTGAAGTGGAAGAGGATTGAGGAGACATGAAAAAATAAACGTTTGAGTTCAGATTTTAGATTAGAGACTTCTACCGATAATGAAAGACCCTTCAATATAAGTCAAACTAAAGAAAGGGCAAAACATTTATGTCTTAGTTTTCATACTTGAAAGCTTTGAGTTAAAATCATAGCTCAGAAAATTCTGATTTAAATAAGGTGGAGGGGAGAAAATCAAGCCAAAGCAAACAAAGCAGAGTCACGCAAAGATTTTAGGAACAAATTCTGATATCCGACCATTTCATTGCTCCTAACACATCTCTAAACACTCTCATATGTTTGAAAATTATTTCACACACAAGCCCCGATTTTATCTTCAAACCCACCCCCTGTTCTGATGCTACATGACTCCTGTGGATTCTGACAGAAGATGTGTTACATGGAGCTACAACAGGAGGAAGTGAAATCCCTTTCACACATGCACCGCACTTCTGAAAATTTCCAACACTATGCAGGTGGTTTAAACTGAAACATCTGAAACACCTCAGTTTGTTTTTCTTTTCTACTGTTGTGTCTGTAATCATTGTTTTCATGGAACATCAACAAATGACATCTGCTGCACAATGTACAATGAGCCACCTTTAAAAAACAATAGAATTTTGAGATTAAAGCTGTAAAATAGAGACAGAAAACATGTTAAACTATGAGTAACAAAGTCAATTTTTTGAACAAGATCATGGAGTGAGACAACTGCACAGGTTTCACCAAAGCCCAATCTTCAAGTCTACATTAACACTCCTGTTTATTAACATAGTTTGAACAGTATCCTGCTGCGTGAATTTACTGGTCATGAATGTTTAACAAACTAAACAATTTCTTTAAAATCTGGGATATAAGTCACCCTGGTATGTAAACATAGCAATATTTTATTTTATTTTTTTAATCTCTCAGAGGGAAGTCTTCTCATGCATTGATTTCCATTACATTCAGCAATGTCCAGTTTCTGTGCAGATGTGTAGCTCTTTGCTGGCACCATTTGTGCTATCCTTTCATTTTCTGACTCTACAGTAATTTTGAAGTTTAAGAACTCATTTTTTTTATCGGCAGCCGCTGTAATACTGCGTTTGGTTTACCTCATGGCAGCTATTTGTGTGCACAACTCTGTGCAGAGATGTTAAAGATGTGAGATGGCTCCCTTTTTGGCAAGTTTTATCTAAACTTCTTTTTTTTAACACTGTTGGGACAAAAAAAAAATGATGCACCTAATTTGTTATCTCCTAACTCATCAGCAACAATTTGTTGAAAATACAAAAAAAATCATTGCAGCCCTTGTGTGAAAAGCAATTTTGCAATTTTAAGGCCTTAAATGTCCTAAAATTATCCAGAAAATATCTGTAGCTCATGTGTAGGAATAGAAGACGCTCAGAGAGTCTGTCATGAATCCTGTCTCCCTACCTTTATGTACAAGCACTACAGTAATTATTTCCCACATTTCTACCTGTTAACTTTTGATGGTGGCAGAATAATCAATAAAATGTTGATCATGAGAAGAAGAAAAATATCAGCAGTTCATGTGTGAAAGGGGCTTAGGATTAGTTTGGTTTCAGAGCACCAAGCTGCTACTTCTCCAGTCCAATCTAACACAACCACAACATTCAACCGACACCTTTTCTGCCGCCCTGATGCGAGCAGCAGGTTTACTCCACACAGATATCCCCCTAAAATAACACTTTTGGTTTTATTCCACCGACAAGGGGCAAACTTCTCGTCTCTAGTGATCAGCCCAGTACCTGGCTGACGGTCTGAGGCGGCATCACTCAGTTCATTTGTGAATTTTCTGATGTTTCTTTCTTTTCTTTGAACACGGGTGTATTATTTCTTTGCATATCATCTGCGTGGGAGCTGGAGAAGCAGTGGGACCAGTGGTTTGTGGGTGATACCACGGCAGCTCAGCTCACAGTCAGCACAAACACATATATATGAGAAAAAGCTGCTCCAGCTTTCTGTCCGTGCTCAGGGGGCGGGGTCAGGCTGTATCTGAAGACGCCATTCTGCTGCTGCTAGCATTTCTCTTCGCAGGGTAACAAGGTCAAAGGTCAAAGGGTTGTTGTTGGAAGAGTCTGGGTTTTCTGTGCTGGATCTGGTACTCCGGGTTAGGTAGTCTCTGCAGAGGAGAGGAAAAAAAGGAATGATTGTTAAAAATACAAACTGTAAGATTTGAACATAAAACCATCACCTTTCAAATTCCTGCAACATTTCTTTCCAGAAACAGCTGTTATATGACACGATATGATGGCATACTGCTCAGCATTGTGATATGATTCAATACAATACAGACGGTGCAACAAGATGTATGATAAGTGATAAGAAATGATGCAAAACCATAGAAAGAAAGAAGCTTAAAAACCAAACAATACCCAAAATAAGGAAAATGCAACACAACAGAGTATTATACAGATGATGCAATAAAGTTTGATGGCAATGATACAATATAATAGCTGTGATGTGATGGGATAACATACGATGTGTTAGGCAAATAATTAATTAATTAAATCTGTTACTAAATGTCACATTGTGTCATGTTACAGGGAAGAGCACTGAAGTTATGATAAAATACAATACTGTATGTTAAATTTTATAGCAGAGCGATATGATGAGATACAATGTGTTATTTGAAACATAGTTTACGATTCAAAACAGAACTATACGTATCAGAAAGAAACGATACGTAATGACATGACCAAGCTATATGAAACCATACATAACAATCCTAAATGATACTGAACAATATGTTACCTGATGATATATTATATACCATTACCTAACAATCTAGTAAGAAATAATACGTAATGACTAGACATGCACCGATCAATTGGTGCCGATTTCTTAATTTTGGGGAAACGGTGATCGGTGATCAAGGATTGGTGATCGGCCCATCCTTACATATGAAACTGATTTTATCCTCCTCCAGGAAGGTCTGACAGCCAGCCATTGTCGCTTCTTGCTCTGAAACCTATAACTCAGGACACTTAATTGGTTGTTTGAGTTAAAACATTAAGATTTTATTGTTTCACAAGTATTGTTCAATGATTTTCAATAAAATAAGATTGGAACATTGAAGGTATATGCTGTCAGTTATAAAAAATTAAAAATAAAAATCGGTATTGGCAGGTCAGGCTTTTAAAAGATCGGTTGTTGGCCAGATAATTATCCCTAGTAATGATATGTAACAAGATGATAAGAAGCGATAAGTCATGCTATGTGATAAAGATGTCCCCATTAGCATTTTTTGCCCATAATCCTGATAATTTAATATCGAGTATCGGCTGATACCGAGTCCCGATCCAATTTTTGGTTTTGGAAATACATTTTGCCGAAAAAGTGAGAAAGTGAAGCTGCACACTAGGTTTTCTGTGTTAAAAATACTGAATAGCAGGGCTGGAACAATATGCTACTCCTGCGTTTTGATTGTATACAAATTAATTTATTTATTTATGTATTTATTTAATTTAATTTAATTTATTTATTTAATCTTATTTTTGTTATTATTATTATTATTATTATTATTATTATTATTTATTTTTAATTCTTATTTATTTTTCTATTTTATTTTATTTATTTATTTATTTATTTATTTATTTTGGGGGGGGGGGGGGGGGGGGTTGATTTAAATTGCGATTCATCGAGTCTTGTGATTTTTAGTTTGCTTTTTCAACACCAGGCACAAAGTTAAATAATGATAATAACATCTACAGACTATATCAGGAGCCATATTTTCCCATAAAATGCACATCACGTGAGTCAGAGAGAAACATTTCGCCCTCTGCTGGTGAAAAGTGGTAACTTTTTTCCAATCCAGTTTCTAAACAAAGACTGAAATGAAAAATTGGATAGGCAAAAAAAAAAAGATTTGTTGAAAAGAATCCTGATTTTGATATTGCCAAACAAAAAATCCCGATACACTGATTTTCATTTTTCCCCCACCCCTACTAAATAGTAAAAAATAATAGTTCAAATATGTTTTGAGCTAATTGAATCTATTTAACCTATTGCAGTTAGTTTTGTGACAATAAAATACGTAAACATACGTATGATATGTCACTTTACAAAATTATGCATAACAAAAAGATATGTAACCATGTGTACTGATACTCAGCGATACTCAGATACACTACTCGGATACATAACGATATGAGACAATACCCGATGATACCAAAGTGATTCATAATACAAATTAAATTCCTAATTTTGTCTGATTTTTATCATTCTCTGGAAAGGTTTAACAGAGGAACCAAATTTTGTTTTTTTTCTGGCAATTTCTGATGTCCATGTTTGGGGGAATAATCACTAATGGATGTGTTTATGTCACCGTTTCTCTTCTGAATCTAATTTTGTCTGAACACATTTTTATTGGCTGTATAACTTTACTATATGATCAATACCCTGTTTTACTTTTGCCATGTAATACTGATAATAACAATAGATTAGGCAACAAACTATAAAAGAGAGCTGATTTTGAAGGAGAGATAAAAACTTTGTGAGCTTTTGGGAAACAATAAAAAGACGAAAGAAAGAAAACAGCCCGACTGTTGTGATGGAGATGATGGATGGAGCCATAAAGTAGAATATGAGAGTGAACGTCTATGTGGGTAAAAAGATCCATAAAAATAGATTTTGAGGAGATTTAAACGCCAGCAGACATTAAAGTGAAATAAAAGCTTCCATTTATGTGAGGTAACTGTGACGGAGCGGCATGTTCATCTCTGCACACGCTCGCGTCTCTGTGAAGCAACAACAAAATGATGTGAAGTGAATCCAACGGCTGCCAGGAGAGAAGAGATAAATCCACTAACTGCTGCCATGATTTAAAGAAACGCTCCGCAGTGATGTAAAGTGCAGGTGATTTGATGAAATGGGCTAAAAACTCTCTGGTGTGTCTCTTAAAAACGCTGCTGTGGTTTCACTAATGGAGCCTGGGCTCAGAGGATCATCAGCGTCGGAGATAATGAGCGTCTGCAGCTGTGAACCCAGCAGCAGAGACCGAGTTACAACAAGTTAGAAACCACAGGAACGGCTTTTAAAGCAGCCAGCAGGGGGAAAGAGGATGTAAAATGAGTCTTTGGTGCAGAGAGGGGGCTTATTTTAACAGTTTAATTATGCAGAGACGTCAGGCTGAGCTCTGTCCTGGTTCTACAGCAGAATAATCACCTCTGTATGCAGATTAAAATCCCAGGGATCACTGGGGGGAAACACAGATTTGTGTCAATGCAAAGAAAACTTTTCCACCAAAAAGAAAAGAAAAATATGTTGTTTTGAAATTTTAATTGTGTATCTAAGATGTTCATTCCTTTGTTAAGATCATTCATCTGTAACTCTCCAAAAATTGATTTACTGGATCAAAAATGTACTGAACAAGCTCTTTAAAATTGTGAACCACATCTTGAATCTTACTGATCTCAGACTTTACTTCACCTGCGCGCTCGCTGCAGCAGCTCCTCCTTCCTCTGCAGCAGCAGGTTCTGTCTCTGCTCCGCTGACGAACAAAACTGAACCTCCACCTTCTCCTCTGATCGTTCTTCCACCCCATTCTCTTCTTCCGCCTCATCTTCCTCTTCGTTGTCCTCCTCCTCTTCCTCATCCTCTGTCTCGTCTTCTTCTTCCTGCTCTGACTCGCTGCTGGCTCCAACGTCATCCTCGGGGGGAGGAGTTACCTGGATGAGAGGATGATCGAACACCTGAGAAAGGAAACGGGTTTTAGAATATTACCAGGATGAAGATAAATAGAAGAAATCTGAGTCTCTGAAAGGCAGGAGAGAACAAAACTTCTTCGGTCTGTTTTTAACCATTTTTTTCCTTCTCTCAAAGTTTTTGCCAGCGTAATCTCTCAAAGTTTCAGTTTTCTGTGAAACTGACCAGGGGGAGAGCGTTGGCCTGGATCCGCCCCTCCAGGATGTTGTCCGTGGTGACCTCAAGGGACCGGGTGATCTCCAGGTCCTGCAGGATGAGCTGAAGAGGAACCTGAGGGAACATCTCGTGGATCTGCTGAGCCTGAGACACAGACATAAGTTTGTGTGAGAAAATACAAGGGTTCATTTCACTTTCAGACATCCTCCTGTCCAGGGTTTGATTTGGATTTTGTCTCAGTCTGTGGTCATCATTATGAGCCACATTTTACTCATGTATGCTTTATAGTTTAAGTCAACAAAAACATTTTTAGTTATTTTTTCGTCTTAAAAGTCATTACACTTTAGTCACTTAGTCATCCTCTAAAAAAAGGTGTGTTTAAATCTGCAACATCTCACTCTGGACGCTTCTAATGTGCGCATCTCTCAAGCTGTTTGTCTTGGTACAAAATTGTGTTCAGGATTTGAAAAAGCATGTTTTTTTACTCTAGTGTGCGTCCAAATCACAGATACAGTTTATTCCCCCCACGTAAGCAGATTGTCTTTGGTTGCTGCGTGTTGAAAATCTACAGAATTGGAGGTTTGGCAACTTTTTTCCACCAGCCATGCTCAGAGATCGACCAAAAAACAATTTACAACAATTACAATTATTGCTGACTGCTTTTACTGGGTTTTTTATGTTTTTTTTTTAATTGTCTTTATTAATGTTTTTATTGTTTTTATCTTTCCTTCTTGTGCACTTTGAGATTTGCCTGCAAATGTAAAGTGTGTTATAAGTAAAATCCATTATTATTATTATAAAACACTGAAATTGATGCTGCACTCCTCAGCTCCCTCAGACAAATACAGGGCAGAGTTTTTATCAGTGATGTATTTTCAGCTTGTCATCCTCTTGTCTTTGTCATGGATAAAAAAAAGGTCATTGATGTTTATCGTCAAGACTTTTTGTCACTGATACAGTCTTCTGTTGACTCACCAAAGGGTTGATCTGCGAAGGGTTTGGTGGTGCAACACCCAAAAAGTTGGTGGTTGCCATGACTTCCACTGAGAAACTGGGCAACCAGCTGGCAATACGAGAACCTGTGAACAAACCAAAAGAAGAAGTTAGAGACTCTGCGTTTTTGTGTTTTGGGGTGAAATATTGTCTATAAACGAGGCCTTGGTCCGTCATCAATTTCTCCTCTTCTCCCTCTACTCAACAAAATGATTAAGCTTTCAATCTTATCAGGGACTTAATTTCCGACAGTTTAAAAAGTGCAGAATACTCTTCCTGTCCACATAAAATCTCACCATCAAAGTGGAAGAAGTGGTTAAGCTGGTTGAGGTGCTGCCGAGCGTCGACCCCAGGGCCAGCAGCCATGTTTTCAGCAGCAGCCTGTTCTCTGTTCTCCCGTTCTGCAGGTCCTTCAGCTCCTTCCCCGATGTTCAGGGACATGCGACACGTTGGACATGACGTGTCCTGTTCCAGCCAGGAGCGAAGACATGAGCTGAGGACGTGAAAATACTCAGTGACTCATGAAGGGAGCATTCACCTGATATTCTTCCTTTGTGTGTTATTATGTTCTCAGTTAGCGACTCAAGATGCATTCAAACACAGGGTGCCTGAATAACTTCCTGAAACTTTCAGGGTGGCAAAAAGGTGAACTTGTTACTTAACATAAATTTGTCCCAAGTAAGATTTCTGCAAGAAGTCTGGGCTGTTACACCTTTTTTCCTCAAAGTGAAAACTTTTCATTGTTAGACTTTGTTAAATCAACTGAAGAAGTTCCAAGACTTTCCACCGACCCGTAATTTATCTATCCCTAAGAATTTAAAGGTAGCGTTAGTGTTTGAAAGGCCAGGATTAGACAAACCAATCAATCAAACTGTCTCTACAAACAGTGATGTGTACCGACCTGTGGAAGAGGTGACCACAGGGCAGCTTCCGAGCTGAACTCATCACATCCCAGCAGATCGCACAGTCATCGTTGTTGGCTGCCAGCTCATCATTTGATGCCACAGAGAATCTGGAAAAGATGAAATGTCACTTTAAAGAGCGTAAAGAGGCTTTGCTAATTACTTATGATGTTTGTCATGAAAGGGTTGGATCACTTTCAGACTGTTATCGTCATTAAAAGTAGATTTTTTTGTAGAAACTTGAGAAAAAACTTGCAGACATCTGCTGGTTTGAGCTTTTCAAATATTTCTTGTTCTCTGCTGTGATACTGACCGAGTTTCCATGTTGTGGAGGACTCGCAGGTAGTTCTGGTGTCGTCTTATTCTCTTCTGAACCTCCTGGACCAGGAAGCGAAGCTGCATGAAGATCACCAGACTCGCCATGGAGAGCCAGATGTTACTGAAGAGCTGAGAGAAATGAGAGGAGGAAATGACAACAGGAAGTAGCAAACAGCTGGTGTTAAAGAGAGACACAGTGTTTAACAGGATGGATGAGCTTCATAATTCATAGTTCTACCTCCTGGAATTCAAGGCTGAGGTTCATTTTTTCAACAAAAATGTGATGACTTGGTTTGGAGAAGTGACTGAAGATGAACTCAATGTGTGAATAAAACTCATCAGGTCAGGAAAATTAATTAAATTTTTCCATAACTGACCAACATGTGGATGTGATGCAGCAGGTCGAGGCCCAGTAAGAGCAGCTCCATCAGTAGGTCGGTGTAGTAAACGTAGGAGGATTTATTGTCCCAGCTGCCCTCCTGGTTCATGTCCCAGAGGTGGATGGAGTACCTGCAGGAAACAGGAAACAAGCTCAAAGACTGTCAGAATAAAAGCTCCTACAAAAAGGGAGAGGGAGATCTTGAGTGTCAACTTACCGAAACATGACGTGTGTGGTCCTGACAGTCACCAACATGCACTGAAACACAGAAAGAAGATCACATGGATACATTCAAACTGGTTTAGTCCAAAAAAATATATATATTATTTTATTCAGAGGTCTTACAGAGGTCTTGGTTTGTATGACAGATATTTTCCCACCTCTGCTGCCATGAAGGCGGCGGTGTGACGGCCTTGACTACGAGCCAGGCGACTGCAGAGAGTCGCTAAACCCCCGCAGCACAGCAGCAGCACCACCAACAGCAGCAGCACCCGGGCATGGCTCGACATGGGAGTGGTCGGGGAGAAGGAGAGCTGTGGGGAAACATGCAAGAGAAAATCTTTTAACACAAACAGGGAGTTTAACTACCCAGGAATAAAACTTTCTGCAATTTAACACTGAGTTCCTCTAGTTCTAAGGAGAGTTCCTGCAGTCAAAAAGGCAACTTTGTACTCTTCCCTTAATATCAAAAGGAGGTCTTAGATGTGTGTAAGATTTCAGAAGCATTACATATTCAAAGCGGTCCTTGCAGAGCTGAACCAGGAGATGAAGGAAGACCAGAACGGCAAACCAGAGCCACCACATCACCACTTCGTCCACCGTCTGGACGTTCAGTACACCAAACACAAAGATGAACTTGTAGAAGATGAAGTTCCAGAATTTGTCCTTCAGGTGCTGCAAAGGCAACAAAAATTAGGTAAATTTATTTTACCCTACAGGTTTCGCTTGATCTCACAGGCTTTAAGAAATGTTAAAAAGCAAAATTACACAGAAAAATAAAGAGAAATCTGATTCTTAGACTGTTATCAGTATAAATGTAAACACCAACCTGTTTCTCACTGACACGGAGTGGCCCGAAAACAACACACTGGATGAGTTTGGCAATCAGCAACAAGATACAACAGGCTGTGTTCACCATCACCTGTACACAGAGAGACACAGGAGGACAGCAGCTCAGAATAACATGATGATGCTACAACTTGCATGCAGCAACCTGCATGGTGCTACAACTTAATAAAAAACAGAGAATAAGAAATTAAAAAGGTGAAAAGGGGCAATTTTTTTACTCACCCAAACAAAGACACTGTCAGTCAGCAGGTACAGCAGCACATCTGCAGCTACATCTCCATATCCTGCACTCTCAAACCCTCCTCCGTCCCTCATGTACCGGCTGATCCTGGAGATGTGGACCGGGTCACCTGGAGTCTCCTCCGGGTTAGACTGCGGGCGGGAGTCCGGGGAGCAGACAGTCAGGACGGTCCCTGCTAACAAGGCAGCACTTAGGGCTGTGTAGGCCTGCAAACTGGGCCAGGGGAACCGCTCCAAGAAGACGAAAGGCATGGTGGTGGAGCAGAGTCCGGTGTACAACTGATCAGGGTGATTTAAACTATTACATAACAACAACGACGCCTTGTTTACAATGAGTAAACATAATCTGAAGCCGTAAAGCCTCTTCAACAGATACGCATGTCAAATATATAGTAAGATAACTAATATTATGAGAAGGCTTCCTTTCCTATTCCTCCTGTTTTGTTTCTGTCAAAGCAGCTGTCAACATTCAACGCTAACGTTACTCTCATAGTAGTAACGTTAGCTTCACTGCTAACAAATCTTCGATTTACCATTACTCACAAGAGTCATAGTTAATAAAAGTAAGTAGAGTAGAAATTAACTAATAGTTTCACGGGTTTCTTTTCATTCCAAATGTCGAAACATCAAATATACAGAGTTTAAAGTCCCGCTTTGAAGAATAAATCCGTTTAGCTTCGCTCAGCTTGTTTTTGTGTTCTTCTTTGATGGATTAAATCGGCAGTTGGTACACTGTGCTGTACTGCCATCTAACGGACTGGTTGCTATACGTGGACCAAGAGAGACACGGATATCGGACAAGATAGAGAATAACTAGAAAGGACGATACGAGCTACTTTTTTATTTGTTTGTTAGTTTTCCTGAAAACTATAACTTCATATTCAAAGAATTTGCTAATGTTCCTGGAATGTAAGGTTCCAGTAGGAACCTTTCTCAATCTAGTTTACGTTCGATGAACAAGTAACACGTAGACCACTTCGCTACGTCCCTGTACGTTGTACCGTTAACAGCTAAATTCGCAGATATGTATCTGTGTTTAACTTTTCAAGACGCTGTGTCTTCTTGTGTAAGGCCTCAAATTCCCATCAGCTGGCGGAAATATTTTTGAGTTGCACCATGACACCCAATGTTATCTTCCGGTCGGTGTTCCCAACATGTGAGTGATGGCTTCACGAGCTCAGGAGCCGACCCTCATAGGTGTGTGTGATGGAGAGCTGGACCCTAAACGGTACCAGTCCTCATACCTGACCAACAAAGTTGGAGGTCAGCCGGACTGGTTACCGGTCATCTCTCGGCAGTCTCCCCGCTGTGGGGTCTGTGGAGCCCCGTTAGTCCATGTGGTGCAGGTGTACTGCCCTCTGGAGTCCTCCCCCTACCACAGAGTTCTCCACCTGTTCGCGTGCCCAGGTGTGGAATGCAGCGGTAAGTCAGGGACTTGGAGGGTGCTCCGCTCTCAGTGTTTAGAAGCGGAGGCAGCCGGGACAACCAGCCTGCCTAATCCGCCTCAAGAGGCTCCTCTGGCGGCCACTGACTGGTGTGAGACCGCTGATGACTGGGGGATGGAGGAAGAGGAGGATGGATGGGGAGGAGGAGGTGTTAAGGAGGTTCAAAAGGTGGTAGCAGCTCCTGAGGCACAAGGTAATTAAATATACTTCTTTATCATGCTGAGAAAAATAGGACAGACCTTAAATTATATCCCAAATCAACCAAATAGCATCATTTTTTCTGCTTTGTGTTTTTTTCCCCTATTTGCAGCTCCTGAAGTCGACGTCAGCAATCAGCTTCAGGATCTCAGTTTGTCAGAGCCTCAGGAGGGAACTCTTGTCCTCCGCTCGTTCTTTATCAGTGTGGTAGATGAGTCAGATCTCTGTGAGGAGGACGATGATCTGAGACACGCCAAGAAACTGCTAAAGGAGTACGAAAAGAGAGAAGGCATGGCAGTGGGAGAGCTGGAGGAGGGCGAGGGCCAAGGAGGCGGGGAGGAGAAGTACGAGAAGACGAAAGCTCGACATGGAGACGCCATCTTTTCCAGGTTCATGAAGCAGATCTCTCTGTGTCCTCAGCAGATCCTGCGGTACTGTCGAGGAGGGACGCCGCTCTTCATCTCTGAGCCGCCTGCCAACTTTGCTCAGGCGGTGTCAGCGTGCAGCTGCTGTGGAGGATTGAGGACGTTTGAGCTGCAGCTGATGCCTGCTCTGGTTAGTCTGCTTCAGAAGAGGGATGGTGGTGCAGAGACAGATCTGGAGTTTGGGACAGTGTTGGTTTACACCTGCACAAAAAGCTGCTGGACTGCTGGCTCCGGATCAGCTGTGGAGGAGTTCTGCTTCGTCCAGAGCGACCCAGACCAGCAGCTCTTTAAATGACCCAACAGGTTCAAGCTGTGCTCTTAGATCCAGAGAAAGATGCCAAAGAAACTGAAATTTGTCTATCAGAAACAGTATTCAAAATGACTACATCTGGGTTTCTGGAGCTCAAAATTGCTAAATATGAACTTTATCTACTGTCAGGAAAAAAGACGCCAGCGCTGAACTGTGTTAGTGCTGGATGTGTTGAGGGAGAAGAAAGTTTTCAAACTTTGAACCAGAGAGGTCAGAGAAACAAGGCAGTGGATGCTGGGGGATGACGAAAGCTTAACACTTAAATTTACAGAAGAAGATTAGAAATACTGATAAGATCTGGAGGTTAGGCAAGTAAAATCGTTGGACTCAGAATTTGAGGAAAGGTTAAAATTCTGATTTTTAATCTTTGAATTGAAATAGCAAAAACTAGAAACCTAAAAATTGCCTGTAGGAAAAAAAAGAAACAAAAGATGGTGGCTCCAAACAACAAAAACATTTCTTCTGTCTTAATCCTCTTATGTAGCAAAGTAAAGCTTCACAAATAAGGAAATAAAAGTGCAGAGGAGAGGAGGAAGAAGTTTTTGAATAAATGATGCAATCTCAGAATTCTGACATTTAAGTAAAATCTAAGGTAAAATGATGATTTTAAGTGGCCTAACCATAAAATAATATCTGTTATGATATATATCATAATATGGCCCTCAACCTCTTGTAATAAAACTCTGTATTGTGAGATAAATCATAAAGTCAACATCTTAAGAAAACTATTTAAATTACTTAAAATCAGGGGAAATGGAGATAATAAAAAACATGCATGCCTTAGTTAATGTAAGCTGCGCTATAAAAAGGGAACAGGGCCAAGGTAAAAGAAACAAAAAAGACTAAAATTAGAGTAAAAATAATAAAACTGCAAGCCTGAAGCAGCTGCAAAAAGACATTAAAAAAAGGAAAATTTAGACCTCAGATAAATATTTACTTATGGCTCCGACTGCTTGACCACTCTGACCTTTGACCTCCCTGAGAGAATTGGAGAAGTGTAAGTGCAGATGTTTGAAATGTGTGACAAAGTGTTTTTTTTCTGACATCCAGACAATTTATTGAAAATAAAGTATTTTATAACGCACACATTATTTATGAAAGCACAGAACATATTTTTGTTTTCTTGTCTTTTTACTTCAACCTTTGAAACACGCCTATAACTCGGTGTCTGCACACAAAAAGTCCAGGTTGAACAGTAGTAGTATTAATCAGAGATGGAGATGTAAAAACAGGCTATAAAAATGAAAATGATGAGCTGAGGACCTTTTTTCTCTGGGCCAGATCCAGAGTATCAAAAATACATTTTTTAATTACTTGGCCAATAAATAATAAAAGATTGTTTTTGATATTTTTTTGTGTGGCTTTAGCCCGTTTGTGACGTCAAAGCCCTTTGGATGTGATTTACAGTTTCTCCAAAGTCAGTCATGAAAAGCTGAAACATCTTTGGTTTCTTCTTTGAAAACATTCCTGAGACAGAAGAGGAAACAGTCACGTGATACCCTGATGAGACGAGGCATTGAACTCGTCGGAGGCTGCTGATTGGTTCTCAGGCACTTAAGGTTCAGTTTGATGCACTTTGTGCAATCATGACCGTCGGTTTGTTTACGTCCCAACGGCAGAAGAAGAGCTGAGGGGCTACTGAGGACCTCCACAGAACGGTAAGGCTGCATCACCAGACTTGTGCTCCCAGTCGTACTGGTGGTACTGGTCGAACTGGTCTGGCTGGGTGCTGCTGCTCAGGCTGCCAATGTCTCTGTCAATGATCTCATTCACTGCAGAAAAATAAAGCAGAAAGAATCACTTTTTCAATTATCTGTGCAGTGATTTTCGAGCAGGAATGAAAAGAAACAACATACAAACTTGAATCTTTATTGCAGTTTCTTGTTCTGCCACAGGAGGGAGCAGCTGGACACAGACTGCAGCTAAAATAAGTTGCACAAAACTTTTCATTTAATCCTCTCTAATACACTCACATCACTGTGTTTGGAAGCTGTTTGTGACTGTCTCTACTATTTCATCTGTTTGTTACTTTACCTAACTTGGAATTATAACCCAGTTCCTGTAGTTTAGTTTGTGTGTTCTTAGTGAAGGTGAGAGGTTGTTTTTATTATTATTTTTATAGCAGTAGTAAAGAAGCTCTTCTGAGTCTATTTCAACAGCAGCTTCATCTGTGCTCCGTTCAGGCTAAACTTAGCTCAGCTGAGAAACCTGAAGCTCATGAAGTAACAACACAAACAAACTGCCTGTGACCACAACTTCATCTGAGTGAGTGGATCTAAATATGAGGATTTCTCCTTCCAGGACCAAACAGCTGAACCTCACAGACCTCATTTACAGGGTTTTCAAAGCTCCTTTGATATTAAGTCAGGATTTTTTTTTTCTTGTTTTAAAACAGAATACAAAAAAACGGATTTACGTTTGATTTTCTGTGTTTACAATATTTCCAGAATCAGCATACATAATACATTTTATCCTTTACAACTCCTCCTCTCTTCAGTTGATGAGCTGTCAATGATAAATGGCAACATATAACAGCTTCAAAATAACATAACTCGGTCAAAATCGCTGTGAAAAAAAGAAGCAAAAATCGTAGAGAGCAGAAACAGGTGACTGACAATCAAACTAACCACAGTGCTGCCCTGAAGTGTTTGGGAAGAGCAAACAAGACAATGATGCTGAAGTATAAACCAAGCTCTACTCTCCTTTTTTAAGCACCTCTATGTCCACAGGGGGCGCTAAAGTCAACCCAGACAACCCATCGTGCGGGCCCAAAACCGGACCTCCATCTGCTAACCTTCAAATCCACCAATCAATCAGTAATGACTCGTAACAATAACCATTAAACCTGCCGCAGGCCGGGTTTGTCCTACAGGTGTTTTAATCCTCTGAGTGACCTCAGCCTGAGAGGAGACGCACATTTCTGAGGTCAAAGTCAGACTGAAAGGCGAGCAGGAGGAGGAGGGGGTCAGAGCCTCGATGACAGCTGCTGCTCGCCAGCTGAGGCGCTGCAACGAATTTAACCTCCATCTTCATCATTCAGAGCAACAACACACAGACAGAGCTATAATTAACCCAGATCAGAGGGAAACACAATATTCACACACACACAGAGGACCCCCATGTATAAATAACCAACATCACAGGCCAAAGACACACACACTCACACACACACACCTGGGGAGGCCAGCTGCACAGAAAGAACTAAATTCCAGATCTGAATCCCTGGACCAGGTCCCTTGTCTACAAAGAGGAGTCTTCATTTCAGTTGTTAGTTTGTTAAAGTAAAGAGATTCTGACAGATACTGAAAATCTTTCCTCCTGTTTTCAAAGTTATCAATAAAAAAAGGTCTTGATTATATTTTTTTAATAAACAACTTTTACCCCAAATTTCTCATATTAGTCTGAGAACTTGAACATCAATCCATAAAAAACCCAATTTTAACCCGAGAATTCTGATTTTATACAAAAAAATCTGACTTAAATCTAAGGGCTGAAACTTCAACGCGTTAATAAGATTGATTAATTACACTGCAAATTATAGAAATTAATACGATTGACTCGTTGGCTGCCAGTCATTTCCAAAGCATCTTGAACAATCTTTCAAGACCCAAATAATCTTGTTTTCTATGACTATGTAAACACCGAAACTACCGAAGGAGAGTGGACTCTCTTCTTTTATGTCTCTCTTCCTGTGTTTGGTACAAAAAAAAAGACAAAACATACTTTTTTTATCGCATTCATCTCAGTCGCTCTATTCTTTGTTCCTCTCCATGATCTCTGTCGTATTTTCTCACAATCACACCGCTCTTTCTCTCCGAACTACCGCGACACATCCTCAGTTCGTGCGTGTTCTGCCTGAACTTTTCTGACTTGCAGCGTCTCACTTTGCCTCTGTCATCACACATCTTCTCCTCATATCCATGCTGAGCTCTCGTCCAAAGAGAGCACCGCTCTCACCCACAGTAGTTTACGATTATGATTTTGACTGACAAGCTCCTCCAGACCCCACTTGTACAAAAACGTATATTGTAACCCTTAAAAGCCCAACACCTCAAAAAGTAGCCAGAAAATACTGTTTTTTGGGGGGGGAAGTGAGATGTTTATTAACCCTTTTAAGTATATTGCTATATCATTTTGTTTATATGATTTTAGCTTCAAATTTGACAAATTGGGGGGTTTGGCAGTGTACTTTGGTAAAGTTTTTAGTAAATATGCATTATTTCACTGTAGAAAATACTTGTTTTAAAAAAATGAGCTACAATTTCGATACTATTCTTAATGTAACTTTTTAAAATTATCGATGATTTTCCTCTCTAAAAGTGTGTGGATGGTTTCAGGAGAGCAGCCTTTTTGAAAAGGGCACTAACAACTTCAGCTGCCTGTAGCAGAATGATAATCCTCAAGGTGGAACAATTTTAAATTTTCTTACAAAAAAAAAATTCACAGGTTTTTAAGGATTTTATTTTTCATGTTAATGAGATAGAAGTCTTTAAAACTAATTTATGAAATATGATACATTTGGTAATATAGTGTTAAGATTGGCCAGTTGAAAAATATGTGGATTTACACATCTTCTCTTCTTCGTGTATTCATTTGTTTAGTCATGCACTGCAGTTTTGTAATGTCCTAGAATTTAAATTCTTTATTTGGGGACCATGAGCAGATATGAGATTAAATGCAATTATTTAGATTAATTACAAATCCTGTAGTTAATCAGATTAATTTTTTAATCACCTAACAGCACTAATTTTCAATTTAATCCGAGATGTCTGACCCCAATATGAGAATTCTTATTCAGTTTTTTCAGTGTTCATCCTGCTGTTGCTCTCCATACTCACTGCCGATCCCATTGGTTCCTTATTTGGTTGATACTTTTCAGATCACAAATGTAACTAACACAGAACTCCAGGGCACATTCTTATGAAGGGTCTGAAAACAGGATTAATTAATACATCGAGCCTCTTACCATCGTCCAGTGTGATCTCCTGGAGGCCCAACGATCCCAGATTCGGCTGGTCTTCAGGTTCCTGCTTGATACCTAAAGCTCCTCCCGCGACAGGGAGCAGACAGTCTTTTTGGGAATCAGCAGGGACCACGAAGGCTCTTCTGGGTCCAAGAGAGGAAGAGTGCACCCTCTGAGGAGGGATGGTGAAGGTCTGAAGGGGCAACGAAGAGGCCAGTGGAGGCATTGTGGAGATCCGAGGAGGAACTGAGGAGGTCTGAGGAGGGACGGTGAAGGTCTGAGGAGGCATTGTGGGGATCTGAGGAAGAACTGAAGTGGTTTTGGGAGGTAGGGCGGAGGTCTGAAGGGGGATGCTGAAGGTCTGAGGGGGATTAAAGGTCTGAGGGGGTGCAGAGGAGGAGAGATGAGGGATGGAGGAGGAGTGAGGGAACATTAAAGATGGAGTGGGGTGACTCTGGGAAGGAGGGCCACAATGCACGGGGATGTCGCAGGAGTCATAATAAACCAGGTCTGGGACTCGCTCAGAGGAGGTGGGGCAGTAGCCAGGTGGATTGTGGGACAAGCAGTCCGTCTCCCATCTCTCCTGTTTGATTTGAGCGGGGAGGTGACGTCTAACCGCCGGCAGGAAGGTGAAGCTGTGCGTAAGACTTCTTCTTCTCTTTCCGTTGGAGACGTAGAACTGGACCTGGACTGGGTCTTTAGTCTTCTTATTGTACGGAGGAACCTCAACCACGATGCTGGACTAAAACACAGAAACAGAGACGTGAGGAAAGCATCACAGGGACTCCTTGTTCAACCTCAGATGCTAAGAGTCAAAAAGTTCCTGTTTACTCCATTTTTATACTTCCTGTGAAATCCTGAGAGATTAAGCTCAGCTGGGGGGTCAAGATCTCTCACTGAGTCAGAAAAAAAACTAACACGTTGCTGTGAGACTGACAGGAAGTGATGAAGAAAGATGCACAGACGGGCTGAAGTTAAAGAGGATGAGCTCCTTCTTTTTTTTTCTCAAACATCTCCGTTATTTATATCTTCGTCTGATTCGTTTCCCCATCCTGTTGCATCACACGACAGTCACAGAAATAAAAAAGCGTCTCTTTCTTTTTTAATCCATGACCACATGTATTTATGTTTTAGATACTTACTCCTCTGCTTTTTTCAGGCACAATTTTGGCGTCTATTTCCCACAGTGACCTTCCATCTGAGGGAACAGAACAGGTCACAGGTTAAATTAAAGCCGGTGAGATGTGGGACATGAGAAACTCTGAGGGAGATAAACAAACACAAACTGATCTGACCGGGTCCCTTCTCCAGGAAAATAACTCTGGACTGTGTGGTGATGTTTGAGCCGGTGATGAGCAGCTCCTCTCCTCCGTCCACGGAGCAGCTGGTGGGGCTGAAGCTCTCCACCTGAGGAAGCTCCTGACCCGATCGCTGGGCTGAAAGACAAGAATTCATGTTTCAGATCAGGTCTGTGGTTTCTCTGTGATGGGGTTGGTACCAGCTACAGGAAAAGGAAATTTACTTCAATGATTAAGATCTGTTTTTGTCAGTTTGAAGCAATACCTCAAACTTCTTTAACTTCCTCCTTTTCTGGCCGCTACACTTATCTCAACATGTGGTTACATTCATGCAGATAAAAACCATGAACTTCTTAAGTTTTTTCGCTGTAAGTTGCACAAAATAGAGCTGACTTTTCTACAGTGATTCTTCCCAAGGCGTGCATTTGTTTTGGAAGCAAGTGAAAGAAAGCAGATCTTTTTAACAATTTGTAACGGCTCCCAATTTTCACGTTCATATCAATCAAAGGCTCATTTATGAAGGATACGTTTCCTCAGACCTGGCAAACAAACTAAGTAACCAGCAATTTTTAATGCTACCCACCACCAGGTGCTTCAAGGACTGTCTGTAAGATGTAACTTGTGGGATGGTATGAACATTATCACAAAAAAGCTTAACCTGTGTTTAAGCCCATACTCTTCACTCCCCAGTCCAGTGCCGGCTGTGGTGGTTTCGTCCCTATACTGTAAATAGAGTGGATAGCGTGGCTCCGTCATTTACCATTGTACAGTTTTGAAGCCAAAATACCCCTGTCACAGGCGCCGCCATTGTGCAGCCAGAGTCTACGCAGTAGAGGCTATGAGGGATTCTGGGAGAATCTGAGTGGAGCTGGTGACAAGAACAATAATATTTTTTTCTTTCAAGAGTCTAATCTCTTCTTGGCTCTCCCTCCCAACATATTTTACAATCCCCCCCAAAAATGTACGGAAACGGCAGTTGTCAATCGTCATTAAACATGACATAGAGCCTCATTTTTAACCTCTTATAACAAATGAAAGCAACACTTTTCAGAAAAAAGGAGACATAAATACAAGGTAGCCCAATAATATCTTCAAATCACCACAACAATCAGATGTGAAACATTTCTATGAGGTGTAATTAAGTTTTTAACGTTTGACCATAGCCCATCTGGAATGACTGGGGAGATGGATTTTTTTTTATTGTACTGCAGCCAGCCACCAGGGGGAGCAGTTTGTGTAGCGACCTTACTTCAAGCTGAATAAGATTACGTCCATTTCTTTTTTACAGTCTACGGTGTTGTCGAAGAAACTTTGGGTCTATGTGTCCAATGTGGATCTGTGCTCTCTAGGGATGGGTACCTTTCAAATTTGCAACGATACGGTACTGATACCCGGTATCTGGCAATCAGTACTCTATGGTACCAATTTTAATAAATATTAATTTGTTTAACAATAGCTTCTCAAAGTTTTTCGATGTAACATATTGATTCCTCAATATATAAATTTGCAATGCTGTGTTTATGTCCAGCATGGAAAATCACCTACTCTTCCACTCCCTCACAGTAACAAGGATGTGTTAGGTATCCAAACATGGTACCTTTTGATTTTACGTGAATCAGTACTCGGTACAACAGACGGAATTTGGTCGGTACCTACAAAAGTACCAAATTTGGTACCCATCCCTAGTGCTCTGCTGAGAAAGTCTGACCTGATCACAGATACTGAGAAATAGTGTTTGGAAATAACACATTTTCGGGCTGATAACCTCATTTAAATTGAGTATTATGAACAGGAGAGTATTAAAAGTGAGACTATTTAGAAAGTCCTCACTGAACTGTTCTTTCAAGAAGATGTTCTGTCTGGAATTTGCTCCTCACCGACTTGAAGTTATCAAAACCACAAGATTTGAATGTTGCTGAGTTAAAATAACAGGTAACTTACAGCACTCCACAGGAGCCGACACCGTCTGCAGCCACAACACGCGGCCGTCCGGCTGAGGGATGGCGACCCTGAACACGATTCGCACCCTCGTGTTCTTCCGTCCGATGTCTGTCTCCCCTTTCTTTAACTCGATGTCGGCGTTACGAAGTTTCAAGATACCGGCACAGTCGATGCTGGAAAACAAAGCATTGTAATGTTTGAATGTTTTTCGCAGAGCTTTTGTGGAGCCAAGTTCTTCTTTTCCAAACTTCTTTTCTTTGTGTTGAGTTGAACTTTTACCTGGCAGACATGTTGTTCTCTGGAAGCAGAGGGATCTCCAGGACTTTAGTGCTGCCCATTAGCTTCTCCTGGCAGCTGGTGGTGACCATCTTCCCCGTCACTCGGTGGACCAGGTAGAAGGAATGAGGCCGGAGGTAGCGGTCGTCCGCCGTCCCGATGAACAGCAGCAGGCTGACGGGCTGCTCGCTGTATCCTGTCAGCTGGAGACACAAATTCAACAACACACGTGTGATGTACAGCTGCCAACACTCTTGGCAAACATGTCAGATTGATTTGTCGAAACTCCGGGAGGTGATGCATCATTGTGCCCTGTCTCAAAGTGTGACAAATTCCTCCAAGGGTGAGACAATTAAAAGGTCGAATGTGAAAGTGTAAAACCAGTGAGGCTTTTTCATTCTGACGGGTGAATGCTGTTCATATTTGAAGTTACTTCCAAACTTGTGAGATGAAACAAGCCAGCTATACGTTAAGACAAGACAGTTATTACGCAACTCAGACCTGGGTTATTATTTTTTTACACTTTTTGTGAGTCTCCAGCAGCTTTAACCCCTTGTTTTCTTATTTTTCTGCTCTGTTCTCTTTGATCCTGTGGAAGTGTCCGAGGATTGCACACTCAGGAAAAATAAAATCCTCACCCTGCAGTCGTGAGCAGGACTTTCAGTTTCCTGTGTAACCCAGCAGCACTGTGACTTTTTACACATCTACAGCAGGAAGCTCAGCTGGCTTTAGCAGCAGCCTGAGAATGTGACACCCAGAATAGCCCTGCTGGTGTCCGTTACACTCCAGGCCTTGGTGGAGCTTAACTTGCCTCGGCCTGCCTCTGCTCTCTGATCCAGACGATCCACGAGGCCGTTCACATCAGCAAAACACAACCTCGGCCTTTAATGCGGCCGCACTGGATCATCGCTGTGCACTGCTGGAAGCCTATCAGGAGTTTCAGGTCATGTAATGTGAAAACATTTTGTTTTCTGGGGGCAGGGCGACTCATTCAAACACTTTTTAGGAGTTATTTGGAAAAAAAAAATCATCATTTTATTCCAGAGTGAAAAGGATGAAAAGATTGCTCAGATTTGATCGATGATTTTTGTTTTGTGAGTGCATAACTTGGGCTAGAAAACACAACCCTGCTCCAGGATCTACAGCCCCAGACTTTTAGAAATCTTAAAAAAAAACCCTGCTGTAGTAATTTTGCATAAATATCTTATCAACGATGCAGTTTGACCTTCTATTCATCCATACAGCAGCTGCTCTCAAGCCTAGGCGTGTTTCTAACGGCGCTACCCCCACACACAGAAAAGGGAAGTTATTATTCAAATGTTTTTGTTGAGCTGTTTTTAAGGGAGACACGCAGAGCAAGGAGGACAGCATCATCTGTGACTGCCCTTCATGCAAAGGTCACAAAATGCCCGGTGAGCATGAAGGATTTACATTTTTAGGCACAGATAGAGATTATGGAGATGGAGTTTATTTGCTTTTTAAATGCTGCCCTGAAAAAAACATCAGTACTTGAATGTTTGTGTTTATTGGTCGTTTGTTTCAGATGTTCCGCCTCGAGCTCTGAGACCAAACCTAAAAATCTAATTTAAATACTTAATTCCGATTGGTCCAAAAACCCCAATCAACGGAGATAGCCAATCACAAACATCATATTAAATCAACCCACAGAGAGGAGTCAATGTGTTTTTCGTCTGCCTGTTGACACTGGAAAAAACACCCAAGCGGCAGCCTCCGGTCTGAGAATATGAGACAATGCGGAAGTGCTAAAATCTGCTGTTTCTGGAGTGTTCGCTTGAGGCTGGCTCAGGAAGTAGCGGAAGTCATATACACACCAAGCCAAAAAAAAGCCATTTTCAAAGTAGAAATTAACCTATTTACAGCCTGGTTCAAAAAACGTCTCCTGTCTGAGTCGTTAATTTTACTACCGGCACCCACTGTATGGGGGTGAATTTTTTTCTAACGCGGCCGTTCAGAGGATATTAAGATGGCAAGCTCCCCCAATAAGAGGCAAAGCTGAGAGTCATGTGACAGCCAGCGCCCTATGGCTGTAGGCGAGGCCCTTGCCACTACCAATATGGCCGCTATAGCTGATGTGCTTCATTTTCAGTTTCAGTAACAGACGGGTGACGTCGGCCAGACTATGTCCATGTTTTATACAATCTATGGTCACACCTTAACGACGGGATGTCCCGTATTTGCAGCCTTGATGGAGCCTCGGCTGCCCTCCGTCTCGTAGTGCGCCCTGTGGTAGGATCTGGGCTGGACCTCCATCTTCAGCTCACACTGGTCAAACTGGCTGGGCAGAGGCCAGTCCAGAGGAGGGGGCGACGAGGCCCTGGAGGCAGAAACAACATAGATGTAAGGAATTAGAGGGAGCTCACAACACCCCTAAAAGTTGTGTATCTCTGAGCTAATTTCAGGTCTCCCCTAAGAATCTTTCCTTTGAGTCAACTCGCTATTTTTAGCATGCTAACTCAAGGAGCTGCTGCAGAAAGCTGTTTAGCTTAGCAGACAATGAAAGCACCAAAGCAGCCAGGTGAGCAGTTGTTCCTGTTTCAAGCGAAACCGCTGCAGGCTTTAGTAGCATATGTAGCATTCAGTGATCTTATCAAGCGCTCCAACAAAAGATGAAAAAGCACATTCTCTTCGAGAAATTTTAAACAATGATCCCTGCAGATACGGACTTTCATTCAAATGTTTTTTTTTTAATGCTGTGACCATGACTGACATCAAATTTACCTGCGTGATTATTTTTTAGACCCCACACGTTAAAAACTGATGAAAACTTTAACCTCAGCTCACGAGCCCACCTGAACAGAGGAGGGTTTCCAGGTTTGGGTTTGTTCCAGCTGAAGTGGGATGGCACCTGGAGGAACAGCTCAGCCAGACCATCCTGATCACGTCCCTCCTCCCCGGGGGACTCCAGCCCTGGGTCACCCTGTCCAGCGAGGAGTCCCAGCTGGGTCCCTGATGTCCTCCTGGTCTTTGAAGGGACATCCAGCTCCTGGTAGCTGGACATCAGGAGGGGTCCGAGGACGCCGGCGGGGCTTCCCACCCAGTTGTCATCTGTGATGCTGCCTCGTGGGGATGCTCCAGGCGTAGGGCTGGGGGAGTGGTGAGGGGAGGGCGAGCGGGCGTGGGGGTCAGCACTGGAGTGGCGTCGCTTTCCGCAGGGAGAGGTGGGTCTGGATGACGGTCTGAGGGAAAATTTCAGGGTTAGTTTGTGAGAATTCAAAGACATTAAACCCACTTTTAACTAAAAAATTAAGTTGACTTTAAACATGTGCTATGAAGGTGATGCACCTGGAGGTGGGTCGGCGGTTCAGCCAGCTCTCCTCCGTCACACTGGTGCGAGGGGAGTGACATGGTGACTGACGCGGCGACTGATGAGGTGACAGCACCGGACTGAAGGCCATAGGATGCTGGTACTTCTGCTGCCACAGTTCCACCCCAAAAGCCCCGCCCCCACAGCCCGGAGACCCCATGGGCGATCCAGCAGGTGATCCCAGGGCGAGGCGGGCGGCGTCACGCAGCTCCCCTTCTACGTCATCGTAGACATGGGAGAAAGACTCACAGGAGGAGAGGTCTGACATCCAGCTCCTGGAGGAGAGGCTGCTGCAGGGGCTTGGGCAGAGCGCCTGGTCTCTGTAGCACGGGTCCAAAGGCAGATAGAGCTGGCCTCTAGACCAGGACGCCTCAGGGTAACCCCCTTCTGCTCCACCAACCGCCAAACCTGCCTGACTACTCTCAGGCTCCACATGGTTGTTGGGAGCTATGGAGGTGATCTGGATACTTGGGGGGTCAAAGGCTCTGGGGTTCCCCTGGAGCCCGTATTGGGGCCCCTGATTCTGATAACCCACATGCTGGTAGTCCTCTGAGGAGGGGAGACATGGAGGTTGACTCTGCAGCTGGATGACGGGCTGCTCCGTCAGAGCCTGGGTGGAGGCGTTTGGCGTCCTCACATTGAGATCTGCACCTGTGAGGTGTGAGAGGAGATCCAGCATGTAAATCAGGAGAGGGATGATTTGGTTTGCAAACACGCTCGCAGTCTGGGATCTGATTCTGACTGTTAAGATTCATCGTCTGCAGACTGGTTCATAAAACTGTTTTATTACAGAAGAAGACGACCCCCAAATATCAACCAGCTTCACCCATAGAAACATACAGAAAGTGTGGTTCAGAGTTCACCTCTAGCACCTTGAGGTTAGGTTGACCACCAGGGTTTTATTATTTGGGTCTACAATAAATATCCTGATGTCGTTGCTTGCAAAGATTTAATACTGCAGGGTTTTTTTTTTTGTTCAGATCATTATAAACCTATTAAAAAATCATTGAATTTTAAAAGTCTCTGTAAAATGCATACACGTGGTTAGCTTAGCAAGCTACACATTTCACGGTGGTTATAAATGTGTTATAGTTGACCTGAAACCACTTGTCGGGTTATTTATTTTCAAAATGTTGCCAATATATATGTCAGAAGCATCTATATAATTCTATGGTTCATAACTTGTATTAAACACAAAAGCCAGTAACCAATGTAGAGAATGACTTTCACTGAGAAGCTTTTTTTAAGGAGTCAGACCTGAAAAAATTGAGCCCTTTTCTGAAAAAAAAAAAAAAAAAAAAAGGTTTTTTTTTTCGTTCTTTCTTTTTGTTTTTGTTTTTTTTTCAGAGCTCAGGCTTTTTTTTTTTACAAAACTAAAACTTTCTGTCGTTTTTTTCCATGGTACTTTGATTTTTTTCTGTTGTGTTTAAACTTTTAATCATACATTTAGATGTTTTTGTTTTTTAGATTTTTGACTTTATTTGAGAATCATATTATTTTACAGATTTGTTTTCACTAAATCTGTATAATATATATATAAATATATATAAATATATATAAATATATATAAATATATATATATATATATATATATATATAAATATATATATATATATATAAAAATATATATATATATATATATATATATATATATATATATATATATATATATATATATATATATATATATATATATATATATATATATATATATATATTGTCCTTTGGAATTCTGATTTTATTCCTAGTTCAGTTTTTTCAGGCCTTACTTTTCAGTGTTTTTCCCCCCAACTTCTGACTTTTGCAACAAAGTTTAAAATTTTCTAAGTCTACTTCTTACTTTTTCCAGAACACTAACTTTTGGGTTTTTTTTCTTCTTTTTTTAAATTCTATTTTTTTTTTCTTCTTTTTTCAAATATTATTTTTTAGATTTTTCTTGAGAATTTGACATTTTTCTCAAAAGTGCAAACATTTTCCACATTCCTTTTTTTTTTTTTTTTTTTTTAACTTTTTTTATTTTAAAAGATATAAGTCCTATCTGTCAGAGCTTCTTCATAGTGTTTTTTTTTATTTTTCCTCTCAAGATGTTCATTTACCAATTACTGCTCACCCTCAGTGAGTTGTGTGGATTCTATTGATTGTATTTATTATTTATGCTACATAATGTGCACACTTGGAGTACATTACCAGTAATGTCATGTCTGCTCTGATATTGGACCGCAGCAGCAAGAGTACGGTACTTTCTGCAACAGCAGCAGTTCACAGCTCATAACTGAACTAACTGTGGTGACAGATTATCCCCAAAAGTTCACAAAGTTCATTCACACAGCTGCACACCCCCGCCGTCACAACCCGACTAATAATACCCCTCTTTCTCGCTCACACACCTCGGGCATGCTGCATGCAAAAGAAAGCATCAGAGCAGCAACTCTGATCTGCTTCAACAGCTCCTGCTTTACAAATATTAACCCTCAATGTGCTGCAAGGATGAGTAACACTTGATGCCACGTTTGCCCTCCCGCCTTTGGGGGCTGAGTGCAAGGGGGAGAGGGGGGGAGATGTTCGCCGCAGGCCAGGAAGTAAAACGTGCAAACAGACAGACAGGCTGGGCGTCATGCTGTCTGAAACACACAAGCTCCTTTTATTTGTGTATCTATTGTAACAATCTATACAGCTGTTGCTCCATTTATGTATCTGTTTTATTACCCTGTTTACTGTTGAAAGACAATACGCTGGTTGTTTTTGCCTCGATGGTAAATTGCAGACCTCCTCAGTTCTTCATCAGCTGCAGCCCTAAGCCTTTTTAAAGTGGTTAAAATCAGGCAGTTTGACAAGACACTGAACTGAAATATAAAGTAAAAGCAGTTCACTGTGTCACACATAATGGGTTATAAATGAAAATCTGACACAAAAAGTTTAAAATAAAAAGCTTCAGTGCAAACACAGGGTGTTTGATTCTGAAAATCAACCCAAATGTTGTAATGATGTTTAAGTGCAGACTTCCTGTCTTGTCTGATTGTGTTTCAGGGTGTAGCAGAGAAATAAATATCTGCTGTGGAGAATAGGGTTGCCAGATCTGAAGCCAGTGGAAATTAACACTTGACTAGACTTAAAATTTACATAAACAAACAGAACTTGAAAATGAAATACCTGTAATGTCTGGAGAAGCCAGGCATGTAAAGCGCTTTAAAGAAGCTCTATAAAAGAGCCCTGACATAAAAATAATAAAGAAAAACGATGTTTAAAGCGGTTTTGTAGTAATTACCTTTTAGAAATTAAATATAAGGAAATTATTTTTAATTTCCTGACAGGCTGATTGGTGCTGATACTAACTGGTAGATTTAATATGACCTGGTCATATTAATCAATGATTCCATGTGTCTACACATTAAAAACATGCAAATGTCCCACTTCACGTCACATACGAGATGTTATTTTCAAATACACACTTGTAAATCCAATTATCCAAAACTACACAATCCTCTGAGGCACAATTTGCTGTAACTGAATCAGCGTAACGCTAAAAGGATTAATCAATTAACTGATTCTTCACTCTGCAGAAAATACTGCCACAACTAGCTTCACTTTTTGAACCTTGTGTGTATTTGCTGAATTAAATGTCAGATAGTCATGAACTTCAGCAAAGGTTGCATAATTACGGTTCATTCACAGATAATTCCCTCTAATACTATATATAATGGCCTCTTGCTGGGATTTTCTGGTTATTGCCCCTGCTTTTTTTTTTGGCACTGCCTCAGTTACCACATATAACCAAAAAAACTCACAAAACTGAACTAAGACATTGAGAAATCAAAAGTAAACATGCAAATCCTCATTAAAACCCATTCAAAATTAACTGTACTTAGAACTTAGAAATACAACAACAACACAGGTTTAATTGCATAAATGACAGCTAACGTTAGCAACCAGCATTATTGCTGCAACTTATTCACAGCCTGCCATTAATCGATTGAAACTACCGTTAACTGATTAACAATGGCTGTTCATACGGAGTATACTTTCTGTTTGTTTCAATAGCTAAATATTAGGCAAAAAACGACACTTCTTCACCTTTTGATACACATTTTAAATTCGTCTTCATTTATCAATAGACAGCTGTAACTGTCACGTCGTCAGTAGTAAGTGAAACAAGACTTCCGGTTCATATTTTCAAAGTAAAAGAAAACTCCACCAAGGTGAGACCTTTCATTAATGTCAGATTAATTCTAATATTTTTTTAGATTTCTGTTCATTATTGTGACGTTAAGTTTCTTCTTCTTTTTTTTGTATTGTTTTGGGTTTTTTTTTGATAAATATTTATCGTTTTGTTTTTTTATGTTTAAGTTTTGAAAACACTCAAAAATATGTTACTTGTCAGGGCAAATCTTGAAATGTATGGCGTTATAAATTAAATAGATGTCTAAAATATATCATCATATTTTAAATAATGATTTGAAATACAGAATGTGAATGACTATCTACAAATATGAAAATACGAAAAAGAGTCAGTCAGTGGACTCTGTTATTTTGTCTATTATTCATTGACTCTATAAATGGTGGTTTCGGTATTTCAAAGTAGCTCTTTTCTGTTACTGAACATGAACGAAAGCTCTTTGTTGTCACAGATCTTGTGTTTACATTTTTTTAATTATTACAAAAACATAACAGCTGGTTTAAACAGCCCTTCTTGGACCTTCGACCTGCAAAAATGGAAATCCACCCTACACAAAAAAAAAAAAATTACTTATACAAACATTTGCTAGAAGTACAGGCTTTGAAATCAGCAGTTAAACTTGTCACTTGACTCAATTCATGTACATTGAATAGCTATTGACCCTTATTTTGAAGGCACCATAGCTAACATCCGGTGTCACCTTGTAATTGTCGGTCACTTCAAAGAGTGACAAATTGTAAACTAACGTTGCCAAAATGACACGTACCTGCTGTCTGCCTGCCGTCCTCCTCAAAGATGAGTCTGAAGTCCAGCTCCTCTGCGCAGCTTAGTGTGGACATTGAACCGGAGACACGTTAAATGTCCTTAGAGGCAGCCGTTAAAACCGACCTGTCTGTCTCTAAAACTGACCTGTCTCACTCACTTCCATCCGACTGAAAGCAGAACTCTTGTTCGAACTGGAGCGAGAGCAACACGTCGACCAATCCTCCGACTAAAAGTTGTTCCCTGACATGGACACGGTGGTTAAAAACGCCTCCGTGCTCGATCGTAAAAGCGTAAAAGTCCCATTATTGTGAGAAGTTGTTGTGTTCGCTGTTTCTGTTCGGTTGCTGCGAGTTTTAACTCTCCTCCAGGTTGATCCTAATGATGCGTTCAAGGACTTCATGTAAACATGTAGAAGTCAGGAAACGAGGGAACTGTTACTGTTCAGGCAGTTGTTGAAGTTCTTGGGTTTTTAATATTTTTTAGTAATATTATCAGATAAGGGCAAAAAAACCCCACATTTTTTTGGTATTCACTTTGAAGACCATTACCACAAACCCCAACCTGTTACGTAGCAGCTCAAGAATGGAAAAAGCTCCCATATCATGTCGATCAAGATAAGAACATTTTAAAATAAGTTATAATGAAATATCTTACCTAATTTTATTTTCTTTCTTTTCTGATATTACTTCTGTAATTTACACATTTAACACACGATTTTTTATGCTTTTGATATAATTGTTTTTTTTTTTTTAACTCTATAAGGAGTTGACAGAGCTATACGAATAAACCTGCCTTCCACGTTCGTTAAATTCAGAAGTCACCAATATATTCTAAATTTTATTTTGTTTTGTTTGGATGCTCGTCAATGATAATAAATTTAATATTTAATCATCTTAGTTATCAAATTGATGGGTTTCACTGTTAAATTTGATACGATAAACCAGAACTTTAAAATGAAGACAAATTCAAAAACTATAAACCAATCTTGACGATTTTCTAGCGAACAAAGATTTATATTAAGTAATTTAACCTTAAATACTTTGTTGCGTTTAAGTCCACAGTGGCTTTTGCGTGTGACCGCAAGAGCCCCAGCTCTCATGAACGCACCATTATCAGGCTCGGTTGGTGACGTCAGTGGCTGGGTGTCAACGTATCTCCGGTTCAAATCAGGACTTTTAATCAGGCTGCGTGTAAACGAGACAGAGGTAGAAAAGGTACACAGCTTGAATACACGAGATGAGGCAAAAAAAATAATAATAATAATAATAAAAAAATAAAATAAAATAAAACGTTTGGTCAAATATTGAAGCCGATATTTTGACCTTATTGTTATCATGACAAACTGACAGGTGTTTTTCTTTTCAGGCTTGACTACTCTTTTAGACCCTTATAAGCGACTCTTTCATTTTCTTGTTGCTGAATACAATTTTAGACTAATTTTACCCTGTTCATTAAACTATAGAAATTAAATAGAAATAAAAAGCATTAAATTAGAAAAATAAAACACCCAAACAAAGAAGCACAAGGTGAGCATAAATTTTAGTGTCTTCTCAGGGCAGTTGGACTAATTTTTCCAACATTCAGCTCATTAAAGCTGTTTTTTAAAACAACAACAAGATCAGAACATCAGAGTCCTGATAGCTTATCAAAATTTTCAGGGTCAGCTGAAATTTAATTTCCTGAATCATTCAAAACTACTCTGCAAGTACATTTTTACCCCATACTTCCCATTTCTCTCCAGCTGCCCTTTCAAAAGAATAAAAAAAGTGTAAGTCAAAACAAAAAAGAGAGAAAACAGTGCTCTGGAGATGAAAGCGAGTCATTTGCCAAGAAGCTTGAAACAATGTTAATACACCTGTTTCTGGGTTACATTTATATTACAATTACATTATATGATTAACATAAATAAATTATACAAATATAAAACCTGTCATCATAGGCCTTTCAGAATGTAGGTTGGTATTTTCAAAAAAAACTTTTTTCTTTCTGTTTCAGCCTAAAGTCTTCAAAGAAATAGAGTTTTTAGGTCACTAAAAGTGAGGATGTAAAAAAAAATGCCTGTCCTAGCTACTTTGTCGTTTTCCTGTGGGCAACAGAACAAGAAGGTTTCGGAAAGTTGTTTACATGTTTTGTCAATTCAAGATGGCAGGCAACAAACTTTGTGTGCATCTGCTTTGACCCGTTTGGCTTAATTACACTATTAAAAGGAAGCCTCTCTGGTCTTTATATTTCTATTTCAGCAGCAGGGTAAGTAAACAAATCACTCTCAAAAGTTTTTAATCGCAACTTTGTACAGTTTAAAGAACACTTTTACAGTTCCTGCTTGCTCAAGAAGTTGCTTGACACACATGCAAAGTTCTGAATACATGTTATCGCCACCTGCTGGCTTGGCATGCTCATGCAGACGTTATCAGCTGTTTCTGTGACATCCTTTTCTGCGTTAAGATGTAGATGGAAAACTTTTTGAGCACACCTCTGGTATGGACATAATTTATTATGAGAGAAAACCAAAGTCTGTTGTAGTATTCATAGAACTCCTGAAAATGTCCTGAAAGTTTCAGGCGTGCGTATGTGAAAGGCGTAAGGGTGCAAAAATGAGGCCAGCGATGAGTTTAAGACCCCCCGAAAGCTGAATTAAAGTTTCTTAGTAAGGCACAGAGGTTGAACTAAATGCATACCGGTCCCCTCAGATGGGAATCTGTTCACGGGTTAAAAACATGCTAATGTAAAATCTGGAGGATTTTACATTTAAGTCCAGGTGGAAGACGAGAAATCCACACAGAAGCTCAGAGTTTGTGTGTAAAATCAGATCTGACGAAGGCATAAAATGAAAGTAAAAAATAAAGAAGAAAAAGGCAGAGACGAGCGGACATGTCCAGAGGAAAAAAAAAGCTTTCCAGGGACCAAAATTCCCTCCTCCTCCGCATAAATGTTTGTCCACAGAGTTTCTCATCCCTTCGTTTGGACTCAAAGGAAAGTTTCCACCGTCCCGACGCTTTCTTTACAAACTAACTTTGTTCTGTGGGAGCGTCCGGTTTACGATCATCTCCGTTTGCCACTGCAGCCGTCTCTGAGTCCTCCGTTTCCTCTTTTTGATCCGCTACGTGTCGTTTCTTGCTCCCCTCTTCTTCTGCAGCACCGTTCAGCTTCCTCTCCCTCTTCCTCTTGCAGACCAGGCCGGAGTCTTCCTCGCCGATACGACCCTCGGGTATCCCCAGAACTCGCAGGCAGACAATGGCGGCAGCTTGTTCTGCAAATTTCTTTGACTTTTCCCTGTGAATGAAACCACATAGAGAGCTTTTAGAGACATTTACAACACCTCAGGCTGTTTCTTTAATGTGTGTGTGCGTGCGTACTGACCACAGTGAGGATCTGTACTTCATGTCTGCTACGGTGACCGTTGCCTGAAACGCCCGATCTTGAGACCTCTGCACCTGAAACATGACAAAGTAAACTCACTTCAGTGAGTAACAAACACTTTTTTTGCAGTACTCCAATTAGACACTAGATGGCAGAGCAATTTCTATGCTACAAATAAAAGACGGGAAACATCTGAGGAGATAGAATGTACGTCAGACAACAGATCAAATTTATCCTGATCTGTATTGAAGGTTTTAGAGAAATATCTCAATAACATAAAGAAATGAGAATGTGAGGAAGCAACGGAACAAAAAATGTCAGTTTCTACACTCCTACTCCCTCTAAAGGACGGTCAATGAGACTTAGGACTCGATCGTGTTTCCAGAAGCTCTCAGGAGAAAGTTCAGTAAACCTGTCGTCTCTTACGATCTCATAAAAAGGCTGCTCCAGCTTCTCCTGACGGCTCCACTCCAGCAGGAACATCTTTGGTGTGATCTGAGGCGGATACTCCCTCCTAAAACCAAAAAAACACGCAAGTCAAGCTCCTTTAACTGTTGAAAATCATACTATTCTTTACCAAATAGAGCTGTGGAGACTGATAACTGACCTCTCGAACTTCACTGCCATGGTGGTGATGTCTCCGTCCATCACAGGCCGGTCTGGCTGGCTGCTGCTCTGCAGAGCGTCTCTCCTGGTCTGCAGCTGCTCCTGGATCTGCTGGTAGAACTCCTGCAGCCCATACGCCTCGCTGCAACACAAACAAAACACTTAAGACACTTTTCCACTGCAGGAACTTTCTCCAGAAACCAGGGACCTTTGGAGGAACTCTACCCGTTTTAACAGCAAGAATCAGGGTTTAAATTTAGTTCCTGGGTAGATAACCTCCTTCCTAAAAAGTCCCCTGCTTTGATACTTTCTAAACACCCACAAACCTTTGGCAGCAGGGCCTGCAATATTGAAGGTTTCTGATTGGTGGAGTACCCACAGTGTTGTTATGTCACCCTTCATCCATGATAAGATGACACCCAGCTGTGACTGACTTGGGAGAGTGACTCCTAAAAAATGGCAAATGTGTTTCTGTCAGCTCCTGGTGTTGCAGTTTGAGGAGTGACCCTGTAAACTGGTGAAAGCAGGGTCGCTCTATCACCTGAAAATCTTTGTTGTGTGGCCTTTAACTGTCTCTCACTGCCCTCTACTGGTCTAATGGTGTAGTGCAGTATCCTAGCTCTGATTTGTAATATCCTCACTGGACTGAGTGGAAATGCAGACAAGCATACACCACAAGAACCATGTAGTCCCTTAGAGAAAAGTTCCTGTTACTTCTGGTTAAAAAGCACCTTTAGTTCTTACATCACTGAAACCTGAAATCAGTCCCTAACAGCCAGTCTTGGTTAGTTATTTCAGGTGGAGTTCAGCGTTTGCAGGTCAAATTTGCTGCTTTTTCAGGAGTTTTGCGCAAGTGTGTGAATACAGCAACATAAAAGACGAGTACCTGATTTCAGCGTTGGTCTGAGCTGCCTGCACCTGCTTCCCCAGAGGAGACTCCACCTTGTCCCTCAGCATCTGACACAGACAGTACTTTGAGTTGAACGCATTGTTGTCGTACCGGATAGCCTGAGGAGAAACAAGATGTCATGTTTACTTTTTACAGCAACAATCTCGATCAAGAAACATAAACGTGCTGATACAGACACTTACATATTTCAGGTACTCCTCCATGACTCTCTCCAAAGGATGAGGCCCCTCTTTGGCAAAGATGGAGGCGTTCCACATGGCAGCACGCGCCAACATGACCGATGAGGCCCCTGTCGCCTTCCTGAACTCCTCGATGTCTGCGTTTGTTTTCACCTGATCCAAAGATCCTCCGCTGCGAGAGAGACAAAGTCACTTTTGTTTTAAGTTTGTTTCAAAATCATCCAATTAGCTTAGCATTTTCTGGAGGTGTGGAGTCTTACTTTGCGATGACGGGGATGGAAACAGCCTGAGCCACAGCCTGGATGTAATCACAGTGGACAGGATGTCTGGGACGCTCATCTTTAAATCTGAACAACAATAAACCAGGAGAGTTTTGGGTCAGACCAGACAGGGTGTTACATTAAATATATAAAGATGCAGAAGAAGCAGCAAATTTGATTTAAAAAAAGTTATTAGATTAGATTAGATTAACTTTATTGTCCTTTGCAGGAAATTTGTCTTAGACAGCAGTACTACTGGCCAAGGACGCAGTATTTTAAATAACAAAATACTAGACAACATACAACAGTCACATAAGCAAGAGGTCGGCGGCAAGCATGGCCAGAAGTTATTACACGAGGATGTTAAAGTGCCGTGCTCGTCACAATACGCAGTGAAGATAATCAGAAACAAGTTAAAAACCGAGTTTTGACGATAAGAACAAAACATGGGTAAAAGTCAGATATTAACAGCTAAAGAACAAGTGGAAGCAGATAATAAGTGAAATATGTAGAAACAAGTAAAAAAATAGATAACAAGTAGAAAAAATAAAAAACCATGGATAAAAGTGGAATAATCATAACAGGTCAGTGACTGGTGGCAATAAATAGGCTGACAAAAAAATATATATACAAGCATTAAATGTCAATTCAAGGAAGGAATTAATTAGATTTTTTGTTTAACAGAGAGGAGGATATACAAAAAGAATACATATGAAAGTGTGAATATGCATTTACAGAGTTAAAAGGTAGCATAACCTCGACGAAGAATCAGCTTACCTGCCGTGAACAGCGATCGCAGCAACGCCGGTCTTCTCGATTCTCTGGACCAGACTGATTGTCTCCTCTACCTGAAACGAAAACAAGAGCAACATAAATGATCTCTGATATAACCTCTGAACAACACAAAATGTGTGACTACTCTTTAAGTGAAAGTGATGATTTGCTCATCTTACCGTTGGCAGGATTCTGATTTTACATGTGACTGGTATGAAAACTCCTGAGACAAGCGTCTTCAGGATCTAAAGAGGAAAGGAAAGAGGTGTTAAAAGTTCGTCCAGACATCATCAACAGAATTCATATCTGACACAACAGTGATGTGGAGTCAAACTTTTCTGGGGTTTTTTTGGTACAGCCCTCAACTCTCAAATTCTGTGCCAAATTAAATACCAATAAGACCTAAAATTAGAGTGCTTGCTATCATCTTGACCCAAGATACATCTTGAAAACTTGACCTTGCTCCTGGCTGAATGACGTGTTTTTGTTTCTGCTGCATTTATCAAAAAATGTGAGGATAATGAATCCTTTTTTCTGACAACGTTAAAAAATCATCCAGCTGATGCCCTCACCGCCTCAATCTTGTCAGGATTTGACAGCAGAGCAGCACCCATCCCGCCCTAAAAGAGACAAGAGATCAACCAGAGGTCAAACAGAGGTCAAAGGTCGGAGAAGCAGCAGGTTGGTCAATGAGAAGCTCACCTTAGTGGAGTATTCTTTTGGACAGCCCATGTTCACGTCAATCGCCGCCACATCCTTCTCCCTGAGAGATGAGCAGATTAAAAAACTTTTCAACGGCACAGGACACCAATGAATCATGGGACACTAAATTAACACTTCACCATTTTTAATGGAAATTAATTAGGCACATTTTTCATCCTTTTATGAAACTCTGATTGGAAGTATTAGCTTCTACAACCTAAGATTAACAGAATAACCTCCAAAGCTTAATTTTTAGATGTGTTGCAAAAAACTGTAAATGCTTGGGGGGTCATTTTATCGTCTATAGCAGTGTGCTGTGAACTTACACAAGTCTGGCCACGGTTAGAGCTCTGTCCGGGTCAGCAGTTCCCTGAAAGCCAAAAAGAAAAGTTCAAACTCAAAAACCATGGTACAGCAAACATTTGAGGAAAGTATTTCCATGTCCATAGGTTTGTTGGTCGCACCATCTGGAAGACAACTCTGTCCTTCTCCCTCTCGCAGGTCCTGAACATCACTCGATCATCAGGGGCGACAAAATCCACAGTCTGCAGCACCTCTGACAGAAAAAAAAAACATTGAAGTGAGTGGAGCTTTTTGTGCCAACCTGGGGTGTGTATGAAAAGGAAATGTGAGACTCTTACTGTTCTCCACCCTGTGACACTGAGCCATCTTTATGTCAATCAACTCCTAAAACAGACAACACAGAGTTAACACTTCTAAGACCTTTTAGTTATAATGCACAGCCCTTAAAAAGCCTTCATCTTCACCTCACAGTAGACCACGTCAGCTCCATAGTCCAGAGCCAGCAGCCTCATGGGCAGAGTCCCCACCCGGACCATCGGAGCCAGGGCGGTGATGTTGGTGAAGCTCAGCCGGTTTGCTGACATGATGACGGCTTAGTGCTCCTGTTTAACCTGAAGGACATAACAGTACAGTTTCAGTCACGAGACAATCACGCCGAACTACTGTCAGAAATCAGTCAATTTGATGCGGTTTGACTTCAAGCCACAGTGCACACTTATCTGATCAAATAGAGGCTTTAAAAATATTAAGCCCTCACTTCAAACAATTTATTCTTCAGCCGAGTAAATGTTTCATTAATTACATCCAATATTTAACAAACAGTATGAAATAAAACTCTCCTTAGATATCTGGTTACTCCTACAGGTTTTCATATCTATCTCAAGTGGTGGAAGACAAAAATAGTAGATTTTAAAGTAATTTAAACGCATTAAACAAATAAAAATTAAGCCGAACTATCCGCAGAAGAACTATGATTAGCTAGGCTATTGAATTGTATCTTAAAAGATTTCTCTCCACATCAGAAAGCCAACAACTTTTAAAATGCCACTTATTGAAATGGAGTTCTGTGAAGCAGACCAATGCTAATATGCTAGCTGCTCCACTAAACACAGTATTTTGAGATAACAATAGCTGGCATATGTTTCAAAACGATGTCATCTTGTGTTCCTGATACATTAGCTTTGAGTATGTGCTAAAAAGTGATTGTAGATAGTGCTGAATTTGATAAACTTACCGGCATCCAGGAACGTGCGGTCATGTGGGCTAGAACTGAAGCGTGCTGTTTAAACGTCCTGTTTGAACGTCTACGTCAACATTGCGTCACAGATCGTCGAAACTTCTTTCCTAAAATAAATCAATAAATAAATAACGGAATAGTTTTTTTGTGCTATCACTTAATCTTTATATCCCTTTAAAAATTTTAAATTAAAAAAAAATGACAACTTATATTTTTTAAATTTATGTTAATCAATTTGAAGAATCTTTTCGTCTTGATTCCCTTTTGTAAAAAAAAAAAAAAAAAAAAAAAAGTTTGTAGAACAACAACAAAACATTGAAAAAGTTGTGCAATAGTAAAATAAAACAGATAGGGGAAGATATCTCAACCAATGGGGTAATTATCAACAAGTTTGTCATATTAGGTCAGGTCCTTATTAGGTCCTTCTCTGGACCTGGTTAACATGGACAGAGGTATGGCTTAATTCTCAATTCCAGCAAGCCAATGTCAAACTTCATTCTGCACATAGGACAACAGTATGGCTCTGTAGTAGAAGAGTCCAGGTGCTAAAATGGTCTGCCTGAAGTGCTGACTGGTCACCCATGGCAACATTTGGATTCTATGAAACCAAAAATACCCTAAGGTAGAGGCTTTTCTAAAAAATGTCCTGAAATGTGAAAACGTTGAAGACTCTGCATTCATTTGAATGGGACAAAAATTGTGTAAAAAGTGAAATATCTCAGAAAAAATCTTGGTATGTTGGCTACATACACAGCAATAAGACATCACTCTTTTTCCAGTTCATTCATGATTTATTGTGCTACTATAGTTATTTACTCATATTTACAAAAAGTGCTCTAAAATACACCCGAGTTAACACTTCATGTAAAGATCCCATTGTAAACACTGAAAGCTTTACAAATAATTTACAGTGTATGTGAAGAGAAGTCAAGACAGGTGAAAACACCAGCTGCTGCAGATCCTGTTCTGTGTTTTCCTCCTGAATTTTGTCTTTTATACCCCCGTGTATGAAGACGGAAAAACGAGACAGAATTAGTAAGGCAATTAAAAGATTCCGTCACACAAATTAAGGTTTTTGCAGTTAAAGATGGCCAACATCCTAGAAAACTGGTTGTATGTGGAAAAATAGATAATTTTAATGCTTTGCTGCTGTGAATTCTGAGACAAAACATTTGTTGTTGTATCTGCATAGTTTTAAATCAAACCTCTGTGACTGTAAACCAACAAGCTTCTACAGAGGCTTTGTTACAACCAATGAATACAGCTGATTCCTCTTCATTTACATGACATTTTGAAAAATGGAACCAAAATATTAAAAACAGGGAACATTGTCATATTTACCTGATCTAACACAGAAAGAAAGTCATATATAACAGTTATAAGCTCTGAAATAAATAGGAAGGAGCTGTGTGCCCATTCACTCCACTGTTAATACTTATTAGCAATACTGATTGGTCAATCCCCCTTAGCAATAGATTGTTATTCACTATCAGTAAGGTGCTGCCAGGGATTTATTTCTCTGCCCGTTGACACTGTGGTGCCAACATCAGAGAACACACATATAACAGATTTTGACACAAGTTCCACCCCACCATTTTAATACACTGTGGGGTTGATATGAAATGTTGCACATTCACATGGTTATAGTAGGATTAGCACTTTTTCTTCCAGGTATTGGTCATGTACATATTTACGTTAACATGCAGCGGTGTTCATGTGACTGTACAGACTGCATGCTTCATCAGCTCTAATAATGATACTTTGTCTTTTGTATTATTGTAGGTAATGCTGGTAATCTTAAACCTGAGACTGCTGTTACACATTTTGGAATCTAAATTATCTATTTTAAATCACAAGAGATTTAAACTGTACTGTTAGCATTATAAGCCTTTATAGATCAAAGTGTGTTGACTAAAAGTTCCTGTTTTTGCCCCTGACAAATTCAGATTATTTTAGGTGTCTGACATTAAAAAAAGGATCCCTACAGAGAGACAGCTGTTAATTACAGTAAATTTTTAACTACAAACAGCTCCCCCAAGACTACAATACACAGATTGGATATTTGGACATAGTCTCTGTGACATCACCCATTTGTTTTTAAATACAGAGTTTTGATGCCTATTGGTAATGGTGAACTCTACCAAGCTTTATTGTCTGCTTGTCAGACAAGTGACTGTGCTTATATGGGCAAAACTTAGAAATTAAAAAAAAAACTTTGATAATGACATTCTTTAAAAAATTCACCTCCTGTGCAGTGTGCCAATAGAATAAAAGGGTTTTCAGACCTAATAGTTTTTATTTTCTTTTACCAGGCTGTAAACATATTAATTTTTGCTTTAAATGTGTCCAGATGTCGTTTTATTATTTTTGTTTTGGTGTGTTTTGGTTTTCGTTTTTTTTTTTGTTGTTGTTGTTTTTGGACAACCAGCCTCAAGAGAAATCTTCTAGAACTGCAGGTTTTAGCACTTGGTCTGAGGGTGCAGCTCAATCACTGGGGTTCTAGAATGCTTCTCTATCTAAAATGTTCCTCAGAAACATCATTTCTGGTATGATGTCACAACATTCCGGAACTCTCTACCTCTGGATGTTTAAACAACAAGCCCTCTCTGTGTTCTGAAAATGTGACTTGAGACTTTTCCCATCTCAAAATCTAGACTGAAGTTCAAAGTCAAATGTTTCACTCAAGCGGCAACCTCCAGTCTGAGAATATGAGAAAATGCTTGAGTGCTAAAATCTGCTGTTTCTCAAATGTCCGCTTGAGGCTGGCTCTGGAAGTAGCGGAAGTCACACACACACCAAGCCAAAAAAAAACATTTTCAAAGCAGAAATTAACCTATTTACAGCTTGGTTCAAAAAATGTCTCCTGTCTGAGTCGCTAATTTTACTACCGGCTCCCAATGTACTGGGGGTGAACTTCTTTCTAACGCGGCCGTTCAGAGGATATTAAGATTGCAAGCTCCCCCGATAAGAGGCACAGCTGAGGGTCCCGTGACGGCCGGCGCCCTATGGCTGTAGGCGAAGCCATTGCCACTACCAATATGGCCGCTATAGCCCATGTGCTTCATTTTCCGTTTCAGAAACAGATGGGTGACGTCGGCGCGACTACGTCCATGTTTTATACAGTCTATGGTTTCACTTCAACTTTTTGTACAATTTTATTTCATCTAAATTTCACTGGTTTTGATATTTTTTCTTAATTCATTTATCTTTTTTTGCATTGATTACAAACAATTTTCTAAAAACATCTTATTTCACTTTAAATTTTGAACTGTTCTATCTCTTTATCATAAGGCACTTTGGGCTGCATGCTTTTGAGTATGTAATGTGCTTGTGAATTTACGTTAAGTGGAAAACAAACTCTCATAGCAGCTAGGGACAGGTTGACCAAATGTTTGTCAAACTTGTGCTTTTCTCACTGGAGCTCAGTGGTTTGAGGAGAGTGATGTTACAGCAGCTAAAAATAATAGAAACCTCCCAGAACAAAATGTCAGTATTGTAGGGATCCTTTTCTGCAATGTTGTTAGACACTTCTATAGGTGGCAAAAAACAACTTTTAGGACCTACTTTGATCTATCAAGACTGATATTGCAGTCATAAAAACACATTTTACTGCAAGATAACTACAAAAATGATATATTCAACCATTAGTTATTTAGAGCCCTGGTTTAAATTTACCTGAACTACCCTTTAACGCAACAACTGTAAGTCGATCGAACCTACAACACACAACAAAAAGAATCAGAGCAGGAAGATATCTCCGATCTCAGCGGTAACACTTAGAAGGTATTATATGTGCCATTTACACTCATTAAATAAGTGACCACACAGGGTCAGAAGTTATCAAAATTGGCTTTATGAAGCCAACTCTAGCAAAGTGACATTTTTCTACAGAGGAAAGGTGGAACCATGTTTTGAAATATTACCCCAGACTCACCATACATTAGAATAGCTTAATGTGCATAAATAAGCTGCCACAAAAGCATTTCAAATCAGACTTTGTTGCATGGATTTGATTCCTTATTTTCTTTTTCTGATTACAATAGCAGTTCACCACTGTGACGTAGACTGATGTGAGAGCAGCATGTAAAGTAAACAAATCTAATTTGTTAAAAACAGACTAATGAACTGTAAAACCTGCGTCATGTGGCTGAAAATACAACTTTTCTTCAACAAGAGTTAGGACACTGAGTGAGGTGTGAATAAAAACAGAATTTGATGGTTTGAAAATCATTTTTGAAGCTATAAATAATGCAGGAAACTGAAGAATATCTTTGTTTCATGATAGATATATGCTAGCAACACATCTGAAACAGCCTAAACTGCAGACAAGCTAGTTCAAAATCTGGACTCTTCTACTACAGAACCATGCTGTTGTAAAATTAACAAAATGTTGTCGGGAATTGTTTAGCTAAAATTTGTAAGATCAACCAGGGAGGATTTTTTTCCCCTCTTCTCTTTAGAGCAGACACGGCGTCCATGATTCCCAAAAAGAATGCTAGATTTTGAGTAATCCGTCTAAGGAGCAGTTTTTTACTTCCCCTCTATCCACCTAAGATCCAGAGAAGTCTCTGCTGTTTCTGGATTTATACAGTTTGAACCTGCATTTACAGATGCAGTTGTGGGTTTCTGAGCCCATGCGGTGACTCCCACTACAGAGTTGCGTCTGTTCTTTAATGCAGTGCTGGCTGAGAGCCTGAAGATCACGTCCATCCAGTCTTGGTTTTGGTTTTGTACAGATATTTCCCCAGATTCTCTGACTCTTTATTGATATTTTATTCCTTAGACGATGAATTAAATCAAAAGTAGACTTTGAATGATTTTTTTAAACCATCAAAATCTGTTTTTATCAACAACGTCCCCTCATTTTATGATTTGGGGAGGTAAGACTTAAAGAGTTCACTCTGATTGGCAGTGAAACAGATGGTGAATGGAAGACCAAAGTGCTTCTTCAAATAATCAAACGCAATAAACAAAGTGAAAGGCACTCGCAAAAATATATTAAAATCTAATAAAGTCAATCTGTTAATGAACAATATATGAATATACACTTTTTTTCCAGTAAAGGCCATTTCACACCAAGTCTGAAATGTACATATAAATACCTATTTTCCTCTAAAGACTAAACATCCAACCTCTCCTTCAGTCTCCAGTCTGTTACTGATTTAAGAATACTGACTATCATTAGTTAAAAACTTGGTGTGAAAGGCCTTAAGGCACGATAAAAGACCAACAACATTCAGAAGAAATAATCATCAAAGGGGTCCAAAAAGGAACAAAAGTCTCTTTCACAGTGCGACACTGTTGGCATTAGCTTGTTGTGCTTAGTAGAAAAGAAAAAAGGTGTTTCCTCCCAACCGAAGGGAAACCAGAGTCTCAGAGGGTCAAAGGTCAGACAGGAGGCTCCTGTACCCGGAAGAAGTGTCTGGACGTACACAGTGATGGAATAAAAACAAAGAGCAAAAAACAAAGATCTTCATATATTCAGAGAGTTCTAAGAATTGTGCGAGAAACTGCTCCTGCCTGAAGAACGGTCAGTCCACTCTGAAGGACTGGCGATCTCGATGGGGTCAAACTGAGGAAAGACCACATAACACAACCTCTGACCCACGTACGTTGCACTCTCTGTGGGGAAACATAAGTCAGAGTTTTACCAACATTTGATAAGAACAATAACAGATGAATGATGTGACAACTGACAAAAAGTGAAGCCAAAATGTTTAAAGCTCCCCCTCCTGGCTGGCTGTGGTACAGGTCATACTGTCAATAATCTTACCAATGAAGTTATAGATGCACTTTGGTTTTTCTTTCCAATGGACGCCCAGGAAGTAGACGGGTACGCCGGTGAGCATGATGACCAAACCAACACCACAAACCACGGGCTCTGAGTAAAGACTGAAACCCAGCAGCACTGCCCAGAACATCAGGTAGCACACAGGGACCAAGAGGTTCACCTGAGGAGAAAACAAGGGGTCAAAGCTTCAGGAGGTTCAGCTCATTCTTGAATTAAATAACTAATGAAAAATAAAAAAAGCTGGAACCTTGATGGGTCGGTACAGGTTGGGTTTCTTCCATCGGTAGTACAACAGGCCTGCGATGGTGACGCCGTAGGACAGGTAGTTGATGAAGGAGACGTAGTTGATCAGGTTGTGCGTCTCTCCAATGCAGAGAATAACAATGGTGGCAGCACACTGGAAACACAACAGGGTTTAAATAAAGTCCCTTTAACAAACCTAAAACAGACAAAAAACTTATAAACAAAATATATTTAAAAAAGCAATGGAAGAAAAAGGCTGCTGTAATGAGAACTAAAAAGCCTAAAAAAAAATCTAAGATATCACATTTTTTTCTGTATGTAGAATCAGAGGTCTGAGTTCTTTCAAAGAATTGTGAATGCAATTTGAGATATGATTCTAAACTCACTTTTTCTCTTATAAATTTGAGACTGAAAACAGACATCTGACTTTAATTCTTACACAACTATTTCAATTTTAACATTTTGTCTTTGAAATTATTAGATTAGTCGGAATTCAAACTCTTTACTAAATTTTTTTTTCTTTACTTCAATTTAAATCTAAGGATCCTCACATCTTCTCAGACATCTAACCCTTTTCTTAAAAATCCAGCTAAATACACAGACTCTTCACTTTTTACTGCTGATTAAGAGATCAAAAACAGAAATTTGACCTTAATCCCCCAAAAATCTGACTTTTAACTTTAGTTTAATTTAGAATTTTGTAATTTTCTTAGAGCTTAAAGATGAGGAGAGACCTCTTATTTCAATCTTAGAATTTTGACTTTTTCTCATAGAATTTTGTCATTAAAGACAACATTTTTGCTTTTTTTCTTCAGATTTTGACCTTTTTCCTTGGGTTCCTTTTCTCAGAGTTCTGAGACTAATTTTTCAATTCTAATTCAGTTTTTTTAATTCGGATTTTTTTCTAGATATTTGATAACTTACATTCCACAGTTATACTCAATTTCAAGAGCGCTTATGCTTTTATTTTTTCCACTTCTTATACATGTAATTTCTTACATCTTTAATTTTATAGCCTCTTACATTTTTATATTTTTTTTTTATAATTTTATTTTTTTTGTAATTTCTCAAATCTTGCAATTATTTATTTTGTACTTTCTATTTCAACTTTTTGATGGAGTAGCAGTAACAAAAAAGCAATTTCTCCTCAGGGATTAACAAAGTATTCCGGATTCTGTTTTAGTCTCACAATTGCAACTTTAATCTAAAAATTCTGACTTTTTCTCAGAGTTCCAACTTTTTATGAATAGAGAAAAACCAAACTTTTAGTGGCCTTCAACACTTTTCATACATACATACAACCTTTTTTTTACTTAAATCTAAATGATAGATACAAACAGACCTTATTTTGCCTTTAGATTCTTTAAAGACTCAGATCTTTGTTCTCAGGTTGAGGCCTGTTTCTATCAAGTGTCATGAGATATTGTGACTAGATGACATAAGGTGAAATCGGTAGGATCTGACTCTATGCAATAATGTTGCTACATTTCTTTTGATTTCATTGTGAAAAATTCTCCTAGCGGTGCAGAAAGACTTCATAAGAGAGACAACAGGCCCCATATGGAAGAATCTACAATATGAAAACATGTTTTTAAATATATAGATGTGCTTAATCTAGCAGAGGAAGCAATGTGGTTGTACTTACGCAGACCAGCAGGGCGGGAATAGGTGTGCAGCTCTTATAATGGATCATAGCCAGCAGACTGGGCAGATGACCCTCTCTGGCTCCAGAGAAACACAACCTGCAGACACACATCACAAGAAGTCAGCGGTAATATTTCAGCAGAGAGTGAACATAAAGAGGCGTGAGAGCAGCCAGCTTCACCTGGAGGAGGTGAACAGGTAGCCGTTGATCCCTCCGAATGTGGAGAGGGCGACAGAGATCGGCATGATGACGGAGAACATCCCGAGCAGTTTCTCTCCAAACGTCTGTAGAGGAGAATGACAGATTTACTGACTGTTGTTTACAGATCTTTCAACACATCAACATGATGCTTTTGTTTCCTGTGGACGCAATATTTCAACTGTTCAGGAGGGAAATAACTGATCATCGTGGAGCCACTTTACTCACTACAGCCACGGCATTGGATGACAGCAGCTCGTCAGGTGACATGGAGGAGAAGTAGGCGATGTTGGTGAGCGTGTACACAAAGGTCACCAATGGTATGGAGATGTAGATGGCGCGAGGGAGATTCCTGACCACGCCCACACAAACATACACACACATAAACACACACACCATGCACAGATGATAGTCGAACGAAAAAATCAATCAACATGCATGAATGTTGATCAAGAAGAATCGAACATTTATGAAATTGTCCGAAACAGAAAAGTTAACAAATGTTGCAAAACTGAAAAATGAGCAAAATAAACGTAGCGCAGTAGGTGAGGAAGTTTGTCTTAGAAGTTAAAGATGCTGAAGCGTAAGTATTCACCGTCTAGGTTCAACCACCTCCTCTGTGACGTAGTTGAGGAAGTTCCAGCCACTGAAGGCAAAGGAAGCCTGCAGGAAGGCCAAGGCGATCTGCCCGACTGACGGCGTCCTGTCCATGGAGAAAGCCACCTGCGGGGTCAGAGCCTCGTAGTTCCCTGGAGTAAAAGTGGAGGTTTGAGTTTGTCTTCAGTTGGACTACAGGTCACGACACAAATCTACAGCTCTGTGACTTCTTAATCTTACCATTGCAGATCTGGACCAGTCCCACCACAATAATGAGACCCAGAGCCATCAGTTTCCCCACCGTGAAGACGTCTTGGATCCTGGTTGCCAAACGAACGCTAGAGCAGTTCACCCACGTCAGTAGCACTGAGGAGAAAGACACACTCCATCAGGGATACAGTCAGATGAGAAAATCCTACACAGGTGATGGAATCAATTATTTTTTCTGCACTATCCAAAAATGTTTGCAGAGACAAACATAAACATTGAACACAATTTCTATACTTTATCCTCCGTCACCAACAAGATTTACATCTCAATATGGCCGCCCTTTGCCTCTATCATAGCTTGGAGACGACCTGGCACTGCCTGGCTTGAGCGCCGCACTGTCTCTGCATCAAGTTTTGACCATGGCTTCATCAGAGCTGTCTTCAAAGCGGTGACACTGCTGTGAGATACTCTTGAGACCTCCCTCTCCAGGACAGACCAGATCGCAAAGTCCATTGGATTGATGTCCAGACATGACGGAGGCCACTTGTTCTTGTCCCAGAAGCCAGGAAAGTGCTGCTTGCGCCATCTCCTGCAGCATCATTTTCCCCTGTCAAGCCATTTTTTCTTAGAAGCGGCTGAAATCAGTTGTCCGTGATGCATTTTTACAGCTTTCAGTCCAAGATCCTGTTTGACGATTCTTCTCAGTGAAGTTCTTGAGATGTTCACTTCCTTTGCTGTTGCCCTCATGTTCCTGCAAGGATTCCTTTGGATTCTCTTCCTCACCATTTCAACAACCCTTTTGGTCCGGACTGAACGTTTTCTTCCAGGGATTGGCTTGCTGGTGGTATTGCCAGTCTCCTTGTATAATTTTATGACATTGTAGACAGTCTTTCAACAAACATCCACCTTTTTCATGATTTGCATTGTTGTCAGTCCAGCCTCCTTCAAGGCTACTGGTTGCGGTTACCCTTCGATGCCATACTCGATGATCATTAGGAGTAAACAAATGAACTCGGGTACATCAAAAGCTCTGCCTTTTAAGAGAAACTATCCAAAATTTTAAGTTTCTAGGACAAAAGCTGAGCAAACAAAATAGAGATATACAATGGGTAAATCTTTCTGGCCCACCCTGTACTGCACTGTCCTTAACCTCATTTTCTATGTCTTTTAAAGGAAAACATTAAAGCATACAGGTAGAGCATCCAGCCTTACCTAGCAGCAAGAATTTTCACCTTGGCCTCAACTTGTCTTTCTTCCTTCCAACATCTTTCCTCAGATTGTTTTCCTCATGTTTTATCTCTCCTCTTTTGCTTTCTTCAAAAAAAAAATGAGTAGAGACAGGTAGGGCATACAGCCTACCCAAGCAGGGGTGACTTCTGGCCTGTTTGTCGGTCTTTCCACATCTCTCCGAAGACTCCTCCCCTGAGTTCTCTTCCTTATCTTTTACTTCTTGTTATATTTGAAAGTAGGTGGAGGTAGAGCATCCAGCCTGAACACAGCAGTGATCAAGTTCAGGTGTTTCAACTAAGCTCTGCATTCCCTGTTTCTGTTCTAACATCTCTGTACTTCTCCCTTAATTCTTTTCTTCTATCTTCATTTACTTCATGAAAATTTGGATGGAGGTAGAGCGTCCAGCCCAACCAGACATGGATGAATTCTGGCTTGTCACTGAAACTCCGCCCTCACCTGGTTCCACACTCAGGGTGTTGGGGCCATTAGGGACCAGTGATGTCAGGACTGTCAAAACCTCACATCAGCAAAGGTAGGGAATGCTGAAGATGGGATCCCTTTTGGGTCTGTGGTGGTTATTACTGGCTTTGTGATGGGTTATGTAACTCATCAGTGGGGGTGAAATGTGAGGCTGTCTTGACTGAGCACTCATCCTTTTCTTTAGAGCATGAGTACTAGTGTTTATTCAGTAAAGGGGCCCCAATAAATCTGTGTAGCATTGTTTCATTGAGCAGATAAACCTCTTCAGGGGCCACATCCAAGTTTGCAAAATCAGTTGTGAGTTTAAACTGAAAATGACCACAGTGACAGAATGAAACTGTCAAGATATTTTCTTAGATTCGACAAACTTTCTGCAAATGTCCCAGAAACGACTCAACACAACTTCTTCTAGGTCTTCCAAACTGTTTTTAAAATGTGGTTCAGGTATCGGTATAAAGTTCCTGCATCATGGACCCGGTGCTGGTGCTCCTGTTGATGGTGGGCGGCAGCAGCCAGTTGCCATGGGAGGCAGGAATGTGGGAAAGAGGCGAGTGAGGGAGGGCATGATTGTTTCACCTCGTCCATCACTGTCACCAGCTCTCTCTCATGGTGGCCTCACTCTGCGGCACAAAGACGAGCTGTCAGCGCCACAAAACAAACCACTTCCGCTGCAAAGTGCAAACAAAACGTGGCCAGGAGCCCCTCTACGCACACACACACACCAATGTCCCCAAGGAGGCCGGGCCGCGCTCACGTTTCAGCATCCATCCTCCTCCAAAAAAACAAGTGTGAATGACGGAGTCAGAGACGAGGAATCACACGCTGGAGTCCCGCTGTTTCACCTCGCAGACGGGGTCTCAGGCCAGACGTTATTTACTCCATGGTGTGACAAAGAGGTGGAGTGGATTAATGGACGGCCTTGCAGGTACTTCAGGCAACAGTCCAAGCAATTAGGCAGCTTGACAGGTCCATGCTGATCAATGCAATGTGGCCTCAGGGCGGTGAAACACTGAAGTACTTTATGGCTCTCTGGCTTAGTCTCTACTCTTCATGGATTCCCTTTTCATACAATCAATATTTGATGGGAGGCCTTAAATTTTAGAGGAGTGCAGAAGCTCTCTGCTGCTTCCCTAAAACCCAACGCAATGCTCTGTAATATCTGATCTCCTTTATTTGAGCTTTTCTACAGAGGTTGGAGAGGTGTGTGCAAATATCCAACAATGCATGATTAGATATTTCTAAAACCTGACAACACAAATGTAGAATCAGTGCAGGTAGGATTGGGCGCAAGGGAAATGCACGATATTTTCTTATTAGGATTCAGCAAACTCTAATATGAACTATGAGCTGCATAACTCAATAATTGGGATTCTTTCATGGCACTACTGGACATTTATAAGCTACATTAGCCCCAAGCTTCTCCACTCCAGACATCGTCTCCCTCATCGTGTCTCCAGCTCCCCCCCTCCTCTTAAAGCGATGCTGTGCATTATTTACTACCGCCATAAAAGAGGTTTTTAAAAGCCTGCAAGCCTGGAGTTACATAACAGAGAAGCTGCGTGTGACCACTTCCCTTCTGGTGCTCGTGCAAAAGAAATGGACCAGTAGTTTATTAATGAGCCGGGGTATAATCAGAATTATAAATTCAAAGGGGACATATCATGCTGATCCCTGATTTAATACTTACATATAATATAATAAATTTGAAAACAAGACCTTTCACCCCCTGAATTTTCAAAAAATGAGATATTGTATTTTTTTCTGATATCCTAGAACGAGATTTGATGCCTCTGAAAATAGGTCATTGCCAGTTGGCTGCGAGATTTCGACCGTCGTGACGACACGAGGATCCTTTCTTTTTATTGGAGTAATCTGATAAAGCAGCTCCTCCTCTGTGATGTCAGTCAGTCACACAACCACCACCGAGGGATACACCCACCAAGAGGAGAGTATAAATACAGCTCCCTACCAGCTCTGGCTAACTTGACTGAGTGCTGGATGCAGGGACTCTGCTCTGCTGAGCAGCTCGGCTTTACATGGTGAATTAGCAGTTAAAACACTGTAGTTTTAGCAGACGTCGTAATACTTGTGAGACTGTGATATTTGCATGCTTGTTCTGACATACACTGTGAACCTGGACCACAATAATTCTGCGGTAATAACATAGTGATGAACTGATGGTAGAGGCGATCTTTAGACGACACTTTCAGCATGATGGATAAAACAGACAGAGAAAAGTGAAGGAGCAGGATGGAGCCCTGTTATAGAAATAGTTTATTGGTGAAGTCTGACTATATTTCCTCGTGTAAACTATACATGTTACAGTACCGGTTTGACTCACCACACTGAAGCGTCCTGAGATGATCTGTGTCGAGGTGGATTTTCTTCCTCCTGAGCTGCAGAACCGTCCGGGTCTGACTCAGGGTCCAATACAAAAGGACGTATCCTACACTCTGCCATTTTATTAGTGCTATCAATGCCTGACGGTGAAGTTTTGGCAAACAGCAAACTCGCTCGGTCTGCCCCATCCAATATGGTGATTTTGTAAATACTGCCATGCAGCAAAAACCGCCCCCTGGCTCTACCCCCTCCGCCCCTCTGATAGAACTGACCAATCAGAGCACAAAGGGCTGTGATGTTGCAAGGTTACTGGAGGTCATTCTCGAAACGGAGCGTTTCAACGAGATCTTCAGAATGGCCTAAAATGAGGATATTGAGAACGCTATTGTGGGGCAATGAAAGAACTAAATGACTTGTACTGAGGACAGAAATGCTTTACAGGCATCCTAGTCTGGCATAGTGAAAAGGAGAAACAAGCATGATATGTCCCCTTTAAGGAAACAAGCAGAACAGAGGAATACCACCAGGAAGTAAGATACAATGGAGCACAACCAACTGAAAGCATGTCAGACACAGTCCTGAACAATTTTACCACCATGAATGTAAAAGAAAAATACCATCATCATGTAGAACTGATAGTTGTCAAAGTGACTCACAGAGACAGGTGGCAGACAGCATCCGTGTGGCCATGTAAGGAGGGACACAGTTTGGGAAGACGGGCTGCAGGACGTAGCTGGAGAAGGTGAGGGCGATGACAGCGAGCGTGGTCGGGTACATGATGAGGACAGCACTCCATAACAGGAGGAACCTGGAGGAAAAAAGGATGTTTGACATGAGACAGATTCAGTTACTGAAACGCATTTACAAGGGATGTTTCAGTCATCCAGGACAGTTAAGAGAGTTAATTGAATTGCTTGGCTGTTTTTAAAGGAGGGGTATTGTGTTTTTTAAGCTTTATCCAGTCCCTCCAAGTAGCCTCAGATATTTTAAACCTAAAAACAACCCTAATTTTTTCTTACACTGGTGTTAAAGAAAACACGTTTCTTTCCTCACCCCATCAGACCTCCAAATATCTCTGTGACGTAGGAGTAATCTCCTCCAGATTTGGGGATGGTGACGCCCAGCTCAGCGTAGCAGAGTGAGCCCAGCGCAGCGATGCAGCCTCCCAGAACCCAAACCACCAACGCCAAACCCACGGAGCCCGAGTGCTCTAGGACCCCTTTTGGAGAGATGAAGATCCCAGAGCCGATGATGTTCCCTGGGGAGAGGAGGAGGGAGGCTGGTTGTGATACTGACAGGTGAATGATGAACAAACCAGTGTTGGGTTCTTGACACAGTAACAGATCAATTTTGAGCTGCAGTGAAATTAATTCAAGGGAGTAGTCATGAGAACTTTTGTTTCTCATATATTCAAAGAAAAACTCATGAAATTATGAAACTAAACATTTTGAAAAGTTACGTTAAACAATGAAATTTAAAAGTTTTACTCAAAATCTAACAGTTATAGTCTCAAAGTCATGAGAATTAAATCTTATAAATGACTTCATTCACACAATATTAACAAGTAAAAGGTTATGAGAACAAAATCATGTAGTGATGCTAAACAATGTGACATTAGTCTCATTCCTCTATTCCATAAACGTCATGGATTTATAAGAACAAAAACTGGGAGGTCATACTCATTTTTTACACAGATCTCATATATTTTTTCTGCTTTTTTCATAAATCTACAACAAAAAGTTGCATATGTATGAAAATGTACCGAAACGTAATACATAGATAAGATTTTCTCATGAAGTTGAGACTTTTCTCATAAATTAGCAAAAAGTTATACTGGGCATTGAAAAGTTAAAGGTTATACTTAATGACGTAACATTTGCTCATACACCCAAGACTTTAAATTTATAAATTGAGGTGGGGGAAAAACACATATTTATGAGAAAAGACCTCAGAAAGTTTTCTCATTATTTCAATAAATTTAAAACTGTATTCTAATAATTTCTGAGAATTTTTTTTTGTTTTCATTTTATTTTTCATTTCAAAAACTTTTCTAAGAAATGTTAGACAGGAAGTTACACATTTATTCCAAAAATTATTGAAAAGTTAAACACTGAAAACTCGTAAATTTGTAACTTTATTCTCATGTCTTCATGACTTTCTTCTCATAATTTAAAAGTCACACTGCCATGAGAACAAAATCTTAAAGTAATTCTGAACACTGGAGCATTTTCTCATAATCTCATTCTCTCAAATCTTAAAATCTACAGGAAAAGTCACATATTTATTACATTTATTAGACTCAGAGCTTCAGCAGTTTCATATTGTGACATTTTCTCATGAATCTGATATTTTATTCTCAAACCATTTCAAAAAGTTATACTTGAAATTAAAAAAAAATTCTCATTAAATTTTGAATTGAGTCTCACCAAATAAAACTAAAAGAAGTTACAAAAACATGAGAATAAAACTTAAAAAATTATCAGTATTTGGGCCTTTTCTCAAAAAAAATTCATGAGAAAATTTGCTTAAAAATCAGTCGTTCTGTTGTGTTTCTCATATTCTGAAATTGTGCATAAAAATATAACAGAAACAAACAGCGAATAAAGGAAAAAGTTGCAAAGAGAAGAAACGTCTGCTCTCAGGGCAACTACTCCTGCTGAACTCTGCGTAACACTGAAACTCACCAACTTTTCTTCTTCTTCACTGTGAAAAAGACAGAGGTCGCCTGAGATACTTGAACATCCATACTGTCCCCTTCTCTGAGTTTAAACAGAGGACATTAAAAGACAAAGAGCTCTATAACAGAGTGAGTTAGAGAAGGAGGTAGAGCCCATCACTCAGGCCGGGACAGTCCCTCCAGCCCACAGCCTCAGTATGCAGTGAAGAGTAGCAGCAGATCGCACACATTCAAACTACAGCCCTGTCAGTAGCACAGCAGAAAGCAGCCAAGTGGCACAGACAGCCATTACATAACCCGACATAAATTATCCACTCCGACTGCAGAGGTGGGAAGTGACCGACTCACCTTCTGCATCTCCCTGAAAGTGACACGCAGGAGGAAACACAGAGTGTTGTTGTGTTGCTGCAGAGCGCGGAGCAGCCAGCTCGCTCCCTCTGTGCTCCTTCTGAATGCAAAGGTGCTTCAGCATTCTGCACACAGGACCTTTCTCTTGTTCTACACAAGGATTTTTACTAAAATGCTGCTCAGCTGAGGCTCAGTTAGCCAAAGCATGCACCAAAAAGCAAAGTCAGTGCTCCTGCTGCACACTACAGCTTAAAAACCACCAACTGGATCTTTAACCGTCTCCTCTCCTGAAGCATTTACTTCTTAGACACAAGCATCAATAGAAAACAAAATCTCCAGCAGTGGCTGGACTCGATTTTTGCAGATTTTAGAATGGAAAAGTCTTATTTCATCTGATTCACACACTGATAAGAAAGAGCAGTCACTAGTTTTGGAAGTGTTCTGGTTTTTCTTTGCAATCTGAGTGCTAGCAGCCTGAAGGCCCTGTTTTTGGCCACACTCAGTCCAGTGGCAGAGTAAAGGAGACCTCATGTGACTCATACAGGTGTCAGGGAGAAGGTCTTCTGGCTTGATGAGGCAGGATGCAGAGTCTTCAGTAACTCCAAGAGCTTTTGTTCCAGTATATATTTCTTTTTTTTAATCTGTGCTCTGATTATGTTTTTTGTGTTTCTTGTTTGCACTTTCACATGTGAGATTAAAGAAATTTTCTGCCACACATTATGGGTAATATTCATAAATGCTAAACTGGACAAAAACCTACACAATGCATGAACAATGGACGGTGGAGTTTTGAATCACATCAGTGTTAGATGATGCAGGCAGTCTCAGTGTGTGTTGTTTTTGTGGAAGGGATCTGTTTCAATGAAGGTCTGGTGAGCTGTGTTTCATTACAGAACTTTCAGGGAAGTTTTGAAACTTTGTCAGTTTGTGTTTCAGTTTCTTTAAATGTGTTAAGAGCAAAAAGTAAAACCTGAGATGTACGAATGTGTTCATGAACTACTACTTTTAGAACTTAGATATCAGCTCTAGTTCTTGGGGAGGCTGCAGCGTATTTAAACACAATTAAATGTACAGCTTTTGTAGTGCTTTTTTTTAAATAATATGGGGAGGAGCCATCTTGAATTTTAAAGTAGGGATAGACCGATTATCAGCCAGGCCGATTATCGGGGCTGACATTTGGCATTTTGAAGCATATTGGCATCCCCCCCTGTTTTAAATCCGACGGCTTCCAAGAAACAAATTTAAAACTGCCCTGTTGCGGCTCTAATGCAGCCGCTCCACTGTTTGCAGTCACTACTCAGTCCCCAGCACTGTCCCATCCACAGTACCATCTGATTGGTTACAAATGGAGCCATGGCTTAGGAAACAGCCAATCAGCAGTGCAGTTATTACAGTTATTGCAGTGACATTAAAATTTTGGAAAACTTTATTCACTGTAGAAAACTTTAGCTATTAATCTTTTTAAGTTTCATTTAACTTCATAAAACATGCTGCTGAGTCTGGGAGCTGTTTAATAAACTCATGCTTAAAGGTATGTGAATGACATTCAGTGTTGGAGTCTGTATTGTTCAAAATTTTGACACCAATATTTGCGCTTGGACTGCAAATTAATATTGGCTTCAAATATCAGTTATCAGCCTCCTTGACTACAAATAATCGGTATCGGCCTGGAAAAATCCATATTGGTCTATCTCTAATTCCAAGCTTCTCCAAGTGTCAGAGTCGGAATTATACCGAGAGGAATGCACCATTAGATGCTTTCATCAAATGTTAGTGATGCTCTACAACACTTCAGAAAACACAAGGGCAGTGTTGTTTTTATGATCATTAGATCATCGGTTTCCAGTCCTGCAGTAGCTACATAGACCCACAGTGTAGGCAACAGTCCGGTCAATCCAACGCACAAGTATAAACCAGTTTCAAGCGTAGACATGCCACTGCACCCTGTTTTCTTTATGGAGTTGTCAAGGCAACAAAATCTGGTGTCTTAAAACCAGGAAACAGCTTCACCTCTAAGCTAGCAGCGTGATGTGATTTGCAGCTTTAAAACTCTTAGCTGATATTTTTGAAACCTTGTCTGAAACACAGGATGCTCCATAACCCCCATCCACTGTTGCTACAAAATCGTTTCTCTTTCTAAAAATGACAAATTATGAATCACGACTGTGTCTTTATAGAGTCTGGAAGTTTAGAAAGGGACAAAAAAAATCCCAGCTACGAAAAACTTTTCGGTATACGTTTTGTTTATTATGCCCTTATATGGAGATTCACCAATTTGTGATGTCACGAATTGGAAGGCATGCAGTCTCAAGCACACTCAAGCGTTTTAACTCAATTTTGTGTTACTGGAGGATGAAAAATGTGTGAAGAACTTTTAAAAATTTTAATGGGACTTTACACAGCAGAAACTACAAGGATGAAAATGTTGACGACCACTGGATTGATGTTGGGATTAGTTGCATTTTTTATCTGTGCATGGGCATCTTTAAAATGACTCTACCTGTCTGATAAATCTTAAAAGTAATGTAAAATAATATTTTGATAACTCCATTATATTTTGATCCAACAAGTGATTTCTTTCTGCAGCAGATGGAGGTGCACAGGGCCCTCTGCATGCAGCCTGGCTCTCCTGCAGGCCTCCCCCCACCTCCATTCATCCCTCCATCCCTCCTGCATGCTCGGTGCTCTTATTTACCGTGCTTAGGTGTGTTTAAAGGTCCCTGCTGCTCATTCTGCTCCAGCACACAATCTCCTTCTGCCTGACCACCAGCCGGCTTCTAGACTTCAATTATTTCAGCCACGTAAGCACTACAAGTCAGTTTGAAGTGACCCAGCATGCAAACAAACATGGAGTCCTGCATTTTCTCCAGCTACCAAACTATCATCCTCTTAATGAGACGCTTCATTAGCATTCTCCAGGAGCTTCAGATCATTTCCTGTCACTTTGAGAGACTTTTTAATCACCATGCAGGACACTCTCAGGAGGTAAAACTTGTTCCTGAAACTTCTGCAGTAAAAAGTGATCCATGCATGAGCTCTCGTGTCCCCTTGCCTCACCTATGATGATGGTGCACGCGCTCAGCAGTCCGATCTCCTTCTTGAGCGTCACCCTGTCCGGGATCTTCTTCGTCTTCTTCTTCTTGCCGTCCGTCGCGCTGCCCTGCGGCCGGGAGCGGATGCTGCTGCTGCTGCTGCCGTTCTGTCCCTCCATGTCCGCCTGGTCCCGGGTCCGGTCCGGTCCGTCCAGTCCGCTGTGTCCTCCCAGTCCCAGTACTCCCAGAGCTCCTGTCCTCTCCTCGCTCCGTATTCATGCAGACTGAATGGGCTGCGCTTGCGCAACAACCTGCCGCTGTCCAGGGTAGAATGTTAAATACCCTGGGCTCACCGTGGTGCGTTCAGGGTCGCGAGGAAGAACAGACCGCTGTACTGCCTTCAATTAAGTGTTTTAATGAAGGAATTTATTTTATTTTTATTTTCATTATTATTATTATTATTATTATTATTATTATTATTATTATTATTATTATTATTATTATTTCTAAAGTAAACCATTCTATTAAAATAAAAACACTAAATTCACTTAATCAATACAATCCAAAACTGAATACATTCCCTTGTGGATATTTAAATTAGAATAGAATAGAATAAAACTTTATTGTCAAGTACAACAAAATTGAAGTCACAGCAGCAATCAAGAAAAAAAATGTTAAAAAGTGTATAGAAAGTACAAAAAGGTCCATAAGAAAATAGATGATGACAGTTTGTCCATCATTCTCCAGTTCAGCCAGCCTCCACCTCCACAGGGTCCAGGACTGAGCTTCTTCAGTCATGCTCCATCTCTGTCTCCTGGATCCTGTCTGCTCACAGCAGGTGAAGCTCTTCCAATGTGGTGTTGGTGTCTGGTGTTAGCTCTGTTAGCCATGTCTGTGAATAGCATGATGCTACTCTGTCCTCTGGTATTCCCTCTGTTGCTGGGTTAGCATGGCTAGCTTGTTCATCTTATTGGAGATAGATCTTACGTTCCCAATAACGATGGATGGAAGGACAGGTCAATGTCGTCACTTCTTCGCTCACACTTGAGAACCAGCACGTTGTCCTCACCTCCTTCTCCTCACCTTGTGGGAAAACAGGCCTGACACCAGTTAGCATTGACATGCTATAGGCTGCTAGCAACTGAGTTCACATGTAAATAATGCAGCCATGGTTACATGTAGGAGCCAAAGACAAACACAGGAGCAAAAATAGTAAAAACATCACTGAAGCCACAAAAAGTTTGGTGTCCATGACCAACAGATGAGCCATACAAAGTAATGATCCACTCCAAATACAAAGATTAAGAAAAAGAGACGAAAAAATTACAAGAAATGGACAGAGAAAAGAGAGCTGCTGCAAAAGGCAGCCATAGCCAACAGGGCGGCGCCTAGCCAATTGATAGCAAAATTTAAAAATTGATGAAAAATTAATAGCAGATTAAAAATAATTTTTAAAAATTATACTAGGCAACAGTTTATAAGGCTGTTGCAGTTTTTTTTGTCTACTTTAAAGTGCCAATATGAATTTCACTCTTATAGTTCACGTAAAATGTTTTTTTTTTAATTCAAATTTAAAGTTGAAGTTGAGATTAACCAAAAAAAAAGCTTCTTTTTTTTTTTGTTTTTTGTTTTTTAAATGAACACCTCATTTTACCTACAGTTGTTCAAAAGTTGCAGAGAATAGGGTGGCCAAAGGGTGGGCAAGGCTTTATCAGAGGTTGGATAAAGAAGAATAAGGAATGCACAGAGTAAGCATGAGCAAAGTGGGTGAGAGGAGCACACAGAGAAGAGAAAGTGAAATTTAAGTATCAATCTCATCCATAGACTGTATACAACATGGACGTAGCCTCTATGATGTCACTCGTCTGTTCCAGATACCGTGAAATGAAGCCAATCAGCAGACACAGGAACATTTGATATGACGCTCGCTGTGAGTTTCCTTTCGAACAGCTACAGGGTGCCTGGCAGTCACATGACCTGAGGTGTGTCTCTGATTGGACAATCAAATGATCCTAAAAATTTCTAAACTGCAGAGTTAGAAAAAAATTCGGACCCAAGCCGTTTTTTGAACCAGGCTGTAAATATGCTTTTTAATGCCCTAAAGTAAGTTTTTTATAGCTGGGTGTGTACGTGACTTCTGGTCTTTCTGCAGCCAGCCTCAAGCGGATTCTTGATGAACAGCACTTTAGCACTTCCGCATAGGCTTCATTTATACTAACCGGATGTTGACCCTTGATCTCATCATGCAAGTTTTGATTGATACTGATACCAGCGCAGGTATCAATATATCAATATTTTGGATTGATCTGCTGACCACTACAATCAGTCAATCATCTACAGTGGCACTGAAGGTATCTAACCTCTAGCTCTGCCTCTAGTACAATGGTGTATTGGGATAATTAATATATTCCAGATATATTCCTTAATTATGTCTTTGCAGCCCAAAAAAATGATGTTTATCAGCAAAAAAAAAAAAGCTTCAGAATGTACAGAAATTCTATGAAATTGTAAATTTTTATACCCTGTTGACTGGTAATGTAGTGAAAAACAGAGACAGTGCATCAGAGGTAACATTTCAAATCAAGAAGCCATAAGCATAGAGGTGGTTGCCTGGATCAGCACCATGGATTCGCCCCTTCCCACAACTGAGCCAGCTTTGAGGGGCACTGATACCAGATACCAGGATCGGTATCAGTGCATCACTAGGTCATTTTTTTAAGAGTCCTGAGAATTTTGAGTCAAAAAGTCAAAATTCTCAGAAAAATCGGAAATCTGCCTTTTTTCTTTAGATGCTGACTTTCATTTTCAATCTCTTAAAAAAATTGTCATTTTATTAGTTACAGCCTCAGAACACTATGATGAAAAAAATACAAAATCAAAACAGAACTTGAACAAAGTCACAACTTGAGGAATTCTGTTTTATATCTTTGAATTTTGACTCGTATGTAGGGATTCTGTGGGGAAAAGTCAGGATTTTTACTTCAATCTCAGAATTCTGAGGGGGAACTAAATGAGAATTTTGGGACAAGGTCTATTTCTGAAAAAATAAAGTCTGATTTAAAAAACAAACAAAAACATATTCTACCAAGACATAACTTTCAGTTTTTAGCTTGTCATTGTAGTCTCAAATCACACTGACCTCAACAGACCCTTGTGTCATCTTTCTGTCTGTTATTGGACAGTCGCGGGGCATCCCCACATGCTTTTGGCTGTTTTCTGCATAGATTAAATGCAACATGTGTTTTAAAGGTCATCCATAGTTTCCAATCCTCATCAGAGCTAAATTAAGAAAAGGAATGCACTTCAACACTTTCTCTTTCATTCATGAATGAAAGAGAAAGTGTTTCAGAGGAGTATTTAAACTGCAGCTCAGATCACTTTCTGACATCCAGCAGTGTTTCTTCAATAACACAGAACAGCTCCTCTGAACACCGGTGAGTAATAATATTGAGAGAAGGGAACACCCTGGGTCATCCTGGTCACCCTTTCGCTTTTCTTTCTCCTTCCTAGATCTGCATCTGAGAAAGTCACACTCATACAAACAAATTTTCTGTAGAGATGTGTGTCTGTTGGCACACTCATGTTTACATTTTTGACCAATAGCAGATGATTGCATAAAAGACCAACTCTGTGTCTGAGGTGTTGTTTTTTCAGCCCAGAATATAAGTGTGAAATATACTCTATGGGTGTGCTTCCCCTTTTTAATCAATGTTAGAGATGCACTGATCCGACTTCTCTGGTCCTGATACCAATACCTGGGCTGTGGGTATCGACCGATACCGACATCGACTGATACCAGTGTTAAACTAGAAAACCACTTAGAGAGCGCAGACCTCTGCCAAGCATGTTGTGATTTAAGCACAACACTTTAGTCCTACTTTAATGTTATACTCCCTTTCAGCAGACTGTCTGCTACAATATGGTGTTAGTTGCAGGTTTGTACAATAATTTGTTACCTGACAGTGTTGAAAATTATAATGACCCAGTAAATATTTCATATTCCAGATCTTAGTATCCAGAATATTGCCAGGATCTGGATCCTACTTTTACATCTGTCAGAAATTATGGTGACCTTGTCTTGTATTGTTTTGCAAAGCAATCCAACCATTTATAGTGGAGTTATATACACATGTGGTTAAAACAGCCCTATCTCACAATGATAAAGAATCCTTTTAAAAAATCCTGGATCCAGACGGTGATCCGGATCACCTCAAAAATGTTATCACTTCTTCCTTATCCAATTTTGAACATTTCCGGAAAATTCTATCAAGATCTCTTCGCTAGTTTTTGAGTTAGGTTGGTTCAGACAAACAAACAGACTGACAATCACTCCCAAAAGCATAATCTCTTTGGCAGAGGTAATGACCTTCATCCCCTACTGTGCGATAAGGCTGGTAATGTTTTAGGTAAGAGGCAAAACATGAGTATATGGAAACACTGAAGTTAATATTTATAGAAATTATGAAATACCTAAATGATTACTGGCAAAAAAAATAGCTTCAGAGTGTACAAAAATTCTATTAATGGTAAATTTTTAAACCCTGTAAACTGGTAATGCAGCAAAAACAGAGAAAGTGCATCAGAGGTAACATTTCAAATCAAGAAGCCATAAGCATAGAGGTGGTTGCCTGGATCAGCACCATGGATTTGCCCCTTCCCACCAAAACTGATCCAGCTTTTAGGGGCACTAATACCAGATACCAGGATCGGCATCAGTGCATCCATTAGTCATTTTTTTTAGAATCCTGAGAAAAAGTCAAAATTCTCAGAAAAATTAGAATTCTGTCTTTTTTCTTTAGGATGCTGACTTTCATTTTCATCTCTCTAAAAAAGGCCAATTCTTTAGTTACAGCCTCAGAACACCATGGTGAAAAACAAACAAAAAAACCCATCAAAACAGAACTTGAACAGAGTCACAACTTCAGGAATTCTGTTTTGTATCCTTGAATTTTGACTCTAATGAACTGATCCTGTGGGAAAAAGACAGGATTTTTACTTCAATCTCAGAATTCTGAGGGGGAACTAAATGAGAATTTTGGGACAAGGTCTAATTCTGAAAAAATAAAGTCTGATTTAAAAAACAAACAAAAACATATTCTACCAAGACATAACTTTCAGTTTTTAGCTTGTCATTGTAGTCTCAAATCACACTGACCTCAACAGACCCTTGTGTCATCTTTCTGTCTGTTATTGGACAGTCGCGGGGTGTCCCCACATGCTTTTGGCTGTTTTCTGCATAGATTAAATGCAACATGTGTTTTAAAGGTCATCCATAGTTTCCAATCCTCATCAGAGCTAAATTAAGAAAAGGAATGCACTTCAACACTTTCTCTTTCATTCATGAATGAAAGAGAAAGTGTTTCAGAGGAGTATTTAAACTGCAGCTCAGATCACTTTCTGACATCCAGCAGTGTTTCTTCAATAACACAGAACAGCTCCTCTGAACACCGGTGAGTAATAATATTGAGAGAAGGGAACACCCTGGGTCATCCTGGTCACCCTTTCGCTTTTCTTTCTCCTTCCTAGATCTGCATCTGAGAAAGTCACACTCATACAAACAAATTTTCTGTAGAGATGTGTGTCTGTTGGCACACTCATGTTTACATTTTTGACCAATAGCAGATGATTGCATAAAAGACCAACTCTGTGTCCGAGGTGTTGTTTTTTCAGCCCAGAATATAAGTGTGAAATATACTCTATGGGTGTGCTTCCCCTTTTTAATCAATGTTAGAGATGCACTGATCCGACTTCTCTGGTCCTGATACCAATACCTGGGCTGTGGGTATCGACCGATACCGACATCGACTGATACCAGTGTTAAACTAGAAAACCACTTAGAGAGCGCAGACCTCTGCCAAGCATGTTGTGATTTAAGCACAACACTTTAGTCCTACTTTAATGTTATACTCCCTTTCAGCAGACTGTCTGCTACAATATGGTGTTAGTTGCAGGTTTGTACAATAATTTGTTACCTGACAGTGTTGAAAATTATAATGACCCAGTAAATATTTCATATTCCAGATCTTAGTATCCAGAATATTGCCAGGATCTGGATCCTACTTTTACATCTGTCAGAAATTATGGTGACCTTGTCTTGTATTGTTTTGCAAAGCAATCCAACCATTTATAGTGGAGTTATATACACATGTGGTTAAAACAGCCCTATCTCACAATGATAAAGAATCCTTTTAAAAAATCCTGGATCCAGACGGTGATCCGGATCACCTCAAAAATGTTATCACTTCTTCCTTATCCAATTTTGAACATTTCCGGAAAATTCTATCAAGATCTCTTCGCTAGTTTTTGAGTTAGGTTGGTTCAGACAAACAAACAGACTGACAATCACTCCCAAAAGCATAATCTCTTTGGCAGAGGTAATGACCTTCATCCCCTACTGTGCGATAAGGCTGGTAATGTTTTAGGTAAGAGGCAAAACATGAGTATATGGAAACACTGAAGTTAATATTTATAGAAATTATGAAATACCTAAATGATTACTGGCAAAAAAAATAGCTTCAGAGTGTACAAAAATTCTATTAATGGTAAATTTTTAAACCCTGTAAACTGGTAATGCAGCAAAAACAGAGAAAGTGCATCAGAGGTAACATTTCAAATCAAGAAGCCATAAGCATAGAGGTGGTTGCCTGGATCAGCACCATGGATTTGCCCCTTCCCACCAAAACTGATCCAGCTTTTAGGGGCACTAATACCAGATACCAGGATCGGCATCAGTGCATCCATTAGTCATTTTTTTTAGAATCCTGAGAAAAAGTCAAAATTCTCAGAAAAATTAGAATTCTGTCTTTTTTCTTTAGGATGCTGACTTTCATTTTCATCTCTCTAATGGTGTGGCCACACCAAACGCGAATTTGCGGCGCGATTACATACAAAGTCTATGCAAAGACGCGTTTAGCCGCCGATTCGCCTCTCGCGGCGCGATTCGCGCGTTTGGCGCGGCGAGTTTGGAGCGTTCACGCGTTTGGGCGGTAGACGCGAATTCGCTCGAGTTCAAAATATTCCCACGACGTCATTGTTTTGACAACGTTGGGGGGCAACTGCCGCCTGCTCCGGCTCCAACTCCGCCGGAGGATGGAGGAGAAAACAATCTGTGCGGTGTGTCATCATCCAGAGTTATACGATACGACGTGTGTACTCTACAGAGACCGGGAAAAAATGATCAGGCTTGGTTGAAAGTCTCTGAGGGGACAGGTTTTGAATGTAAGTTCTGAAAACATTCGTTCCCAGCTGGATCTGCCTGTACGGGCTATCACTGAGTCCGACTGTGTTTTTCTCAGCGGAGTTTTAAGCCTGATAGAGAGGAGGAAAGTGCGGGGCAGGGGCAGAGCCAGGGAAAAGATGAAAGTTCTCTGTGCTCCTCTCTTTCCTCCACCCCTTCATTATCCCCAGGGAGACCTCCGGGAACATGGGTCGGGGGTTCGGGTGGTCGGGGGTACGGGGTGTCGGAGGTTCGGGGGATCGGGGATGAGATCGCAGGGAACAGCCAAGCAGGGCTGGTGGATTACCAGGGAGAGGCAGCAGGCATTGATTGTGATCTCCAAAGCTTTCACACACTCTCCTGTCATGCTTTGGAAACCACAGCTCATTGTTTTTCAGCTGCTCTTTTGGACTTTCGGTCTTTAAATGAATGAGCTCTCTACTCCGCATGCGCAGTACCGCGCATTCGCGTGTTCGCGCCTCAGGTTGTCAAAAAAGTCCAGCGGCGAGACTCGGGCGTTCACGCGGCGCGTGACAGGCCATTCGCGCGAGTAAATTCGCGTGTTCGCGTTTGGTGTGGCCGCGGCATTAAAAAGGCCAATTCTTTAGTTACAGCCTCAGAACACCATGGTGAAAAACAAACAAAAAAACCCATCAAAACAGAACTTGAACAGAGTCACAACTTGAGTAATTCTGTTTTGTATCTTTGAATTTTGACTCCAATGAACTTATCCTGTGGGGAAAAGTCAGGATTTCTACTTCAATCTCAGAATTCTGAGGAGAAACTAAATGAGAATTTTGGGACAAGGTCTAATTCTGAAAACATAAAGTCTGATTTAAAAAAAAACAAAACAAAACAAAACAAAACAAAACAAAACAAAACAAAACAAAACAAAACAAAACAAAACATATTCTACCAAGACATCACTTTCAGTTTTAGCTTGTCATTGCAGTCTGAAATCACACCGACCTCAACAGACCCTTGTGTCTTCTTTCTGTCTGTTATTGGACAGTCACGGGGTGTCCTCACAAGCTTTCGGTTGTTTGCTGCATAGATTAACTGCAACATGTTTTCAAAGGCCTTTCTCTTTCATTTATAAATGAAAGAGAAAGTGTTTCAGAGGAGTATTTAAGCTGCAGCTCAGATCACTTTCTGACATCCAGCAGTGTTTCTTCAATAACACAGAACAGCTCCTCTGAACACCGGTGAGTAATGATATTGACCAGTAAATGATTCAAGATGGAAACAAACCAAAGCGATAAAGTTTTCTGTTCTCTTTTTTTCTTCTTTAATCTTTCATCCTTAGGTTTAGAAAATGTCTACTTCCTGCTGTGAGCTGAATATAGATGAGTTCCTCTGCACTGGCTGTCACTTGGGTGTAGATGAGTCTTTCTGCTCCAGCTGTCTGCAGATTTTTAGCGACTTGTTCTGCTGCTGTCTGCCGATCTGGACTTCCATCTCTGAGAAGTTTGCTGGGTCAAGACAAGCTCCTGAAACAGAGAAAGTTCCACATGACGCCTGCACTGCAGACAAACAGATAATGACGGATGACATTCTCTCCAGAGCCAGAGGGTTGATGTCAGATCTGGATGTGACACTTGATCCTGAAACAGCACATCCAAATCTTGTCCTGTCTGATGATGGGAAACAAGTTTATCATAGCATTGAGAGGAAGGATCTCCCTGACAATCCAGAGAGATTTTGTGACGGTACTTGTGTCTTAGCAAAGCAAAGCATCTCTTCAGGAATATTTTACTTTGAGGTCCAGGTGAAAGATAAGGAACACTGGACTTTAGGAGTGGCTGCAGAGTCAATGAAAAGAAAGGGAGGAATCGCACTGATGCCTCCGTTTAACTGGACAATACGGCTGACGAAAGAATACGGATATGGAGCTCTTGATAGTCCTTGTGTGTCTCTCTCTCTGCAGTCTCGTCCTGAGAGGGTTGGTGTGTTTGTGAATTATGATGAAGGTCTGGTCACTTTTTTTGACGTCGACACGAGAGCTCTGATCTACTCCTACACCGGCCGCACCTTCACTGAGAAACTCTACCCGTTCTTCTGTCCAGGCAGCAACCTAAGTGGAACAAACGCTGCTCCTCTGATTATCTCTTAAGCAGCTGTGTGATTCTCTTCAGTAGATTCAGTCATTGCGTGTGATAAAATACTTTTTATAGTACGTATTTTAATCGTAAGATAAAAAAAAGTAAAATAAGAAGTGTGATTCTTCATTAATTCATCTTTTACATATATAACGGCAGCTGCTTTACATTCATAGACATGAATTAGACTGAGAGCACTAACAACAGCTAGTATGGCTAACTTGAACATCTGTTGTTTGATTGGTTTGTAAAGTGTGTATTAAGGTATTTTCAATATCGTGGCAGTATCACAGCACTTTTTTTTTTTTTTTTTGTCGCTGGGCTTGGGGGCTATCATATACACCCATCTGTTTATAATACAGAATAATGAAGCCCCCCCCTGAAAACACAAGACAAGAAACATGAGGGAAGAAAATAAAACCATCAGATGATGTGACACATTTTTTAACAATATACTAAAAATACATCGTTTTTATTCTATTTTTATTCATCATTTCAATAAAACAATACCGTCCCATGTATTGTGCCCCACCTGTGTCCTGTTTATTAGTGGTAACTTTTCTGACACCTCCTGCTTAAAACCCAAAAAGTCAGAAGGATATATATATATATATATATATATATATATATATATATATATATATATATATATATATATATATATATAACTTTTACTTGATAAGGGTAGGCGATATAAGCTCTGCTTCAGCCTACACCTTTTCGGTCAGTCCCTGTTTCGATGATTCGATTATTTTCTGTTTGCTTTGCTTTTGTATTTTTCTTCCTTCTGTATTTATTTTTATTTTTCTCCTGCCAAATTGACCGAAATAAATAAATCAAATCAAATCAAATCAAATCAATATACAATTAATAAGACATAAACCAACCCCCCCCCCCCCCCCCCCCCCAAATAAATAAATAAATAAATAAATAAATAAATATAATGAGACAACCGGACCCGACAGGAATTTCTTGCTAGCATAGTCTAACAACAACTAGCAAGCTAGCTACTACCAAAAAAAAAAAAAAACGCTTTTTGTCATAAAACCGTTGTGTAAACGCCTACAGTAAAATTATTGAGGGGCTAAATATTTAACATTTGACATGAAAAACACTAAAGTCCTCTGACCTCCTGTTCAGGCAGTATTCCTCCTGAGAAGTAAATGTAGCTGAGCTCTGATCCTTGTTCTGTAAATTTCCATGTCACAATTTAATAGACAGCGTCCTCTGGTGGTGAGATATAATAAGTGCAACAACCAAAACCCGTACGTGTGAAACGAAAGTGAAAGTTATTTAATTTACTCAAAGCTGCAGCACAGACGCGTATTTTCGTTTCTTCAGCAAAACTACATTTTCCCTTCAACAGAACAGCAGGATATCTGCCAAAACAGGTGAGTACAGGGTACCACACAGCTTAAATGTACAGACAAGTGTTTCAGCAAGAGAAGATCACTTATTTGGACCAGTTAAGACGAAACGGTGTGCACCTTTTTCCTGGGTTGAACACAAACAGCCTTCATTTTTTAAGATCATTTCCTCCCGAGGTTTCTCAAAGTGAAAGTTATTTTTCCTTTTTTTCCAGAAAAAAAACCCTGAAAAGTACATTAAAAGTTACTTTGGAGAGGCAAAAGATGAGCAGTTGTTTGTTACTGTAGTTATGTGAAAGTTTCACAGGTTGTAAATCCCTGTGTGTATGCTAAAGCTGCTGCACCAGTTTGCTACAACCTCAGCCTTTGTTTGCTCATTTTGGATCGTTTCTGAAGCCTGATTTTTGAACAAAAAACTTTGAACTTTGTGTCTGCTTCCTGAATTAAAAAGACTTTATCTTCTGTAGATGATGAAATCTTCTAAATCTCCCTTAGGTTGTTACTGACTTGATAAGCTAACAGTAACTGATGTTTGAGCCACAGTGTCAACAGGCAGAGGTGAGCCGTGCCAGACTTGGCTCTACAGATTGATTTAACTGACTCATGTGATCAGGTTGGCCCTTCATACCGTTTGTTCTGCATGGCAAGAGTTTGATGAAGAGTAATAAGCTAGCACCCTGGTGCTTTAAACCCTTGTATTTTTTTTATTGAAAGTACCAGTACAATAATAAGAGAGTTAACCACCAAAACCAACAAAGAATAGAAGCTACTGCACACGAGGAACCGGCTTAGATTCCTGAGGAGCTCTACCAGAGGCTGGTGTATCACGTCAACAGCAGGCCATAACAGCAAAGGTTGCTTAAGTGAGTTCTAGAGATGCTTTTCATGAAGGGAATTAATTGTTTGGGGATTGTAATAGTCATTAAAAGTGGCATTTTTAAACTTTTGTTAGAGCTTAAGTGGTGAGAATGGTTTCTGTGTATTCCATATTGGCTGTATCATCAGTATTTCATAAATTTCATTGGAATCAATCAAAATAGCTCAAGAGCATAGATTCTTGAAATCTTTTATTATAAATAAAGAATTCTCTGATCAACTTTTTAATTTGTTTTTTTTTTTTTACTGTGTCTGCAGATGAACAGAATGTCTGCTGCCAGTTGTCTGCTGATTGAGGATCAGTTCCTCTGCTCCATCTGTCTGGATGTGTTCACTGATCCTGTCAGCACACCATGTGGACACAACTTCTGCAAAAAATGCATCACTGACCACTGGGATGTTAATTTGCCGTTTAACTGTCCTAACTGTATAGAAATTTTCAGCAGCAGACCTCAGCTGAGGGTCAACACTTTCATCTCTGAGATGGCCGCTCAGTTTAGACAGTCAGCTCAACAGGAAGCCGCCAGCAGCAGCTCGCAACAAGTCGCCAAACCAGGAGAAGTTCCCTGTGACGTCTGCACTGGAACCAAACTGAAGGCCCTGAAGTCCTGCCTGGTGTGTCTGGTTTCTTACTGTGACACTCACCTGGAGTCTCACCTGACAGCTTCAGGACTGAAGAGACATCAGCTGATCGACCCTGTGGAGAACCTGGAGGGCAGGATGTGTGAGAAGCACGACAAACTGCTGGAGCTGTTCTGTAAGAACGACCAGATGTGTGTCTGTGTGCTGTGCACTGTTTTAGACCACAAGACACATGATGTTGTTCCTCTGAAAGAAGAATATGTAGGAAAGAAGGCCGAGCTGGGGAAGACAGAGGCTGACATTCAGCAGATGATCCAGAAGAGACGACTGAAGATTGAAGAGATCAAACAGTCAGAGAGGCTTGGTAAGAGGGATGCAGACAGAGAAATAGTAGAAGGTGTTCAGGTCTTCGCAGGTCTAATTGAAGCTGTTAAAAGTAGCCAGACTACGTTCATCAACTTGATCAAAGAGAAGCAGAGAGAGACAGAAAAACGGGCTGAAGGCTTCATCAAAGAGATGCAACAGGAAATCTCTGAGCTGGAGAAGAGGAGCTCTGAGGTGAAGCAGCTCTCATGCTCTGAAGACCACCTCCACCTCCTCCAGAACTTCACATCTGTGAACGCTGCTCCACCCACCAAGGACTGGACTGGAGTCAGAGTTCAGAAACCTTCTTATGAGGGTAATGTGATGAAAGCTTTGAACCAGCTAAAGGAAACTCTCAGTATACAGATGCAGAGGGCTGAGCTAAAGATGGTCCAGCAGTGTGAGGTGGATGTGACATTTGATCCTGGTACAGCACATCCTGAACTTATTCTGTCTGATGATGGCAAAACTGTCAGACATGGTGATGTGAAGAAGAATTTCTCAGACACTCCTGCCAGATTTGATACTTGTCCCTGTGTCTTGGCAAAGCAGAGTTTCTCTTCAGGCAGATTTTATTTCAAAGTTCAGGTTAAAGGGAAAACTGGCTGGGATTTAGGAGTGGCCAGAGGGTCGATCAAAAGGAAAGGAATAGTCACGCTGACTCCCCAGAAGGGTTCCTGGGCGATTGGCTCAAGGAAAGACAGAGAGTACAAAGCCCTTGCAGGGCCTCCAATAGGTCTCTCTCTGAAGTCTCGTCCTGACAGAGTGGGGGTGTTTGTGGATTATGAGGAGGGTCTGGTCTCCTTTTATGACATTGATGCTGCAACACTGATCTACTCCTACACTGGCTGTTCCTTTGCTGAGAAACTCTACCCTTACTTTAGTCCTGATCTAAACCATGGGGGTCTTAACAATGCTCCTCTTATCATAATGTAGATCCACAACTCAAACTTAGAGAAGAATTTATAATTTTGAGATTGTGATTTTTTTGAATGTGTATTCTCTGTGTGTGTACAAAGTGGAGGTGTCTCTCGTCACTGGCTTCCAGCGGTAGCTTGAATCAAATTTAGAGCTCTTCTTCTGGCCTACTTCTGACAAGAACTGCCTACCTGGGGTCCCGCATCCAGGTCTACTCACCTTCTCGCCCACTACGCTCTGCTTGTGAAAGATGCCTGGTGCTCCCAGCCCAGCTCGGCTCTGAATCCCTAGCCAGACTCTTCTCCTCTGTTGTTCCCAAATGGTGGAATGAATTTCCATACTGCTATACGATCCACGGAGTTTCCTTTTACTTTAAGAAATGTCTCAAGACTCATCTGTTCAGGGAACACTTGGGCACTTAATCTGACATTTCTCCTCTATGTCCTCAGAGATAGAATAAGTCAGAAGGTCTTAGACCCAGCTCTTAATGTAGGTTGTCAAGGTTGAACTATTTTGTTGCAGCGATTAATTGTGGTTAGTTATAGACACATTATTCTACATAGGATAAAAAAGACAACAAAAAGAATTGCACTTAATGGCAGCACCTTTAGCCAAATAACTCATTGCACTTTGTCGCTCTAACTAAGGTTTTCCCTTCTATCTATATTTTTCTTGAGTTGTATGTTGCTTTGGACAAAAGCGTCTGCTTAATGAAATATATATATATATATATATATATATATATATATATATATATATATATATATATATATATATATATATATACATGAGAATGTATGTGTGTCATGTTCAAACTTGTAAAATTCTGAAATGATGTTTAAATACCTTTTTTCTCTATGTTTTCCTTAAACAACTTTGTGTTGCCTTTTTTTGCCGTGACTTCTTAATATTTAAATAAACTCACCTCAACTATTCATTTAAAATAAATGTGTGAAGAGAAGTGTATCATGCAGCCTCAAGAAAATGATTATCTGAAAAATAATAAGATTAATAAGAAAAAAAAACGTGTCCTCTCTGTTTATCTCTCTAAAGAAATTGAAGTGGTTTCATATTTGTGCCTTTCAGAAAGTTTGTTTCTGTTCTAGAAGCTAAAGAACAGCTGAAGTTCTCTGTGACAATGTGATAAAAAAAAATCAGCCATAAGAGGAAAAAAAGGAGCAGTGTAAAAGGAACTGAGAGTTCATTTAACAGACTTTAAACAACGAGGTGAGCTTTGGTTTGTAGGATTGTAAAGGGATTGTAAAACACACCCGTTGATAGATCGCAGTATGCTTAAACAACCTGCCTGTGATCTCCTTTGTTGAATCCTCTCAGTTGTTTCTGTGACTGCATACTTTGCCTGCCAGCTAATGAGAAGAATCCAAAGAATCAAGACTCTTCTCTTTATATATTTTTTCAGAGCTTTTCTTTAAGAGGCAATAAAACCTCCCAGAAAGAACTTAACAAGGAGGAAGAGTAGCTCTGCAGCTTTGTTGCTTCCAGTAAAAGTGAAAGCTCTGTGTAACAGTCAAGAGACGTAGCTCTGCTCCTCTCTACTTCAACTCAGATCATCATTCTGCTAAACACTGGTGAGTACACAAAGCCAAATATAGGGAATATGTCTTTAAGTTTTGTCATACAAATGTCTCTTTCTTGATGGAAACACTACAAACACTTTGTTGAACTCCTGAACACAGAAAAAAAACAGCTGCTCCGTCTGTACTTTGACTAGTTTGTGATGATTGTTTCTGGACTGTTCCCAGTGATTGAAAAATTAACTACAGCACTCCAGCATTTACCATACAACTTTGCTGTTTATGGCAGTTGTTCAGTCCAATATTAAGAATCATAAACTGGTTTTCTCCCAAACTAACTCGCCGACTTTAAAAGAGCTTTGGCTAATCTCAGCACCAGGACTCTTCTACTACAGAGCCATGCTGTTGTGATAAAGGGGAGAACGGGGCAATGTGAGACAGTGGGGAATGTGAGACACCCCCTGTATCCGGGCAACAGATCATATTTGTGGTCATCTGACCATTATGGTCTCAAGCCCCTTCCAATTGGCCTTGGCCATGAAGGAGAGGACATCATGGTGCAGTGTTAAGCATGTTTTTTAAATAAATATTTTTTTTGCATGAAAAAGTAAATCTTCTTGCTGTCAAGTTAATCAACTGTTGTGCTAAAGCAAATTGATTCAGGTAGAAAAACGTATATCATATACATCGATGAACTATCAACATAAAAAAAACATGTGATGATTCTGGCTGAAGATTAGTCTGAATTGATGAGAGGTTGTTTTTTTCAAAAATTGTGGCAGTGGGGTAAAGTGAGACAGTGATCACATAAATCTTTAGGTTGACTAATCTTATAGTAATGAATTGTCTACTGTAGGTAGAGATTGGTTTGGCAACTTCTTAGCACATCGTCATCTCTCTGTCTGAACTCCAGCGGCAACATCCCTGGAAAGGGCTACAGTCTTCAATAAAACTACAGTTGGGAAGTTCTTTGGGCCATTGTAAGCTCGTGATTGAGGGCATGGTCCACAAGTGTGATACATCTTTATTGTCCTTTACAGGAAATTTGTCGCCACTGTCTGTGCAAAGGAAAATACAGACTTACATGTTTCAGAAAACTGGTCGATCATTGCTTGATCTGATGCTTCACACATTTCCATTTGTTAAAGTCGAGATTGACCAGGGAGCAATTAACCAATCCAGACAAATTAAGAAAAAAAAGTCTGATAGAATTGTGTGGAAAGATGCTTGACATGTTGTGATACCTTGTTCAACCTTTTTGCATACAAAGACTTCTGAGATGAACTCATGACTAAATGTTGTTGGGGCCGAGACCATTCAACAAAGACCCATGATAAACCATTTTGATCCCATGACAAAGGAATAGAATAGAATTGAACTTTATTGTCATTGTAACAAGTACAACGAAATTGAAGTCACAGCAGCAACCAAAAAAACAAAAGTAAGAAAGTGTATATAAAGTGCAAAAAGGTCCATAAGTAAATAGATGATGACAGCTTGTCCATCATTGTCCAGTTCAGCCAGCCTCCACCTCCACAGGGTCCAGGACTAAGCTTCTTCAGTCATGCTCCAACACTGTCTCCTAGATCTTTTCTGCTCACAGCAGGTGAAACTCTTCCAATGTGGTGTTGGTGTCTGATGTTAGCTCCGTTATCCATGTCTATGAATTGCATGATGCTACTCTTCCCTCTGGTATTCCCTCTGTTGCTGGGTTAGTACAGCTAGCTCGTCCATCTTATTGGAGATAGATCTTATGTTCCCAATAACGATGGATCGAAGGACAGGTCGATGTCGTCACTTCTTAGCCCACACCTGAGAACCTGCACGCCGTCCTCACCTCCTACCCCTCACCTTGTGGGAATCATCAGGCCCTACACCAGTTAGCTTTGGCATGTTACAGGCTGCTAACAGCTGAGTTCACATGTAAACAATGCAGCCATGGTTACATGTAGGATCTCAAGACAAACACAGGAGCATAAATAGTAAAAATTTCATTGAAGCCACAAAAAGTTTGGTGTCCACGTCCAACAAATACAAAGTACAAAGTAATGATCCACTCCAAATGCAAAGATTACGAAAAAGAGACGAAAAAAATTACAAGAAACGGACAAAGAAAAGACAGCTGCTGCAAAAGGCAGCCATAGCCAACAGGGCGGCGCCTTGCAAACATTGAAACATCATTGATTGAAACATCCTGAATTAATGGGAAATGTGTAAATTTTACTGATATATCATTTCAGCTCGTTAAGAGGGGAGCGAATGTAAAAACTTGTCTCACATTACCCCGTTCTCTCCTCAGCAGAATGTGGTTTGTTATTGTGTTGCTGAAATGTGTAAGATATTCTGAAAAACTCATTGTCTTGATAGCAGCATTTTTTGCTCCTGAACCTGTGCATGATGATGTTCAGCGTTGATGAAGCATTCACAGATGTAGGACTACTGAACTGACAACAAACTCTAATCTAATCATTCTCTGAGTTAATAGAACACGAGATTTGTCATTCATGGTTTGTAACTTCCTTTCCTCAGATTAAGAAAATGTCTGCTGCCAGCTGTCTGCTGAATGAAGATCAGTTCCTTTGCTCCATCTGTCTGGATGTGTTCACTGATCCTGTCAGCACACCATGTGGACACAACTTCTGCAAAAAATGCATCACTGACCACTGGGATGTTAATTTGCCGTATAACTGTCCTAACTGTAAAGAGATTTTCTTCAGCAGACCTCAGCTGAGGGTCAACACTTTCATCTCTGAGATGGCTGCTCAGTTCAGACAGTCGGCTCAACAGGAAGCCAGCAGCAGCAACAGCCTAGGGCAACAAATTCCCGAACCGGGAGAAGTTCCCTGTGACGTCTGCACTGGAACCAAACTGAAGGCCCTGAAGTCCTGCCTGGTGTGTCTGGTTTCCTACTGTCACACTCACCTGGAGCCTCACCTGAAAATGTCAGGACTGAAGAGACATCAGTTGATTGACCCTGTGGAGAACCTGGAGGGCAGGATGTGTGAGAAACACGACAAACTGCTGGAGCTGTTCTGTAAGAACGACCAGATGTGTGTCTGCGTGCTGTGCAGTGTGACAGACCACAGGACTCATGATGTTGTTCCTCTGAAAGAAGGATATGAAGGAAAGAAGGCCGAGCTGGGGAAGACAGAGGCTGACATTCAGCAGATAATCCAGAAGAGACGACTGAAGATTGAAGAGATCAAACAGTCAGTGGAGCTCAGTGATAAGAATGCAGACAGAGAGATGGCAGAAGGTGTTCAGGTCTTCAGCGCTCTGAAAGAACGTGTTGAGAGAAGCGAGGCTGAGCTCATCCACACGCTCAAAGAGAAGCAGAGAGAGACGCAGAAACAGGCTGAAGGCTTCATCAAAGAGCTGCAACAGGAAATCTCTGAGCTGGAGAAGAGAAGCTCTGAGGTGGAGCAGCTCTCACACTCTGAAGACCACCTCCACCTCCTCCAGAACTTCACCTCTCTGAACGCTGCTCCACCCACCAAGGACTGGACTGGAGTTAGAGTTCATCCACCTTCATATGAGGGGACTGTGGTGAGAGCTGTGAAGCAGCTGGAGGAGACGCTCAGTGAACAGATGAAGAAACTGATCTCTGAGCTGGAGCTGAGGAGAGTCCAGCAGTATGAGGTGGATGTGACTCTCGATCCGGATACAGCCAGTGCCTGGCTCATCCTGTCAGATGATGGAAAACAAGTCAAGAGTGGTGATGTGAAGAAGAATCTCCCTGATAATCCAGAGAGATTCAGCTCTGGTGCTCATGTTTTAGCAAAGCAAGGTTTCTCTTTGGGTAGATTTTACTATGAGGTTCAGATCAAAGGGGAGACTGGATGGGGTTTAGGCGTGGTCAAAGAATCCATGAACAGGAAGAAAACATTAGAACTCAACGCTCAGAATAAATTCTGTGTTATAGGCAGTTCATTTGAAAACTGGTACTGCGCTCTGGATTACCCTCTTTTGGTCCTTACTCCAATGTCCAAACCTGAGAAGGTGGGTGTGTTTGTGGATTACGAGGAGGGTCTGGTGTCCTTTTATGACGTTGATACTGCCTGTCTTTTGCACTCCTTCACTGGCTGGTCCTTCACAGAGAAACTCTACCCTTACTTCTCTACAGAGCGTGGTGATGGTGGTGAATCTGCCTCGCTCATCATCTCTACTGTCAAACATCCTGAGTGCAAAAAATGTTGATTGTGATAGAAAAAATGTACATTCATTGATCCTGCCTTGATTGATTGCTGTGGAATACATGTACATAGTTATTACCTTTATTATAAATGATTGATGTTTATTTTGCTCTTAATTACACAAGTCAACTGTACTGTCAAAAAAAATTAACCTTTCAATCAAAATAAAACATCATGAGGGAATTAGATTCTTACAATGTGGTCAGTTTTGTTTGATTCATTTCTCTCAGAGATTATATGTTAAGGCAGAATAAAATGTTTGTACTGATACACTCAAATATGTCCTTCCAATCAGGGGACTTTCACTCTCTGAGCCTGTCATGCTTTTCCTTTGTTAAGGGTGTGACAATGAAGCTGCTCATGGGTTTGTCCCACCGTACAGATTCTCCCTCAGAAACACCAACATCTTCCTCCAGGCGTCTTCCTGAGCACGAGAATGTGCCACTGTCTCCCCGCCCCATAGAGCCACCACTGCAACGAAAACAAAGACCGTTGTGTATCATTCGAAGTGTCTTGATCGTCTCTGTAGCATTCCTGACTGAGGTTGAACCTACTCTTCTCGCGTGTGTCTGACGTTCTAAACATGCCAGCACGGAAGTGCGGTGTGTACGGCGGTTCAATGAGGTGACCAGCGTTTGGATACGACAGGACAGTCAACAGATGGTTGTTCCCCGCTTTTTCCATCATCTCCTTAATCTGAAAAGTTCAACAATAAATTAATTCTTAAATCAAACAAGTCCTCACTTTGTTATATTTCCTCCTTTATGATCATTTTTATACTTTTACATTTAACTCACATCTATTACAGACTCTTGTGCAGGCCAGTTCTGATCATCCTCACCCACAACCAGCAACAGAGGACACTGGAGTCGTCCCACCTGCTCAAAGAAAAACAACAGTATTACTTCAGCTTTAGACCCCTGACTGTAACTCTGAATCTTCATGCACAACCGTAGAGTTATTCATCTGAGAATTTATAAGAGTGAATAGTTTAAATACAAATAAAGTGAAGTCAAAGTCTTAAATACAAGGACGACCAGGCCTTTGTTTAAAACAGGCCTTTATATGGGAAAGTCTCTTTTTAAATTTCCCAGCATGGAGAAAATAAAGGATTATCAAATTTTTTCTTTGTTTATGGTGGCTCATTGGGGACAATTCAACATAAAAAAAGCAAGAGAAAGAGTTATATTGATGATGTCACAAATCTGGGGGTAAAAAAAATTGCAAGCAAAAAAAAAAAAAAAAAAGGTTTTTTTTTTTCTTCCTTTTTTTTTAAATTATAGTTGTCTGAACTAGCAGGAAATTTGTGAGATTATGCGGGAAGAGATGAGTTTCACAGTGATCTTGAAAAATTCTTGCTTCTAGATATATGCCTGATCATAATTCACAATTTGAAATGAGATTATTAGTGACATAAAAGGTTATTTCTGAATGCTAATTCCCAGCTGCACAACAAGTCTCTTTGACAACACCACAACTGATTAAGTTTAATGGACAGATCTGTGTTTTTCTCTGCTGAAAACAATTTCTGTGATTAATTTTATAGTGATGGTGGACACTGGAGCTGAACTGTTAGACAGTAAATGGAGCAGAGGAGAGGAAAGCTGAACAGGAGAGTGATACAGCCTGAGCTATAGGCTAAAACACAGGTTAAACTGTTTATGATAATGTTAATTCCAACCCACAGTCAGCAGTTATTCTGCAGTGGTCTGTTCAAACTTGAGAGTCTATCAATAAAATGAAGAGTAAGGTTACGATAGCTCTGATTGGTAGATGACTGGCAGGACATAACCAGGATTTACTAACGTAACACATTACAGACATGTCTTAGAGCATAGCTGTGCTAAATGTAGCCGGCTACTAAACTACAGTTCAAACTGACAAAGTTTGCCCGTTGTCACATTTCTATCAACAGCGCTACATAGCTGTTGATGAATACCTTGCCTAATTTTGTATATGGTAAAAAGTTGTCTTGAACAAAGAAAAGAAGAGTTAAAAAGAAGATCTGATCTACATTCATCTCCAAATTAAACACAGGCCTTGTTAAGAGTCACGTCATCACAAGAGTGTGTGCGCAAATCTGGCCAAAGGTGTCACTGCAATCCTCTTCAAACAGATAGCCCTCACAGTCCCTTTAATCTGAAATTTAAGTCACAAATTTGTAAAAAAAAAAAAAATAAATAAATAAATAAATAAATAAATAAATAAATAAATAAATAAATAATTAAAATAAATAAATAAATGAATAAATAAATAAATGAATAAATAAATCTTTCAAAATTATTTTAATTTAAAAGCAACAAACTGTTAAAGAATTTGTGGGGTTTTGAAGAATTTGAAAAAGAAAAGTAAAGAATTTGTAGGAAAAAGTCCCAAAGGAAACAAATTTGAGAAACATTTAGCATTAAATTTCAAATTAGAATTAACCAAGATCAATCGATATAAAAAGCCTAAATTAGGTTGAAATTGTAAATATGTGAGTTTTTTTTTCTTATAAATTTAGATTCACAAATTTGTGACTTGATCTGGAAATATCACTCATCTCCTACGGCTCTGCTTTTTTTTCCTTCTTTCTAACTCAACATTTCTGACTTCTGTTCTAAACAAATTGCCTTTGTAAAGGAATCCTTAGAAACTGTAGTAGCCAAACAATTTTCAAAATCAGAAATAAGAGAGAGAAATTTCCAATGGCTGGCACTCACATCTACTTTGAGCATTGGGTCAGTGGGGATGGGCAGCAGCAGATCTCGCAAGATCACCTGGTTTTTCTCATTGACTCGCCTTTTTTCAGAGTTTCTAATGGAATGCAAAAAGTCAACACTACCTCAAAGTTGAAATGATGACACATTTGAAAGATTATCAAGATAAACGTACTTGGTGAGGTAGCTGAGAACTTGTCCCACAGATCCGTCAACTGGTTGCACGTGACTCCCACTAACACACACCACACACGAGAGCTGAGAAAAAGCACAAAATCATCAAAAGAAGGCTCCAAGATGTGAAGCTAAATTATGAAGATAATAAAGGCAGTTCTCACCTTCATGACTTTAGAATAAACAGCCATTTTGAAGGTCATAGAGGTGCCAAAAGAAAGACCCAGCATGGCGATCCTGTTGGCGAGGATCTGAGGGTGCTCACACAGGACTCTGTAGGCCTTCTGCAGCAGGAGAAGATGAGAAAAACCGACTGTTAAAACTGTAGGTGTTAACTGATGAGTTATACACCTGGAGTATCAAATTTCATACAGACATTTTAACACAATGACTTTCTTATCAAATATGCATTTTTTTTAATGCAGACAATGCTTGTGTTAAAATAAAATGAGTAACAACTTACTTCATATTGTTTAAGCATGTAAAAATATACAATGACTACACCAGCTTTTAATCACTTTCAGACTCATGAAATGCTTTATTTGTTTGTATAGCATTATGGTAATGTATACTGTTGAGCTGATTTTTTTACTATTATTATTTTTTAGTAAGTTGCCTGAAATAAATAAAGAAAATAATACTAACAAATGATAGTAAATAATAAGGTTTGATAAATCTGGTTCATTTGCAGCTCTGCGTGTTTAAAAGGTGAATCTTAAACTTTCTTCAGTTGATCAACCTGCTGCCAGGTTGTTAACCTACTTTAAGTGATGGCTTTATTACACACTTGTATTTATTTCACATCACATTCAATAAAAAGTATCGAAGAATCTGGATCAAAACATCCTCTGAGTGAATTATTATTGCTTTGAGGGTCACTCCTTGTTGACACATGAACACAGATCTGTCTGGTTAATTCTCACCTCAAAGTAATTGTTCTCCACAGCCTTCCCTGTTTCAATTGTGACTTTAGGAGTCAGGTAGTCCAGGGCCAGGGCCGCGATGCCGTGTGAGGCCAGAAGAGCTGCACGGTACTCCACCAACTGTCCTCCTCCTCCCCACAGGTCGATGAGTCCAGGGAAAGGACCGGGCCCTGCGGATGGGACAAAACCCCAAAAACATTCAGATTTATGATTGTTGTCCTGAGATTACTCAGGTGTGCAGTGTCTGTGCAAACAAGGATGTTTTGATTTGACAAGAAGTGATGCAACACTGACACTCTGAGGCAGAAGAAGGTAGTGCAGTGTAGAGGCAACACAAAAGTAAGGGCCAGGACCTGCGTGTTTTTTATCTTCCTCTTCACTCTTCTCTGATCCTACCTGAGGGCAGGAAGAGGGTTGCAGTGAGTCCGTCCTCTGTGATCGGCACCCTGCGGACACCTGGCGCCATGTACCAGCGCTCTACCGCCACAGCAGCCAATGGCTTCATATCAGTGAAGCCCTCAGTCTGGTGACCCTGGAATACTGAGATGGTGAACTCCATGGGAGTCTGGATGTTCATCTTTCTCAACCTGAGGCACCAAGGGAAAGTTTTACTCAGATGCCTTTATAAGTTTCAGTACTTTTAGGTGTTTTAAGCTCTGTTTTATTGCGTTTTGCTTACCTGAGCCATGGTTTGCTGCCTGGAACTGGTCTGAGGCTCCACATGAGACCCATCTGTTCAACCCCAGAATATGTCCCACCCAGACTAGGATCCTCTGAAACTACGGGGAAACAAACAATCTTAATTTTGTAACAATCCTTCATAAATCCTAACAAAAGCTGCAACATTTTGGTCTGTGAGTCTAAGGTCCAGGTTGTCCTACCATTCACAGTCCCGCTGTTGTTGGCAGTGTAGTGACCGAAGGCCTCCCAGGTGTGTCCGTCATCACTGTGATGAAGCGCACGGATGGTCAGCAGGAAACCAGGTGGAGTTTTCTGGACCATGACAGTGAACTTCTCATCCACAAGTCCTCTGGACGGCTGGACCGACAGCTGCACACAACATGGATTCTTCTGCATCCTGAAGTTATAACTACTGAAAAATGAAACAAATCTGTCAGACTGGAAACAAGCAGAGGAATGACAGGAGAGTTTTCAAACCTAAAGATGGATGGTAGCTTTAATATGGACAATAAAACTGACCCTGTGGTTTTAAAATATGTGTACAGGGGTTTATTCTGCCAATTAGATTCCCTCCTTATGTGTTTAGTATGAGATATGAAGGCTGTTCACTGTGGTTTTGATGAAACTAGGTTAAAGGTCTTTGGCTGTTTTATGCAGTTAGAGTATGTGGAAGGTCAGGGTGCTGCTCTGCTTTGTCATCATTATCAGTCCTAAGATTCATTTTTAATTCCAACCAATAACAATGACTTCACAAACCCCAGAATTTTATTTATATTCTAGAATTCAGGTAAAATCTAGAATCCTGTAAACATTTTGGAATTTCCAATCATTCTGGTGACATTCCAAAATTCTTATAACAATCCAAAGAATCAGCAACATTTTAGAATTAAGGGATTATTCCCAACCTCTAGTGAAAGTTCCAAAAATATTACAGAATTCTGGTTCCAGAAAATTCCAGAATTTCTCCTAAAAATCAGGTAAAATGTCAGAATTCAGATAATATTGTGGACCTCCAGTAAGAGTTGATAAATCTCATAATATTCTAGAATTCTGGTAGAAAAAAAAAATGTTAGAACTCTGGTAAAATCTTGGAACTCTGGAAAAATTACAGACTTCTAGTAACACTCCAGAATCTTTGGCTATGTGAGGTCAATGACTCCTTTAATCCCAAATAACTGTTTTAACCTCTCACACAAATACTACTCCTCTATGCAAAGTTGTTAAGTAGTAAAGTACACAAAAAAACGTACACACCTGAGTCAATCATTGCCAATTAATAAAGTCATTAACATCATGGATTACATTTTACATAATCAAACCTTATCTCAATCTGCGCTTCCTTTGTTATGTTATGTATTCACAGTTCTTAATAAATCAGTTACAATCAACAACATTACTTGCTTTCAATTTACAAATAACCGTCGTCATATATTTCTTTTTTAGGACAGTACTCAATTCAAGGCAAACAATACAACAATTTCAATTACAAAATTATAAAAGTTGTTATCAAACCAATGACCCATTTTAAACTCAGTAAACAGATGTTATTGTACATTTGACAATTAATGTTAGTGTGCCTGGAGCAGTTCATTCATTAATCTACTGTGGTGCTGGGTGGATCAACAGGTCTACGACATTTTTACCCGAGTCTGCATCTATTACCTGGAACTGAAGTTTTAAGAAAAATGCTGGGATTTAAAAAAGTAAATAAGTCTCCATTAAATTAAGATTAGGTAAAAAATACTAAGTAAAGTATACTCAAAATTCAATATTCTACCAGTGAAACTGGCATTAACTCTGGTTTGTTTAGAAAGAATTGTAAAAAGGAAGAGAACGCACCTTGTAGCTGCTGTCTTCAGGTGAGTCGCCTGTAACTCCTGAGGTGAATTCCAAAGCTCCAAAGTTTCATCCTCCCGTCGTCCACTTGTGTCTTAGCCCCTCCCACCAGAGAGGCATGGGAGAAAGATTTAAGGGGTAAATCTCAAACCTTAAACTGAAGTCTATAAGAGTAGCACAACTTCTATTTTCCCTGAAATCTAATGGAGAACTATTATGTAGTTTCCCTGGGTCATCATATTTGTGTGTATAAGTTGTATAGTTCACAACAGACATGCATTTTAAGTGACCTGTGTGTTTCTAAACAGGGCACAGGATAAACAGAGTAAAGGTTTTTTACTACATGTGAATTTTTTTTTTTTTTTTTTAACAGGTTAAAACACTAACAAAGCACTGTTACTGTTTTCCTTTGCCTTTTGTTCCAGACAGTGTACATGTACAGACCATCAACTGTATATATATATATATATATATATATATATATATATATATATATATATATATATATATATATATATATATATATATATATATATATATATATAAAAAGAAGAAGAAGAAAAAAAAAAGATGCAGTCTTGCTGGGTTTAAAGTGAGGTCGCCACAAAAACTGTTCCCCCTGGTGGCTGACTGCAGTTTAGGTAAAAAAAAAAACAATCCATCTCCCCAGTCATTCCAGATGGGCTGTGGTCAAACTTTAAAAGATGAATACACCTCGTAGAAATGTTTCTCACATCCGATTGTTGTGATTTGAAGATATTATTTGGCTGTCTTTTATTCAGGTCCTTTTTTTCTGATAAGTTTCTTTTTCATTCGTTATAAGAGGTTAAAAACTAGGCTTTAAAGTCAAGTTTAACGATAAATGACAGCTGCAAGAGAAAATAATTATTTAGGCTCCTTTGACTGTTTCTCAAATGATTTCAAACATAGATTTTTTTCTTGTCTCAGAAAAAAAGAAATCTAGTACAACTGCTGGAAAGATTGGTGCTGAGTTGTTGAAATTTTTGCTGATTTGATTCCTGGCACTTGTTGAAGTTTTTTTGTCTTTGCTCTAGATTTGTGTCTGTGTACATTTTCATGATGTTTTCTTTTAGAAAGCTTTAATTTTATTTATTTTGAACATATAATTCCCTTTAATCTAGATTTGGTCAATATTTAATGATTCTCCTCTCTAAAAGATATCCTTTAATTTTTGTACATTTCAAATTTGTGGATTTGATCAAAAAAAAAAATGTTTTTTTCTTTTTAAGCACTTCCACATTACCTCATATTTTCTAGACAAGTGGTTTCCGATTGGTTGATAACCAACTTTGAAACATTTTTTAAAAAAAAATCAAGGGGCTTGTGTTTGGTTAGATTATTTCTATGTTGTAACAAAGCCTCTTGACAGTTAATCTTAAACTAATAGAAAGTCTGTTTATTTTCCTTTGAAATGGAGACACATTTGTGAGGAGCATGTATCTGTGACATGAGCAGCAGAGCTAGCTTGTGGGTTGCACCCATGAGGAATTTGTCAAACCTTTTACCACTGGGAGTTGTCCCTGGTTGGGATTCTAGTTAGCTTGACCAGAGTATGAAGAAGAAAAAGAGACTATGTACATGTTTGATACAGTTTATTCATCACCTGATGAAGCAGTTTTTCATCACGTGACTTAATGATAATACCAGAAAATCTACCTTCAGCTGCTTCAATCAGAATAAAACATTACAAGAAAATCACAGTTAAATACTTAAAATGTGGAATCGTATAAAATCTATTCATGTCCTCATTACAAAAGTTCACATTTAGTTAAGCATGATTCATTTCTCTTAGAGATAATAATGACTGTTAAGGCAATATAAAATGCTTGATACACTCCAATGTGTCCTTCCAATCAGGAGAAGAACTTTCACCTCTGAGCTGTAAAGTTTTTCCTTTGCTAAAGGTGTGAAAACGAAGCTGCACTTGGGTTCGTCCCACCGTACAGATTCTCCCTCAGAAACACCAACAGCTTCCTCCAGGCGTCTTCCTGAGCACGAGAATGTGCCACCATCTCCCCGCCCCACAGAACCACCACTGCAACGAAAATAAAGGCTGTGTTAATCGTTTAAAGTGCCTTAATTATCTCTGTGACTGCAGCACACCTGACTGGGGTTGAACCTACTCTTCTGACGTGTGTCGACTGTTTTGAACATGCTGGCCCGGAAGTGCGGCGTGTACGGCGGTTCAATCAGGTGACCAGCGTTTGGGTATGACAGAACAGTCAACAGATGGCTGTTCCCTGCTTTCTCCATCATCTTCTTAATCTGAAAAGTTCACCAATATATTCAGTCTTAAATCAAACAAGTCCCCACTTTGTTTTTATTCCTCCTTTATGATCATTTTTATACTTTTACATTTAACTCACATCTATTGCAGACTCTGGTGCAGGCCAGTTCTGATCGTCCTCGCCCACAACCAGCAAGAAAGGACACCGGAGCTGTCCCACCTGCTCAAAGAAAAACAACGGTATTTTTTCAGCTTCTATCCCTGAATTTTACTCTGAATATTTATGTTCAACTGTAGAGTCATTCATTTGGGAATTTATAAGACAGAATAGTTAAATTACAAATAAAATTAATTCTTGTATTCTAAAATACAATGACAACCATCTGCACACAGGTTGATGTACATTTTGGAGACAGGGGGAAACTGGCGACACAAACAGTGAAGTGATGAGATACATACTGATGTCTCTCCCAGCTTGTATCTCACTGAAAAAATTCACTAACTGATCCACGTCACCATAATCATTCAAAGTAATGTTTTAATTCATGCTGTAACTACATGCATGTAGTGAGCAGTTTCCAGCAAGTCACTTTAATTATTACAATATACACTCACCAGACACTTTATTAGACACACCTCTCCAGCTGCTCGTTAATGCAATTTTCTAATCAGCCAATCACATGGCAGCAATTAAATGCATTTAGACATGTAGACATGGGCTGTTTTCCAAACCACCTACAACACTAGCAGTGCCTACTATTTTGGCTGAAATTTAGTATGTAATAGTCAGTATGCAAAAACTTGCAAAATCTGCAGTATGCCAAAAATCCCCGGATGTCCTACTGATCCAGGAAAATCTCTCAGTATGCAACGGACCAGTCTATTTGGCATACTGTTTCCCACAATGCACAGGAGAGTTTTAATCAGAGATTAAGGTAACAAATTTGGGAGAAAAAAAAGGTTGCAAATGTCTAAAAAAAAGAAAAAGACAACTCACAACTGTTTCAATCCAAAGACAAGAAAGAGAAATTTTCTAACCGATGGTACTCACGTCTACTTTGAGTGTTGGGTCAGTGGGAATGGGCAGCAGCAGATCATGCCAGATCACCTGGTTTTCCTCGTTGAAGCGGGTTTTTGCAGAGTTTCTGATGGGAAGAAAAAAAGTGAACACTTCCTCAAAGTCAAATTGCATATTCTGAATATAAACAAGATAAGCTTACTTGTTGAAATAGCTCAGTACTTCTTCCACAGATCCGTCAATCGGCTGCACGTGACTCCCGCTAATACACACCGCACACGTGAGCTGAGAAACAGGCAGAATCATCAAAAGAAGGATCCAAGAAGTGGAGCTAAATTATGAAGGTAATGAAGGCAGTTCTCACCTTTATAACTTTAGAGTAAACAGCCATTTTGAAGGTCATAGAGGTGCCGAAAGAAAGACCCAGCATGGCGATCCTGCTGGCGAGGATCTGAGGGTGTTCACACAGGACCTTGTAGGCCTTCTGCAGCAGGAGAACATGTCAAAAGCTGACTGTTAAAACTGTAGCTGAAAGTATGTTAACGGTGAAGCTAAGACTTTTGCAGGTTAGTAAAAAGTAAAGCGTCATCAAGTCTGTCGTCAAGAAGAGAAGACATTTTTTGCTTGATTACCAGGCAGGCCTCAAAACAGGATATTGATGGTGAAATTTTGTGCTATCCATGTGTAAATGTGTGTTAGACTGACAATAAAGCTCCTTTAAAAAAATACTTTTCATATGATTGTTTCTTCCATGGTGGGATCCATCATTTCTGATGCATTCAAGGAAGTCAGGAAATCTAAACGCTGATTGTTTTTAGTGACGCAGCTTTAAGCAGATTTGTCTTTGTGTAGAAAAAAAGATATCGTCCTCAGACTACCAACACTAAGAGCTGGTATGATATCACGCTGGGTTGTTTTCATCCTGCTTCTGCTCTCCATACACAGTGTTTCCTGCAGACATCTGATTAATTCAAGTTACTCTGACTTAAATAGAATGACTCCACAATGTATGAGTATGTGAAAATGAACCATTACTACACCAGCTTTTATCATAAAGAGTCATAAAACTTTCTTTCTTCAGTCGATCAAACTGTTGCTGCTGCCAGGTCGTTAACCTACTTTGAGATATGGTTTATTACCCAACTGAAGCCAAGAGCATATTGTATTAGTGCTGTTCTTAAAAAGATTTATGTCACACCACGTTCAATAAAAGTACCTGAGTATCTGCGCTAAACCAGATGTGGACGGAAGGTGACTGAACTTTGAATCAGATAGTCACTGCTTGTTGACACATGAACACAGATATCAGAAACACACCCTAAAACCAAGACCTCCATGACTGTTGAAATGTCTGGTTTATTCTCACCTCAAAGTAATCATTCTCTACAATCTTTCCTGTTTCAATTGTGACTTTAGGAGTCAGGTAGTCCAGGGCCAGGGCCGCGATGCCGTGTGAGGCCAGAAGAGCTGCACGGTACTCCACCAACTGTCCCCCTCCTCCCCACAGGTCAATGAGTCCAGGGAAAGGACCGGGCCCTGCAGATGAGACAAAACACCAAAAACACTCAGATTTATGATTGTTGTCTCGAGATGTTACTCAGGTGTGCAGCGTGTATGGAAACAAGGAAGTTTTGATTTGACAAGAAGTGACGCAACACTGACACTCTGAGGCAAAAGAAGGTAGTGCAGCGTAGAGGAAACGGAAGTAAAAACCATCTTCCCCCTCACTCTTCTCTGATCCTACCTGAGGGCAGGAAGAGGGTTGCAGTGAGTCCGTCCTCTGTGATCGGCACCCTGCGGACACCTGGCGCCATGTACCAGCGCTCTACTGCCACAGCAGCCAATGGCTTCATATCAGTGAAGTCCTCAGTCTGGTGACCCTGGAATACTGAGATGGTGAACTCCATGGGAGTCTGGATGTTCATCTTTCTCAACCTTAGGCACCAAGGGAAAGTTTTACTCATATGGCTGTATAAGTTTCAGTACTTTTAAGTGTTATTTGCACTGTTTTGATTTCCTTTGCTTACCTGAGCCATGGTTTGCTGCCTGGAACTGGTCTGAGGCTCCACATGAGACCCATCTGTTCAACCCCAGAATATGTCCCACCTACACTGGGATCCTCCGAAACTGCAGGGCAACAAACAATCTTAATTTTGTAACAATCCTTCATAAATCCTGACAAAAGCTGCAACATTTTGGCCTCCTTAAATTAACCCATACAATAGTTGCAACATTTTGGTCTGTGAGTCTAAGGTCCAGGTTGTCCTACCGTTGACAGTCCCGCTGTTGTTGGCAGTGTAGTGACCAAATGCCTCCCAGGTGTGTCCATCATCACTGTGATGGAGCGCACGGATGGTCAGCAGGAAACCAGGTGGTGTGTTCTGGACCAAGACGGTGAACTTCTCATCCACAAGTCCTCTGGACGGCTGGACCGACAGCTGCACACAACATGGATTCTTCTGCATCCTGACGTTATAACTCCTGAAAAATGAAACCAATCTGTCAGACTGGAAACAAGGAGAGGAATGACAGGAAAATTTTCAAACCTAAAGATGGATGGACAATAAAACTGACCCTGTGGTTTTGAAAAATGTATAAAAGGGTTTATTCTGCCAATTAGATTCCCTCTGTATGTGTTCAGTATGAGATACAAAGGCTGTTCTCGGTGGTTTTGATGAAACTAGGTTAAGGTCTTTGGCTGTTTAATGAAGTTAGAGTATGTGGAAAAACAGGGTGCTGCTCTGTTTGTCATCATTATCAGTCCTCACATTCATTTTTAATTCCAACCAATAACCATGACAACAAGAACTCTTGAATTCAGGTGATATCCAGAATTCAGGTAAAATTTCAGCACTCTGCTTAACGTTCAGATTTCTGATAATTTTCTGGATTCATACTCAAATTTTGAGTTCATTGTAGAATTCCAGAACATTCGATGGCAACATTCAAGAGTTCTTTAAAACTTTTGAATCCTTGTGCTATTCTGGTAACTTTGGACACTCAAGTAACACTCCAGAATTCTTGTGACAGTTCAGAAGATTCCAGAACCCTGGTGAGGGTTTGAGATTCTAGTAATATTTCAGAATTACAGTAACATTCTAGAATTCTCATTATATTCTAGAATTCTATTAACAGTCCAAAGCACTGGCAAAATTTCAGGGTTCAGCACTTAGCCTAGTCCTTCGGTAGAAGTTCAGACTTCTGATAAAATTCTGGCAATGACTCCTTCAGTCGCAAATAAGAATCTCTTTTGACCTTCCACAAAATTAACACTTCTTTCTACAAAGTTGTTAAGTCGTAAAGTACATAAAAAGTCTACACACCTGAGTCAATCATTGCTGGTTTATAAACTCACTGACATCCTTTGGGTTATACCTTACACAAACATTACCTGAACTTGCACTTTTTCCACAGTCCTGCATAAATCAGTTGCAATTGGATTTTCTAAAAACAGCATCTTATTCGTGTTTTTTTTTTCTATTTAGTTTACACTTTTTGTTTCATTTTAAATAATTACAACTATATCATTCATTAGTAAATCCCATAGCAAGGCAAATTCACTGTTTGTTTGTTTTTTATTCATTTAACCTTTATCTAATCTCCAAGAGTCAATGCAGGCATAATGCATATTTGATAGAGAAGAAAATAGCAAGCACTAAAACAAACAAAAACAGACCATATCATTTAATTAACAGAAAAATAAACATGCTGGGTAAAAAAAGAACAGAGCGTCTGTTTTGCTGAGTTATATAGTAGGTTATAGATTTTCGAGGTGACATATCAAAGCCATCTTTGGTAAGAAGTTACAGACAATGGGTAGAACTAATCTGTGAATACTACGTGATTTATTCATTGAATTAGGGAAATATCGGTCGTTATCAAACGTGAAAAAGTGATTGGCTAAAGCTAAAGGTAAAGGTAGAACTGGTAAAACACCTGTCCCCTGCAAAACCTGTCCACCAACATTCAAACTCAGCATCGATGTAATGTTTATTCATAACTCAAAGCTGGTCAACTTGGAGCAATTCAGCCGTTCATTTGTCGTGGTATAGGGTGGGTCAAAATAGGACCCAGACATTGTGTACTAGTGTATAGAATGATCTCACGCTGTTTTTTAAACCTAAATCCGCAAATTAACCAGAGCTTAAGTTTTGAGCCAGAGGTTTAAGACTGAGTGTTTAAATAGCAAACAACTCACCATAAAATGAAGTTTCGTTATAAATGGAAAACACTCAACGTTTAATATTCTATCGCAGAAACAGACGTTAACTCTGATTTGTTTAAGAAACCACCGAAGAAGAATAGTACAAGAGAAGAGAACACACCTTGTCGTCTTCAGATGAGTCGTCTGTAATGTCTGGAGTCGAGTCGCGGCATTCGGTAATAAACACCTGCCTTTTATATTTTGTCTCCTAAAACATTTAAGAAAGGTGACCCACATGCCACTGTTTTTAGTGTAAAGTTCAACCTCCAGTCCCCGGGTGGAGCTTCACTGTTTCCTTTGCAACATTACGGTGGACACGAGGTGGCGACAGCGAGTCTCCAAAAACTCTACATTCTGAAGGTATATCTTTGAATTTTAGGATGTTAAAATGATTTTTTTATCCAACTAAAATTTTAAGAGTGCAAACTGCACGTCAGTTAATACCATTTGTCGTCCGTCAGTTTAGGAGTTAGCTCAATGAAGCTGCCTGGCGGAATGTGCCGCCATGATTGTTTGCCCTTCTTCTTTGGCTTCTTTCCCGGTGTTCTGTCTAGTCCTGCTACTGTGGCGGATCGATACCAGAGACTTGAAATTCCTGCTATTTCTTTCTTTCCTTAATTCCTCGTTAAAACAAGAGTAGGTGAGCTAAAATAACAAAGCAAACATCATCTGCCAGCACTTTTACGTAAACTGTAAAGAGATACGTATCGTAACAGACCGGCATGCCCTTGAAAATTAAGTATCCGGTACCAAAACACTCAGTATTGCTCCACTACTCCATTACTTTAATTTGCAATGTCGGATGGACATTTAAAGTCTTTATGTAAGGTATCAGGACTGCCATCATTACAAGTAAACCGTTCCCAACTGTGACAACCGGCACTAGCTGTGGTATTGCGCAGGCGCACAGCAGCTTGGCTACACATCTCCACTGGAAGCACTATCCAGCGGAACACCGGTGGATCATGTACTGGCTTAACTTGAACACTACCGCCTTCTGGTGTCTCGGTTCACATCTTTCTAGGATTGGCACACAGAGTGCAAACTCATCATTATTGACGTGTTAATATCATAGACAGATGTTTGACTGTAGACGATTCACCAAATGTTAATTTAGTCTGTGAGAAACAGAGCTTGGAATTAGTCGATAAAAAGTGGGATAAATAAATGAATAAATAAATAAATAAATTAAAAAACAAAGTACTTTATTTATACCAAATCTTTCACTGATGTAATTATTGGTAAATACTTACATGGCTGCTATAACACAGACATTTGCACATTTAGTTTTATTTCAATGCTCTTTTTGAACACTTAATGGCTTCTTTAAATCCCAAAGATACAAAGACACACCGAAACAAATCTGGAAATGAAAGTTCACAGCTGCACTTTCTGTGTTTTTAGGGTTAAAAGCTTTTAACAAAGTTATATTGTGGAACCCAGTTTAACTTTCCTTCCAGCAGTCCCGCATTCACCAAGTATTTCCTGTTTTTTTTTTCTCATTGCAGATGCCATGACCAAAATCCTCAAACTTTCTCTCATTGTGTTATGTCAGGTGAGTTATGGTATCACATATATCCACACAGAAATCATTAAATGAATTCAGTAGAAATCAAGGCGCTGTTAGTCTCATGTCTCCGGATGAACTCACTCACCCCCTGACCTTTGACCTCTCAAAAGAAAGGAGGTAGTGTGGGGGGTGGCTGTTAGCCAACTGGTTGCACAACAACAAAGTGCAGTGTTATGGTTGTCAGTCTGCACTGAAACATCCATCTGTCTGCTGGGGGCCCTCTGGGGGGCCAAAACAAGCCGGTTGTCAACAGTGTTTTTCTGGTTTTTCAAGTTAAGCCTTTTTTACATACATTGTCCTAAAATATTCTTCGCATTTTTCGAGCTCTGACTCCAAATCGTGCAAAGATTCCTGCTCCCCACACATCCCTGTCAGACATGAGGGAAGGAGGTGAGTCTCAAATAGTGCTAAACAATCAGTCCAAATGAAACCGACATCGCAATATGAGCTGCAATTCAAAAAAAAAATTTAGTACACAGACCTGGAGGGAATGTAGTAACTTGTACTCATTCTTCCTCAAAACTAGCAAAAGTCCTTTACCCCTTTTTCACTTTGTTGTGTATGGTTTGTTACTCTTTCTGACAACTGAAGGTCAGTAAAATTTTACAGTGTTCCTTTAACTTTTTCAATAAAAAAGTAGAAAAGAATTGCTTATACTTTAGTGCTAAACTTACTATTTAGTGAATAATGCTGGAGATAAACGACCCCCCCCCCCCAAAATAAATAAATAAATAAATAAATAAATAAATAAATAAATAAATAAATAAATAAAATAAAATAAAATAAAATAAAATAAAATAAAAATAAATAAATATAATAAAATAAGATAAAATAAATAAATAAATAAATAAATAAATAAAAAGGAAAAAAACATGCTAAATTGCAATTTCAATATTGGTAATCAAAAAATATTGCAATTAGATTAATTACCAAAATCATTCAGCCCTAGCCTCAAAAGCTAGACTTTGCTCTTTAAGATTATTTTTTGGGGAAATTTTCCTTCAAGAGGGAAGAGACTTGTGTTCTCAAATCAGTTCACCCTCATCCCAGGAAAAAATTCTGGTACGGAGCAGCCAGAAAAGGTCCATGGTAAAAAAAAATTGTGTCCGTTTGCATTCACACATGCAGAATTTAGAACATTTTGACACTCTCTTTGTGTGTGAATACGGCTACATTTTTAAAAATCCACTCAATAAAAAAAAAATCTTCCGAAATGTGGACTTGTATATTTATTTTTTGTAGTATTAGATTCTCTTAGATCGGCTTGATGATGGTTGAATAAAGGAAAAAAAAAAAACTAAAAAAAAAGAAAAAACTGTCCTAAAAATATGAAAAACTAAAAACATGTGAAAAGCTTAAACATGTCAGTTAATGTTTTTTTGGGTGGGTGCTTGTGTGAACACAAACTGCTGAATATGTTCTTCCGAACTTTCCCCAGGCTTGTGATGCTTTTTATTTCTTCAAACCAGATGTTTTCACTCTCATTGAGCTAAATGTTTTCAGCGTCTCTGCTGATGATCATGATTTATGACGCCTGTTTTTTTTTCTTCTCTAAACCCAGCTCACTCAGATGATAAATGACTCCCAGCCACCAGCAGCGTCACAAACCTACTTTGCTAATAATGCTAATAACGCTTCAATGTGCAAAAAACATATTGAGTAGAGTTAAGGGGTCAAAGGTCGGCTGCCTCCAGCCTGGTGAAAAATGTCTCATGCCACGCCTTGTTCCCGCCTTACCGGCTGTCCTTATACACACATGAAAACCCACACCCCCCCACAGACACACCCACACACACTTTAAAATAGTGACGACAGAGACTGGTTAAGAGACGCTGGCTGACGTGTTCAGCTGCTTTAAAATGTATTCACTCATTTAATATTCATGACTGTCACTTGTCATTGTCTCCTTATTCTGACTGTGGAGGGGGGTTTGGAGGACTTATTCACGGACACAAAGGAGGGGGCACATGTTACCATCACAACAAAAGCTCCATGTTTTGACTCAAGATTGACTTCTCTGGGGGCAGGAATTACAAACAGTGACATTTAGTTAAACTTTTGCAAAAGTAAACATTATTATGAAAGATTTTCAGGACATAATGCACTCAATGTTTTCTCTTGTAGCTCCAACTCAAGGTACTTCAGTGATGTTTTGATTCTGTTTGACAAAAAGATCAGAACATGTTGACTTGTCAGCTGAGCCCTCTGGGAGTTTTGTTATTTTCCATCACAGCAGGAAGCAGGAAGACAATGCGGCTACTTAACTGTTTGCAGAGAGTGACAAAATAGTTTTTGATGCGTTGCTTTTGAACCTTCACAACATGGCAAAGTGAGTGTTGTGTTGAATTTGAAATAAACCCTTGTAAGTAAAAAAGAAAAATCAATGTAAACGGGCAGGAGACGCAAGTTCTTGTTGGGTGACATGAATGACGCAAAACAGGCAAACAGGTAAATCAATCACACAGCGTATTATCACAGTCGTGAAATATTCGGAATATTTCACCTTAGTTAAAAATGAACAATCTGTATTTTTTTCACATTTTTGTCCAAAAAAATGATTTTATTTTGCTTCTATTCACAAAAACATTGGTGTCATTAAGTGTGTGCTGGACTTTAAAGTCTTTAGCATTTATGCATGGAGCATGAGCTGACAAGCCAAAAGGAAAAACATTCATAAAACAATTCAATAATTAATATTATTTAGAATTTTTGGAGGGACAAGTAAATTAAAGGGAAGGTACAACTAATAAACTAAACTCCAGTTTCCAAGTTTTGTTTAATTGTTATTGGGGGGTTTTTGACTCACAATTTTAACACCAAATAAAAGTATCAGCTGTGTTTTAAAAGCTAAATAATGGAGTGATTCATGATATTTCAATGGATTGCTTTTGAATATTGACACCACCTCAGTGAGAGGTAAGCCTCAGAAGTCAGAGTAAAAATCAGGGGTCACCCTGAGGCCAACAGCACCAAAGCTTTGATGACATCATCACTTCAAACCACAAGTGTACATGCGTGTGTTTGTGTGTAACTGCTGTGTTCAGATTAACCTAGTTCCCCTGCAGAGCTCATGGGATGAAAACACAGCGCGTGTGTAAACACAAAGATCAACGACCTCAGCTGGCAGTCAAAACAAAGACATGTTAGCCAGTTAGCTGCCCGTTTGTTTTTATAGTCAGAAATAATCTTTTTTTTTTTAAGAGGAATTAGCTGTTGGATAAAAAATGATAACAAACAGTTAACCTTTGGAGTCACTGCCCAGCTTCTGAGATTTTTCCTTCCTGTGAAAGTTCATTTAATACAATAAATCAACTTCACATTCACATTATTAATCTGTTTATTTAGTGTTTTACAAAACAAAACTGTCTCTACATTGCACAAACAGTGTATGTTTGAAACAAATTGTTTAACATTAACATTTCTTTATTATGAGGAATAGCCCCTTGAGATAAGTTATCTCGTTTTCGTGGGGATCCTCAGATTCATAACAACATAAAGAGCAGAGTAGAGTAAGACAAGATAGAAAATTATATATACACATGAACAAGTATATGTAAACATAAACAGCAATAATAAAAATAATAATAATAATAAAAAACAAGACAAAACAAAATAACAACAAACATAACAAATCCAAATAAACACAAAAAGCAAGAAAATAACAGCACACACACAAACATACACACAAACCAGCTCTGCATGTTCACCTCCCCCACCCAACATCTCCATCAACGTCACACCAAATAAAATGAAAAACATTACAGTAATAATGCCATTACAATCATTTATAGTCACTCAAAGGACAAAAAAAAAATAAAAAAAAAAAAGAAAAGAAATAAAAATCATATGACCAAGCTCCTCTAAGGTCCCACAAAGCAAAGCAACCACAACAAAAGTGAAAAGTCACATGACCAAGTCCATTTAAGTTAAAAAAAAAAAAAAAAAAAAAAAAAAAAGATATTTAAAGAAAGACCCGGAAAAGAGAAGGACTTTTGCTTAAAAATAATTATCTCATGAAGGATGGATTGACATTTTTTGATCCTAAGCTTGGGGATTGTGGTGTCATAGCAACAGTGGGAAAAAAAAACAGATAAAAAATGCACAGGGGAGCAGAAATCTTAATAAGTGCAGATAATATTGAAGAAAGACATACAAGAACTTGTCAGAGAAAATGTTTTTTTCATCATCTGTTTGAAGAGATTTATTGAATGTTAATATCAAAAGCAGATTAAGGCCTGAGTGTGTAATATTGCAGTGTTGATAGTTTGCAAATAAAATATGAGTCAATGTGCTGAAGTGAATATGCAGAGGAGTAAGAGGGTGAAGTTTTTTTCTGTTAAATAATTTCTTGTTGACTTTTTTTTTAACATAAATTGAAGAAAATAGTTCATATGTAAATGATATGGATAATGTAAAAGTGAGCTCTGTAGATAAAGTACGGTGGCCTTGAAGAGAAATACACAACAAAAACAATCATAACCACTTTTTGACTGGAAGAAAATGCTTCATTCATGTGTTCATTTTTACCTCTTCTCTCTTTTTGTGTCATCAGATTTGTTATGTGTTTTGCACTTCAGGGCCACTGTACCAAAGACCTCACACCACATGATCTGACTCTAATAACCTGATAAACATCCACACATACAGATGCTCGTCCATCACTGAGATAAAGCCACCGTCCCTGGCGTCGCTCCTGGTCTGAAGCTGGAGGTTACAGAGGGCGTTGGCTGCAGAGCCGTGTCCCCGCCTGACCCTAGCCTCTCCTTTTATTCTGGGTCAGATCGAGCATCGCTGCCTGCTGCAGCTGGCATCCTGCCCGGCTGCCCGTGGTGCCAGGCTCCGCCTGCCGTTCCCCTCCATCATCATCATCCTCCTCATCATCGTGGCTCTGTGAGGAGAGGAAACAGAGGCTGCTGCAGGAAACAGCAGCTCAGTGTGAGGATGAACAGTGGAGCTCACATGGAGCCAGCAGCACACAGAGGCAGGCTGACTGGAGGGGGTTCATCAGATTCATATTAATGATAATGAAATACAGGCTGATGATTACGCAGGGTACAAAGTCATAAAAACAACCACTGTGATGTCGAGGAAAAGAAAACAGAGTCTGCCAGAGGAGATCTTTGAGTGGTATAAATTAGTAGAAAAAAGGCAGTCAGAGATACAAACAGGGTTTCCTCCCAGCAGCATTTGACGCTGTGAGAGGAGGGAGCCTTGGTCTCACGCTGCTGTGACGCAAATCAGAGCTTAATCAACCCAGCAGGGTGTCTAAGTCAAGGCTGTATGATGTTATGAGGCACAAAACACCCAATGAAGCCAGGAAATGCCACTCCTGATGAGTCCCAGCTTCTTTGAAGGATGAAACTTTAAGCTAAGATTGCAGGAAGAGTTACAAAGATACAAAAAAAAAAAAACATACTCTGAAGTAAGCAATGCCATAGTAAACATGTGACTGGAAATGGTCAATGTCATAACCACAGAATTGATGGACAAACCAGACTGACTCAAAGTTGCACAAAAGCTTGATTTTAATTATCAATAATTAAAACAAAAGTAGAAAATGTTTGAGTGTAAAAAACAATTAGGAAATCAGATCAATCCAAAGGAAAATGAATGAATTACTTCAGCATGAGAGATTCAGGCAGCTGGAGCATGAACGTCCAAACTGATCCACTTCTGGGGAAACCCTTCATCTGCCGCCGAGGCTTCCAGTTTTTACCCCCCACGATGTACTCCAGAGTCATGCTCCTGTTCAGCGTGAACACTGAGTCTCCTTTCACCACGGCCGTAAACAGAGAACCTTTACTGTTTGCGAAGTGTCCTGGCAGAGTCGACCACTGACCTGAGCTCAGGCTGTAACAGTCCATCAGGCACCTCAGGAAGTCGTCGGACGGTCCGTTTCTCATCACGTACAGGTTGTCCCTGTGTCCGACCATGCAGTGACCGTAGCTCTGGTGTCTGATCAAAGTCGTAACAAGGTGCCACTCGTCCTTTCTCGAGATGTACTCATAGATCTCTGTGGTCTCCATTGGCCTCCACAAACACACAAAGATCCTGCTCATTGTTTTGGTGCATGCTGCTCCTGCTGCAGGTCGAGGCAAATGTGCGGCAAACTCCCACCTTTCAGTCTTCACATCGTAAATTTCAACAGACGACATCACCGTCCGCTCATATTCTCCTCCAATAGCGTAGAGACGACCGTCGACTCCCACGAGGCTGAGGTTGTACCGTAGTTGAGCCGGACTGGGGATCCTGCTCCAGCTGTCGTCTTTGACGTCGTAGCAGAAACAAGCGTCGACAACTTGTTTGTGAAGTCCATGAACCCCTCCGATGATGTAGAGTTTGTTGTCTAGAGCGGTCACTCCAGCCATGGAGGTGCTGGCCTCAAGCGGGAGATCTGTCAACACCTTCCAGCTGTTACAAGCTTCATCCAGGTAGCAGATGGTCCTGGAGGCAGCATGGACAGTATCTGCCCCACCACAGGTCACATGGGCCCCTACAGCCACAAAGACACTTGGGGTCAAAGACTCAATGTAAGAGATCAGCTCTGATGGTAAGGACTTCTTCACCTCTGCCTCCAGATCGGTGTACATGTTTTGGATGAAGAGCGCAGCAGCATGGTAAAGGTCCATGAGTCCAAAGGTTGCAGCAGTGTGAATCATCAATAAACAGTTGTCAGAGTCAATGAGGTTGATGAGATGCTTTGTGAGCGACGCAACCTGCAAGAAAGCTGCACACTCAATAGCTTCAACGATATCATCTCCATCCAGGGCGGGCTTCTCTCCTCGTAACACCGCCAAGGCGATAAGGAATCCCCGAGCATGCAAACCATTGAGGTGGATCTTCTCCTGCCGACTCTCCTTCATCCCAGAGCGGTACAGAGCCTGGAAGTACTCACAGCTCTGAACAAGGAACATCTTCTCCTCCAGGAAGTGAGTGTCTCCAACTACAACGGTTAGCTTAGCTGAAACAAGACCTGACGCATACCTTTCATCTGCACTGTCACAGCCGCTGCTTTCTGCTTCACTGCTGTCTGCTGACATTGCTCCTGTTTGAGTTAAATATCCTACATGAAAATGACCGGAGAAGGTTTCTAAAGTCTCCTCGTGGAGTTGCAGAGGAGTGACTCAGTATGAAGCTGTTTCTCTCTGCAGAGCAGCTCGGTTTATTCACAGCTTTGAAAATAGTCACAGCTAAAGATAGAACAGAACAAATGATCAGGGTCACATTCATGGTGGTGACAGGAGAGGGACAAGTGAGCCAGAGGCTACAAAAATCTGCTGCAGGCATATAAAGGAAACATGGATCACTCAAACTTGGACCCTAGATATTCTCAGGTCTTACCAAAAAGATACAAATGTTCCTGACTGTTGAAACACAGGGACTTCATTTTATCAAAGTGTGTTGATAGATCATAGGGGTTTTAAAGAGAACCAGTTCCTTTCCAAGTCTAATTTGCATAACCGCTCATTCACTTCATATCAACTGTTTCTAATGTTTTTGTTTGACACTGTGAAGACTTTCTAAGTTATCTTGAAAGACTCTTACTTTTATGTGCTTGTTTGTTCATAATCCTCAATTTTAAAATGAGAACATCAGTGTCAAAATGTGTCATTTCTAAGGGACCAGTGACACAACAACAGTTTTAGGATGAGACGCAAAAGTACTGTTGCTTTCTGGCCTCTCCCACCCGGAAACGCCATTGTAGCGGACCTGAAACGAAAAATTCTGAAAATGGCCTCTTAAACGACACAGGCACCCTTGCTGTAAAAACAGCTAGCCAACCAGACAACAACAACAGCAACAATGGCTGACTTCGGTGGTTTCTGCTGCTGAATCTGCCGACTGCCTTTCAGCAGTGCATCTGTTGCACCTCTTCTGCTTTTCCCCTGTGTATCTGCAGCCAGCTGGACTTTTGCTGGTCTGTGGAGAGGTGTGTCTCTACAGTTATATTGCCTGGCACATATATTCTCAGCCCAGCGCAGCTCTAAATCTCTAGCCAGACTCTTCTCCACTGTTGTGCCTAAATGGTGGAATGAATGACACAACTCTATACGATCCACAGAGTCCCTTTCTACTTTAAGACATGTCTGAAGACTCATCTGCACTCAAGCTGACCCTTCTCCTCGTTGTCTTGTCCTAGCACTCATAGTTTCTTCAGAGTGACCCTTGAAAGGTCATGACGTTCTTCAGCCTTTTAATATTGGTGTGTATTGGACAAAATGTCTCAGGTAAGTTCATGGCATGCTCACTGATTCTTTCTTTTCTGCATTCAGCAGTTCAACACAAGCTTTTCAGGGATTAATTCAACCACTTTTAGACATTCCTTCAGTCATTTATCTTCAGGATTCTGCATTAGCAGTATAGCACAGACTGCTTCAGATTTCCACATTCACAGCGTGATTCTTTCAGAAATTGTTGCTCTAGATTTTCTTATTCTGGGGTTTATTATTTTTCTTGATTGTGAGGGTGGTTCCTGTTTGCAGAAAAATTGTGGAGACCAAGATTAAAAATAAAATTTAAAAAAATATACAACGGTAATCAGGGGTAGAATGAGTCAGAAGGTCTAAGACCCAGCTCTTAGTGAACAAACAATAGATTCATAACCTCATCCCGCATCCTACAAAAAGTTGTTTTGAACAAAGAAAAGTAATGTTTAAAAGAGTCACACTGATAATGGTTGGTGATGGTGCTCATGGGAAATGGAGTCTTTAGTCTTGTAAACAACTACTGAGACCAACAAAAGGTGTGACTGCAATCAACACTGAGAGGATAGTCCTCACAGCGCCTTAATTACGTGTCTAGTTTTTTTTTCTCTTCTTCCTCCTGCAAATGCTCAAGTCATAATAAGCAGCAACGCCCAGTACAAGTGTTACAAACTGCAGTTCCTCAAGTGTCCACTTGAGGCTGGCTGCAGAAGCACCAGAACCCACATACACACACATTGAAAATAATGACTTTTACCAAAAAAATTAACGTATTTATAGCCTAGTTAAAGAAAAGGTCAATTGTGGTCTAAAGGGCTCATTTCTTCACACTGTGCTGGGGTTGAATTTTTCAAATGTTTCACTAAAACAGACTAATATTTGAGTGAATAATAGGGGTGGGAGAAAAAAGATCGAAATACAAATCTTGTATTTTTGGGGAAAACATGGCTCCTGTTATAGTCTGTAGACATTGTCATCAACATTTATGTTTTTCCCATGGTCTGGTGATAAAAACAAAATAAACTAAAAAACACAAAAAATTGTAAATATCAAAGATTTGCATTTTAAATTGAATCGGCACCACAAAAATCGCAATAGAATCGCATATTGTCCCAGCGCTATGAATAATGTCCAATAACACTAAACAATAAACAACCTGTGAGTGTATATTAATATTAATTTGAGAAAGTTACAAAAGAACTGGGAAACTGAGTTTTGATGAAGGACAGAAAAAGCTAATTGTCATTAATATAATGATGGAAGTGAATACTCTGAAAGTATGACCCAGAAATGCATTTTCCTGCTCGTATCTGTGACTTATTCTATAACAAAGGAGATCTATCTTTGTCAGTATCCTCTCTGTAATGTTGTTGAATAACAATCTGATCCTGCCAGAGGAAGTTTTAGTGGATTTACTTTGATTGGACACATTTGTCCTGAGAGATTATGTCACAGTCATTAAAGCCTGTCTCCTAGCAGGCGCCTTAATCACCTATTGGAACAAGACCAAAACTTTCCGTATCTTTTAGCTCCAAAGTATAAGCAAACAAAGCCGATGATTACATGAACCAGTGTCCTTTGAAGACTTATTTCAGCCAAAAGCATAAAAAAATGAGTAAATAAAGCTTCAGAAAAAAACAATTTTTAAATCAGTGTAATAAATTAGATCTGCTGAAATGTATATGTTACAAATATATCTGTTTGATGTAAACACTCAGGGACAAACAGTGACCCTTAATCTCCTGATCATCATGTGAGTGGATGTAAGTTCAGATCACTTTAAGGATGTTTATCTCCACAGAACAACAGCTCTCCTCTTCGTGTCCTTAAATCTGTTTTCTTCTTCTTTAGATTCACTTACAGTGCGAGGGGGAGGGGCTGACCCACATTAGGACTCTGTGGAGGGGGGTTAGTACAGGAGGTCATGTGACCTGGATGCTGACTCCTCAGTCAAAACAAGCCGACTTGAGCAGGTTGAAAGCTGACAAAGGGGATTCTGGGAACTTGAAGCTGCATTTTCTGATCTGAGCTGCCCTCAAGCAGTCAATGGGAGAATAAGCTGTTTGGCATTGGCAGAAAGATGTTTGCAATTTCTTCATGGACACAATGAAAACAGAGTTGGCTCTGCTGCTCATCCCAAAAATGCATGTTCTTTACAAATGTGGCACCATTCACATGGGAAATAAACAGCCTTTTCAGTGATACAGGATGTATCGACAAAGAGAAGTATATACTTAACAAAACTATCCTCACGTTTTGTGCTGTGTTATATTTCTTTAATTGGGTGGTTGAGACCAAAAGCAGAGTTTAAAGAGACATAAACAAGTGTACACAACATGCATCACTTCCTCTTTCAATCTCATCTGCTCCACTTATGACACCACTACACACTCCCAAAACAGAACTATGTCTCTATAACACAGTTGAGCCTTGAAGTAAAGGTAAAGTGTGTCATATTTTGCATCACCAGCTATCTTGGATATCTTGTCAACAATACACACTGAAAACTGCAGCATCCTTTTCCCATCATCATGTCCTGGCAAGTCTCTCTACTTCTCCTGTCTCTCTGGTTTCCCTCCATCCTCTGCCTGCAGCACGATGATGGGGATTTCAAGGGACAGGCAGTGCAGAAGCTGCTGAGCAGCATACCAAAGGCAAAAGATTAAGCATTTAAATACTTTTCTTCTTCTTTTTTTAAGATGTAATGAGTTTAAAAATAAAGCCTAAAATAGTAATTGAATAAGAAGAATAATAGTAAATGGTAGGTAGAGGACACTGTTGGATAATATTCATTTTATGCTGTATGGCTGTAATTTTAATAAATTTAAATGTTTAAATGTGAAAATGAAGCAGATATTAATGAGCTTAAGGAAATGTTTGACCTTTAAAGCTGATCATTCACCTCTACTCTCTGATGAGCCGCAGCACTGCCGTAGTGACACTCCCTCGCTCCATGCGCCTGTCCTACTACGTAAAAGTAGTCCGCGCTTTCTGACGTATATTCAGGGCTCGTTTAATCAACACTGAGTCATAACTCACTACGAACCAATGCGATTTTGCACATCACTCGTTCCTAAGATATTTTAGTTTGGGCATGAGGTGAATTTGTTGTGGCGCCACGAACTGATCAGTGGGCGGAAGGATCCTTCTAATGTTTGTAAATATTGGCAGCTTCGGGGCAGGAGGCAGAGTGGCGCGCTACGCTCAGTGCTGCAGGAGCAGGCGGACTTCTCATGTAACATCGATGGATATTCATCGTGTTCGCGCCTCATTTCACACGTAGGAACCTCTGAGGATTAATCTACAGTTTAAGGATTTACTATCTTTTGATTTTTTTCTACCGTGTATAAGATTTCTCCGGGAAGTAACGAGCAGTATGCTGCTTTCCAAGCTGGACTCCTTGTCTCATATTTCATCCAGCATGGATCTACCGGCGAAGCTTCATCTTCAGCAAGGTAATAACCGTTAAAAACGACACAATGTCGGTGTTTCATCTTTTCTGTGGACCTTATTATCGGTGACCTGATTCTTTTATCCTTATTCGACCCCAAACGGTACGGCTTCACGAAAAATCCCATGCTAGGTCATTTCAGGTCACAAAATCAGATGGGTCTCAAAATCCGACGTAACACGGTAGGGAAAACAAAACAAGGTAGCCAAAATGAAGGATAAAACCGCAAATAATTTCCTCCTAAGAAAAAATGTAAACGGAAATTGTGTTGAAATGACCCCTTACTATGATTCTGGGTGGTCAAATTTGAGTTACCTTCTCTTAGACACTGAAGCATCATCTAATGCTCACATCCTCGAGGCTTACACCGCATGACCTTTAAATAGCATGGTGAGGAGCCATTTTGAAAGCCAGGTGTTAAGCCGAAATGTGTTACCGTGTCATGATAAAAAAACGTAAAATCAGTGCTGAGGTAAATTATCCGATCTAGTCGCACATGAATGTTTTCATAGTATTTTTGGGGGGAGACGATGATGCTATTGTGCGTCAACCATTTTTCAACGGTTTTCACAAGAGCATCAGGGGGTCATCTGAGGACACCGGGCAGCGTGGCCGCCTGAGTTTAGGAGATTTTCCCCGCCTATAATTATAATTTAATTCAAACCTTATATGAAAAATTGCCCCAAAAAATGTCTTACACTTGTCGAGACATGGGTTTATTGAAAAAGGGGGATACAATTTTGGAGCACACCGCAGGGCCTTAACCGCCCAAAATCACTTGTCTACAATTGATTGTGTTTTCTTTATTTTTTCAGCTAAAACGGAGAAGCAGTCGTTTGAGAAGCTGTACCGGCTGGGTTCGGTGCTCGGCAGCGGAGGATTTGGTACCGTGTACTCGGCTGTTCGCCTCGCCGACGGGCTGCCGGTAAGAGCGGGGAGATGCTTTGTTTTGGTCCCGGTGTCTCGCCGGCACATGGCGGGCACGACTCGACGTCAAGTTGTTCACATGCAGATCGTGTTTCCGGTCTGTGCCTTTCAAAAATAAAAGCAGCGTTTAAAAAAAAGAAAAAAAAAGAAAAGAAATTTCAATACCCATTGCTTCAATTACAACATTGATAACATCAACTACTTAAACATTGATGGCTCTAAGATAGGTATTAATTTTCCAGTAAGTTTAGAAGCACTGATTTATATGCTGTAGCGGTAGATGTTTGGAATTAAGATGAATACTGCAACTGTTTAAGTTTTTGGTTAATGACCCATCAAGTTGTAGACTGCACTTTAATTTAATAATTATAGTGAATATTATTGGAATATTTCAGCCCATTACGACATCATTGATTGAGGCATACTTCAAATCAACAACTTTACTCACAAATCTTGAATTCAACCCTCTATCATTAAAAAATAGTTGTCCAGGGTGTCCGCGGGGTCTTAAAAAATATTAAAAGTTGATAAATCAATTTTGGGAAAATTAAGGGCCTTAAAAAGTATTTAAAAAGTCTTAATTGTGGTTTTATGAGGTATTAAGTTTCATAGGTATGCAAGCTTTGACCCAAAAAATATCCATTAATATTTATTTTCCTCCTTGCAACTGTCCCCTGATTGGGACGTTAAACATTCAGCCGATAAAGTTCGAAAATAGAATACAATAGAAAAGAGTAGAGTTACTTTATTGATCCCAAACTGGAAAATTGTTGTGTTAACAGCAGAAATCGATGGAGTCGGTAGTAAAATACAAAAAATGAAAAATAATAAAATAAAAAAATACATAAAGACTCTAGATACAATAAAATACAACAATAAGGATTGTGAGCGGTATAAACACCAGCTTTAAATTAACGTCATTTCTGATTTCATAAAGAGAAATTAAATACAACACTTAAGCAAATCACACAATCTCCGGCACATGTCCTAAATTTTAATAATGATTAAGTAATTTCTCATTTTCTTCAGCAAGTTGGCCTTGAATAACTGCTGTTTCTTGTTGTGGAGTGTCGATAAACCTGCCTTTAGTTTCATTTATTCTTTCAAGCTTTATTCCTTCCCAGCTTACATAATTTCTGTAAAAATGCAAACTACAACTGTTAAAAAGTGGATGCCAGCAACAACTGAAAGTTGCGATAAAGTCATAAAACTTTTTCAAAGGTTTTTGAAAAAGTCTTAAAAAGATATTGAAGTCAACCTCAGGATTTTAGCATATACCCTGTTGTCTGTGAAATGCAAAACTGTTTCTTAAGGTGCGCTGCTTGCTTAACAAAGTTGGCAAGATGTGAGATTAAGCTCATACAAACCATGTTTTAACACTCCCCAAACCTCCTTTTATAAAAACAGATATTTACATTATGGAGTGGTTGCTGTATCTGTGAAAAATCAGAAAGTACCAGAATGCACAAGTGCCTTATGTTGTGCATCTTGTGCAGGTGTTATGTTATATTGTTGTCCTCTAAATGAAAAGCTAAATGTTGGATTTACTTTCAGTTTTAACACTTTGGAAAATCCCCTAAACTCTGCTGCTATTTTGAAGATTGTATTTTGAAGCTTTTATTTTGAAAGAAGTGCCTCCTCTCATTACTTCCTATTTTAATCACGTCAGCTGCGCAGCTTGACACACCTCAGCCCTGTCTGGCATGTGTTCTTTGTTTTCACAAAGAGACATGGGCCTCCGAGCTGGAAATCTTGATTTTGCTCTTTAATCTAATTAAGTAGAAACGTTTTGTCCTTATTTGCAGTTTTATCACAACAGTTGAAACTTAATAAGAAAGTCCGGTTATTTCCCTTTGGTTATTTCATCAAAAAAGAAAAACATTTAGAGTCAGATGGGGTAAACAAAAAGCAGTTTGTCATTTTTTTTTTTTTACCAAAGGCATGTTTAGGATAACTGCTATTTGGAGTCTAACTCAGAATTATTCTGTTGAGTGTTTATCAGTGAATGGTGTTTATGTTTCCATGCAGGTGGCCGTGAAGCACGTGTGCAGGGAGAGGGTGACTGAGTGGGGCTCTCTGGTGAGATTTATGCGCATTTTTAAACATACACACACAGAATAGACTAATGAGTTCACACACACCAATGGTCTTTGAATAGCTGTAGGTTACTGAGAGAGTTAACGTGAAACACAAGATTTGTGAATTGTTTTTATTTTTCATTTAATTCAATCATTAATTTATTTTTATATCAGAAGGCAGACAGTATTCTTTATTTATGGTGTTGTGGTCCTCTATTATCCTTAAGATTCATGAAAATGTAACAATGCAAGTGCTTTACTGCCATTTTTAGCCCGAGCAACACCTCAGAGTTGTTTTTTTGGGTAATTTTAAAAGTAAAACAAAAATGGCACTTTAGAGGATGAAATACACACATTTAGGCATTTTTTTCAAAAGAAAACACAAACGGGTAAAGTTTAAATATGTTCTCATGGTCTCAATATCTATTCTCTTCAGTGTGGCTCAGTGGTCCCCTTGGAAATTGTACTGCTGAAGAAAGTAGGCGGGGCTTTTGGTGGCGTTGTTCGCCTTTTGGACTGGTGGGAGCGAGTGGACGGCTGGCTGCTGGTGATGGAGCGTCTCGAGCACAGTCAGGATTTGTTTGACTACATCACAGAGCGAGGCGCTTTGGACGAGGCGGCTGCATGCGGCTTCTTCCTGCAGGTTCTGGAGGCTGTGCGTCACTGCTATGCCTGCGGAGTCGTCCACAGAGACATTAAAGACGAGAACCTGCTGGTGGACCTGAGGACGGGACACATAAAACTCATCGACTTTGGCTCAGGAGCGCTTCTCAAAGAGACTGCCTACACAGAGTTCGATGGTAAGCCTCATTATTCAGGGACAGTCTTTTCACCGTTTACTAACAGGACAGGAGTTGTTTTTATGAGAACAGAAAGAGTGAAGGTTATTTTAAGGTTGTAAAGAAATGTTGAAAACAGTGTTAAAATGGCAGTTTCATTTTTCACATTCTGGTTATTTCACACTTGGTTTCTGACCTCCTACTTATCACAGATGTGATCTGTCAGACCTCTCACATCCCCTGTGTCCTTCCTTCAGGTACGAGGGTTTATAGTCCTCCAGAGTGGATTCGGTTCCGCAGGTACCATGGTCGCTCAGCCACCGTTTGGTCGCTTGGTGTGCTGCTGTATGACATGGTGTGTGGAGACATTCCCTTCGAACAAGACGATGAGATCCTGAAAGGACGGCTCTGCTTCAGACAAAAACTCTCTTCAGGTTAGTTTGGATTCAAAACCTTTTTGTTCTTGTAATTCTGACTTTTTGGCTGAACCTGAAAGGCTTGGTTTAGAGGAATGCTGGCCACAGATGAGTAACAGGATCTTCTCTCTCTGTCTGTCCATCACAGAGTGCCAGCAGCTGATTGGCTGGTGTCTCAGCCAGCAGCCGTCAGACCGGCCAACCCTTGAGCAGATCCTCCTCCACCCCTGGGTGACAGGAAGCAGCAGACAAAAGTCAGATGACAGCATCACACTCCAACCAATCACAGCCGACTCCTCCTCTTCATCCTCTCCCTCATCTTCCTCATCCTCCAGTCAGCAGAGCGTCTGATTGGTCACCTGAAGGCTGAAGAGGACATGCATAGACTTATTTGACAGCTGTCCTAATGAGCTCCATCATTGGTTTTGGGACCGTGGGTCGTCCTGAGACGTGTTGAGGGAGAAGAAGTGGCTCTCATAGAGCACCATGGTGTATTCTTTGCTTTATAGTGCCTTTAGTTTGAATGCCGCTGTGGTCCAACCACAAATCAGGACTCACTTCGTGTCAATGTGAGGTGCACTGCTTTGGTACAGAGTCCAGGTTTAGTCATAAGATTCACCAAAATCTACACTACACATTTTTAACAACATTTGAGCCCTCTTTATATTTATTTTCAAAACTTTACAGAAATATGTTGTTTTAAAATTATGATGTTAGAGGATTTATCATCTGCATTTAAGGAATGATATAGACGGAGATTGGTGCCACTAAAAATGAATATTGAGAGGCCTTTTTTTTTCTTTTGAGATTGGACTTTTATTTATTTTCATTCATTCTGATGTTATGAGTCAGAATTCTGACTTTTTCTCAGAAATCAGATCTCCAACTTTGTTAAAATTATGAGTTTAACTTGAGATTTTGACTTTCACTTTAGGCCTGTGGCCTTGTTTTCAGAAAATCACAAAAATATGTCTTTAATCTGCAAATTTGAGAAATTCTGACACTTTTTTCACAAGTTTCTCGTATTTTGGAGTTGGCATATTAAAATTCTGAGGTTGATTTTCATTTTAATGGCCAAATCTCCAAGAAAAAAGTATTTTTTCTTTTTTTTCCCAACAGTAACCGTCATTTTCATCATACACTACAGAGATTATAATACACTTTCATGTCTTATTTTTTCATTTTATGTCATACATTTACATTTTTAATTTTTTCATTCTGACTACAGGAGATCTCTGAATCATATCTTAAAATCCAGACAAAATACAGAGAAAGCCCCCAGATTCTTAAGAAGATTCTGGATCTGTTATAAAATCCTGACCTAAAACTTTGGATTATACGTTTTTTTTTCTTTTTCTTAAAACTTCTGACATTAAAGCAGAATACTGTTATTTTTCATTCTACTTGTGATTATAAATCAAATGTCAGAAATCTGACTCATTGTGCATTTTTCCAAACTACTTCTGTCTTAAAAAAAAAATCTGACTAAATTCTGACTATTCTAAATCTCCAGAATCTAGCAACATGTTGATTTTTACCCTCTCATAATTCTGTAATTCTGTGAAAAAGCCAGAGTTTAAACACGGATGGCAGGATTTTCAAGAAAATCTTGACAAGACATCTTTTCTCCACAGACCTAACCTCAGAGAAAGGTCTTTTCTCACCATAAATCTTATTTCCGACAACTACAAGGTGTTTTAAACATCCTCATTTTTGCTTAACTAATATTTTGTCCCATTGTTTTTGTTAAAAAACAAAAAAAAAACGTTGGGCCACTTTTGGAGAACTATTGTTAAACCTGGACACGAGCTGTGCTGCATGCTATATTCAGAAAGTAAACCTGTATATCTAATTTGGTTATTAGTGAACAAGGTGCTTGAATAGTTTATGTTGAAGACAGAAATGTAACTTACTTGAACACTTGCCTAAAGTTCATACCATTTTAATTTAAAAAGTGTCCTCTGAGGAAGCCCGTCCACTGTTTCACACCCCACCCTCTGACCGACTCTCACCTGCTGACATGTGAGATACTTGAAACACACAATCTACACTCTTAACGACACACACCTCTGTGGAGTCTGGTTCAGGACACCAGACCTGAACTTTAGCTCAGACACCAAAACTTCAACTTTGAACTCTGTGGAGTATAAAGGTTTCTGTCTCTAATTCTTCTGATTTTATGTGTCTTTGATAACGAACAGGAGAAGCTTCCTGACTAAAAAAAACACCAAAACCGTCATGTGTATTCTTAAGTGATCTTACTTGAGAAGTAAATCTGACAGTTCTCTCTTCTTTCTGGTGCTGTTTTTGACCTGGCTGGGTTTTTGTTCTCTCCTCTGATATGACTTCTTATTGTTAGAAACATTTGGATATCCAAGTGGAGAGAAAACCCGAGCTTCGGGGTTGACACCACAGCATAAGACTCATCTTTTTACTTTGTTTAATAAAATGTTTAGTTTGGTCAGTTTATAAAACACCTCAGAGCTTTCTCAGCTGATCTTGTTTCTTTCTCATTCTCTTGCTTTTTGAAGAACGTGTCCTCAAAATGGCTCTTTCCATCTGAGTGTAAAATGCACATTCAATGCAACTATGTTTTTTTTATTATTTTAAATTCTTGTGTAAAGGTGTCCTTTGTTGTATATTTGAAACACTACTTTTATTTATTTTAGTGGGAGAGACACTACTCTTGTTTATTTATTCGTCTCACTGTCTTATGGTTTGTTTGTTTTTTTTCAATTCTGAGAACAAAATATCAGGTTCCACTTCGAGTTCTCTGACATCAGGTCCAGAGTTCCAACTAGGTTCTTAGATGATCAGCTCACATGCTTACATTTATCAATGTTTAATTGAATTCTGATGAGAACAACATATTTTTTCATGAACATGTTATGATTAAAGCTTTTGTATATAGACTGAAATCCTTTGTGATGTCTTCTTTAAAACTGCATAAAAGCATAATCTTGACAGCAGAACCTTATATTTTCCAACCTTCTTTGAGACTAAAATGCCCTTTTTGTTCTTTTCTCTTGATTCTCCCTTCAGGTTGAAAAATAAATTCTTACCTAGCAACTAGCATCCTTATGTTAGAGGACCACTGAAGAAATGAAGTGATAAATACATTTTTTTTTCTTTTAAATGACCTTAAAGTTATATTTCTGAGGTTATTATCAAAATTCTAACTTTAACATAATAACTTTGACTTCAATTAATAAATGAATACATAACAATGGCCGACATTTTTCATGAATTTACCTTCAGGAATGAAATCCCATTTAACTAAATTTCGTGTGACTGAAACGACACCGTGTGGCCGCCAGTGAGTACTCCTCAGTAGAGGAAATTTAAAGGGTACGAGGCAACCTCATTTATGCTTCGAAATTATACAAACTTTGTTGCTAATATCAAAATAATTTTTCATTGGGTTATTTTTCATTTATATTATTCATTTTTTTCGAGCTCACCATCTCCGTTTTGTGTTCAAAACAAGAATATGAAAACATGTGACAGCATAACGACGGTCAAGGGACTTGGTCCATAATTTAAATTTTAGAAAATGTTTTAAATAATCAATTTAACACACTATTGTTTTTGTAAAATGTTATTTTGAACCTTAATTCCGTTATTTGTAGACATTTTGGAAACATTTCGAACAGGCGCGCGAGGACAGCTGAAGGGAAGGGTCCTTCGATCATCAACAACCGAAGCTGCACGTGAAACGTATGTACCACTATTTTCCAGTAGCCATAAACTAAGGTTAAAAATCAAACAACATGATTGAATTTGATATTTTTATTTGTCATAAATGCTCATATGGTTAACTCCGAGTCGAAAATGGACCTATCAATTAACACAAAGCTCAAAAAACAGGAAATGTGACGGTTTTTGTACAGCCTTCGTCAAACTTCGTTTAAAAACATACATTAAAATGAATAAGTCGGTCTTCAGTACGATTCAGTTTTCGGCACGTTACAACGAAGTATATCTTTGGAATCAGTGGAAAGCATTTTTAAATTCGGCGATCTAAGAATAAACCACATTCGATATTATTATGTTAAATCTTGCCTTTTTTGGATTATATTGAAATGTAACACGGTTTAGTTTTGATGGGATGACAAAATAATATTAGTATTGTTAATAGCCCAAGTTATTGTTGATGCATCTTTACATAAATAAAAGTAATGCTGAATCAGTAGTGCAAATAATTAATTCAATTAATCATTAATTTAGTCGACATATCTCTTATTTCGGTGATCCCATCAGAGGCCAGGATGGGTCGCTCCTCCAAAGACAAGCGGGATATTTACTACCGTCTGGCCAAAGAGGAAGGCTGGAGGGCGAGGAGTGCCTTCAAACTGCTGCAGCTAGATGAAGAGTTCAACCTGTTCACAGGTAAGAAAGAAGAGACACATAAGACACTTTCTTTATTGTGTGATTTACAGGCTATAAGACAAGTTTACCTTAAGTTTTAAGTAACTATCCAGATCCAACAGATAGTAAACATCTGATTTATCTACAGTTAATTTATGAGGTTAATTGTATTTCTCAGGTGTAAATAGAGCAGTGGATCTGTGTGCTGCTCCTGGAAGTTGGAGCCAGGTCCTCAGCCGGAAACTCAGGTTGTCTTTTGTTTTATTCCACATATATGCCCTTTTTATCTTACATTTAAATGTGTTTTTTTTTGTTCCCTTGCATTCAGCTCTTCATTTTGATAGTATTTTTTATTTTTTTTTTACTTTTCCTCAGAGGACAGGAGGAAAAGGGTGCGCAGGGTGACAGAGGTGAGGAGGTTAAGATCGTGGCAGTGGACCTACAGGCCATGGCTCCTCTTCCAGGAGTCACTCAGATCCAGGGAGACATCACCAAGGTGAGGAAAGATCCTTATTTTTCTTTGGAATGGATTAAATCTGACACATCTCAGTTTGCACAGCACATCAGAGACAGGAGGAATGCTGTGCTGTGTCATATGACCTGTATCCTCCTTCTTCTCTTCCTCTCTATACTCCTCTCAGGTGTCGACCGCTCAGGAGATCATCCGACACTTTGAGGGTCAGCCAGCCGACCTTGTGGTGTGTGATGGAGCTCCAGACGGTGAGCTGCTTACATTCCTTCTGTCTTATCCTCCCTTTTATTCTCTCCTACACCCATGATAAACATGGTCATAATCATGATCAGCTGAGATGAGTAACATCCTGCTCTACCTTCCTAGTCACTGGTCTCCATGATGTGGACGAGTACATCCAGGCTCAGCTCTTATTGGCTGTAAGTAAATATATGTGTTTGTAATCACTTGTCTGTTTGTGACATCATGCTGAAAGCTGTTTGTCTCTCCCAGGCTCTGAACATCACAACTCACGTCCTGAAACCTGGAGGGACATTTGTTGCCAAAGTGAGTCCAGTATTCAAAGGCCTCAAGTACAAAGTGTATCTGTGTTAGAGATAGTGTTTTGTCAACCATTATTTGTTAAATCCTAGTGTGTAATTTGCCACTTTTTTGCCTCAAATAAAGTTAAAAAAATCTTGCTCATGAGATGTAACTTACCTGAGATCTCCACTGGTTCGACTGTTTCAGGTTCATTATGATAACAACCTTTTCTATGTGTCTCAGATCTTCAGAGGGAAAGACGTGACTCTTCTCTACTCTCAGCTGAAGATCTTCTTCAGCGGTGTCACCTGTGCCAAACCTCGCAGCAGCAGAAACTCCAGCATTGGTGAGCTGCTCCTATAAACCATTGCTGACCCTGAACAAAAAAAAAAAGCCATGCTCCTGATTTTTTTTTTTACCTCTATCCTCAACTTTGTGATTTAAACAAAAAACCCTCCCGGTTTTAAAAGAGTCATACCTTTAAGTAACTTAAGCAAAAAAAAAAACCCTCTCAATTAAAATAAGTGCATGTGAATAACAAAATAAAAATTATTGTATTTTTGATAAACTGAGTAACACAATACAAATGTCCTTCAGTTTACACATGAGCTTTGTGTATGAAGGCTTCTCATTCAGTGTCTCCTTGTCTGTCTGTTTGCAGAGGCCTTTGTGGTGTGCCAGAATTATGCTCCTCCTGAGGGTTACATTCCCAACATGTCCAACCCTCTGCTCGATCATTCTTATGGTAACTGCACTAAATTGAGTCCTCTACTCAGGATTTACAGTTAAACAGAAGTTGGAATTAAACAGTAACACTAAAATGTTGGCTAACATCTCAGTCTGGATTCTGATCCCTGTCCTTTAGATGTGGATTTCAACCAGTTAGAGGGTCCGAACCGTGTCATTGTTCCCTTCCTGGCATGTGGTGACTTAAGCGCTTTCGACTCTGACAGAACCTATCCTCTTCAGGTGAGCGAACCTGCAGGATAACAAAGTCTTTTGGCTCAGTCATTTGATTCATTTGTTCCATTCAAGGTTATTTTGCAGGTTTTATTTTGACAAAATCTCAGTTATTACAAAATTTGGTTGTTTTTTTCTAGATAATACATTAACATAAGTTAACCAAAAGAAGAAACAATGAATGAAGAGAGATGTTAGTAAACAAACAGATGGAGGAACCAATCAATGCCAGTAATGCGTCTTGTCTTTTGAAACTGGTAGATCACAGATATAGATATAAGAGACTAAATTAGTGATAGTAGTCCATAAATTCCTTATGCTTTAAGATGAAATTTGTATTGTTAAAAAAATGAAATAAAGTAATGTTATGAGAATGAAGTCTTATATTTAAGAAATACCAATATGCTGGATGGATGAATACAGTGTATATAAAATGTTTATGAACATAACCTTTATTTTTCCTCCATTTGAGTACAGTATCACAATTTTTGAACTCCTGTGTTGTCTTTCCTCAGCTGGAAGAAGGAAAACAGTATCAGTACACCCCACCCACCCAGCCACCCATACGCCCCCCATACCAGCAGGCCTGTCACCTCCGCAAAAACAACCTTCTATCCAGAGAGGACGCTCCGTCCACCAGTTCCAATCAGAATGAGGACGACACAGAACAACATGCTGAGTCCTCCTGATCTCTTTTACCGTTTAAAGGGACTGTAGACATTTATTTTAAGGACCATTCTGGTGTTTTGGGTAAAGCTTCTCTTCCAGTACAGAGAGCATGTTCATCTGAGCTGAAAAGCATGTTACCGTCCTCTGCAGGATACTTCTCTCAATCCAACGTTTTATAGTTCTATCTGATTTTATGGAAAGCATTTAGAGGCAGTATCTTTATCTCTGTAGAGAAGCAGAGGTTATTGACTGTTCAGTCAAGGGGAACTTCAAATGTTTTGGCTTCACTTTGGGGTGCTGTCTTGTTGTCCACCTTTTTAACCAGTCACTGAACCAGACAAAAGAGTATTTCACATTTTATATGAAGAAATAAAAGCAGAAGAAATAAGAGCACGGTTAAAACAATTTAACCGCATCATCTTTCATTTCTTAATTGTATTTCAACACTGTAAATGTGGATGTGGGAGATCAGTTTCTGGAGTTTGAAGGGAAAACGTCTCATTCTCGCCTGGTTTGGTTTCTTAGTTACTTGATAATTCAGAGTTTTTTTGTAGTATGTTTCATCTCATGATGCTCCAAATGTTTTCAATGGGTAATAAGTCAGGACTGCAGGCAAGCCAGTTTAGCACCTGGATTCTTCTACTACAGAGCCATGCTGTTGTATTATGGGTGCTATTGTTAGAAACCTGACAACAAGCAAACTTTATAAACTCTGTTTTTAGTGTTAGCTTAGTACCCACACAGTGAGCAGACTATCTGTTTAGTGCTACTGACAGCCTGGTGCTCTGAGACTTTCACTTTGTTGATAGACGCAATTTTGTACAGACCACTGCAGTGTGATTGCTGCATGTGGGTTAGAGTGAACATTATCACAGATTAACCCATGGCTCACTTGAGCTCTGATGTCCTTTTCTCTCCGACGGCCCAGCTCCACCCCACTATCACTACAGAATCAACAACAAAAAAATCACTTTCTTCAAGAAAAAGGACAGATTTTGCTTCTCACTGCTGAACTCGGTGTAGCGTTGTCATGGAGACATTACTGCAAACAGACTGATCGGGTCTTCTACTGATACTGAGAAATGACTTTAAAATCACATATTGTGATGTTGATAATCTCATTTTCAATTAATAAGTATCGATAGGTAAATATATATATTGATACGATTTTAATATCAATAATTAGGTCTTAACAGTGTTTTAAGGTTAAGATTTGTTTACTTGTCGAAGAGAGAAAATCCCAGACCGCACCACCAAAACCACTTCCTGGTTATCCTCCGTACGCCGTGACGTCATGGCGTTGAGATTCACACACAACCGCATTGTTGTTGGGGGAAGAGAAGCTCGGCCAGTTGCTGAGCTCTGCTACTTCCAACTGCTTTAAATCACTCATATCGATCAGTATTATTCCTGAGCAGCGTATTAAACCCAAAACCGGTCCCGTCGCCCTGGATACCTGTCGGTCACTACCAGGTTTGACTCGGTTCAGCTCGAGCCGCGGCGGCCGTTGGATGAGCGGACTGAATGTGGATTTAACTGCCGCTTCGCTCCACAGGCCGCGCCGCCATTGCTGTTGGATTTACACGCTAAATTCGTGAAAAAGCCGAGGTAAGTACGGTCTCACTTTGCCCGTGCATTGCTTATATCACGACCTGTATTATGGATTAGTTTAAACGCTTGTACAACACTTTCCACGTAAAAGAAAAGTGCATTTTTCTGTTGGAGACTGCTTCTTGTTGTGTTGGTCGCCATGTTTCCTCCCCCCTCAGCTTGGTGTAATGCTAGTACGCTAACGTTAGCACAGTTTGTGGACGGAGTGTCCTAACGCGTATTACGGTCGACCGGAGAGGTCTCTACCTGACAGGAGAACACCACCGGGTAGCCATCACTGATATCAGTCATGTTGTTAGTGTAGAACTTTGAAATGCGATGTGTTTACAGCGCAGATCAACGTTGGGGTTCTCTTGTGTCGGGCTAACGTTAGCCTCAGCTAATAGACACTGAGCGAGCAGAGGCTGCTGCTGCTGCGGGAAACGAAGGGTATTCAACAACAACCAGCTCTCTGCGGCTTCAGGAAGGCCCACTGAGTCGACCATAAGCTCGCTGTGGCCGGTGTGTAGGAGTGCCGCTGTCTCTGCATTTGTTTCATTCATGAAGTGGGTGTCCTCACAGAGTCTGCTTCAGTCAATCTTTGTTTATATAGCACCAAGTCACAACAAAGGTTATCTCAAGACGTTTTATATGTATATTAAAAAACCACAGCAGGCCTAGACTACTATTACGTTGTGTTATTGAAAAAGACCCAATATTAAGAAAAGCAGAAGTCTTAATACACCCACTATGAGTAGAGACTTCTGCAGCAGTTAGCAAGTTACAATGGAGAGGAAATGCGTCCCTTTAACAGACTGAAACCTCGAGCAGAACCAGACTCACGTTAGACAGACATCTGCCGAGAATGTGTTGGGGTATGAGGAATTAAGAGATGCATAAAATGATCGTTAATAACGTTGATGGTACAATATGATTGAAAGTAAGGGTGACACATGAAGGTGAGAGGGAAATGGGAGCTTTGTGTCAGCCCCCCTCTACAGTCTGAGCCCATAGCAGCATAACTTAAAAACTGCTTCAGATCTGAGCTAGCTCTAACTACCATATTTACACAAAAGGTGAGTTTTAAGCCTGAAGTAGAGATGTTTTCTGTCCCTTGGACCTCAAGGCCTCCACCCTTTGGCTGAGTTGCATCCATCAGCAGACTGAAAACACATTGATCTCATTTATTAAGCTGCACACAGAGACTCAGGGGCTTCACATGTAAAGCTGTTTGTTGATCCTCGTGCCCCATCTGTTCCTGTGAGGATACAACTGTAATTGCATTAACATCACTGTTTTCTTCTCAACCGTGGAGTGAATACATTTGATTCATCTGAAGTGTAGTGGAGAGATCTATAAACAAATGTACACTTGTCTGCTAACAAACCAGTAGTACAACAATAAATGAAAGAATGCTAATTGCTCAAAATACCAGACATTTCTAACATTTTCAAAAAGCGTTTAAGAAACACTGTTGGACAAAACACAGAAGCGTTTTAAAGATGAAACGGTGCTCACAAATATGTAGGAAATGATATCAAAGTACAAATAAATTAAGTGGTCAAAGTATGTGTAAAGCAGTTTTACATTTTAAATAAGTATGTGACAGCCATATGAGGCAGCTTATAGTTGCAATTTGACAGATAATTCATACAGGAGGCAGTTAGGGTTCTTGGAAGAATTTACATCAAGTAGAATTCACAGCTTGAAGAGTCTAAACAAGAAAGAAGAACCCAAAAGGTCAGAATCTGTTTGCTACAACTAGGCCTGTCACGATAATCAATAAATCAATTAACAGAACGATACATAAAAACGTCCTTGATAAGTTTGCCAGCCTCGATAAACTGACACGTGCATGCATGTTTGTTTTCCTCCTCTCTTTCAACCAAAGAGGCTGAATGAGAAGATAGCTCACTACGTCTATCTTTCCTAACATAGGGGTGCATAGGTTCTATAGCAGATTTAGCAGATTTATAGCGGAGTAAGCATCTGTCAAAAATGCGATCTTTGGGGTGAAGACGGGGCTGCTCGCGCGTACAGGGGTAAGGAGGAAACACACGGTAATATGAGTGATGGCACGAAAGATACGGTTCTTAAGCCGCCTGCTACAGTCCCAGTGTGGGAATATTTTGTTTTTTATCAGAATGAACTAAGTGTGAGCTCATGAACACCAACGAGCTGATATATCGCATTTCTTTGAAAATAGTGGCGACAAAGAAGAAGAGGGAGGTGCAGCGGAGCCTTGTTCTTTGACAATCAGCTCTTACTGAGGCTTTTGGTCTGCAAAGTAAATAGAAATAAAAGCGCCAAATGGTGGGCGTTCAAAGATAGCTACATTGCCAAAGAAATGCAGCCCTTCAATACGGTTGAAAGCAAGAAATGTTAAAAATGTTTGACAGACAGTACGGATTGACTGGGAAAAAGTACATGTTACAAACAATTCAGGAACTGTATAAACTCCTTTTTATTAATGCTATATATTTTTTTGTTTTTGTTTTTGTTTTGAAATTTTTTGTTTTTTCTTTAGCGATAGGGTCTATGTTTTATTGTTTTTGATTAGTATTAATTATTTTCATTGACATGTATTTTTTTCTAAAAGAAAGTCCATTTCATTTTCATTGTATTTTTTCTCTTTCTTGTTTGTTAAATTAATTATATTTTTTGTTTAATTTATTTTATTTAAAAGATCCTGACCTTTTAATTACAGTTAAATACTCTTAAGAAATTAAAGTTTCTTGCTTTTGATATGGTGTACCCACTTTATTATCCCATTTATCATAATTACATCAATGAAAAAATGGAAAAAAATCAAAATACTATTGACAATAATATCGTTTATAGGCCATAATATTTTGGAAAATTATCGTCTAGCAAAATTTGATATCATGACAGGCCTATGTTTGGACCTTCATCATCCTCACGTAGTTTATTTCCAAGCAACTAGAATAAATGCAGGCAGTTCTATGTTTTATCACAAATGTGTTTATTGATACATTTAGAGCAATTGGCAAGTTGAGGATAATTTTAAACCCATTTCAGTCGTATGTATTAATAAACTGTTTTGGTTTTAACACTATAAGTCTGATCTGAGCTATTTGAGCCAAACAATCAGCCTCCCAGATACATTGGCAAAGATTTGTTGGGGCAACAAAGATTCATAGCTGGAACTTGCAACATAAAACCAAAACTAGGTTTATGCTGCTCAGAGATGCAGAAAGCTCGGTGCATGCTTGAATGTTCAGCAGTTGACTAATCGATGGACATTTATTGATGACAACAGGAGACCCTGAAGGTCACAGTCAGATGTGCAGATGTGGAAAAGCCCATAGAAGTCATCAGTGTGATTGGACCATTTCATACTTTTTAGAAAAAGAATACATATCTCACACTGTTCCTGTGCGTGCTGCTTGTTAACAGATAAAATTAAAGACAAATGTTGTTGATCTTTAGTACTCGCTGCCTCATTACCTCACTGACACTGTTTTCTCTTTTCAGCGTCTGAACGGCTTCAAGATGAAGAAGAAAAGTCGACATCACCGCCCAGCAGTGCTGAAGAGAGATTCCTCTCCCATCAAGCCGTCGCCCAACAGGGAGACGCTGACGTACGCAGAGGCTCAGCGAATCGTTGAGCTGGAGGTGGACGGCCGTGTGCACCGGCTCAGCATCTACGACAAGCTGGATGTAATCACAGACGATGACCCCACGGCTCAAGAGATCATGGAGTGCAACAGCAACAAGGAGAACAACGAGAAGCCCCAGCAGGTCCTGGTGCGCTCTGTGCGCCTTAAAAACAACCAGCAGAAGAAGAACGCAGCGCTCACTGCGGCACACGGCGCCATCAGCACACACACCAGCGGCCTGTTAGAGCCAAAGGTTAGAACGGTTGAGTACAATCTGCCGGTGGTGCCGAAGAGACCTGCAGCGTATTATAAATACATGGAGAGGACGGAGGAGGAGCTGGACGAGGAGGTGGAGTACGACATGGACGAGGAGGACTACGCCTGGCTGGATCTAATCAACGAGAAGAGGAAGAGCGAGGGCGTCAGCCAGGTGTCGCACAACCTCTTTGAGTTTCTCATGGACCGCTTCGAGAAGGAGTCGTACCTGGCCACTCAGGGTCAGAGCGACCTGCAGTCTCTGGTGGATGAGGACGCTGTGTGTTGTATCTGTATGGATGGGGACGGGGCCGACAGCAATGTCATTCTCTTCTGTGACTCATGCAACATCGCCGTGCACCAGGAGTGCTACGGCGTGCCGTACATCCCCGAGGGTCAGTGGCTGTGCCGGCATTGCCTGCAGTGCCCGTCACGGCCCGCTGAGTGCGTCTTCTGTCCAAACCGGGGTGGCGCCCTTAAGAAGACCGACGACGACCGCTGGGGTCATGTAGCATGTGCTCTGTGGGTGCCTGAGGTCGGCTTCTCCGACACGGTTTTCATCGAGCCCATTGATGGTGTCCGTAATATTCCACCAGCTCGCTGGAAGCTCACCTGCTACCTCTGTAAGGAGAAAGGTGTCGGGGCTTGCATCCAGTGTGACAAAATCAACTGTTACACCGCCTTCCACGTCAGCTGTGCACAGAAGGCTGGCCTCTACATGAAGATGGAGCCCGTCAAAGAGGTCACGGCATCCGGAGCCTCCACCTTCTCTGTGAAGAAGACGTCTTACTGCTGCAGCCACACACCTGAGGGCTGCGACCGCCGGCCGCTCAACATCTACGAGGAGCCACATCCCAAAAACGGGGCCTGCCACAAGAGGACTGAAAAGAGGGGGAGGTCTCGAGCGAAGGGCTGGCAGAAGAAGAAGAGTAAGAAAGTGGAGCCAGAACCAGAACCTGAGGCTGAGACGCCGGCCAACTCTGGACCCAGTATCACTGTTTCAAGGTAGACTTGCAAAACAGAAGCGCTAAATGTTCATCTGTCATGAACTTAAGCTTTGATTTTGTAACTGTGTCTAAAAGCTTTGGGAAACCAACACAGTAACATCTATTCCTGTTTCTGTCAATCAGTTTCGACACCATCCTGAACCAAGTGGCTGTCCAGAGGAAGCGTGTCTTCGTTGAGCGGGTGTTTAGCTACTGGGTGCAGAAGAGGCAGTCAAGAAACAACGTGCCGCTGATCCGCCGACTGCAGGCCACGCCTCAGCCGCCCAAATCAAAGCCAGCGGTCAGTACAGATAGAAATAACAGAATCTCAAAAAAGCAGCATGTGATGATTTAAAGTCCTGACAGTCAATGTTGTTATCTACAGGATCGCATGGAGACCAATCAGGCGCTGAAGGAGCAGCTGAAGGAATGGCACCGCCTTCGTCACGACCTGGAGAGAGCTCGTCTGCTGCTGGAGCTCATAAGGAAGAGAGAAAAGCTGAAGAGGGAGGAGGTAGAGTCATGCTTCTGTAATCAAAGAACTAATCTGTTTTAAGTTATTTAACAATGATTCGGTTTTTATTTGCCTCATACACCCTATGCTGCATGTGCACTTGAGTGCAACTAGACAGCTAGCTAACAAGGATCCAAAACTCTCCAAAAAGCCTTTGCTTGAAACCAAATAAGTATAAAGCACTGACTGTTTTAAAGGAACATTCCTGATAACACAATGAAATCAACTTGTTCTTACATGCTCTAATTTCAGACAAATGGTCTCCAAGGCTTAGATAAGACGAAAAGACATATAACTCAGAGAAGAAATTAGCTTGGGGTAGATCAACATTCGTAGAATGGAGCAAAAACAAAATACAAGCTCACAGATACGTCAGAGATCATTTATAGAAAAGAGTGCGTTAAGAGTGCTCACTACGACAAAACTTAAGAAAACCAAAACATAAACAAATATAGAGGAGCCACTCTGGCACTTATTTCCAAACTTAACTGAAAACTGCTTTCAAAGTCAGCACACGCCCAAAATCACATTTTTTTGCGTAACTGATCTGTTGTTGTCCTGTGTGTCCTCTCACCAGATGAAGCTGCAGCAATCAGTGCTGGAGGTCCAGCTGACTCCGTTCACTATTCTGCTGAGAGCTGTGCTCCAGCAGCTGCAGGAGAAGGACCAGTACAGCATCTTTGCTCAGCCTGTCAACGTCAAGGAGGTCTGTCAGTCAGTTTGTAGCGCGTGCCCTGAAAAGTGAGTTCCTGTTGACTCTGCCTCTTCTAACCAGCCTCCTCTGTCTCCTGCAGGTCCCTGACTACCTGGACCACATTAAAAACCCCATGGACTTCTCCACCATGAGGCAACGCATCGACGCCCACGACTACAGGAGCCTGGATGAGTTTGAGGGGGACTTCAACCTCATCATCGCCAACTGTTTGTCCTATAACGCCAAGGATAATTTCTTCCATAAAGCAGGTCAGCGGATGCTGGACCATGGAGGAGTGATCCTCCGCAGGGCCCGCAGAGAGGCAGACCGGATCGGCTTCGACTTCCCCAGCGGGATTCATCTGCCAGAAGCCCCAAAGCTGGAGCCTCAGCCCCCGTTCACCTGGGAGGATGGTAAGAGTCGACTGTCAGTCAGAATAGGTTTGATGTAATGAGGAAGGGGGTCGTTGTGATGATGTAATTTGACCTTCTGTCTCTCACAGTGGACCGCATCCTGAGCCCCTCCTACCGGCAGAAGACCCCGCTGGAGGATCAGCTGAAGGAGCTCCTGGAGAAGCTGGACCTGAGCACGGCCATGAAGCACAGCCCGTCTCGCAGTAAGAGGCTCAAACTGCTCAAGAAGACCATCATGGAGGTCCGCAGCGAGATCAGCCTGAAGAAGTCCCTCCCCAAGCAGACTGCTGCCCCCTCAGAGCCCAGCTCAGTCCCCACAGAGCCCAGCTCAGCCTCCACAGAGCCAGAGGAGAAACCACTACCAGAGCCTCCGGCAGAGAATCAGACGCCACACGAGGAGGAGGAGGAAGAGGCAGCATCACCTTCCCCAGCGTTTGAGCTCCTGACCTCTCTATCAGCACTCGACACCTCGCCCAGCGACCCTGCGTCTCCGAAGACCTGCAAACCCAGCGTGGACCATGTTCCCATGGAGCTCGACGGCGACAAAGACACTTCTACCTCAGTGCTCCCTTCAGACCCCCTGAACGGGCACATCCTTGACCCACCGCTCCTCAACGGGAACCTCCACACGGAAGCTTCCAGCGCCTGCAATCGACGGACCAACAACCTGTTTCGCAAGTCCAAAAGCGCCAGCCCACAGAAACCATCCAAGAACCGAGACGGCGCTGCTTCACCGACATCACCCTTGGGTGCAAAAACCTTCCTGTCTGTGGTCATCCCCCGTTTGGAGACGCTGCTGCTTCCAAAGAAGAGGAAACGCAGCTGTAGTGCTGACAACGAGGACGAGGAGGAGTCGCCGATTAAACGCCTCGGCACAGGTGCCTGGTCTGATTCTGAACTCAAACACTCCTCGGCAAAACTCAAATGTTCTGTTTGGAGAGTAACAGCAGTTTTTATTTTTCAGGTATTGCAAATGGTTTTGTGGTTGAAGAGGAGGAAGAGGAGGAGGACGTCTCTCCGTCTCCTCGCCTGCTGGAGCCTCGTCGGCGCTGTGCCTCTGAATCGAGCATCTCCTCCAGCGGAAGCATCCTCTGCAGCACCAGGTGAGATCGAGAGGAGAGTCAGAGCGTTTCCTTGGTAGCTACAAGGGCTGGGACCATATGCTGTTCTCGTGATTTGATTCTATTACAGTTTTCTTCTTCGATATTTATGATTTTTGTGATTTTTAGTTTGCTTTTTTTAACACCAGACCATGTGAAAAAATTAAATGATGATGTCTATAGACTATATCAGGAGCCATATTTTCCCATAAAATGCACATCACGAGTCAGAGAGAAACATTTCACCCTCTGCTGGAGAAATGTGGTAACGTTTTTCAAGACTGAAATTAAGAATTTGAATTTAAAAAAACATTGACAAAGAATCGCAATTTTGATATTGACATACAAAACTCACGATACATTGATTTTAGATTTTTTCCTCCCATCCCTAGTAGCTACACACTATTGTTTCACTCTTCACCTCACCAACTTTTGTCCCTTGTCGTCTTTTCCTCTTCGTCAGCACTGTTACCGTGTCCAAAAGTGGGAAAGGTCGGCCGGCAGCTCGACGGAGCACAGTGGATGACAAAAGCACTCTGATGGCCTGCATCGAGAACGGCGAGTTCACCGCTGCGGCCAAGATCTCTACAGGTTAGCAGAGCATGTGTCCTCGCAGTGCCATCTACTGACCATGCATGGACATTACAAACTGAACTGGTCAAATTCACAGTTTATAAACACATTCATTATTCTGATCTTAAAGTGATACTCCGGGATGGAACGAGTTGGGTCCTATCACAAGGTTTAGGGCAGAAATTACCCCTACAGCAGTGTTTTTGTACAGCAGAAGCCCAGGTTGCACGCACCAAAAACCACTCCCAGCTCCTCTGCAGGTTTCCTCTGCACTCAGAAGGCGCCATATTTTACTTGACCAAAAACACAAATAAATGGACCCCCACCGAAAAAATCTGATATGTGTCTGCATTCAGGCTTTATTTAGAGAATTTTCAGCGCGTCACTTTCACACAAAAACACAGCTAAACAAGGCTCTAGTTCTCATCGTGTCTCTTAGTCCTGGCAGACTACCTGCGTTTGTTTACATCTGGCACGCCGATCACTAAGCGGAAAGCGCCTCGTAGCCAGCTTTGGCTCTGCAGCGGAGGTAGCGCCGTTTTACGACACAATGAGAACTAGAGCCTTTTTTAGCGGTGTTTTTGTGTGAAAGTAATGCGCTGAAAATTCTCTAAATAAAGCCTCAATGCAGACTGATATCAGATTTTTTCGGTGGGAGTGGATTTATTTGTGTTTTTGGTGAAGTAAAATATGGCTCCGTCTGAGTGCAGAGGAAACCGGCAGAGGAGCAGGGAGGGGGTGTTTGGTGCGAGCGCTCTGGGCTTCTGCTGCACAAAAACACTGCTGTAGGGGTAATTTCTGCCCTAAACCTTGTGATAGGACCCAACTTGTTCCATCCCGGAGTATCACTTTAATCTGAATGGACGAAATGAAGAAAATAAAGTAACTCATTTGAAAGTGTAAACAAACAGGAGAACCCTGAACATGTTTATAATAAGGTGATAAACTCAGGCTGAAGGCTTCATACACACATTAACCTGAGCCTCATCCAGATTCTTGAACATTTGTGCGAGTCGTGTCCCCTTCCTGCTCTCTCCAGAGTTACTAACCCCAGCTTTAACCCTTATCTGTGTGTGTCTGAGTGTGTGTGTGTCAGCTCCTCTCTGTGCAGACTGGTTGTGCTCTGTGTCCGTTGCTGTGAACACTTCATAACGTGCTTGTTGTTGTTTCTGTAGAGGTGTGGAAGCCCCCCGCTGCTTCTCCATTTGTTCTGGAGCCTCTTAAACTAGTTTGGGCTAAATGTAGTGGATATCCCTCCTACCCCGCCCTGGTGAGTGAGTGTCAGTGCTCTCTGTGTCTCATTTCCCATCTGCCCCTCTGCCATTGTGCGTGCCGTAGCTCGTGATTTGTGCTCACAGCCATGCAGCAGCTGTCAGCTGGCCGATCGTGGACCGCTCGGTGTGACTGTGTGTGTGAGTGGAGTCGGCCGCGTCGCTCAGAGTGACTCGGCTGGACTCGGCCTGGCATGCTTGTGTCTCTGAGTGCAGGCTTCCTCTCTAGGCTGCTGCCGCCCGGATGTTCTCCGTCTCGCCTCTGAGCGGTCGCAGGTTCACTCAGTCTCCACCTCTCTGTGTGCGTTCCCTGTCTTCGCAGATCATGGACCCCAGAGCTCGGAGGACGCCGTGCCAGCACAAAGGGGTGGATCTTCCCCAGCCGCCGCAGGACGTTCTCAGGGCCGGAGAGCGGATGCAGTTCAGGTCCGACGAGAAACTCTTCCTCGTCCACTTCTTCGACAGCAGACGCAGCTGGTGAGGAGATCACGAAGTCATCCAGAATAAAGCTCAGTGGTTTAATCCAAAGCTGAGTCCAATGCTTATCTTTGTCCCTTTCGGGCTCTTCATCACTCTCTTTTTGACCCTTTTCCACCATCCTATCCTCTCAACCAAAACAAGGGCCCAAAAAATCATCTTCAAATAAAAAAACTGGGGGAGCTGGTGTGGCTTACTGTTTTAGTTCCTGTGTCCCACAAGGTCAGCTCTTGAGCTTGTTCCTGCCTGTCACACCCCGCTGTCACCCTGTTTCCTCCTCGATCCACAGTCATTGCCTCTACTAAAAAAGCGCAAAAAAACAGAAAAATTATTTAAGAAAATGAAATAAAAAAAAATCCTGTTCACTTTTGACTTTAGTGGGATTGCCACCCTTTTTTTTTCTCCTTAATTAAAAGATAATATATATTCAGGAGCAGATTTAACAAAAATACACTAACTTTTACTGCAGGTAAGGTTTTAACTCAACTGTTAAATCTGTATCACATTTCTTACATGAAGCATGCTGCCTGAAGCGCTTTGATAAAGAACAGATTGAGAAAATACCAGAAATGAAATTTGTGAAATAATTAGGAGTGGGTAATAATATGATGAATTGATGCATCCCAATATTTCCTCAGCCAATTCAATATTGGTTCAGCAAATCTTTGCCAGCTGCTTCAGCTTTAAAGTCTGACGTTTGGGTTGTTTTGTTGTACTAAAACACAAGGTGACCACATATGTTCACATGGCATGAAAATCAAAAATCAAAGTGTTTACATCAATATCAAATCCCATCAATATTGATTTGTAAGGTTCTGAGCAATGCCCAAGAAATAATAAAAGACTAAAACAAGAAAGAAATTTTTTTTAAGGGGGAAAAATTAGAAGAAAGATCAGATAAATGTAAAAACAATAGATATGATAAAATAGTCCAAGAAGGAAAGTGGTCACTCCAGTTTAAAGACAGATTTTAAGGGATGGCCTTAAGATCACAGAGTTCAACAGTTTTTTGGGGAAAAAAAGAAAATGTTTCATATTTTAATTGAGTTTGAAAAGATTTTCCCAAGTCGTCTTATAAAAAAGTGTCACTGAAGCTTTCTGCTTCACTTCACTGGTCACTACAGCAGCTGCCTCACAGCAAGAAGGTTGGTACGTAACTTCCCTGGCGTATGAGGTTACCCATGGCGCCCTCCCAGCCCAAAAACATACTGATCAGGTTGATTGGTGGTTATGCTAAAATTTCCTGTAGGTTTGAAAGGAACGTTTCACCCAATGACAGCTGGGATCAGCTCCAGCCCCCTGTGCCCCAGAAAGGGAAAAGTGGTAAAGATAATTAATGGATGTATCACTCTAAGTATTCCCCCAGGAGCCAGGAATAGTTTAAAGCAGACACAAAATTAAATTTTCTCTCTTTCTCTGTCTGTCTTTTTCTCTCTCCAGGCAATGGCTTCCTAAATCCAAGATGGCGCCCTTCGGGATCAACCAGACGCTGGACACAATTAAGCTAAAGGAGGCTCGCTGCTCCTCTGTCCGAAAAGCTGTGCAGCTCGCCTACGACCGAGCTATGAACCACCTGAACCGTGTCGGCAGTGAGCAGGAGCTGAGCGCAGACCTCGCTGCTGCAGATTAAACTCTTCCTCATCCTCCTCCTCCTCCTCCTCCCTCATCATCTGTCTCTCCTCTTTGTCCTTTCAGCCTTTTGTTTCAATCACAGCAGAGATGCTCAGGCTCTGCCTCATACGCACAACAAACACACACTCATTATGTTTACCGTATCCTGCTAACTGGATCCATGCCTCCTCCCCCTCCTCATGTTGACCCCTCTGTCTGAAATACTGTAGCTTGTGACGGCCATCTTGTTTTGTCAAAGTGCTATGCAACGAAAACTGCTCGGTTATCGGGTGCAAGAAGCCGGAGAAAAAAATCAAACCTGGGCTATGAGGACCGAAACATCAGGGGTCTAAACCTGTTGAATGTGTCAGAGTTTGACCTCTGACCTCTTTAAATGTGCTGCAAGACTGCTGCGACAGTCTCACTGCCACCAAAATGTCCATCAGCGTGCAGCAGTGCGGCTGCAGCAGCTCCTGTAAATATCCTGTACAAGGCCTGACACTAATTTATTCACTCCCTCAGTCTGTTTGGTACATGGTGTTCACATATTTATACAGCCGAGGTGATAATCCACATCCTCGCTGGCACTGACGCTGTCGGCCTTTCTGCTGGTGCTATCTCTACACGGAGAAAAAACAAACATGCATACTGTAACAAACGTTTTTATTTCAGCTCATTTTTTACGGTTTTTGTAAGTTATTGAGTTCTCAAGCTTCACGTTATCTCGTCTTTGGCATTAATTTTTTTGTGTGTTTGCATCTGTTTTTTTTTTTTTTTACTGAATGTTTTTACTGGACTACTTCTACATTTTTTTGTTTGTACATATTTATATAAAATCTATATAGATGCTCTCAAAAAGTTTAAAAATGCCGAAAGTGCATCATTCACACCGAAACCAAAAAAAATCTGCTGCCCACAAGGTTCCCACTAATGTGTTTTACAGATGTTTTCAGCCTTTCTGTTTGCGTGCTGTGATGAGTTTGAGTCTCCAGTCATCTTTTCACCTGAACTGAACTGAGCTCCAGTCAGCTGTAGGAGAGAAGAGAATGTGCCTGTACTAATTTATTGTAAAGCAGAAAATGTATATGCATTACTTTATAGAGAGAGTATTGTAAGAAAATACTACGGGCACACGAGGAGCCACATGTAGAGGCGCCTCTTCTTCTGTTGTTTTGTGACTTCTTTTTTTATTCTTTGGATCAATAGCATTAAATCTGAGAGGTGAGGTGATAGTGTTTGATGTTTTATTTTGGTGGGATAGGGATGGGTAGACTTCCTGTTTTGTTTGGCCCCTCTGGATGTGGATGTTGTGTGTGTAAATAGATTTGGTACTTTAGCTGATTCTCTGGGAAAAGAACCACAGTTATAGCCAACGGGAGCCGACCAGCCGACAGCAGGCCGGTGGGATTTTTATACTAAAACACTGAAAAATTAAAATATGTTATTGAATCACCAAAACACATGTCTCCGCTCTTTTTTCACTTTCAATTTAGGTTTGATTTTTTTCATTGTTTATCTGTAAAATGTGAATTTTACATTCTTTATATACCATAATATTTTTATATGACTTAATTTCTTGTAGTTTATCATTTTATTGCTCACCCTTATTTTGAAAACAAATACAAAAAAAACTGTCTAAGCTTAGTTTTCATTTTCTTTTAACTTTTTCCTTCTTCTCAACTTATCTTAATGATTTGTAAACTTTGGAATGGATAAATATGACTAATGTTTCTTATGCTTTACAACCTAATCGATACGTAAATGGACTTAATGTATTCAGATTAAGATAGAAAAGAAAAAATGTCAAATAAATTGAAGTGCATCTGAGCTCCTATATAAAGATAAACAGAAACTTTATGGGGAGCAAGTGTGAATGCCAAGAAATGCTCATTAAAAAATATGAAGCCAATTTTCTTTTATTTTTCAGCTTGAAATGCCAAGCTCTGTCGTTGAAGCCAAAATTCTGAGAAAAAAAGTCAGAATTCTGCATTTTTTTCATCCTAAAAGTTTTCGTCAATCACCACAGTTCATAGGAAAAAAAGTCAATATTAACTTAAATCTCAATATTGTCAGAAAAATATTTTCTGGCTTTAAATGTCAGAATTAAAAAAAAAATGTCAGGATTTAAAATGAAAAAAAAATCCATCACCTCCAACAATACTTCAGTGGCCACATTCCTTTTCATATAAAATCTAAAAACGGCCTGAATGGAAACACTGAGGAGGGGGTTGCCTTCAATATTAATATTTCTTTACAATAGCATATTTTATCATCTGTTATTGTAAAAAAAAAATGAAAAATATGGGTTATATCTTATATAAAACAATGCAGAACAAACAAATAAACAAAAAAAACTGTTTCATCTGTTAAGAATCCCTCAGGATGACTTAGCCAGGAAACACAGCAATATGTGCACATCATTTCTTTTTTATATATACTTTATTTTTATTATTTCATAACAATTACACAACAGATGAAAGAAGGAAGCAAATGCTAAATAACATAAATTATACATATATATGTTTATCCATACATATATCCATACTCGCACAAGCATTGGTGCATCTATCGTGCACATACACAAACAAACATACCCATGGACACACTTATGCACATGCATATGATCACATTCACAAAGCTACACATGCATTAGTACAAACAAAAAGGAGAATATGGGGTTGTGCTATGCAATGGTGCAAATCTCTAGTTCTTTGGTGTCCAAGAAAGATTTTTACATTCTCCTATCAGTCCAGGGATTTACAAGGTGGGAAGAAGATGGTTGTTTGCTACAATGAAAGGCTAGAAACAAAATAAAAAAATTAACAGAACAATATCGTTACATACTCACAAAGGGTTTCCAATTTTTTGCACATTATTTCTAACGTTTTTGTTTTTTTATATATTTTTATTAGTATTGGCCTGTTAGTGTTTCCAGGGGGGGTTTCCAGTCTCTGGCAGTGTTATTGTGGAGTTCTTGGGCTGTCAGACCTACTGGACTACAGGAAGGACCTTCAGAATCTCCTTTTATTACCTCTACCTGTCTGTGTTTAATTAACCCTTGTTGCTGAGTATTTCATTCACTTTCACAACCATAAAAAAATCCTCATGGGAGTTTATTTAGGGATAAACTCAGAGTTTTCACTTTTAAGTGAAAAGGTGAGTACAGACTTTTACCAAAGTTAGTTTTGGGGTAGTGTAAACCAGACATGAACAAACTTATTTATTTATTTATTTTGGTCAGAAAGTGAATCTTACATAACTAAACAAAGATGCACATAGAAAAAACAAACAAAACAAAGAAACACTTTAACATACCCACACAGAGTCTAAACACTTTGCGCCAACTAATCTGAATAATTTGAAGTCTTGCCACCAACATTCCTGCACTTTACATCCCGACCACTGGGTGGAGCTGTTGTTCTTTCAGAACATGAACCGTCTTCACTGGGCAGATGCAGCGGACACGTTTTGTTGTTTTCTGTATCTTTGAGATAACCAGGTTTTTATTGACAGCAGAGACAGTGGGCAGGTCTCTCTCTGGAGTTGATCTGCTGATGTTCTACCTGCCTCTGAGGTTCATTATCATCCCGATGTAACAAATGTTCCCCCAGGTGGCACGCTCCTTTCAGCCTGCATCAGGTTAGCTTTGGGATTTCATGTTTCTCTCCCCTCATTTCATCCTCACAGGCCTCTCAGAGTCTGCTGCAGAGACTCGTCCCCTCAGCAGCAGGACGCTGTCACCATCCCTGCTGCTTCAGATGCAGGAGGTTGTTTTCAACGCGTGTGGTGTATTGCTCAGTCTGAAGACACAGATTTGGTTTTATTAGACTGCAGAATTTTCTTCTTCGGTCTTCAAAGTGTGGCGGTTAGTCATCTTTAAACAGATATCTAGGGAGTTTTCTCTCTCAGAGTTAGTATCGCCTCAAACTGTGACTGAGGCGAAACACCGCAAGCACGTCTTTGTTTCCAGGGTCGGATGTTTATCAGCGTAAAATCTTTCTGATTTAATGCTTTTAGCAAACTTTCAAAGGGGCTTATGTTCTCAACTTTGTCTTTTTGAATATCATTATGAGTGATGATAATGGTTTAACCAACTCTGTCTACAACAAGATGACCCCAGGATGTGACTGACTTAGTTTAATAACTCCTAAACAATGGTCTTCTTTGAGCCTGATAGTGTAAGTGTGTCTCTGTTAGTTCCCGGTGTTCTGGCTTAGAAAGTAACCCTGTAAACTGGAGACCTTCAGCTGAACATTTCAGTGGATATCCAGTTTCTATGAACTGTTGAAACACAGGAGGAGTCTTAGTTTAGCTTTATATGTGCCTAATGTCCTCTTCAGATTAGTATTTGTTGATGGTTTAAAGCTGTTGGAGAAGGGTGCATCCCGCAGAAAGGGTGCGTCTCAATGCGTTAACTTCATGCTTCCTCCGTCCTATCTCCTCCATCGGAAGTACTTTCCCAGTCGCCATTTTGAAGACTGTCCCAAAGCGATAATTGCGCTCAGAGGAGAGAGGAGAGAGGATGGAGGAGACTGATCGGAGGAGCTATTATCGAGGAGACACAAGAGCCGGCTTTGCGGAAGTCTTTTCACTGACTGACACGCCCCCATATGGAATATCACTCTCTGATTGGACGCTGCAGCGGCTCAGACTTCACATTAAACTTCACAAACACATCAGAGTTTAATGAAAGAAAAGACGAGCTGAGGACAGGCACAGAGGATCGTTCAGACACTCATCATAAATCTGGTAATTGAGTGTTCTCTGTGAGTTTAAAGCACAAAACACTGAACACAACCATCATCAAATCAATATAACAGAAGATTAATACAGAAAACTGGCTGATAAATAATATCTTCCTGAGACACAATAAACTGGGTTATATTAATAAGCTTCACAGAGTTCACGATCAGATGGGCTCTAGATAAAGGCTAAATAATTCATAAGTTATCTCACAATTACGCATTTTACCGGTAAAGTGATCCTTGAGCTTCTAAACAGCACACAGAATAAACAGAGAGCAGGTTTTCTTCATGGTAACGTGTTTGTTTAACTGGTTAAAGAAACAGACAAATCTCTGTTACTGTTTCTGTTTGATCAGTTATTACAGCGCACATGCCCTGACGCATAAACAGCTGTTAGAGCTGACTGACAGATGATCCAGAGGTGATCAGCTGATGCTGTCATCAATGAAACACGTCACTTCATGTGACGTTCTGAAGGAGAGGATGTCCCATTCCTCTAAAAACGAATCTCCTCCATCCTCTCTCCTCTCTTCATTTCCTTGCATTTCTCCCATGCATCTCTGGTGGGAGGGACTAAGACGCAAGTGAACGACGCATGTGGAGGAAGGAAGGATGGAACTTTGGAGCTTTGAGACGCACCCAAAGTTGTCAATCAACAGACTTGTTCTTCAAGATGCTATGAGGAGGGTCTGTTTTAATTGGACTCCCTCGCCACCTTGTGGCCTGGAGTCTCCGCACACTGTCGTAAATTACTTTTAGTGAGGAGTGTGTTTGTTTTGGAGTTAAATGGAGATCAGGTTGAAACAAATTTTCTTTGCTCAAGACAACTTTTTACTGGAAACAACGCGCTGAGGTAAGGTATTTATCAGCACAGTTATGTAGCGCTACAGTTTGAAACGTAACATCAAGCAAACGTAGCAGCCCACAATATGTTATCCCGCTGCTCTGACGTATCTGTTGGCTAACATGACAACAAGTAAACACTGTCAGTTTGTTTGTAGTTTAGGAGCCGTTTCAATTTAGCGCAGCTGGCATTCTGGTGCTCTAAGACAGTGTTTCCTTAAACTTTTTTTCAGGTGACCTGCATTTTTGGGGAAATAAGCCACGGGGACCCAATCCAAAATATGTCATCTATATATCAACTGACAGGATATAAAAGAGTTCTTTAAACGTGTTTCTGCATCATCTTACATCTTTTGTTCCAGCTAACAGGCCTAACATATTTGATGAATGCATTACAACTTTGTAGGGCTTACACTCCGAAAGTACTTACATTTTTACTGTGATGGGTTATCCTGCTTGCTTTTCAGAATTATATCCCAGTTATGTGATATTCAGAACAAGATATCAAGATGCAACAGCATCTGTCCATACCTCTTTTTCAGCCTGATGTCACTGCACAGCTGTAACAAGCTGTAACAGCCCGTTTCTGCAGCTGGTGCCCGTCCAAGATCCAGCAGTGACTTTGGACTTTCAAACTCAAAGAGGTTTTCTTCTGGAAACGAATGATCAAAGTAATCACTGGGTCAGCTCTTTCAATGTGTGATGGTGACACAGTGACAGCGTTTTACCCTGAGGGCTGTAAAACATTAGGAAACATATGGTGGTTTAGCTTTGGTTGTTTGAGTAGCGCCAGCTCATGGCTTCAGACATTTTTAAAGCAGTGACATGTTTCCACTTACGGTAAACATTGTGGGGATTACCCTTCTCAATGAAAATATAACCAGCTACAACAGTGTGAGGAGCCAATCACCAGTTAACAAATCGAGGGGAGAGGAGACTTCTTCTGGTTAAGGAAAGCATGAATTTCATGTAAACATTTTGAAAACTAATTTGGCGACCCGTAAAAATTCTCTGGTGACCCACCTTTGGGTCAGGACCCAGACTTTGGGAATGACTGCTCTAAGACATGACCATAATGTGTAATGCTAGTAAATCCTGGTTATGTCCTGCCAGTCATCTACCGAGCAGAGCTAGCGTAACCTCACTCTTCATTTTATTGATAGACTCTCAAGTTTGAACAGACCACTGCAGAATAACTGCTGACTGTGGGTTGGAGTCAACATTAGCACCAACAGTTTAGCCCCTGTGTTAAAGAGTTATGGAGCCCGAGCTAAAGGCTAATTAGCCTTTAGCCTGGGCTGTATAACTCTCCCTTTTATCTTTCTTCTGCTCTTCTGTCCTTTTTCTGTCTGACAGTTAGGCTCCTGTGTCCACCATCACTACAAAATTAATCACAGAAATTGTTTTAAGCAGAGAAAAACACAGACTTGTCTTTTATCTCTTCTCACTACTAAACTTCATCAGTCAGTGTGGTGTTGTCATAAAGACCTAGACGTGCCGTAAAATCAATCTGGTCCTGCTTGACCCGACCTGGAAGCTAAGAAGTAGCAATTTAAAACAACCTGTAACCAGTAATATTGGCTCTGATAATCTCAATTTAAAGTGTGGATTACAATCAGGCATAAATCTAGTAGGGAAACTTTTTCAAGATCACTTTCAAACTCCTCACAGCCCCTTCTTGTCATGGTGACAGGAAAGCAATTCGGTGTTTGAAGCTGGTTGAATCAGCTTCAAGCAGTGATAACTTAGCCACTAACACTTGTCTCCTTTCAAGTGTCAGAAAATCCGACTGAAGAGCAACAAAACATGTTTGAAACCAGCACAAGCTGAATATCCTCCAATATAACAAACTGTGGTGCTACACATCACTGCCTGATTTGTATATTTACCTGTGTCTTCAGCCCATGGTGGAAATGTAAACAAGAACCAAACAGTTCCTGGACCTCCTGTTGAAAAAATAAAACCAAAACACAACATCATAAGTTGAATTTTCCACCGGTTGGCTTGTTTGGAAAAACTCTCTGAACCATTGCGTCACTTTCACTACAGACTTCTTCTTTTACACCAGTCTACTGATGCAGTTTTCAAACTACAAACGTGTCTGTGCGCTCTCCAGAACTTGTGCCAGTCATTACAGAAGCCTTCACGTAAAGAGAGCAGCAAAAAGGCAGACAGAAGTGTAAGAGGCAAAGGGTCAGACTGGAGCTCGGCACGACAAAAGAAAATGAAACAGAGCTGTGGGTTTTTTTCTGCTGAGCTCTTTCCCTCTTGTCACTCATATTTTTATACTTCATGCACAGCCGGAGACTCTGAACCACTAAAGCTTGACATTAAAACATGAATTCAGCATGGTTTTAAGACCCCCTCGAAAGTCGTTGCTAACAGCTCGAGACACTAAGTGAGAGAGAAATCGACCAATAAGATCGTGTCCTTCCCTTCATTCAGTTAAAAAAAGGCGCTTCCTGTCTGTGTTTCTGTGTCCCTGTAGGTCCTTCACTCATCATGTGAATCTCCCCAATTCCTCTGAATATCTTACCCATGACTCATCATTTCCTGCTAATTAGCTGCAGATATTTTGAGCGTCCTGAGCTCGGCGGCCGGCTCAGCCACACACACGCGCACACACACACACCCACACACACACACACTCTCCGGGTCTCTGGGGGTTAAAATGTCTTTGAAGTTGGAGATAATTACCCATGCAAGCGGGTAATTAACAGTGTCCAGCTCATAAATAAACACATTTCCTCTGCACACACACCATTAATGCAGCAGACGCCTCTGCAGCAGAGTCCGTCAGAGTCTGCAGGAATCCAGAACACAGCCACACAAGTCGGCCCTGCTCAGATCGCTTCAAATGATGACATCAAAGACCAATTATTACAAAATATTGGCTCTAAAACATCTTTAAAGAGGGGACATCACGCTTTTCCATATTTTAAGCATAGATTTTAAGTCAGGATACTGAGCGATCAGATGAAATGTGTAAAGATTTTCAAACCTCTACATACTCACTAGCTGTAGAAATCCTTGAATCTTTTCCAAAATAGCATAAGATCTTAGTGAGATCTTCATGAGATTCATGAGACTTGCACAAACAAGGATCTCCTGGATACATTGGAGGGGCAGGCCTCAAACACCGAGGAGCTCCCCCCCTACAGAAGGCTGAAATTAGAGTTTTCTGAAACACCAGAGTGAGAAAAAGAGGGATTTTGAGGGCCGGAATAAAGAGTGAAAAAAATCATCACCCCCTCTCTAAGTAAAAACATTGACTGTCCATCTTCGTTGGGACAGAAGCTGGTGGTTTAATAACATGTTTGCATGTTTCAGGAAACTAATCAGCGCTCTGTTTCCAGCTCTCTGTCGTCTCCGTCCTCGTGAATATTCAGCAGCCTCGTGTCACCTTTCATGTTTTGATGTTATTAGCGCAAGAGGTCTCTCTGCTGTTCAAACAACAATGGAGGAGTAATTACACAGCAATTATGGCTTTCTAATGGAAAGAAAGCACACGCTCTCAGCCCGCCTTCAACGCACGTTAATCGCTAAGAGTAAACTGAAAAGGTTTGAGTTTGAGAACGTCCACCGCCTCGAGGACCTGCAGGACGGTGAGAAAGAGTGTTTGTATTTATGAGGGTTTACTTTATTTTTAAGATGTTCCCTAATCCTGGGGCCTCAGAGATGGAGAGATTGAAAGAGACTAAAACAAAGAACAGAGGGAACAGTGACTAGATATTGAAGGTTTTTTTAAGAATTATAACAAAAAATCAGTAAAAGTGAAGTCAGAACCTTTAATCCTTCTTATATCTTTTTATATACATCATGTGCACATAATCTAGGATGCATACAACTTAAAATGTCACAGTAACAAACCCATAAAATAATGCGGAAGTTTTCATACGAGGCGTTATTGCTCTGAAATAAACTGTGGGGTTTTCTCTGCTTTTGGAGCCAACCCCTAGTGGCCATTGTAGGAGTTGCAGTGATTTTACAGTTTTGTTTTTCTTCGTCTGTCCTGCTCCCTGTAACCCAGCTTACTATTATTGCCTTAGGCCTCTTTTCTCATGACATTTCACTCGGAAATGCAAAGAATGCAGTAAATAAAAATCTGTGTTTGCAATGTAGTATGCATACCAGGCCTGTAGTTTGCGATATCACTGCAGACTGTAAGTGAAGTCGCCTCAAAAACTGCTCCCCCTGGTGACTGGCTGCAGTATAGGTCAACATATCTGTCTCCCCATTCATTCCAGATGGGCTGTGGTCAGACTTTAGAAAATTAATACACTTTGTAGAAATGTTTTTCGCATCCAATTATTGTATTAATTTGAAGATATCATTTGGCTGCCTTGTATTCAAGTCCTCTTTTTTCTGAAAAGTTTCATTTTCATTAGTTTTAAGAGGTTAAAAACAAGGCTAAAAGTCACATTTAATGATGATTGACAGCTGCTGTTCTTGTGTACTTTTTGGGGGGATTGTAAAATATGTCGGGAGGGAGAGCTGAAAAGAAATTAGACTTACAAAGGACTCGACCACTGCTGCCAATGGTGGTGCCTGTGACGGGGGTATTTTGGCTTCAAAACCGTTCAATGGTAAATGGTGAAGCCACACTGTCCACTCTATATACAGACTGTGGTCTTCGCCAAGGGTCAACACCTGGTTTAGAAAAATGAAGCCTATGTCGAGTTGTTAAAGTTGCTCATTGAGGATCTGCTTGAGGCTGGCTGCAGCAAGACCAGAATTCACGTCAAAAAGCCCAAAAAACAGACAAAAGCATATTTACAGCCTGGGTCAAAAAGCAGGTTGGGTCTAAAACACTGATTTTGCTATCAGCACACACTGTACACTTGGTTAACCGTACTGTTGCTGTAACTGTTTGAAAGGAAGCTCAAAACCGGGTCATATCCAGTGTGGCTGCGTCCGCAGATTGGCTTCATTTGGCTGTATCAGGTGCAGACAGTGACGTTGTGGAGACTGTCCATGTTTTATACAGTCTTTGGTCTTTGCTGATAACAGAAAAGGTGCAACGACTGCACATTATGTTGAAAGGCAATCAGCAAATTCAGCAGATTCTTTTTTGTTGAATAAAGAGATTATGTGTTGCAGTTTTTTTGTGCATGTGTCTGACTTTTACTGGGTGAAACCAAAGACAGATTTTCTGCCAGGATTGTTGAGTCTCTGTTTTTGTTTTGATGATACTTTGAGGAGAGTATCTCACCTGGCCAAGCCTAAGGAAAGTATCCTCTACAAATCACGTGGAGTTGGTAACCGAAAAAAGTTAATCAAAATACTGAACTGACTCATCACTGCATGCTGCGTTCAAGAGCAGCTCGGACATCCTGGTGCTTTAACGCTGCTAAAAAGTGTTTGTGGGTCCTCTCAATTTAGTCAAGCCGTGTTTTTAATCAAAGCCGTAACGAATAGTACAAGGAGAAGTTTCAGGCTTCATTACAAACTAAACCTTTTAACCACAGCGAGGACGAGCCGGAGGGGACTGATTGACATCACACTAATTAACCAATCAAGGAGCGCGGGGCGATCAGGCACCTGTGTGGTCACTCTGAGTGCAATTACCTTCTGCCTGCTCCCCTGCTTCCTGTTCAGCCAATCTGTCGGCCACAGAGAGCCTAATGACCCGCTAATAAGACAAGCGCTTCGGAGTCCATCTTAATGAAAATCAGCCGACCTCTTCCTCCTCACTCTGCTCTCCGCGTGACCGCCGATCATGAATCCGGTCCTCGACCTCCCGCCACCTCGGCTCGCTGAGAAGCCATGCAGCGTTGGAGAATATTAAAAAAGGGGAGATGATTTCCTGAAGAGGCCAGTGGACTTAATTCGTTCCTCTGAGAGGGAAATGAATCAAAGGAGGATGGCGGCGTCTCAGCACGAAATGAAAAACCTGCTCTTTGATTTTTTCCTGCCTATCTCTCAATCCACAGGTCATTATCGGCCGTGATTGGATGAAGCCCTGGGGTCCGCCGGTTTGCTCTGCTGCCTGGAGACAGCTCACATCAGGGAAACTGTGCCACTCAAACTGTCCAGATTTTCACTGTTCGGCTCAGAAATAAAGAAGTTTTGATAGCTGTGTTTCAACTGTTGAAGGATAAAACATCTGCTTCAAACTTAATCACTCTTCTGCTTTGGGGTGAAAACCTCTAAAACTTCGGATAGTGGCTGATTTTATCCAGAATAAGGTTAATCTGTATTCCAGTAAGTCGAATCAAAAAGTGTTGATCTAGATTCTGGTTTTTACTTGCTCTGAACACTTGTTTATGGAACAAGTGGTTTTAAAAAAGCCTGTATCAGCATCTGTGGTTTCTGTATGGAGAGCAAAAGCAGGCGGTGCAGTTTGTTATATGCTATAATGAAATCCTTCCTCCGATCCCAACAATCTGTTTGAAATCAAACATTTCTGCTTTAGCAACAAATCTTTATGATTCTGCGTCACAAAAGGTGATAAGCATTTCGTTTCCCTGGCGACGCAGTACACATTAAAAATGATGGATATGACCATCCATCCTTTCATTCTGTAGTTTTCTTTCTGGTCTAATGGCTTCATTCAGAGTGGATTGACTTTATTAAGCTATTGAAAAATAATATCCACCCATACATCAATCATCCTGATGAATTACGTTGAATTCACGCTGCTGCTTACACTATTGGTCTGGGTAGCCCTGGCTTAAAGCAGAAGCCTATACACACAGCCATGGTGTCAAATACAATCTTACAATGATTCAATCATGGCACTAAAATGAATCGCATTCTGAATTATATGTAAATCTACATTTTCTATCAAGAGCACAAAAAAAACCAAACAGTCTCATAACGTCTCACTGAACTACATTTGGACTGTGCATAGGCTACATGTGTAACGCCTCCAATACACCAGATACGTCTGCAGTCAGGCTTTGGTCAGTTGCCTATTGGCTGCGTTTGTCAACTCACACCAGCTGTGATCAAGCAAGCTGCCTGACTGACAGACAGGTGGATTCATGAGACCAAGGAGTTCCCACACTCCCTACTCCCTTGATAAGCCTCCCCCCATTCATGTTGGGCTGTAAAACCTCAAACCTGTTGACTCCTGGTGAAGTCACTGGGTGTTTAGGGTGGTCACAACTTCCTGTCCTGCTCTATCTTCCCTACACTGAATATTCTATTCCAAAAAGGATGGTTGCGTACTTCCTGCATCCTTGCAGCACCACAACAGAGTGGATCCAGTGTAAATTGACAGATTGACTTGAATGGCAACCCATCTGATCCGGTGCCGTGGCGGAGCGGAGACGGACCCGAGACAGATCTGGTGGATTTCAGCTCTGTACAATCTACAGAAACTGAACAACTCTTTCAACTGACATCTTCAAATGAATGGATTTTTCATGATGTCAAAATGTGAGAGTTCAAAAAACACATCAGAGGACAAAAGACTAGATAGAAGTTATGAAACGGTGTAGATTAAGGCTGTATTCACACCTGTGGCTCGTTTGCTTTGTTCCAATTCAGGGGCAAAAATGATACAATTGTTGCGGTTGTCACTTGGTTTGTTTGTGTTCACAAGGCAAAAGTCTTTTGCAGTCCAAAGTTGTAAACAAATGTCACGTGAGATCCAGTTTTTTCTCTCATTGGTCAGAAATCATACCCAGAAGACGGGAAGTTTCCTTATCTTCATGCAATCATTCATTCATTCATTCATTCATGTTCTTACCTGCTTTCCTCAGGGAAGAACAGCCATGGAGCATCAACAAAGTGTGTGGCTAGTTTGCGTTATAGCATTAATCTGGCTAACAGTATGCGCTATATGATCAACACATGTAGTTTTTTCAAGAGTCCTGACTGCGTTCAGGCACTTTGATAAGGCACTTTTTTTCTTTACTGCTCCTGCACGTGAGCCCATGACTCATTTTCCTCAGTTCTTAAGTATTTTCTTCTTCTGCTGCTGTTGTTAATTCTTCTACTTCTTCTTCTTCTACTGTTTTGACTGTACAGTTGTCAACCTGGCTCATTACTGCCCCCATCGCTACAGTGTGAGCCACAGTTATGAGTCAGTTGTGCCGGTTGCTAGGGCGTTTGTGTTTTCACTGCTCAGAACCGCTGCAAGGCTTGAATGGAAGCGAGCCGAGACTACCTATTTTTGGCGATCTCAAACCAATTGTTTTGTCTCGCATCCGAACGCGATTGCTGTGTTCACATATGTCCAAACGAATTGAACTTTTTGGGGTGAATACACCTTAAGAAATATATGGGGCTAAAAATAGTTTTAGGTCAGAATAGTCTTAATACGAAAAACAATCCTGATAAACTCTGGATCCTGATTCAGCAATAAAAAACATCCCCATATCGCCCCCTAATGGAGAATATTTTCCTTGGTCAGAAGCAGAGTTTGCTGATGTTTACTCAGCATGTAACACTGTAGAAAACTGACCACTGATCATCTGGTATCAAGAGACAATTGACCAATGGCTACATTGGCCTGTACGTCCATTGAAATATATAACAGAGGGTCGGTTTTCATTTGGTTTTAAAAGGTTTTTCTGAGATTTTGAACTCCAAAATGTTCAAATTGTGTTCATGAGGTACATGCAACTTCATCGCAAAGAATCCTGAGAGGTGAGGCGATGGTGTGCTTTTTTGAATTTTACCCTTTTTCTAAGTAACATCTCAACTGAGAAAAGTGTGTTTTGTGGATAAAGTTGTGCAGTAGACGACAACATCAACTCAGCGCGGATAAAATGAAGAAGGATGTCTCCATCTGTTCTAAGGTAAGCTGACATCCTATTAGAGACAACATATTTTCACTCTGCTGAAAAGAAACAGATAGTTATCTTAAACCACCACTGCAGTCTGGCGTTTTTTGGGGGGATTTTTTGTAGCATTAGCTAAAGTTAGCCTCTTGTTAGCTCCTAGCTGTGTTGTTCATCATGTCTGTTTGTTGGGAGTTCATCAGTCTGTTCTGTTCCGGTTTTTGTTCTTTGGTGACATCATTGTTAGCTGTTGTCCAACTGGCTGTAGTTAGACTAACATTAACTTCTAGAGTTTAGCTTCATTAACTTATCTATAATAGCCAAAATAACAAAGGTTGGCAAACCTTAAGCTGGATGATTCAGTGTAAACTAAAGCTCCAAACTAACAGAGACACATAAAAATGGCAAAAAAAAGCAGTTGTATTATTCTCATGAGATGAGATGCTGTTTATCAAGTTTGATAACGTCAAGATCTGAAAATATTGGCTTGTAACCGAAGCAAGACATCACTAAACAAACAAACAAAGCAATCATGTTATTTTCTTTCAATACAACATTTAAAGCTGCTGACCTTTGGTTGTTGTCGCTAAATCAAATGTAGCCCTTTAAAAAAAGTTTGGACACCTCTTTTAATAATAATAATAATAAATTTTATTTGTAGAGCACTTTTCATCAAAGCGATCTCAAAGTGCGACAATAAAACAAGGTTAAAAACAACAAGATTACAAAGAGGTTAAATGCCTTCAGTGAAAGCTTTTTTAAAAAGAAAGGTTTTTAGGCCCTTCTTAAAAGAGTCTGTTGTTTGTGGAGCCCTCAGGTGTTCAGGGAGGGCATTCCACAAGCGAGGAGCGGCTGAGCTAAAGGCCTGATCACCCATTGTACACAGTTTAGTCCTGGGGGGCAGAAGGAGGTAGTTGTTACCAGAGCGGAGGCGTGATGAGGTTTGTGGTTTGAGAAGTTCTTTTAGGTATGGGGGGGCGTTTCCATGGATGCAGTGGTGGGTTAGGAGGGAGAGTTTGTATTGAATCCTAAATGAGACCGGAAGCCAGTGGAGAGAGTGAAGGATGGGTGTTATATGGTCGTACTTCCGCACCCTCATCAGGATCCTAGCGGCGCTGTTTTGGATGTACTGGAGTTTTTGTAGGCCCTTGCTAGGAGTCCCGATGAGGGACCGAACTCTCCTTTTACCGAACTCTGTTTGTAAATCTGGATATGATTGATCTGCTTTTGTGAATAAGCAAAGGTTTATGATCCGTCTCGCTGACTTTGAACAACATATGTTCATTAAAAGGTTTTTTTTTTTTTTTTTTTTTTTTCTGGTTTTCAGACACATATTAACCTCAGACATCTACAAAATAAGAAGACAGCTGGAGCATCATGGGTAACTAGTCATCTTATTTGAGCAACACACACACACACACACACACACACACACACACACACACACACACACACACACACACACACACACAGTGGAAGACTCTGCAGTGTTTTTTGGTGACAGTGATCAACGGGCAGTTATGGTCGCACAACCTGCTATTATATATAATGGGATATTGTACCACTCTGTGTGTGTGTCCTCTCTGTGTATGTATGTGTGTGTGTGTGTGTGTATGTGTGTTGCTGGGAAAGTGACAGTATATTTTGCAGAGGTATGAATATTTTATGGAGTGAACTCATTAGACGCTCGGCCTCTTGGGAGCTCGGAGGAGAGTTTGTTTTGTTCCAGATTATTTGCGTGATGAATTATACATCTCTGAGATTCAACAATATGAAAACAACACAGCTACAATTAGACGGAGGGTGGAGGGCTATATTTACACTCCACACATCAAAAAGCTGCATGGCCCACTTTACCACCGGCCATGCACGGCTCACATCCGGTCTGCGGAGAACATTTTAGATATTATTTACGCTATTATTATCGTTAACAGGTGAGGCCCTTAGTTCAGAGTTATTTAGAGAAGCTGCCTTACATTTCATTAAACAAGATTAAATTATTCTGCTTTAAGTTTTCAGTCCAATTTCCACAAATAAATATTACATGTTTCTTCACAATCTCACATTTCACACATTTTTCATCTTCAACCAATGATTTTTTCATACTTTACCCTTTGTTGACTCAACATCTCTCCTCTAATTTTGCATTAATGTATCAAAGTAACAGACTGTACTTAAAGAGACAGATGTAGAAGTGAAAACCTCACCCATCTCGTGATCCAGTTTCAAGTCTTTTGATGTTCCTTTTGTTTGTAATGATTCCATTAAGATTTAATTATGTAACAAAGAAGATTATTCTTTGTTACATACATCTATCTGATCTACCTGTGATTACATGTTGGTGGAAGGCCAATCTGAGTCAGATCATGGGCAATGCTTGTACAGTTATTATAAATTATGGACGATCTACTCCCCTTGTTCAAAAGTGAAGCCAAAATCCCCACCAATAGATTCTGTCATCTTACACATTTGGTGCTCAAGTTCATCCAAGTAGAAATGGGCCTATGGGAAGTAAAACCTTCACACATTGAAATGATTTCACTCTGGTTTTAATGTGAGTAAATGACACATTTCACGAATCCTTTTCTCAACCTATGCTTCAAACTGCAGTTCCTCAAGTGTCCACTTGAGGTCAGCTCCAGAAGTACAAGAAATATGCAAAAAAAATCAACACGTTTGTCCCATAGCCTGTATATAGAGTGGACAGCGTGGCTCCGCCAGTGATCATTGTACAGTTTTGAAGCCAAAATACCGCCGTCTCAGGCGCCACCAATGTAACAGTTAGTCGCCGGGTGACAAAAATAATATATATTTTTTTCTTTGAGAGTCTAATCACTTCTTGACTGTACTTCCCGACATATTTTACAATTCCCGAAAAAAATGCATGAGAACGGCAGCTGTCAATCGTCATTAAACGTTACGTAAAACCTTGTTTTTAACCTTGTATGACTAATGAAACGAAACTTTTCAGAAAAAAGAGGACTTGAATACAAGACTGCCAAATGATATCTTCAAATCACCACAACAATCGGACGTGAGAAACATTTCTACAAGGTGGATTAATTTTTTAAAGTTTGACCGCAGCCCATCTGGAATGGCTGGAAAGCCGGATTTTTTAACATATACTGCAGCCAGCCACCAGGGGGAGCAGTTTTTGTGGAGACCTCACTTGGAGCTGAGCAAGCGGACAACCTTTTTTTTTTTTTACAGTCTATGGTTTAACCAGGCAGGTACGCTTAAACCTCTTTACCTAACACTGCCTCAACAGAAGCAAGGTTGAGTCCAACATTTCCAATATGGCAACTGACAATAGGCTTCATAACTCAGTATCAGAAACAGATAGGTAATGTCATTGAGACCATGTCTATATATTATATAGTCCATAGTTGTTTCTCACTATTAAGTAACGGTGAATTTAAGCTTCTTCTAACGAAGCTTGAGATTTGACATTAATGACAGTGTGCTTAAGTTTTAATTTGAGCTTGAATTATACCCCATTCAACATTGAGGAGATGGGTATATTACCAATACTACAGCCAGCAGATGGAGCTCTAATTGTTTTGGCTTAAGTGTTATGATACTTTCAGTCTTTTGACACGGTCAATTAAAGCTGACTGACTGCAATGCCAATAATACAGGTGTGCAGGGATATATATATACACACAAAGACTATGTCTTGACAGCTTAAACATCAATCTCCAATCTCAAAAAAGGAAAAAAAAAAATATGGAGTGCAGGTATGTCTGGTTGGTTTAGGTTGCACCCCAAGAGATAAGCACTCAACAAAACAAACGAACAAACTAAAAAAAAAAAAAAAAAACAGACCTGCAGTTCCTCCAGTTTCCACTAGAGGCCTCCAAATTTTAGGAAATTCAAGCTCATACTGGTATTACAAGTTTCACAGGTGGCCTAAATTTACCTTCTTACTTCTTTATAAGTTAAATTAAGTTATTTGTCATGCAGTGATGGACACATTTGGGCTTTATAAGGCGTCTATCTGAAACCAACCTGTGATGTCTCTGGGACTTTGTCCTTCTTTTAAACTCACCGTTTAAGTCTCAATTCAGACAGGAGGTGTCATATATTTATATCTTATCTTTTTCGTCTGTTTAATGTTTATTAAATGCAGAGACATCTTTAATCCTCTGCTGACCTCTTGCTGTGTCAAATAGTTATTTTTTTCTCATTATATGGATTAATATATTAGTGTGTGGGCTGACAATCGGTGTGAGATATAAAGGTGAGATACTTATTGTGTCTTGTGAACTCAAAGAAAAGGTCTGAGCCCTGTAGCCTGCAGAGTGAATGATCTCTGTCCGCACATTTTTTTTTCAAGTTTTTCCATCTTAATGCTTGACTGTACCTTTAACAGTATGATGGGGGAGGATTGGGGGAGGACTGGGTGTTGGGGTGGGGGTTCAGTGACTGTGAGTTCGTCTCCAATCTCCACCGGCTCTATTAGAGAGCTGACAGGCCTGTGAATGGGCTGGAGGCCTCGTGGCCTCGGAGCAATCACCACGGCCATTTCACACCCTGCTGATCCCCTCATCTGCTGCTCAGACGGGAGAGGGGCTCCGAGGGCCCCTGAGGCCCCTGATGAAGTCCTGACCTCACTTTTTCAAAACCTGTGGGATTAAAAAAATAGTCCTCCTGCTCGGAGTGAAGACGCCTGCTGGAGTTAGTCGATGGACAAATTGGAAAGTTTTAGTGCAGGGATGAGAAATGGGACTTTATGAGAAAAGTGAATCTGAAGTTGGTGGACTCCACAGAGTGAGATACCCGGACAGCACTTTTAAATACTGCAGGATTATTCAAACTATCTGCAGTACATGCTCCAAGTGTTTGGTGGTGCATCCAAAGTCCACTTCCTCTTGTGCAGGCAAAACTGGGCTCAGAATAAAGATCAGAAAGCTGCAAATAATTTCATAATTATAGGAGCGTTTTGGCTGCAGCACGAATCAAATCAGAGTGCCATCTCCCAGACGAAAGGAAAGCTGTGTCTCTGTTGCTCAGTGATGGATGGATTCTGTGAACTGGAGGAGCAAACAGTGAATCCTCTGCAGCAGAAACAGAACTGCTGTGGTGTAACGTGAAAGCGAGCAGGCGGGTCGTGCACAGAAGTTTCATGAATCCACTGCAGCTCCCCGAGGAGCAGAGAGCTCATGAAGTGTGTCACTGTGTGCCGGCACCACAAGAACAGTCACATATCATGAGGAACGGAGAGCAACAAGCAGCTTCTTTGTGTTCATGAATTCAGCTGTTCTTTCTTTGAGTGCACCTTTGACTCCAGACCAGGCCTTTTGAGGCTTTAGTGACGCACATGCTAAATCAAGTTGAGTCCATCTCTTCTAAAGTTTTCTGTTTGAAGACAATTTCTCTGGCTCCTGATGAAAACCCTCAAAGTTCATCAACCTGGAAGCAGAGTGAAACACAGCTTCAGACTTTACTGGAAGTATTTAAATCTGCAGTTTTGTTGAGGACATTTTTTAGTTTTCACGCATAAACAGAGCCATGTATCTGTCTGATTCTTTCAGGCAGTATTGACTAACACCGCCTTTTGTTGCCGCTAACCTTTTTTGGGACAGCACGCATCTTAAATGTCACTGAGCTGATTTCCAAGCTCAGCTGCTTTCATTAGCCTGTGTTTGTGCTCAGTTTGTCTCTGTCATCGTGTTTATCTGCAGTCCAGCAGCTCGCTGCTACCTGCTGGTCAACATGATATTTATGAGCTAAATTTAATACGCTCTCTGCTGTCTGACAACGGGAACAGGAGAAATGCAGATGAGGGGAACTCTTTCATGTTTGCAGCTGAAACTCAAAGCTGTGTCTGAATTTCTCCTCCTCTCATTAAAAAAAGGAAAATGAAAACCTTACTTTAGCTGTCAGCAAGCAAATAAGTTTATTTTTATTTACGTTGCACTTTGGAAACAGTCAAAGGTCATATGTTAGTCAAAGATGACACCTCATTTGATATTTGGGAGTGGTTAGCCAATAAACCGAGGAACAGGATCTTATACTAGTTTTCAGTTTTGTCAGGGTTTTATCAAGGAAGTGAAGTGACACGCATTAATATACAGGAGCAAGACAGTTTCAGAGAGAGGTAATCTAATTCCAGTTTGGGTTTAAGCACAGAAATAGATTTGTGTATCGTCAGCATAACGATGAAACTGTACATCAAATAACTGTCAAAACATGTGAATGGAAAACAAGAGGGGTCTGAGACCTAAACCTTGGGGGACTCCACACCATAGACTGTAACAAAAATGGACGTCCGCTTGCTCAGCTTGAAGTGAGGTCTCCACGAAAACTGTGCCCCCTTGTGGCTGGCTGCAGTATAGGTTTAAAAATCTGGTTTTCCAGTCATTCCAGACAATCAAACTTTAAAAAATTAATACACCTCATAGAAATGTTTGTTGTGGTGATTTGAAGATAACATTTGGCTGTCTTGTATTCAAGCCCTTTTTTTTCTGAAAAGTTTCGTTTTCATTAGTTATACGAAGTTGAAAACAAGGTTTTACGTGATGTTTAACAATGATTGACAGCTGACGTTCTTGTGTATTTTTTCGGGGATTGTAAAATATGTCGGGAGGTAGAGTCAAGAAGTGGTCCAAACCGCCTACTGCTTTTGCATATAGCATGTAGTATGAAGCATAGGATTTTATTTTGTCTTTATTTTAAATTTAAAACACAAAGTTTGGATAGATCTTGGCATTTTAGTTATTTTAACCACATCAGTTTAGTTTAGTTTAGTTTAGTTTAGTTAATTTGTTTTGTGGACAGTCCCCTTTAATTCACCATGCAGTAAAAGAGGCAGCTTTAGCCTGTACGGCTAATTTCCAGCTCTAGTCCCCATCCAGGCAGCCTACAATGTAATCATTAAAAGTTAAGATACAATTAAATACAAAAGAAAATACATAACATGTATGGTTATAAAAGGCCTAAAACAAAATTAAGAGACATACAACTTATCACACAAAATGAGAACAGAAAGGCAGGATCATCACATTTGATTTTTTATCTTACACCAAAAGTTATATGGTTTAGTGAAAATAAATGTGGTATATTTATTTGTTTATATGGGCTTTGATGGATTTGTGGAAATAAATGCCTCTTTTACAACAGGATTTACTTGTGCTTCTTTTGCATCACTTCACTTCTATCCTACAGACTGTCTAATGTTAGTGTTGTTGTATTGCAGTTGTAATGCCGACTCTTACCAGTAGATGGCGGTAATTCACCAAATTCTGCCACCTGCATAGACAAACAGTGTTAGCACCGTGCTTTGTGGGAAACAGTATGCCATATAGACTGGTCCATTGCATACTGAGAAATTTTCCTGGATCAGTAGGATATCTGGGGATTTTTGCTATGCTGCAGATTTTGCAAGTTTTCACATACCGACTACTACATACTGAATTTCAGCCAAAATAGTAGGCAGTTTGGAAAACAGCCGTAGCCTCCTGTCTGTTCCTGAAACAGTGAAATGAAGCCATCCTGCAGACGCAGCCACATTGGATATGACGCTGGCTTGAGCTTCCTCTCTAACAGCTATAGGACGTCCATCAGTCATGTGAGCTGAGCTGTGTCTCTGATTGATGATCCTAATATCTTCTTAACCACCAAGCTAGAAATAATTTCACTCCCCGGACAGTGTGTGTAGATAGCAAAACCAGGGTTTCAGACCCAAGCCGAGACTGTAAATATGTTTTTTAGTGCCGTAAGAGTCATTTTTTTTTCTTTTTGGCTTGGTATGTTTGTGGTTTCCAGTATTTCTGCAGTCAGCCTCATGTGGATTCTTGATGAACAGCAACTTTTGGCACTTCTGCATAGGCTTCATTTTTCTAAACTGGATGTTGCCCCTTAGGCAGTCTGACCCCATTGTGACGTCTTCATGTGCTTGCAGATGTAGAAACCCTTTTTTAATATCTTAAAACTCACACGCTAAAAGCAGCCACAGAATAATAGGAATTATAACAGATAGAAATCACATCAAGACAATGTGTGTGGATATGGAACCAAAACAGAATAGAGTAGTCATTTTAACAAGTACAACGAAATTGAAGTCACAGCAGCAATCAAGAAAACAAAAGTAAGAACGTCCAAAAAGGTCCATAAGAAAATAGATGCTGACAGCTTGTCATGCTCCATCTCTGTCTCCTGGATCCTGTCTGCTCACAGCAGGTGAAGCTCTTCTAATGTGGCGTTGGTGTCTGATGTTAGCTCCGTTAGCCATGTCTGTGAATAGCATGATGCTACTCTGCCCTCTGGTATTCCCTCTGTTGCTGGGTTAGCATGGCTAGCTTGTCCATCTTATTGGAGATAGATCTTACGTTCCCAATAACGATGGATGGAAGGACAGGTCAATATTGTCACTTCTTATAGCTCACACCTGAGAACCAGCACGCCGTCCTCACCTCCTTCTCCTCACCTTGTGGGAAGACATCAGGCCTTACACCAGTTAGCATTGACATGCTACAGGCTGCTAACAGCTGAGATCACATGTAAACAATGCAGCCATGGTTACATGTAGGATCTCCAGACAAACACAGGAGAAAAGTAGTAAAAATATCACTGAAGCCACAAAAAGTTTGGTGTCCATAACCAACACATGAGCCATACAAAGTAATGCTCCACTCCAAATACAAAGATGACGAAAAAGAGACAAAAAAACGTACAAGAACGGACAAATAAGAGAGAGCTACTGCAAAAGGCAGCCATAGCCAAAAGGGCAGTGCCTGGCAAACAGTATAAACAAAACCACAAATAGGAGAATATAAAAGATATTAAAAAATCATTAAAAAAAACACATCATCCAACATGTTAAATCTGGGTTACCATAATCCAGTTAAGCAAATCTCATGTATTGTGTTACAGAATCAAATAGTCTCTTCATTTTGTCTTGATTTGAAGGAAAACTAATCCCGGTGCAAAAACCAAAAGGTTACCATTTTTGAATCACCGGTGATCTCTTCAGGATTATGTGCTGTACACTTTGTCCACTAGGGACACCAAAGCTGATACTGTTATATCCTTACAGCTGCTTTCACTTTCATAGCTCATTCTTGATGTTTAAACTTTTTGATGATTTTTTTGATCAAAATCCATTTCATTTTGAGAAAAAGTGTAGTTCATCTACGAGGTTGCTCAGGGATTTAGTATTTGAAAAGAGACAACAAGAAAGGACCCCGTTATACTGAAGAGGTAAAGATAAAAGATGGATGGGCATAAATAAATGTCTAAAATATAAAACATTTTGTTGGCTTCTTCCATTTTGCTAATCCAGACTTTTCTTTAGATTTTTAACCCAGATCATTTTTTCAATCCTGCTCATCTACTTTAAACAACTCAGACTTAATCTGGCTAAAAATCTAGATTAAATTACCCAACCCAATCCAACATTTCAAATTTGATTTTGTGCAGCCTCTTCTAAAGATCTGATAACTTTAATCTGAATGGATTATATTGATCACCTGGAGCCTGATTATCCCTGAAACGCTCCTTTTATCAGCCCCTGATTTGAGATTATCACAGGAGACTGAATCAAGCCACGAAACTCCGCTCATGCTGATGCACGCCCGCTCACCTCAGCCTGCATGTGGAGGCACACTTGAGCAGAATCCATACCGTTATATAAATCAATGGTGCCCATCAGGTGTGCACGCTGTGTGCAGGAGCTGGGAAACAGGCGGGAAAAAACTCAATTAGAGGAGTAAATGACAATCTGCTGCAAGACAAAACCAGAAATGAGCTGGCGGAGGAAAGAGAAGAAATGCCACATTCAGGGACCGCTGCAGTCCCACTCGTGTAATGATCTTGAATCAGAGGCCGCTAAAAGGACAATTTTCCTCCCCAGGCTGTAATGTGTGATACTCATCAGCCTCTCTGCCTCAAATAGAAACTGATGTGCCGGCTCTCTGCCTGTTTCTTGAGAATGCAGGAGTTTCAATTACCTCGCCTCAGCGCCGGCCAATCTTAATAACCTCTTTCTTAATTCGTGTTCACGTCGGCGACGAGGTGTAGCATCCAGGCGTTTCCCCTCACGACGGACCGGCGAATACAAGACTGGCACCACTTAGCTCCCATCAGGACCCCCCGCCCTCCCTTGCTAACCGCCCAGCTCCTGTGGAATAAAGGTCAAGTAATCAGGCATCTGGAAGGACAGCTCATTTGTCATCCCTTGATAAATGCGTCAGCGGCTAATCTGTGGAGCAAGACCCCGCCGCGCCGCCCCGAACAGAAAGGTTAACCGATTCAAAACAGGACGGGATGGAGGCGGTTCGTTGGAAAAAGAATAAAACTCCATTCTGATTCAATTGTTTGGTGGCTATTTCTGGAGCAGTGGATTGTGGGAAGGCACCGACAATAACCTCCACCCCACCGCTAAATGACAGCAGACTGCAGCGAACATTAACTGTGACAAGACATTACCAGCCATGAGGCGACACGTTTCACTGCATGAAAGAGAAGCTGCTCCCTTCATCCCTCCTCTTCCTCTCACTTCATCTCTGCCTCCCTGCAGGTCCTCCTCTCGTCTGCTCAAAGTCAGACGCTGAAGCGAGACTTTTCAACGCTTTTTTCGCTGACTGACGATCCTGCAGAGGTTCTTAAAGTACAGACAACTCAAAGAAAACCTCCCATCAAATAATCACAAGGGCTCGTCACAACTTCCTGCGTGTCGCATTCTGCAGAGTTGCATTAAGAGGCTGTAGCTATTTGCAGAGGAGGTAAAAGTAAACACATTCTTACCAAAAAGAGCACATATTTCTGTTAAAGGAAGGGTGGTTTGATCTCCAATGAAGAAAAGGAAACAACAGACGCTTTGAGGTGTACTCACAAGGTCGAAGGAACAGCATCCCACAGAAAAACAGTTTTAGCAGCAGCAAAAATAACTGAAATCCTTCTCACATAAGATGCTTTTTATAGTGAATGATTCTCCCTTCTAATAAAGTTTATAAAAGGAAACAATTCCTAGAAAATTGAACTTAAAAGGCATTAACTTATATTCCTTTTTCTTGGTGCTGATTAGCCCACCCACTCTCCCTGCTGCCCCTGCAAACTTCAACTTTCTTAACTTCCTCCACTCCAGCTCCTCTTTTTCACTCTGTCTGATTTCAACAGTGACACATGCAATGCCACTGATTCCCGCTCTGCTCAGGGGGTCTTGACTGCCTTGACTTTTCATGTATTCACATAAAAAAGAGAGGATTTATACTCCCCCCACCTTTGATGACGATCAAAGGACTAATGGCCCCTTGGTTCTGCGCTGCTGCTCTCCCTGCCTTGGCTTTTCATGTATAAAAAGAGGTGGTACTCCTCTCTCTGCCTCAGGCTTTGCCTTTCTCAACAGGCATACAGAGGGACAGGGGGCTCCCTCAGTGTCATAGATACTGTTACTACTGATTCAGTTCTTTATCGTGTGGTCTTTGTTGATGCTCTCCCTGCCTTGCTGTTGTTTTTTTATATAACCTTTAGCGTTCCACTTAGTCATGTGGAATGATAAAGAGCCTTCAAAACAGATTTTCAAGCATCTTTTGTATTGGTGCTGATGTTCGCTCTGTTCTTTATCTTGGGGATCTTTGCTGATGCTCAGCCTGCCTTATTTATTTATTTTTGGGAAATGAAAGAAATGGACTGTATGCTTCTCCTACCTAAAGCTTTCCGAATAGGCATGTGAAAGGGCAGGAAGATTCAGGAACACATTTGACAAACCTCAAATCTCTGTTGCTGATGCTCTACCTACATTGGCTTTTATGGACATGAAAGAGATTCGAGGTGTGCTCCCCCAACCTTTGGCAATAGGGAGCTCCTATAACAGTTTTTACCAACGTCATATGTCTCGTCACTGATGCTCGGTCTATTTTGTACCCCGAGGGTCTTCAATGATGCTCTTCCTGCCTTGGCTTTTATTTTTATAAAGATATTGGAAGTGTAATCTTGCTAGCTCCAGAAGTCCACATAGGCATGTGGAAGGGCAGTGAGTTTCCAGGACTGATAATGTAGAAAGAAATTTTGACTATGCATCTTTTAACTTAAATAAATAAATAAATAAATTTCAAAAAATGCTGCTCGGCTTCAGAAAAAAGGAAGATCAAAACTCAAATACTTGGAACACAAGTTAAAGTTTCTGCTCAGGCCCTGTAACCCTCAGGTGTAACCAAGTTTTAATAGTTTGATGAAGAGCTAAATGTGGACATCTGGAAACAATTAAGCCTCAAACTGCAGCACAGATAAGTTTTAGAAAGTTCTTGATGAAAAATGAAATCAGGCACAGGTGTCTTTTCATTATCAACCACAAGGGGAAAAAGCAAGCAGATCTTAAAAACCACATTTTAAAAAACAGAAAGCACAATGGTCAAAACTGCTCGTCATCACCTCCTAATAACCGTAAAACACACTTTTTGCAAGTCGTTCATTCCTTGCTCTGAATATTTGCTCTGATGAAAACTCGATCAGTGTATGCACAAACAAGTCCTTTACAGTGAAAGAAAATGTTTGCCAAACTTTGTGACGCATATCCAGAGGACCTTGGAGACTGTGTGTGTTTTTATTCCTAAACTGAATTACCTCAAAGGCCCTCACGGCCATGATTTATTAGACCAGATCTGAATCATCAGTGTGCTCACAGGGACCTATTTCCTGGAGAAATACCCGCCAAATTATTCCCATCATAATCATCTCCCTGCTCGCTTCTGATGAGAAAAGGCAGCCGCGTAATTTCATTAGTTTTTATTAAATTTTGATTGGATGTTATTATTTTGTCTTGACTGTGACACTCTGAAGTATCTGGAGAGTTTTTCTTTTCCACAAAAACGAGACCTTTGGTTACTCCAGTGATGAATAATCCAACAAAAGTCCAGTTGCCAGATTCTTCTGTGGTTTTATCAGCACGTTTTTGGCAGGTGATCATTGTTTTAAAGTTGAAGCTGTATCATCTGGGACATGCACTGAGATCTGTGAATCTCCCCTGACCACAATCAGCGTTTAAATGTCATTCTCAAACAGACTGAGGCCGACAGTGTGCAGTCTGCAGTGTTGGTATTTGAAGCTCAACTTTGTGACAAAATAACCTTTAAACAGGTGGGAGACTGGAGGTGCTTTTCTATCACCAATTACTGGAGTCTTTTCTGTCCAAACCCCCGGCAGGCAGGGATCGATGTGTCTGTCCGTGCAGATCACAGCAACACTCAGCTCTCAGTGTTCACTTATGTCTGCACTCTAGCTTGTAAAGACGGCAGAGCTGAAGTAACAGGCCAAGTCAAGATGGTGGTTCTCCCGTCAGTCAAAATAATGCAGGTGTTTTTGTTTTTGAGCCCAGTAATGATCAAACCACAGAAAACCTTGATGTTTCTCAGAATGTTTCAGAGGACTTTCTTTGGCTCATAAAGTCTCTCCTAGTTTACTTTTCAATCTACAAAAAGCAAAGCGAAAGTTCAGGCAGGCCACAAAGTCAAGATTTGTTGACAGAACATCAGCAAAATGTCTTCTATTTCTGTGCCTGTCAACTCTGCAAACCACCTTACAACCCTTCTCCTCCCCAGCTCCTCCTTTTATGTCGTCTGATTTCACCAGTGTCTTTGTTCTGTTTTTGCTCCTGTTCTTCTGTCCCCGGCCCTACTTATATGAAAATGGAAGAGAGGGAAGGTGTGCTCTCCCTACCGCAGACTTTGATATTCCACTTACACACCAAAATGGGCAGGAGGCTCCCAGAACAAAGCCATACCCTCGGATAAAACATATTGCATGCAAATATTTAACTCTTCTGTCTGACTGAAGTACAGTTAAAAAAAATTAATCCTTTTTTCAGCATAAAAAAGACATTTTTGAACCAGATACCAGAATAAAAATTGATGTGGTAAAGCTTGGTCCAAAGGAGCTTTGCTTTCTTTGCTTCTGAAAGTCTCCAGTGGACTCTCAAGGAGCTGCAGATTCCAGTGTCTTTAGCAGTGTTGCTGCTGCTTTGCCTACTTCAGCCTTTAAAATATTGACATTAAACAGAGTGGAGATGTGCTCTACCCACCTTGGGATTTGATGTTTTACGTAGGCACATGTTAGGGCAGGGAGCTTCCTGAACAGAGGCATACCACTAAATATAACTTATTGCCTTTCAGTCTGCTTTTCTGCAGGACTCTCCTGAAAAAAGGAATTAACAATTGATTTTTGAAGTTACTTTTTGGTCATTGTGACCGTTGATAGAACAGCTGAAGAGAAAAAGAGAAACTGAGAGCAGGGATCAAGGGAAGACGTGCACCACATGGTGGAATCTGGGAATTGAGTTATTTCTGTCCCAGTTCTCCCTCTACTTTCTCTTCTTTTCTCTTCCTTTCCTCATCTTTCCTCAGTTCCTCTGCTGACTTTTCATTTTTCTGTCCTTTCTTTTCTTGTTTTTTTTTTTTTTTTTCCTCTGCTTATTTTACCACCTGTTTCACTGGTTTTATTTCCGTCCATATCATTTACCTTCCATTCCCTCCCTCTCCTTTCTCTATTTTTCCTTTCCTTTCCTTTCCTTTCCTTTCCTTTCCTTTCCTTTCCTTTCCTTTCCTTTCCTTTCCTTTCCTTTTCTTTCCTTTCCTTTTCTTTCTTGACCTTTCCTTTCCTTTCTTGACCTTTCCTTTTCTTTCTTGACCTTTCTTTTTCTTTTTTTCCTTTCCTTTGGTTTTTTCCTTTCCTTTCCTTTCCCATTGCTTAAGTGTTTTCATTTCCTTCTTTCCTGCGTTATTTTTTTCTTACTTCTTCTTTCCCTTTCCTTTCCTTTCCTTTCCTTTCCTTTCCTTTCCTTTCCTTTCCTTTCTTGACCTTTCCTTTTCTTTCTTGATCTTTCCTTTTCTTTCTTGACCTTTCCTTGGGTTCTTTCCTTTCTTTTCCTTTCCTTTCCTTTCCTTTCCTTTCCTTTCCTTTCCTTTCGCTTAAGTCTTTTCATTTCCTTCTTTCCTGCGTTATTTTTTTCTTACTTCTTCTTTTCCTTTTTTTTTTTTTACTTTCCTATTGTTCCTTTCCTTTCCTTTCCTTTCCTTTCCTTTCCTTTCCTTTCCTTTCCTTTCCTTTCCTTTCCTTTCCTTTCCTTTTTTGTTCCTTTTCCTTTCCTTACTTGTCTTTTTCTTTCCTTTCCTTCTGCTGGAGTCTTTTAATTTCCTTCTTTTCTGCCTTATTCTTTTCTTTCTTGTTCTTGAAGAGAGGGGAGGTGTGCTCTGCCTTCCTCAGTATTTGGCATTCCACATAGACACACAGAAGGTCAGGAGCTCTTAGAGAGGAAGGCATGATGTAATCAAAGTATGAAAAAAGTCACATCACATTTATTGAGAGAGTTTGACAACAGACCATCGAGTCTGTATAAACAGGGAACAATAAAACACATAGATTTACTCCATTACAGGTCGAGGATAGGCACAGATTTCTTTTCCTTTTGCAGTCCAAATAACATGGTAATAGATACAAACAATTAATTCAGAGGCTACTACCCAAGCCAAAGTTAAATGTGATTTGTGCCTCATACTGATGTTGCCGGCACATGTTGGAGTTCACTTTTGTTCAATAGAAGGAGACTAAAATGTAGTCAGTGGTCAAGTCTGAGAATTTGGCGTCACGTCACTCCTCCTCTCCTTGCTGTTTCTCATTAAAAAGTTTGAAATTAAGAACAGGGCGTCAAACCTCGCTCTTCGTCACTTTCTCATCGAATCAGCTGCTTTGCATGTCACCTGCTTAGCCTGCACTTTAACACACACACACACACTCACACACTCACAATCGCACAGACTCAGTAACCTTGTACAAAGATTTATTTTTTGCAAGCTCAGTGGCCCGTTGTGTCAGAGCTAATTGAAGGTGTGAAATATGCTAATGAGTGTGTGTGCGGGCTGACAGATACTCAATGTTCATTCCATCATGCAAATGTGCTACAGCTGAATATTTTCCTGCTGTGTTTATGAATCAGCTGATCGATAAGTCATTTGAGCTGATGCTGTGTGAGCGTGTGTGTGATTGACAGCCGTGTTAATAGATGACTTTGGCTTTCACACAAACTGCCAAGCTGCGGCGCAGGTAATGAGGGAAGCCCCGCCCACTGGCTCATAGGAATCCTGAGTGTTGCCATCTTCAGAGGTTGACTGACAGATCTTTAATCACACGCAGCACCTGCGACTGAAAACACGTCTGTGGATAAGGAGCCAACGTGACCACAATGAAAAAATTAATTGATTCAGGAGCTACGGTCAGATGTGACGGTTTGGATGTCACCTTCGTGTTTAATGGAGCCAAATATTCATCATATTTCAACAACCAGCAAATGCTGAGTTTGATGAACAACATGTCTTCCTATTCTATAAAAGTGAAGCCAAAATTCCCCCTAAACCTGCCGCTAACGCCTTTTAATCTAAGAAAAGAGCAGCCAATCCCAGCAGCTGTGGACAGACCTGATAAAAGCCCCTCCTCCACTCTCAGTCCCGTAATATGAGTTGACACCTCAGGGTGACGTATGACTCTGAGGCAGGCTGCTGAAAGCTTGATAGCATCTCCTTCACACTGCCAGGCTCTGAGGTTTGGAGGGCGACAGAGGGGAGGAGGCTGTTAGAGGCTGACACATGAGGTGATGAAGGTTTGGAGGTTTGGAGGAGGTGAAGGGATGAAGGGACGGGCTGTTGGGAGGTTAGGTTTAACCTCACGGTGACAGATCTGTAAACACAAGGTTGGGTGTTTCATTTTCATCAAGTCAAATCCACAGAAAAGACTCATTTTAACCACGAAATCCAATCAGCTACAGTGTCGTGACTGAGTGGAGACAGAGACACTTCTTTCTTTTCTTTTGCCCTTTTTTTGAATGCAAAAATCTCCAACATAACTGAGTGAAAAAAATATCCCGCTCAGTTCATGTACCTTGCTTTCATCAGTCAGTAGAAGCATAATATATATATATATATTAATATAGTAAAAGTTTAGAAAATTTCCCTCTTAAAGAGCCTTAAAGGGTTAGTTCAGTTTTTTTGAAGTGTGGTTGTATAAGCTCTATGTGACCACTAAGGACATTAGATACAGTAGAAAGTTGTCTCCTCTCCCTCAGTAAGACACAGACTGTAATCGATGGTGACGAGGAAATAGACGCTAACAGGGACAGACGGTACCAAATTCAAAGGCTATTTTCTCTGCCTACAAGAACTAAAATCAAAAAGTAATACCACAGTTTAAGAGTACGCTACATAAAATATTTTTTAAGTGCATTAAGTCTTCGGAAATTTAAACATTTATCTGGACCTAACTAACTGGTCATGTGTCCTTCCGCGCAGCGCTAGTGCGCTCCGTCCCCCCTCCTCCTTTCAGCTGTAGGGAATGTAAACAAGCTATGCTTCAGGCGCCTCGTGTAAGTTTGATCAAGTATCATAATTCTTTTGTTTGTACTCTAAGGATTGTGAGGCAGCATAGGAAATTCAAAATGAGTGACTATGACAGCGACGATGAAGTTTCATTCACTTTGGAACCAAAAGGATACCTGTATGAACCGGAGCACACAGAAGAGGAGCTGCTACAGATGGCGACTGAAAGGAATACAGAGGAAACATCCACGGACACTCCCTGTACTCAAATGTCCTCCACAGTCCCCAGATCTTAATCCAATAGAGCACCTTTGGGATGTGGTGGAACGGGAGATTCTCATCATGGATGTTCAGCCGACAAATCTGCAGCAACTGTGTGATGCTATCAACATGGAGCAAACTCTCTGAGGAATGTTTCCAGGACCTTGTTGAATCCATGCCACCAAGGATTAAGGCAGAACATGATCTGAGGTGTCATCACAACACAAAGCACGCAAGCTTACAGGATTCACATCCTGAACAGTAAGAGAAACACTTTGAAACCTCAGTACTCCCATCAACAGAGGAGTTATTAACCCAACTTTAACTGAACAAGAAAGGGCAACAAGTAGGTCTCAGCCTGCAAACAGTCTGTGGTTATTTTTGATTGAAGGCAGACTAAGGTGAAATATCCTTTTCAGAGGCTGATTTAAGAAATAAACACAGTAAAAGTTTTTCTGCTCTCTATTTTCAGTAATGATCTGGGGGCCGTGGGCTGCCAGTTGGTGCTCATTGTTTAAGAAGCTCCTCAGGAGACGACAAAGAAGGACACTCCTGCTTATTTCTCCTGTCTTCATGGGCATAACACACGCTGAGTCTTCTTCCTCTTCAGTTGCTTCTGTTTCTTTGTTTCGTTTGGGCTGCAGGTGCCTGCTTTTGGCACCATACCAACATTTTATTCCTTTAAGAATCGGCTGTTCTCATCAGTACCTGGTGCACCGAGCCGGCCCTGCTTCAGGATGAGGCTTCCTGTCAAGATTCTCCTCTCTTAAGGGGACATTACATTTGTCTGAACTCAGCTGAATGATTTCCCACAAGAGTTTTAATTTTGTAAAATTGTCTGTATGCCATTAAAAGTTTTTAGTTTTCAAAAACACAATAAGTTCTCTCGAAGCACTTTACTGAAATGTCTGAACTTTGGTCTTTCTTTTTTCTTTTCGACTCCGTCAGTCTGGTATTTTGACTGGTATTTTGAAATCACAAGGACGTGTGTCATCCTCAGCTCAGCTGTGAATAAACAAGTCGAAACAAACCAACTTTTTCCCTCTCTAAAGAGTCTTTGGATTCTTTTTGTGCTCTCTTTTATTTTTCTCTGAAATATATCTGAAAAACCAAAATTAACTCTGTGCGACCTCGAGGTCAGACCACAATCTCCCAGAGAGGACGCCACTCGTCACTTCATCGAGAGGCGCCCGCTGTCATCTTTTCGATATTCAATCGGCGACCTGCTCACTTTATCAGTTTTCTTTTTTTCCTCCACTTTAATGAAATGAAGTGCAAACAGGCCGGCCGTCCTCCATGCATCACTGAGGCTGCTGACGAGTGGATAATCAAATTGCTCATTTTCAATTTTTCATATCTTCATTATTTAAAGAGGCGCTGTCAGCCGCTCGGCCTCAGACTGACCTTCACTCACTCGTGTTTGTGTAACACTTTCTCCGTCCAATCTCCATCTCCCCTCTCCTCATCCTCCAGCTCTTCATCAGCTGCTCTCAGCCGCCTGTCAACGCGTCATCTGGCCTCCTCAGAGTGAGGAGAAAATAAGCAGCGCTCCGTAAATCAGCTCATTACTGAACACTTCATATTCCAATGAAAGCTGCTGGTGTCAGACTTCAGCGAGATGTGATCTGTGAGTTTTTTTTTCTTTATGGAGAACTCTGTCTGCAGAGACAGTGGCTTCGCTGTAAACAAACATCTCTACACTCAGATCTTTATGGAGCTGATGTGAGGTGTTCAGAGGGTTTAAAGAGGTTTTAAAGGTTTAAGTTGTTTCACCGTCAACAGACAAAAGTTCTTCTTCAGACTTTCTGTTCTCTCTCCTTCACTCTGCTCCTCTGCAGGAATCCCCTGGAAAAAAGAATGAACAATTGATTTTTGAAGTTACTTTTTGGTCATTGTGACGGTTGATAGAACAGCTGAAGAGAAAAAGAGAAACTCAGAGAAGAGATCAGAGGAAAACCTGCAGAAAATAGTGGACTCTGAGTCATTTCTGTTCCAGTCCTCCCTCCCTCTAATTTCTTTTCTTTTCCTTTCCTTACTTCAGTCTTTGCTGACTTTTCTTTTTTTTTTCTGTCCTTTCCTTTCCTGTTTTTTTTTTTTTTTTTTTTTTCCTTTGCTTGGTTTTCCAAGCATAGGTAGCTTGTTCTATTTCCTTTCATATCATTTACCTTCCATTTCCTCCCTCTTATTTCCTTTCCTGGTTTTCCTTTCCTTTCCTTTTCTTCTTTCTTTCTTTCTTTCTTTCTTTCTTTCTTTCTTTCTTTCTTTCTTTCTTTCTTTCTTTCTTTCTATCTTTCTTTCACTGCCTTTATGCATTCTTTTCACCCTTCCTGATCTTTCTTTCCCCTTCTTTCTATTTTCCATTTTCTTTTTGGCGTTCTCACCTTTAACATCTTTCCTTTCCTTTCCTTTCCTTTCCTTTCCTTTCCTTTCCTTTCCTTTCCTTTCCTTTCCTTTCCTTTCCTATTTTCTTTCTTTCTTTCTTTCTTTCTTTCTTTCTTTCTTTCTTTTTGTCTTTCTTTCTTTTATCTTTCATTGCATTTATATGTTCTTTTCGCCCCTCCTAACCTTTCTTTCCTCTTCTTTCTATTTTTCATTTTCTCTTTGCCGTTCTTACCTTTAACATCTTTCCTTTCCTTTCCTTACCTTTCCTTTCCTTTCCTTTCCTTTCCTTTCCTTTCCTTTCCTTTCCTTTCCTTCTGCTTAAGTTTTTATTTCCTTCTTCCTTTCTTACTATTTCCTTACTTCTTTTTTCCTCGCCTATCCTTTTTCCCCTTTTTCTTCTCTTTCTGTCTTTCTTTCTTTTTTAACCTTTTTAATGTTCTTTTAGCCCTTTTTATTCTCTTTTTCCCCTTTTTCTCTTCTGCTGCTCTAAACTGTTTCCTTTCCTTTCCTTTCCTTTCCTTTCCTTTCCTTTCCTTTCCTTTCCATCTATAAGTTTGTTTTCCCTTTTCTTCACTCTCTCCTTTTCCTCTATTTTAATTTTGAAGTAAAATCTTGCCTCTTTACTTGACATATCTTTTCAGAGCAGCTTTATTCATTTAATTTCCAGTTTTAAAAAAGTAAACATTTTACATTTTGATGATTGTAGCACGAGTCAGGACAGATTTTAATGTTTTATTCTCACACTTTTCAAACTGACCTGAATTTAATGTAAATTCTCAGTTTTTTTTTTTTTTTATAACATGGTGCTCAGAGGTGTTTTGAATTATGAGCTGATGATTCCTCAAACCTCTCCTGTCCTCCTGAGCAGTTGGAGTGATGGAGTCGTTTCTATTCAATCATTGCGATCTTCTCTCAGACGCTCAAGCAGCCGGACAGCCCGTCTCTTTCTCTGTATTCTGCTGCAGCCCTGAACTCTGACTGGCAGATAAATGCTTTTGTAACCTGCACACACACACACACCTCGGTCCAGGGCTGCTTGTGATTGAGAGAGGCGGCTGCAGAGGTCAGAGGTCAGGTGATGGAGGGATACAGTCCATCAGCTCCAACAGCCGGAGCGGAGAGGATGAAATCAGACATCAGAGCCCAACTCCCAAAGGAGACAAATCTATTAGAGGGGGGGGAGACGAGGGGGAAGGAGGGGAGAGTCTTGTTTTTAACCACAACCTCTGAGTGAGTCTGAGGCAGCGAAAAAATACAAGAGCTGAGACCAGAAAGAAGAAAAAAAAACAGAAAACATCAAAATTTATTCAGCGTAACATGACTGAGACATCTCCCTGCCGAGGACTTTCATGTATGCTCATGAAAGAGAGAACAGGTGTGCTCTGCCTGCCTCAGGGTTTGGCATTCCACTAACACTAACAATTGACTGCTCATCATTTCACATCTGTGCTGTCACAAACCTCTGAGTTTTCTTTCATATTTCAGATTTACGATTAGGATTAGTCCCTCTTATCTTCCACCGTTATCTCTGGAGTCGTGATTTTTATGGATGAAACAAGATGTCAGAGTAGTCGTCACATTAGCAGGATTCAGCCGTCCGTCATCCTGACGGGTGAGATGTCTCATAATCAGACATCACCTTCACAATCTGTTCAGCGGACAGTCGGACACTCGTCCTGCAGCGCTATGGAGAGCTCGACTTTAACAGGCCAATATCACGCTCCATTAACTCTCCTCCACACACTCCAAACTTTCATTACACTCTGCTGTAGCATGATGGATCCTCGCCGCAGATCCTCTTGTTGTTTTCCTCTTCCCACCCCCACCTAAAAAAGAAAGTGAAATCACTAACCTGTGATTGTACAACTCTGACAATGAGCGACTGAAGAAGTACAAAAAAGTCAGAGCACTCTGAGGTTTTTAAGTCGATTTGTAGTTGGAAAGTTGTTTTTTTTAAAGGTGATGCTACAAAGAAGTTACAGTTCCTCAATTCATGATGTGTTTACAGATTTTAAACCCAGTAGCTGAAATAACATCATTTTAAAAACTGAAGGTGAGAGCTTTGATAAACAACTTAAAAACAACAACAACAGAAGCATGTTCGACTTTGAATACTTAACCAGAGAGAAATCTCTTTTTGTTTTTTTTTTTCTAGAATATTCAGTGAAACAGTTTTTGTCACCATGCTGAAAATGATGAATAATTAGATAAAGTGGGCACAATTTACTAAGATCCCAATGTTGTAGCATGTTGTAGGCGATCTACTGTAATTGCATGCACTGTAAAACACAACATTGACTTTGATTAAAAAAAAAACTTAAGTGAGCCCAACTCACTTTTCATCTAAATGTTATTAGTACTCATTTAACACAAGTAATAGTCACTAGAAGTTGAAAAAGTTGGTTATAACAGCAAGATGTTTTCTTATGATCAGTCATCAAATGTGTGACTAAGCTCTGATGTACTTGCTGTTTTATTCATTTCCAGAACATTTGTGAGCAAATATTAATCTGGCATTAAGATGGTTGTAGTTATAATTATTTTATGTTATATTTTAACTTATTTTAACCCTTTTATTTTGTTTTATTTTAAAATTTCAGTTCAAATTTTTTAACTGGAATTTTATTCTTTGTTTGATGCTTTTATTTAATTATCCTATTTAAGCTATTTTATTATGCACTTGATGTTACACTTTCTCATTTTACCATATTGTTTATCCAACTTTTATTTTATATTGTTACATTATTTTATTTATTTATGTATTTACACATTACTTATCTTACCCTCTAGTATTTTCAAGTAATTTATTTCTATTCATTTATTTTTTTAAATTAATTAATTATGATTTAAGTTTTAGCTCCTGAGTTTTCTCATTTTAATTCAAAATGGTGTTTCTGTCAGAATTTCCTTTTCATGTCTTTGTGTGTTTGAATAAGTGAGTGTGTATACTGAATGTGGTTTGGGGAAGGGTGGATTGCGGGAGTCTCATGTTTTCATTTTATGCAATTGTGCAATTTTCTGCTTTTTATTTCACTTCTTGTTATTTTTAATTTCTTTCTTTCTTTATTAATTAATTAATTAATTAATTAATTAATTAATTAATTAATTAATTAATTAATTAATTAATTAATTAATTAATTAATTAATTAATTAATTAATTAATTAGTTTATTCATACATTCATTTTTTTCCCTGTATGAAAAATGCTATACCAATAAAGTTTGATTGGTTGATTGAAAAAACAAATAAACATTGGTCCAACTTATGCAAAAAAATAGTTCAAGTTTTTTCACACTACTATTTTAAGCTGGACTAAATACAGGTCACATGTGTTTGATACATTCATTCATTTGTATAAATCCAACTCAAAATACTGAAAATTCACGATATTACATATTCATATTCTCTGGAACCAAACTTAAGAAACTGCTCCTTTATATTTTAAGAAAATGGTTTTAGCAAAGCAATTTTACTGTGACAGTGTTTTGTAACCGTGAGTGAGGAGGGAAACGCTGTGGGCCCAGCTGTGCGATAAAATGTTATTCAATGTACTTGCTCAGACCTGATTCTGTTTTTTTCATCACATTTACTTAATCCATAAGGCAAATGTTAAGATTTCACAGCTTTCAGATTTATGCAATATTACTGAGAGGAAATGTTACACAGATGTAAGTGAGTAGAGTGTACATTTTTAGAGTGCAAGAAAAGAAAACTGTCATCACAAAGCATGACCTGAGTTGCGTTAACTTGAAAAAAATATGTAAGGACGGTTTTGTGTACTCAAACTGTTCCAGTTGTATTTACTTGTTGTATTTAAGTCAGCTTAACGAGTTTTCATAGTTTTTTTGAGTAAGTTATATTTGTATATGTATTTATACTTGTTATATTTTTCAGTGTGCACAGTTGATGACAGGTGTAAAGGTGGTACAGTCTGTTTTTAAATAAGAATTTTGCGTGTTCTACCGAGAAGCTGACAGTGCCTCTTTAAATAATGAAGATGTGAAAAATTTAAAATAAGCAATGATTATCCTCTGGTCAGCAGCCTCAGTGATGCAAGGAGGACATTTAAGCACAGCATATTGTTATACATGCAAACTTGAGCGAGTCTAAAATCAATTCTGTGCTTCAGCTTTAAAGACACCACTTCAGAATCTGACCTAACATGAAATACTGACTAAAGTCTGAAACACAGCCCTGCAGCATCATGACTTTATACTTGAAAATTGATCCCGAAACACCATAATAATCATGTCCTTCTGTTTATTTTTAAGTAAACACAGCAGGAGCTTCACACAACAGCACACACTGTGCTGTTTGTCTTCCTCACAGCTCCTGCCTTGTCTCTGTGTCTCTCAGTCTCTGTCTCTGTCTCTACCTGCGCTGACTGATCTCCTGTGTACCAAACTTGCTTTGTGGATTAAAGACTCTCCTCTTGAAAACCCAGACTGTCTCTGCTGTTGGATCCTTTCTTCTGATCCTGCCACTTTGACTCCAGATACCACTTCTTCTGCTGGCACAGCATCCTGGTCTCACTATCCCATTGTGTCTCTGTGACGTTTATATAACAGGAGCATAAATATGGTTCCTTTAACTGACGATAAAAGAAATTAGGGATGCATCAAACCAACTTTTTAAGTCCTGAAAGCAAAGCTGAAACTTAACATTCCTTTCCCTTAGTATAAAGATGAGAATTGGGAACATCATGCTCATCTAACTTTGTAATTTGTAATAAAGAAGGAGCTTGTTGGGATGAAATATGTCTGGCCAAAACAGGCAGCAGCACAGTCACATAGCGACAGCAGACACAAAAACATTCAACAAATCATCTGCAGGCAGATGCATCTGCCTCCAAATCACTCGGGATCTATTTAATAGTGTCCAGCGAGCACAGTTCACAAAGTAAAAAGTCTATTTTTAGGTAGTTCCAGCTGGAGGGAGCAGAAAACTTAAAAACTTTATTCTCAAATTCAACCCTGACCTCCTGAACAGCCAGCGACATAAGGTCTTGTGAATGACAAGTATAAGTTTCTGTATTTTTCTGCAAAATGTAGGCAAGGAGAGAAGAAGGAAGCACTTATAAATGAGAGAATACCAATGTTTTAGCCTGTATGATGACGAGGAAGACCACCCTACATGAGAAGAAAGCAAGCAATGATGAGTGATGTCTTTAAAATTAGTGATGAGCCTCAAAGCTCCATTAAACACAGCATCCAGAGGGCGTAAGCTCTGAGCGGAGGCGTGTCAGATATAACACATCACTGCAGTCAAGCACAGACTGAGAAGCAGCAGCTACAAGTTTCTCTTTGGCTTTTTTCCGAGGAATTACAGTTTATCTGCAACTCTCAGCAGTGGATCGGGGAGAAATCACACACACATCACATATTAACCTCCAAACTCTGTACAAATGATCTTATCTTTTTCATGATATTAGCAAACATGCACAGGAAAACACTGGCTCTGTGGCACTGAAATCTGATTAATAAAAAAAAGACTACAAGTCTTCTCTTCAGTGTCTGAGTTTGGGCTGTAAAAAGGTCCAAAAGAGCGCTGTGATATCCTGTGAAGTCCTGTGAAGTTGACCTTTGACCTCACAGGGTCTAACAGACAAGTACATAGCTACATCTAAACTAAAATGGCACGGATTTGAATTTGTAAGAAATCCTTCTCAGATTAACTGAACATTGTTTATCTTCGGCTGTTACTACACCGCACTATTTGCACTGTGTATAATAAAAATAATAATAATAATACATTATATATAAATCCCTTGTCATCCAGAGGTCTCAAAGTGCTACTGCTCCATAAAAACAGAAAATAAGAAATTAAAAAAGATCAAAAGAGGCAATAAAACAGTTAAAAAACAATAAAAAACATTTTTAAACAGCTCAAGACAGTCAGTCTCTATATAGGTTGTTTTTATGTTTCTTTTCTTTTACTTTATTTTTTTGTCAAATTTGCATTTCTGAATTTTCTGTAATTACATTTTCATACTTGAATTTTCTATCTATACTTTGAGAAGAGAGGAACAGGCTCTGAAAAACTGATAAAGAAAAACCTTTGAGTTCTTTATCTGTAGCTCAAATTTCAGGAGGTGAATAAAAGAAACAATAAAAGTCAATTGGAAGTGACATTAGATTTTGGTCCCAATTCAGGGGCTGCAGCCAACGAAGGCTGAATTTGAAGACCAATTAAGTCACAGTGGTGACAAATCTGGCCTCCCATTTGGGTGTCCCAAAGGGTGGATTCGATGGATCCTTCAGAGCCTCATATATCCCAAGATTCATTGCGTATGAACGCTGAAGGACTCCTGATTTAGCCAGTCATGAAAGATTTCTGGCAACAATGTGGTTTTGTTTCTGAAAACATTGATGAACATTTTTTGTTTTATTCTGGAAAAATGTGTTGTGTGGCCTCTTTGTAAAGAATATACTGAGGACATACTCTACTTATACTGTAAATCTTCTCATTACGGCAAAATTCAATTTTGTCATAAATGTAAATTCTCTAGACAAAAATCTTCTTTTACTTTTTTTTTTTTTTTTTGCAGGGAATTCAAACATATGTTCAATTAATTCAGTACTCTGAAAAAAGCAGTCACAACAAGGCCAGTTTGGAGTTGATCGGAAAAATACTGTGTGAGTAATTTGTTGAAGTCCATACCCTATAAATCGTCAAAATCTGACATTTAACTCCAATTTCCAAACTTCCTGTTTAAAATTACCTATGGTTGTAACAGACTTTTTTAGGCGTGTTGATATGGTAGTTGTACACAAAAAAATTCAGAGCTGTAGCTTAAATTAGCCCTGGTCCATTTGCATTTATCTCAAGTGAAAGGCACGCAATTTGGGTTAAAGGCCCAAAACAAAGATGAGTAATGAAAGTAATAATTATCATTATTATTATGATAGTTCTTCTTCTTCTTCTTATTATTATTATAATTGTTGTGTTTTAAATGTAAGGGTTTGGTTTACATGTGTCTGAAAAGCTTGCCGTACAGAATTTATGAGGGAAAAGGGCTTTGATAAACAAATTACAAATCTTCAAATAGTTATAATTTATATGATGTTAGGTGAGAGCAGCACTGTCCGCAATCGACAAAGACAAACAGGAAATGTTTCATAGACCAGACCGTCTCAGTTCAGCTCAGCCTTCGTGGTCTACGCAGGATATGAAGGCCAGATCCTCTGAAGGCTGCAGCCTCTAAATTGAGACACAGCTAAACTCTCATTAAGTTTGACTACTTTTCTTTTTATCTCCTCTGTTGCTGAAAAAGAAGATTTAAAAGGAGCTGGCTGAAAATGTGTCCTCGAGTTGTTTAAAATGACGCATAATGAAGTGAAAAATGGCTTTTATTTGGAAATTAATCCTGGTTACTTTCTGTCTGTGATTGATTGTGGTTTTATTTCTTCATGCATGCAACTTCATCCACTTTAACGCACCATTGATTCAGTGTATCGTGCATCTCTTTGCTTTGTTTCCAACATAGAATCTCTTACTCACCGCTGATTCCTGTCTCATCTGGTGAGTCGCACAGAAAGATTACAAAGATAGAAAATCCCAGCTGTCAGAGCGTCGTCTTTTCATAAAACCTGCCTCAAGATTCACCCCGTCCACAAACTGAGTTACCTGGTCTGGATCACAACCTGCTCGTATCAGGTTTTACTGGAACAGAAGGACTAAGCCGAGCCTGTTTTGTGACACAGGTCCCTGCTCCTTTTCGTCCTCCTCGCTCTGCTCCAGTTTTAAATTCTCCTCCACGTTCCCTGCTGCTGTCTCATAACTCACTGCAGTTATAAATATATGAATCAAAGCTTATAAATTAATATCCAGCGGGCTTGTCTGAAACAGTTTGTGGCGTAATTTATCTTCTGAGCTCATGATCGGGTTATGTAAGCAAATATGGGAGCAATCCATAACCGGCGACCTTGTTAGCTGCCCTGAGGTCACCTGCTAATTGGTGGGAACGAGAGAGTTACCGAGTGGCGTGCAGCAGCAGCTATCAATAAAATGATTTCGTCCTCCTACGCGGAGCTCATTTGTAAAGGCTCAGGCACACCTTTGCTTTGTTATAGACAGGCGTGTAGGAGGAAATATCCATATGCAAAAGAGGCCAGAGCTCCTGCATTCTGTCCCCAAAGACTCAATAAACTCAGGTGCATCGTATCAACTGCTGAACACAAACAAATTCACTTATAGATTTCCGATATTTACGGTTTATGACAGCTGAATGGATCGTTAGCTTTCCTATATCGAACAAAAGTGAAATTATAAAATGGAAATTATTCGGCTCGGCCTTTTACACCTTCAAAAACATTTGATTAATATGCTCCCACCTTGGTGGCCTGGCCTCTGACAGCCTTTTATGAAAACTGAAAGAAATATGATTTATTAACTTTCACTTCATGTTTTAGGCAAAATAAAAAAAAAGTCCTTTTCCACCAAGTTGCAGAAATCTTTCACATCCAGTGAAATGCAGAATATCTCTCAACTTTGGTGAGAGTCCATCTATGGTTCGATATATCTCCCTCTTTTGTTGTTTTGTCTTTGTTCTTGTTTTTGCATTAGCTACGGTGGCCAGTAGGTGTCAGCCAATTTGCAAATGCAACAACACAACGGAAGTCAAGAGGAAAGTTTTCCTAACGGACAAAGAAAAGTTGTGAAAGTAAGTAAATTATTCTTTTTCTTTTTACCTTTCGCAAAGATAAATAAAGCTTTTATGCTAACATTGCTGAACCATCAAGCTAAAGATGAAAATGGCATATTTTTCTGGTAGACAAAAAAATATAAGTACTTTTAAGGATGCCACAAGGTGAGACCCCTACAAAGCTTTATTTATCATAGATGAATTTAAAATAATAATAACAGTATTAATTAAAAAAAATAAAAAATGAAAATAATAATAATAATAATGATAATAATTTCTTACTTTAGCAACTTTTCTGTGTCTGTTGAATAACTAAACTCGTAACTGAAAATCGTCTGACACCCACTGGCCACTATAATTGGCCCCCTTTTATACAAAAACAAAAACAAAAAAAAACAAAAACAGACTTGACATTTTTCTTCTCACAAGCAACTGGACAAAAATGCTCCATAATTTCTTGAAGTGCTTATAGAGCTCTGTTTGAGAACATTACGTTCCCGAATTCTCTGCAGGCTGTAGTGAATTAGGGTTTCCAAAAACATTATGGTAGGTTGACTTTGTCTGGGTCTGGGGACAGATATTTTTTATTTATTTATTTATTTTTTTTGATAAAGCTTGTAGTGAATGCTGACTAAGGTTTGGACCAAGCCTTTGTGATGCTGCTATAGGCTCAACCTACTAGGGAATCTGATGGATCAAGCTCCTGTCTCTCCCTTTACCTTCAGTATCATTTTTTGATAATGGCATGGGAGGCAGACCTCTTCTCTGCCATCCTTTGGTAGCAGGCATCTTGAAATGTAAATAGTAGTGGTAGGAGGAATTATTGAAATGCGATATATCCAATTTTTGGGCTTTTTTTTTTTTTTTTTTAGCATTTTTTGGGATTCTTTGTCAAAAAAAAAAAAAGTTTTTTGTTTTTTTTTCAAATTCAAATTCAAATTCTTCATTTCAGTCTTTGTTTATGAACTGGTTTGGAAAAAAGTTACCACTTTTCTCCAGCAGAGGGGGAAATGTTTCTCTCTGTCCCACGTGATGTGCATTTCACGGGAAAATATGGCTCCTGATTCAGTCTGTAGACTTTATCATCATCATTTAACTTTTTCACATGGTCTGGTGTTAAAAAAGCAAACTGAAAATAATAAAAATCGTAACTATCGATACAGGTCCTGTTCAGACAACATGAATGAACCAGGGAGAGTTAACATTTAAACTGTTTTATTTTGCACTTCAGTTTACTTAAAAAATACTCAATTTCTGACAGTTGTTAGTTTTATTTTGCACTTTGGTTAATTTATAAAAAATAACGGAGAGAGCTGTTTGTGTCTATTATGGACTTAATTGCAGAGTCTGTCACTGTGAACTGAAATTTTATGTAACAAAAGTAGTAGCAGTATCAATACTCAGTATCGGTCCCCATCCCACTACAGAGTCTCACCCACCTGCGATGGGAGTGGTTCACGACCCACAGAGGCCTATGTGACAGTTTCTGTCTCTGCCTTGTTCTCTCTGTGACCTATAATGTTAAAAGTAGTATGGGAAGTCGAGCCTTTAGTAATTAGGCTTTGGTCCTTTGGAATTGGTCTGGGAGGCAGTCACCTCCTCTACTTTCTTTAGTTGATAAAGTTGTTTGTAGAAGCTGGCTCAGGCTTGGACCAGGACCTTGGAATGTTACCAAGGCTTAGACTGATGTAGAGCTTGACTTACAAAGCCCTTGTCTCTACTCTGTATACATCCACTGACACAGGTTATACTTTGTAATTGAACCACACACACCCTTTTAACGATTTAACACTTGCACATAGGTGTACTGCTCTGGGAATTTGGCTTCACTTGGGGGGAACTGTCATGCTGTCCCTCTCTTAATGCCATCTAATTCTATGGGTGCATCATTGAATAAAGTTTTAGAGTCGCTGATTTAATATCTTAGTCCAAGAGAAACTAAGTTTGACCGCCTGAGCAGAATTTGAATAAGAGAACGTCAGATCTGTCTCTTTCTTTGAAATGTAGTGGAACAGAAATGAAGCTTTGTGACAGTTTATTTTCCTGCAGGTACGACACACTGCTGTTATATTCAAAGACACACTTGGCATTCATGAGCCCCCCCATTTACTAAACACACACACACAGAAACACACTGCACACTCTGCAGGGGGGAGGTAATGGTTTATTCAATCACTCTCGCAGACCGTCTGCCATGTTATGACAACCTATTAAACACTAAATTAAATGCGTTGTTTGCCCCCGAGGATGGCGGGTGTTTTTTTTTGCAGAATGTTCACAGTTTCCTTTCTGAAAAGCTGTTTGTTCACCTTCTCTTCCCGCCGTCACAGCGCCGAAGGGGCCACCGTCCCCGCCTCCGCCAACGTTTCAAACAGAGATAAATGGCCCGTCAGCACAGATGTAGACAGTGTGACTCGGACAACCCCAGAATGCCGCAGTGTCGGCATGTGAAGGGCCGCCTGATTGGCTGTGAAAAATGAAATGTCACTGACTGTAACCGAGCGTTAGCGGCTGATGGCATCACGCTCCACCTGTCAGTGCTGCTTGTTTCCCTGCGTCGGTGTGACAGACAGCTGAGTGAGAGTTACTGAATACTAACATCTAAATATGAGCACTTCATTTTGATTATTATTAAAGCTACAGCCAGAAAACCAGCCAGCAGGAACAGAGCTGCTTTTCTTTAGAATAACTCTCTGACTGGAGTGACCGGCGCTAACAGAGCGGCTGTACAGCTGATCAATAACTCTCCTTAGATCATTTAACACAGGCCATAGAGGAGCACAATGAGATTAGACACTCATAATCAAACTGTTTTCAGGCTTCAGCTTGTTTGTGCTTTGAATGCACGTCAAGTATTAAAAGCTTTCTCGGCAGAGTAATGGTCTCTTCCCCTCCAGCGCCTCTTATTTTGAAATATTTTCTTAAACTGCAGCCAATGCTCATTGTCTCATAGGATTTATCAGTGGATACTCAACATAAAAGTCATGAAGGATGCCAAAATGATAACAATATACAACACTTGGGTTGACTTTCTTTAAGTGCTGCTGGAGGAAGCAACTAATCACCTCATGTTTTGGGACCAGACTTTAAAAAGTTTGTTTGAACACATCTGCAGCTGAGGCCAAAACACAACCGTCCAAAACCACAAGAATCAGTAAAAATGAAAAATATGAGCCACAACATCCAAACTTAGCACAAAAAGTCAGGACATGTGATTTGGTAGATTACTTCTTTGTTTACACAACTTTTCTTGGTAATAAATCTTGTACAGCTTATTCTGCTTTTGCTTATGACCAAGCTGCTGTCAGTGTGTGTGAATAAATGGTTGAATTGCTTATCTTTCTTCAGACTTTAAAAATCCAGTCCACCAAACACTGAAAAAAGCCAATAGCAGGACAATGGCCTTTGCACACCAATGGCAACATGAATAAATGGCACGAAATTGCGTAAAATTTGGAGGTGAATTTTGATGCACCTGTCTCTGCACATAAGGAGCAAACTCCTCCAAAAGTTGTCTTTCTAATGGTTGTCTTTATAGTTTTTATGTCATTTGTCATATAGAATCAGGTGCTGTGACACTAATACAATGACATCGTGCCGAATGTTTTGAAGTTTATTTATTTATTGATTTTAGAGAGGGAACAGCGCATATTAATGAACATTTTTACAAATGTAAACATGCCAGATTATAGTTTTGGCTAATTTCCATCTGCAGACCCCCTGGCAGCTTGATAGTAACATATACACACAAGACACTAAATACAGTAGAACAAACCTAAGGATAGTAGACGAGTTAAAAAAGAAACAGAAACATTTATATTGCACACCCTCCCAACACACACAGTCCATCAAGCATTTAGCAAATGCAACTTCTATTGCACCAACCCCCATTGCTCTGAATGTTATTGCACAGATTTATCTTACACAGACCCAGTTCATCTTGCACAAATCCCTAATGCACCAACATGAGCAACTTATAGGTCACTCATGCTCACATGCCTGCGTTTCTCTCAGCCACAGTTTTGGCTGTTACTTAAATGTTTGTGTGTAGGACCACAGACGGATTTCTGCTTGATGAACTCATTCATTGTAGGAGGGGCCAAATGGTGTAAAGCTTTGTAAATTAAGCAGTATGACTTGAATAATTTCAAATTTGAGAAATTTAATAGATTATATTTATTGAATATTTGTCAATGATGGTGAGAAAAAGTTTTTTTTTTGTCTAAAATTTTCAGTGCCCTTTTGTAGCATGATTCAATAGGCTTATTGACAGAAAGAAGGATCAACTGGTAATGCGACACTCAATATGAGAGGGTATCACTGAGTGGATACATGTAAGTGCTGCTCTACCAGTCAAAGATGCTCCAATATATTTGAAATTAGGGATATTAAAATTTATGTTTTTTACTATTTTCTGAGCATTGTCTTTGGAACAGCATTTGCAAGGTGACATGTCAACAACAAGTGTTTTGATTGGTCAAATGTGAGCTCTGGAAAAATTGGCCTCGGAGCTGGGTGTGAAATTTAAAGGAATGGGTACCAAATTTGGTACTTTTATAGGCACCGACCAAATCCTGTCAAAAGTAACGGGTACCGATTCATGCAAAACCAATAGGTATCATGTTTAGGTACCTAAATGCATCCTTGTGACCGTGAGGGAGTGGAAGTTTAGGAGATTTTCCATGCTGGACATTAACACAGCATTGCAAGATTATGTATTGAAGAATACATTTGTTAAATTGAGAAAAAAAAAAAAAAATTAAACATATTGATATTTTCTACCACTTAACCACAAAAAAGTACCAAAAATTGGTACCATTCAGTACCAGTACCATTGCCGGGAACCGGTACATTGGTACCGTATCGTTTTAAATGGGAAAGGTACCCATCTCCAGAAATCTTGCATTGAAAAATAAAAGATAAAAAAAAATAAATATGTGCAAAATATTTGTGCAAAAAACATACGTCTGGTGTGCAAAGGGTTTAATCTGATTGGCACTGGCAGAGGAGATTTGGCAAATTTTTCTCAGGCCAAACTCACATACTCAGATCTGCAATGCTCAATGCTGGATAAATGATAAACTGAGGCTCAGACTTTATGCAGGTGTCATCATCATCAACGTTTCCACACTTCCCTGATGCTTACTGCATAATTCATAAAGGCATTCAAACAAAGTAAAAGTTGTTGGTTAAGAGTTGTATGCGTCTCGTCGGCGTCCTCCCAGCAGCAGAGTGAACTTTAGAGTTGTGGGATAAGTGTCCTCAGCAGCGTCCCTGGGCTCCTTCTTATTAATCACAGATTACTGACCTTTCACTCCGGTCGGGGACTTTGTCTTTGGAACGCCCCGGTGGGGGGAGGGAAGCAGGGCTTCTTGTCAGCGTACCTGGACAGAGTACCAACCAACGAGCTCCGTGACCCCGTCCCCCTTTTCCACCTCGGACCGCTGCCTGCCGTGACACCAACATCCATCACCTCTGGATTCAGGTCGACATCCATCAGCAGTGCAGCGGCGGCACGGCGGTGACAGACCGGCCCCGCCCCCTTGGGTGTTAGAAAGTTATGTATGTGTGTGTGTGTGTGTGTGTGTGTGTGTGTGTGTGTGTGTGTGGCATATTGACCTGTCATCTGAATATGTAATGAGGACCCTGAGATTCAGCTGCAGCGTGACATTTAAACAAACTTTGTTGTCCAAAAAGTGTCTGCACACAAAGTCCATTTAAAGCTACCGTACGTGGTTTTAACTAAACTTTAAAGACAAGAAAGGAAACTTCAAGGGCTTATTAACAATTTGACCAAGGAAAGACATTCTTATAAAATAAACCCCCTTTGCATGACATGCAGACATTTTTGAGTGATAAGATTCTTGACAGGAATGGAATTTTATTTTTTAAATTGAGGACATTTTTGCCAAGTGAGGACATTTTATGAAGAGACACTGGTCGAGGAAGGACTCTTTTGGGAAGCAAGGACATTTCAGCAAAGTAAAGACAAATTTGGTTGTTAAGTAAACTTTTTCAAAGGATAAAAAGTTTCTAAAGTTGATACGGTAAAAAGGTTGCTGTAAATTTTACACTGATTTACTATAACAGTATTTACAGTTCATTACTATTATCTTCCAACAATCCTTTGCTGTCTAAAGTTTTATACTGTAAAGCTCTTTCCAAGTAAGGTACTGCAGACATTATGATAACTTATTGTGTGGAAGTGAGGGTGATTTTGGGAGTCAGGGGCATTTTGACCGATAGTTTTGGAATAAATATTTGGGATAAGTAAGGACGGCAAGTTTACCCTGTCTTAAAAGTCAAAACTTCTCTGAAACTGAACATGTCATGTCTTGTTGGTTAATGTCAAGTTTGCACTTTCATGTTTGAAACGTGTGGTTTCATTCACTTTCTGCCTTTGTGTCCCTGCCCTCAATGTTTTTATATTATATTGTTGATTTATATTTTCATATTTTGATTTAAATCCTATGAATCTTGGTCGTTACTTTGTGCATTTAATTCTTATTTAAGTTTTCAGGCTGTGATTTTCCTGTTTATACTTTTTTACTCCTGAAAAGGATGTTTTTTTTTCTTTATTAAACAAATCCCAAAGTCATGCATCCAAGGTTTTTCTTATTGATCCTTGTTAGGTGGTGCTTTAAGAAGCTTAAGATTTCTGTAGCTTTGATCCCAAGAGTGAGCTGCTACAGTTTGTGTGATTGTGTGAGGGTGTATTTTGAGAAAGAAGACAACTTGGCTCATTGTTTGCTTTCTTCTCCTTCAAGAGGACACTTTTGTAAAAAAAAAATGAACGCAAATGTTTTATCTTTTTATTATTATTATGTATTTATTTATTTTTTTCGCTGGACTAGAATCTTCTTTTCATTCACATTAGGCTGTAAAACCTCAAACTTGTCGACTCCTGGCCTGGCTCCATTCATTTTGTGCATTTTGTTTTTGTCACAAAGTAAACTAGAAAATCACTCAGAGTGCGCTGACCTCCACCAAGCATATTGTGATTGTCACCAACACTTTAGTCCTACTTTAATGTTATACTCCCTTTCAGCTGACTGTCTGCTACAATTTAGTGTTAGTTGCAGGTTTGTACAATAATTTGTTTCCTGACAGTGTTGAAAATTATGATGACCCAGTACATATTTCATATTCCAGATCTTAGAATCCAGAATATTGCCAGGATCTGGGTCATACTTTTACATCTGTCAGAAATTATGGTGACCTTGTCTTGTATTGTTTTGCAAAGCAATCCGACCATTTATGGTGGAGTTATATACACATATGGTGAAAAAGGTCCTATCTCACAATGATAAAGAATCCTTTAAAAAACTCCTGGACCCAGACGGTGATCCAGATTACCTCCATAATTTAATCACTTCTTTCTTATCCCGTTTTGAATATTTCCTGAAAATTTCATCAAGATCTGTTTGTTACTTTTTGAGTTACATTGTTCACAGACAAACAAGAAGCATGACTTCTTGTCACACTCTATCTACTCTGTGCAAATTGATGCATCGTTGCCCCAGCATCTTGAAAATTAGAAGTGTTGTGTATTTGATCTTTATACAGACCCAGTGAGGCCATTTTCAACCCTTGTTTGTCCTCTTTCCTGAGTTGCTTCAAAACTTGGTTTGAAAACTTTAAAATCAGCCACAACCTCGTCCACTGAGACAGGAATTCAAGCGAGGTGATCTTTTCAAATAAAATAAGTTTTCATCTCTTTGGAAACACAAAGTGACCCTTTGACATATGGTGAAGAACAGTTTCAGCAGAGAGATATCTCCTTATTTAAATCTGCTGCATGTGAAGGCACCGAGATCTTGAAGGACGAATCCAATCGTTAAACCAAAGATCGATTGTTAACAGAGAAAAAGACTTCTCGTCATAATTCAGGACGGCAGGATTAAAAGGAAATGGTGGCACTTTTATTTTACAGGTAGTAACAGGAGTCCTTGGCTGACATTGTAACAGTGGACCTCCATATTTTAGAGGCCTCAGACAGCCTCTCTCCCTCTGCTCCAGAACAAGTTTCCAGCCTTAAATCAAAGTGGGAAATTAATGACAGCGTACCTGAGCTCCCTGTCCGCTACCTGCTGGATGTTAAAAGAGAAAAGGAAAAAAAAAAACTTTATTTGGGTCAGAGCGTCCCCTCTGGTTACAGAGGATCTTCTGGCTGCTGTTTCTGTAACAGATTGTGTGGGGATTTCAACGGGATGCCTCCATGGCAATAGAGATTAGGCAATTAACCTCGATGTCACTGTAATTATTAAGACACTTTAGCAATAAATGAATTAATTTCCCAAAAGGTGCCAGAAGAAAAGGATGTGCCGCCGCTTGGCCACAGAGAGACGGGGAGCGATTCCACGCCGATGGCTAATTAGAGGAGAATAAAGAGTGTGAGATAAAGCAGAGGGTTCATCTTTTCAACATGCAGAGCTGTGTGAAGTCGGCTGAAGACGTTTTCCTCTGAGGCCGCTTCATCCAGCAGCCGTCAAAATATCACTTTCATGTGGGCGAAGGTCGACGCCGGGATCGTTTAAAGGTGAGAAGGAGCTGTGCAGACTGTAAACTGAAGACTAAACTCTGCACCTGTGTCTCTGCAGGCACACACACACACACACACACACCTACTTTACCCACTTCTGTCCTTTGAATTATCAGGTCGATTTTCTCCCCGGCTCTTTCAACCACTCCTCCTGCATTTTCCATCGGAAAGAAAAAAAACAACAACAACAGAGGATTGGTTTCAGGTTTCACAGTGCCACTTTTTATTTGTGCACAAAGTGGACTTAATATTTTCAGATATTCATCATATTTTTTGATGCATGAAGTCTCACCTCAAGCTGTGACATGAATTTGAACGATTTGCTTCATAGTTGCATTCATGGGAGTTAGCCACTATGTGTTTTTCAACTGCAGGAACTTTACCCTGGAACTATGTGCTTTTGGAATGTCCGTCTAAATTTAGTTTGGAATGTACAGGAACTTCTGGGGGTCTGCAACTTGAAAGTTTCTGATTGGTGGAGCACCCACATGGTTTTTTTATTCAGACACAAGCAGACCTCCAGCTGTGGTTGACTTGGTTTAACAGAATATATTATAATAGAATAAAATAGAAGAGAATAATAATCTGTTACAGGGTTAGCATGGTTGGCTTGTCCATCTTATTGGAGATAGATCTTGTGTTCCCAAAAACGATGGATGGAAGGACAGGTCCATAATTCCTGAAACAATGGTTTTCTTTGAGCCTGATAGAATGTATCTCAGTCAGCTCCTGGTGTTACAATTTAAAGAGTGACCGTGTGAACGTGTCAGTGGATATCAAGTTAACAACAGCTGCTGAAACACAGAAGAAACTCTCAGGAATGCATCTTGGTGCATTAAAGATAATATTGATCCGTTTGATGACTTTTACTCAAATGCATCCAACTGGAAGTCAGCAATCCATTCAAGTGTCCACGAGTTCATCTGCACTGTTAGAAAAAACAAGTAATTTTACAGGAAATCGTCTGTAATTTTCAACAGAGTTTTCCCATTTTCTTATAAAACAAATGCTATAAAATGTTGATATACAGATATTTTACACTGTAAAAAAAATCCCAACTTTCAGTATTTAATCCTTATTTTTTTAATAATCTATTTTTCAAAATAACTATAGAAAACTTTAAAATTACAGAAAATATCTGTATAATAACATCGTGGATATATTTTTTTTTAGCTATTATGCCAATATCACATTGTTAAAAAATGCAATTTTACAGGAAATGGTCTGTTATTTTTAACTGAGTTTTCCTGTTTTCTTATAAAACAACAAAATGCTAGTAGGTTCACAGATATTTTAAGTAATTTTACAATGTAAAAAAAATCCTAATTTTAGCGATTAATTCTTATTTTGTTCAAGTTTTTTTTTCTGTTTTTCAAAAATAGTATTGAAAACTTTTAAAGTTACTGAAATTATCTGTAAAATAGCATCCTGGAAATTTTTTAAAAACTATTATGTCACACTGTTAAAAAAAAAAAAATTCACTGGAAATGGTCTTTTATTTAACAGATTTTCCTGTTTTCTTAGAAAAAAAATGCTATTAGATTTACAGACATTTTTAGTAATTTTACACAGTAAAAAAAAATCCTAATTTTACTTAACCCTAAATCTTAATTTTTTTTTCTGTTTTTCAAAAAATAGTATAGAAAACATGAAAATTACAGAATTCATCTGTAAACTAACATCCAGGATATTTTTTTTTTTGGTATTATGCCAACATCACACAAAAAAAAATTGCAATTGGTCTAATGTTTCACAGACTTTTCCTGTTTTCTTATAAAAGATAATGCTTGTAGATTTACAAATAAAGTCAATTATTTTACACTGTATAAAAATCTTATTTTATGGTTAGTAACCCTTAAGTTTTTTTTTTTTTTTTCAAAAATACTGTAAAAAACTTTACAGAAATTATCTGTAAAATAACATCCAGGGAATTTTTTTGTTTAGCTATCATGCCAATATCACACTGTTATAAAAAAAAAAAAATTTTTTTACAGGAAATGGTCTTTAATTTAACAGATTTTTCCTGTTGCTATTAGATATACAGATGTTTTCAGTAATTTTACACTGTAAAAAAATCCTTATTTAATGGTTATTAACCCTCACTTTTTACAGTTTTTTTCCTCCCTTTTTTATGTTTTTCAAAAATTGTATAGAAAACTTCAAAATAACAGAAATTATCTGTAAAATAACATTCTGGATGTGTTTTTTGGCCATTATGCTAATAGTGCAATAAGGCATAATCAAAACCAGCACAGACTGAATATCCTCCATGCTAACTGCACGCAACGATGCTATCTTGTCTCCTGCTTGAGTGTCTCTTTTGCTCATTGTTGCCTTACTGCCCTCTACTGGTCAGGTGGTGTGTTGCAAATAATTTTATTTTTTTCTCCATGCGTCTCCTGGTTTGCATAATCTACCTTTTAATATAGGGAAAATGCAGAAAAGTTTGAGATAAAAGATCAGTTTTTTACAGTTAGAGGAACAGCTGAGGCTAAAGTTCATCTTAACTCTGGATCTTGGCTCCTCAATATTTTCCATGTTTTCTACAGTTGAAGGTTCAAACAGTGAACAGTTGGGAGTGTTGTGGTGCCTTTGCTTGAATATCCTCAGATCTATGGGATACAACTCCAGACTGAAGGTCTGGTGAGTCGTTTCAGAAGACATAAAACGCTCTCTTTCTTCCAGTCTCTTTCTTTGGTTATGAAACCGATCAATCTTTTCCCGTCACACTACTTATTTTTCCCACTTTCAGCACATTTCTGCTCCCAGTCAAGTCTGACTCTGTGAAATAAAAGTCACATCACTTCTTAACCTTTCTCCTGTCGTGAATAAAAGAGCGCAGACTTTATTGAAGCAGCTCCAGAGTTACTTTAGCTCATGTCAGACAAACTGTGTGAAGGATTTAATCTCAGCATCGTGAGTGTGAGCGACCTTTGTTTGAGTGTCTGTGTTTCCTGCTGCTCCCTCTTTGACGGACACCTCTGAACATGTAGGAGGACAGAGGAGCCGCTGCCCACATCCCCACCACTCCGCCAGATTGATATTCACCTCCAGCCACTCCTCCAGCTCGTTAATTACATCTGAGTGCGGCGAGGATTAATGAAATCGGTGTCATCATGGCAGCGCGGAGGGGTCAGGGGTCAGAGAGAGACCAGAGGGAGCTGTGTTAGTGAGTGGGAGGAGTGTGAGGATGTGCATGCTGTGGGATATGATGGTATTTTAATTAGTATGCTAATGTGTTACAGTGTGAATGTTTCAGCTCACTCTGCTGCCTTTAACACTGCTTAATTATTTATGGAGACAGCGGGTGAGACGCCGCCGCTGCTGATGACGACGACGTGTGAAGTGAAGGCTTGAATGTCTGAATCTCCTTCACAACAGGATGACTTTTAAAAATTGAGCTTAATGAAACAAAGCACAGAGACGGTGTTTAAACCCAAACAAGAGCGAAGGTTAGCTTAACATAGATTCATTATCATCCTAATTTATGTTTCTATGTTTCATTCTAATGATGCATCCTTTCAAACACAGGAAACAAAGCTGATTATGCCTCATTTGTCATTGACTCGATTAAGGCAGCTAAATAACAAAGCTAAATGATGCTAGCTACAGCCTGCATCTCAAGTACAGAAGTGATTAAGACGCTAGTTCCAACTTCAGGAGTATTTCTTTATTCGCCACATTTCCTGTCTGTTCTCTTCAGCTGTCGAATGAAAACAGACTTCAATGTAAAATAAGACAAAAATACTTTAAAGTGAGTGAAATCTTTCAAATAAAATAAAAGCTTGCAGAAGTGCCTCTTGAAAAACAATAGCACGTTGTTATCTCTGATGACACTTGCTGGTGACATTTCCTTGAATTCAATATTGAAGTCGGCTACAGGTGGTAAGACTTTGTGTTTTCTAGGAGCAAAAACGACAGATACTACACTTCAAAGACAACCAATCAAAGGGCTGGGAAGAGTTTCTTATGCCCCCGGTTGGCTCGGTTAAGCTTGGTCCTGTTTGCGTTTCCACGGCCAACCATAACCCTCGTGGTAAGCGGCGTGCAAGCTGGATGCCGAAAGCCCCAGCTGTTAAACAATAGCGTGACGCCATAGTAGCAGGAGCTGACAGGCCATCTGGACGTTCTGGAGAAGTGCAGAACAGCTAATGCTGCCGGTCGGCTGACGGCCTGTTCTGCCCGTCAACAGTCGGTGCTGTTCTGGGGGGTGGGGAGACGCGTCCCATTGTTGTGGGCTGGGCCGAGTCAAAGTCCAAGGCTGTTCTTCAGTCCCAGTCCGCCACTGCACAGTAGCTCAACACAGTGTACCATAAACAATAACAAATCCAACGAAGAAGAAAAACGGGGATCTGTCCCGGGATAAGTCAGTGGAAATGCCTTAAAATGCGTGCTGTGCCGTGATGGGGCTTATGTGATCTTACAAAGATGTCTCTTTTAGATTTATGCCTGAACTTAATCAACACTTTACAATGAGATTATCTGCCACCACTATTGGTTATTCCTATAATAATGCCACCTCTTAGCTTCTCAATCAGGTCAAGCTGAACAGGATTGATTAAGAGGTGTGGACTGAGCCAGAGGAGTGATACCCTGAAGTGCAGCCCGTACACCGGCCATGACCGCCCTCTCCAGTTGGTCAGATGGGAGCATGCCTGCCATGTCTCTGCCTCTTCCCCTCACATCACCCACTGAGCTGCAGATGGTGGTGTGGGCGGGACTGTGTGATCTGAGGAGTGTGGAAGACAGGTGCTGACCTGCCTACTTAGCATAATTTCTAAACATTTAGCTTTACACTTGGCAGGGGCTTTAAGATATAGATTTAACATTTAGAAATTGATTTAACATTTAGATTTAGTATTATTTAAGGTTAAAAATTTAGATTTTGTTCTTAGATCTAGATTAAGTATTTAGATTTAACCTTTAGATTAATTGTTTTAGAGTACTCATTTTTTTATATAACATTGTGTTTTGCAAATTTTGGTCTCAAACAAAACAAAACAATCTTAATGTCAGAAAAGTGAACCAAATCTTTACAAAAGATTGCCTATTAAACAGTGACTGAAATCTTCATTTGGCGCTCCATATCACAGCACGTTTAACTTGCAAATCTTTGGCATAAAGTGATTTGCATCAACAAAAGTCAAATATTTATCATTCAAATGAACAAAATTTTACAAAATCAAAAACAGCTCATCATTCAAGACAAGAAAAGGACTCAAAGTTTTCTGTTTAATAAGAAAGCATACACATTTCAAAGAAAAACACTAGTACTGGTCACATTACATCATTGTGGTCACAGGTACCTTTAAAACACTACATGAAACCTTGAGATGACATTTGTTGTGATTTTGGGCTTGATAAATAAAGACCGATAGATTTATGACTATAAGCATCAGGGAGAAGATATAGTGTGGGAGAATCTCCTGAATAAAGAAAAAAAAATGGTGATTTTAACACGTAAAGATAAATATTTTTGTTTTGTACAGCAAGAGAATTTTTGCAACTCAAATTTGCCCAAAATGAAACCTTTATTTCCTCTGTGACAGCTTGAAATTTCTCAATATTTCCATAAAATTGTTAAAGATTTATGAGTCACTTTCATTTTATCTCATGAAAGTTTTATTTTGTTTTCAGGATCAATTTTCTATGAAACAGTGGCTCCAATATTCAGATTACAAATGAACCAAGAGGCAAAGAAATTCTTATTGAAGCCACAACAAAAAGGAAACACTGGAGGCGAAAAAAGAAGAAAAGTGGGACAAAAGAAGGGAAGGGACAATCAGTGAGTACAGGATTATTTTTTAGTGTTCTTCTTCCCCCTCTCATTCTTCAGTCGGGCTGTAAACTCTCAGCGTCAGCACAGACACGTTGTGTTTTCATCCAGCAGGTAATGATTTTCCTCCTCTCATTTGTTTATCCTGCTGATTAGGGCCGTGTGACGGTCCTGCTCATTAAATGCCGCCATGCTAATGAGGACGCGGCTGCATTCGTCTTAACAAACACTAATTACAGCCACTCGTAAAGACACGCTCGCCGTGACATTAAAATTCACAAAAGGCCGTTTGAAGCTCAGACCCTGAAACAGAGGAGGAGCCGAGAGCCGGTGTCCACATGCGTGGACAGATGGTGAGAAAAATGTAGAGAGGCAGAGCGGATCAGAGTCTGAATGAAGAGGCTTTATATTCAAACTTCGCTCCAGACAGGACGCACGACAAAGATTATGAAATCATGAACAGTTTTTTTATTCAAATAACTGAAAAGTCCCAGTTTAAACCCTAAAAGAGGCTCAATCACAAGTGAAAGCTCAGCCTTTTGAGTATTTATGTACTTATTTATTCAAACCTACAGGAAAACAACTGTGTTGCTCATCCAAGCGTCAATAACAAAAACAACAAAAAAGAGAAATGTCAATTCATCTTGGCAGTGTTTTTAACTTTGGGTAGACTCATTTATGAAATATAGAAAGAGGGACACAAATACTCTTTGAATTTTTGTAGAAGTAAAGGCAAACACTTAAAACTGTTTATTCCCCATCACAAATTATGTTTATCAGTGGGTACATTTCAACAAGTCTCATGAAGTGAAGGACAGGGAAACTAACAAAAGAAAATCTGCACCTTAATACAAAACAAAAACAAGGCCTTTGGGGTCTAAAAGGTGGAGGTTTCACTCTCCACAGCCTCCTACTAAATCTACTAAAAGAGTAGACAAACTAAAGAAAAAAAGGCCTCAAACAAAAGAAGAGTTGCTTGGTGGGGACGAAACACTGTGCAAAAAGAAAATCTCCTTGGAGAGAAACTCTCTCAAATCTCCTATAAATACGGTCTGTCCCTCAACACACATTCAAGCTCCCAAAACACTCGTCACACAAACCAAGAGAAACCAACTGAAGGTGTTGGCTCTCTGGTGTCACACACTAACTGAGGGAAAGATCCTCCTTTTATAGACTCCCCAGGCTGATGAGCTCCAGCTGGGTGCACTGAGGACAGGTGAGCTGAGTGAGAGCTCGTTAGGAGTGAGCTCCATCTGCAACACAGCAAAATTAACAAACTTTCTCTCTTTTAAATTAATAAGATTAAATGGAAAAAAACAACATTATTAATGCTTTCATGTATTTCTAGACATTTGCAAGTCCGCTAATCAAACCAGTTATCTTGTTCAGGGTCACAGGGGGCTGGAGCCTACCCCAGCTGTCTTCAGGCGACATGCCATAGATATATTACTGTTACTGTTTGTGTTTTTAAGGCGGAATTTGTTGCTTTTAGATCCTTTATTATTTGATGGAAAATTTAGTGCATCAGACAGCAATGACTCTCAAAGGTATTGGCCAAAGAGTAGTGCTCTAACGCACCAATGGGCTGCGCCGCCTTAACTTTCCATGAATTTTAGGCTGTAAAAGCAGCAACACTAACCACTGTTAAAGGGGCTGTGAGGAGTTTGAAAGTGATCTTGAAAACGTCTCCCTTGTAGATTTATGCCTGATCGTATTCCACACTTTGAAACAAGATTATCTGCTCAAATATTGATGGTTACAGGTTATTCTAAGTTGCTACTTCTTCTAGTACAGGTCAACAAGGACTGGATTGATTTACGGCACATCTAGGTCTCTATGGCAACACCACTCCGCCTGACAAAGTTCAGAAGTGAGAAGAGATAAAACACAGAAATCTGTGTTTTTCTCTGCTGAAAACAATTTCTGTGATTAACTTTATAGTGATGGTGGACACAGGAGCCTAACTGTCAGACAGAAAAAAAGACAGAAGAGCAGAAGAAAGATAATTAGCCTTTAGCTCAGGCTGTATCACTCTAAAACACAGGGGCTAAACTGTTTGTGATAATATTTATTCCAACCCACATGCAGCAGTTATTCTGCAGTGGTCTGTTCAAACTTGAGAGTCTATCAATAAAATGAAGAGTGAGGTTACGTTAGCTCTGATTGGTAGATGACTGGCAGGACATAACCAGGATTTACTAACTTTACACATTATGGTCATGTCTTAGAGCACTGGGCTGTCAGCTGGGCTAAATACAGACGGCTAAGAAGTTACTTACAAACTGACAGTGTTTACTTGTTGTCACGTTAGCCTACAGATACCTCGGAGCAACAGGCTCACATAGTTGCTACAATGTTAGCTTGATTTCATGTTTCAAACCAAAGTGCTACACAACTGTACTGATAAATACCTTACCTCTGCGCGTTATATCCAGTGAAAAGTCGTCTTGGACAAGAAAATTTCTTTTGATCTGATCTCCATTTAATTCCAAAAGAGACACACCTTGCTAAAAGTGATTTATGACAGTGTGCGGAGACTAAGAGGAGGGAGGAGGGAGTGCAACTAGGGTGGGCTTTACACAAGTACAAATTTCTACAACTCCGGTAAAATAATCCGGTGATATTGACACACGGAGACACGTATTTGTCCATAACTCTGCATCTTTTTTGAAAACGGGTCTGCAGGTGGATTTCTGCATATTCGTCTTCATGCCGTACTTGGTATAAACAGATAAGTCCGGAAAAGACTGTGACCACATAGCACCCCTCCTACTCCCCGCCCCCCAACCACGTTGTCACACACAACAACAATAACAGTGGCGACAGGCGGACTGATTCTGATATTGTTCCAGCAGCTACAAATATTGCTTCTACTATTATATCAACATTTTCTCAGAGAGCATGAACAGCACCAGCTATGGCAACAACAACAAGTGCTCATGCAGAGACGCAGTATGTTACGCGTGCATGAGCACTTGTTGACGTGGAATCCGCCTCGGAGCAGAACCAGACGGGCAACCCGACGACAGTTTTGCGTTGTCATGTAAATGCACAAGCCTATGTACAATACGATGTGTAAACAGCAATACATGTTTTGATGCCGACGCCAAGACGATAAGGGGCCGTCCTCGTGTGAGGAGGGCCTAAAACAGATCCTCCACATTGCATTTTTGAACAAAAGACAAAATCAACAGCGTTTTTCAAAATCATTCTCAAGTCCTACTGTTTTTTCATGACCCTGAATGATTCAAAACTTTTTTCCCCAACAGGCTAAAAATTGCCAAACTTGGCTTATAGAGACAGGGTATCTAGCAATAACTAAATGAGCGTTAAGAGACAAAATTTTACTATATTTCTTTTAAAAATTGATTTAAGAAAGAAAGAAAGAAAGAAAATCATTTTTTTTTTCCCAAGTAAAGCTTAAGGTGGGCCGACCAGAAGTGGGTTGGCCTGGGACCGTTGGACCCACCCATGACGCTGCCCCTAGCTCACAGAGACAGACAACCTCTCACCTGGACACTCACATCATCAGGCAGTCTGAAATCCCCAGTTAACCTGATGAGTGTGTTTTTGGACTGTAGGAGGAAGCCATAGGCCCATCTTGCCCGAGCCAGGATTGGCTGAACTGGCGACTGATGCTGTGAGGCAGCAGCGCTAACCACTGCACCACTTTACAGCATCTGCAAGTGTTTTCTCAAATCTCAGCAGAAATATGACTACTGTAGTCTCAAAATTATTCAACGCTGTGATAGAATTGCTCATTAGAGGAAATGTTTGTAAATCAGGTGTTGTACCAAAGGAGCTAACGAAGGGCCTCATTAATTGCACCAAGCGTAGGAGAAGGAAGAATGAATCAAAGGTTAAAAATAGAATACTCTTTTATTGATCCCCCACGGGGTTAATTTTGCTGTCATAGCAGCAGCAGGAAAAACAATGTGCAAAATGTAGTAATGAAATTAGAAATGGCAACAAGAACTTAATTTAGAAAAATTTACATTATGTTGAATCCTGAAAAAAAAACACAGCAAAGAATAAGCATTAATCTTAAAGGGATAGTTCAGTTTTTTTGAAGTGGGGTTGTATGAGCTCTATGTGACCACTAAGGACATTAGATACAGTAGAAAGTTGTCTCCTCTCCCTCAGTAAGACACAAACTGTAATCAATGGTGACGAGGAAATAGACGCTAACAGGGAGAGACCGTACCAGATTCAAAGGCTATTTTCTCTGCCTACAAGAACTCAAATCAAAAAGTAATACCACAGTTTAAGAGTACGCTACATAAAATATTTTTTAAGTGCATTAAGTCTTCGGAAATATAAACATTTATCCGGACCTAACTAACTGGTCATGTGTCCTTCCGCGCAGCGCTAGTGTGCTCCGTCCCCCCTCCTCCTTTCAGCTGTAGGGAATGTAAACAAGCTATACTTCGGGCACCGGTTGTAGCCTCGTGTAAGTTTGATCAAGTATCGTAATTCTTTTGTTTGTACTCTAAGGATTGTGAGGCAGCGTAGGAAATTCAAAATGAGTGACTATGACAGCGACGATGAAGTTCCATTCAATTTGGAACCAAAAGGATACCTGTATGAACCGGAGTACACAGAAGAGGAGCTGCTACAGATGGAGACTGAAAGGAATACAGAGGAAACATCCGCGGACACTGGACATCAAGATAGAGTCGGAAATACTCAGTGGTGTAAATGTCTGAGCTGTGACTCAATGCCCACGGATGCTGAGTGTTACTGCTGCCACGAGTGGGACTTGGTTACAGACACTCTTCAGGATTTGTCTGAGTTAGAGGACACTGCTGGCTCTCAAGTCGTTATACAGCTGTCAGTATAACTCATCACACAGATTTCCCTGCTCTTCTAAATTCTGGAGTGTCTTGTAACAGCAACAACAACAACAACAGTCGTGGCAGCAGTAACACTCAGCATCTTGGTTTCCAGTGTCCGTGGATGTTTCCTCTGTATACCTTTCAGTCGCCATCTGTAGCAGCTCTTCTTCTGTGTGCTCCGGTTCATACAGGTATCCTTTTGGTTCCAAATTGAATGGAACTTCATCGTCACTGTCATAGTCACTCATTTTGAATTTCCTACGCTACCTCACAATCCTTAGATTACAAACAAAAGAATGACGATACTTGATCAAACGTACACGAGGCTACAACCGGTGCCCAAAGCATAGCTTGTTTACATTCCCTACAGCTGAAAGGAGGAGGGGGGACAGAGTGCACTAGTGCTGCGCGGAAGGACACATGACCAGTTAGTTAGGTCTGGATAAATGTTTATATTTCCAAAGACTTAATGCACTTAAAAAATATTTTATGTAGCGTACTCTTAAACTGTGGTATTACTTTTTGATTTTAGTTCTTGTAGGCAGAGAAAATAGCCTTTGAATTTGACACCGTCTCTCCCTGTTAGCACCTATTTCCTTGTCACCATCGATTACAGTTTGTGTCTTACTGAGGGAGAGGAGACAACTTTCTACTGTATCTAATGTCCTTAGTGGTCACATAGAGCTCATACAACCCCACTTCAAAAAAACTGAACTATCCCTTTAAGAGAGTGCAAAAGACTGTATAGTTAGTATATTTGCTTGCTCAATGGTGCGAGTTCAGTTTTTTATGTTGTACAGTCTTGTTGCTGATATGGAGAATAACAGAAAACCCTGCCTATAGTAAAGCATGGCGGTGTCTCTGTGATGCTCTGGGGCTGCTGGAGCTCAAGACAGATTCAAGTAAGGTGATCACTGATGATAAAACTCAAATAAAAGTATGTTTCTTTTCATTAAGGAGAAGATGATGAGATGGAAATGTTTACGGTGACTGTCAGACCTTCAAAATCTCTGATATTTTTCCCTTAATAGCTTTGTGTTTTCAGCTCCATTTATCCAAGTTTGGATCAACTCTGCATCATTGAAGATGAAGAGGCAGTTCAGAGTGCTGCGACCTGCCTGTCCAGCGTTCGTCTGTCACTGCAGAAGCATTTAAAGACCACTGTTAAAGTCTAATCCAGTCTTTGTACTATACTCATAGCACTTTCATTCAAAACCAGATATTAAAAATAGAGCCTTAGTGTCCACAGAAAGTCTTCTTACTCGACTTGGAGAGAGGATCCTTCTTCCATAACTCCACTTTTATCTGTGTGTAATAACCTTTCTTCAGTCTGTAGCAGCACCACAGCATTACATTTGGAGGAGAGTCCAAGAGAAATTATTACACCAAGATATTTCACGTTAAAATAGTGAATGTTGTAGATTTAAAAACTTGGAACAGCTTTAGTACCAATCTCTGAATGGCTGCATGAATTATTTCAAAGAGAAAATGTTTTAACTCAAAGTGACGATGAACTGTATCGTGGCTTAAACTGTAAAAGGTAAAAAACAGACTTAAATGTGAAACTAACAGGTATTCATAAAAAAGTATAAGACTAATTGTAAAATAGCTTTGAACTGACCTCAAACTGTTCCACCTGGAGTGCTCTTCTTGTGTGGGTGAAAATGGAATAAAGTCTGTCAAGTTAACTGGCAATTAATCTCAAATTGATCACACATTTTTTAATCTTTTCCAAATTAACCTTAAAGGTATAATTTTTAAGTTTTTTGACTAAACAGCCTATTTTTTTTTGGCAGCTCAACACAAACTGATAGAGCTCATGCATCACAGCAATAGACGTATCGTCCAACAAGTACAAAAGAAATCACTTAATGCACAAGCACAAGCGTGCAGACAGCACGTATGATCCATGACGTATGATCGCCTTGAGCACACCTCTCGACAATCATTTTGAACAGTAGCTGGATGCTAGAGGGCTGAGTTGGACCAAAACGACTTAACATCAGTCAAAAAGTCTCAAAAGTTGCAGCAGTGCTCTCTGTGTCTCATTGTGCTGACTCTGTGATTCTGATGAGATCACGCTTCGTGTAAACAGACGCTTCACAATGACTTAGGCGAGCCATGTGTGAGTGTGTGATACCTGGTAATGGTTCGTATTGGAGTAGTGTGACTGCTGGCCGTACTCTCCAGTGAGGGAACGGCGCAGCGGGGGGCAAATTGCTTGAGTAAGGCACGGTCTGGATGGCCAGTGTACCATCTGGCAGTGCTTTGGAGCTGATTTCCTGTTCAAAACACCTGGGCTGCGGGGCTGTATGCGTCACATGTAAACAGATCAGTGTGGAGGAGGAGAAGCAAAGTCGGCAGGTGAGGGAAACAAGTAAACAAGCGAATAATGGCAGAGCCGGAGAAGCAGTTTGTCCAAAAAATTCCAGAGTTTGGGAGTATTTCACGCTGAGTAAAAGCACACAGCGTGTTAATTGCAACATTTGCAAGAATGACCTCACATGGCACGGCAGTATGACTGCAATGATCCAGCACTTAAAACGCAAACATGTTGGGCTCATCAATGACAAGCCGGGGAGCTCAACAGCGAGGTAAGGAGCTACAAAATCTCACATACACTCCTTTTACATGTTGTGAAATTCATGGTATGTCTTTTAGGAATCATTTTGTCTTTTTATTAAATCATCATCCTGTTTGAAAACCATGAGGAGTTCATTAAACTGATGTTAGCATTAGCGTTAGCTGCTACAGATAGTGGTAGGGCAGAGGGGGTGAACTGTTTGACCTGCAGGTGAAAAGATTGAGGACATATTTTTATTTATTTGCCTTTTAGGCCCACTAAGTTCTTAATCTGATGGCAGAAAATGTAACAAACAGGACAGTCACCCTCCTTGTATCACATGGTGGTAGCTTTTTCAATTGGAATGGCGCAATCAAAACTATAAATTAGTGGCGTGAAGAGGGTCTGGCGTTGCCACTTTCAGCTGATCAGAGCAGAGCCGACTGTGGGCGAGGCTTTACCTTTCTCTGTGTGTCTTCACCAGCTCAGTTTACAATGCTAAAGATGTGTGGCTAACTTCTAAAATCTATTGACAGAGCCGACCTGTTCCGACCAGCAGCGTTCAGTCATTAGCCAGTACAGGCACAGACTAACCAGAGTTATTCAGCTGACATCTCCCACTGTGGTAAACAAAGTCATCACCTGTTCAACAGAAACTCAGCTGTCTCAGTGTGAGTCTTCAGTCCCAAATCCCTCTGCAGCTTCTTCCACCAGTCATACATTTCTCCAATATTCAGTCTTTGTATCACTGATAATTCTTCCTCACTTCAGCCTTTTTCTCGAATCTTTTTCGTTTTCTTCCCTTCGCTGTGGAGGGTAACGGTAACAGCTTCCTGGTTTCGGTCTTCTCTGGCACCATGACGCTTCAGTTGCTGAGCAGCTAGCTGACGTGAGAGGGGTAGCGGGGAAAGACGAGGCGGGACTATGGGCCGGACGGTGCGGAGCAGGGGAGACAGGGGATTGGATGGACTCATGCACAAACCCGAAATGAGGGGAACGGCGGTTTGATTGGTCAATTATTATGCAGTTTTGCAGCTGATGTACTTAATGGATTTTTTGTTCTTTTTGCTTTTTTATATTGCATAGATCGGACCATAACGGCCTCATAAACCATGATATTAATAATTATCAAGCTTCCAAATCGTAGACTATAGCTTTAAAGGTCAAAGTTCCAAATAGCAAGTCATCTTAAAGTTGGACTAAACACGTCTGAAACACAGATCTCCTAAACCTCCGTCTCACCCAATCATGAAAGCTCCTGTTGCTGGGATGCTTTCATTAAAAACCCAAACACATTAAACCCTGAAAATTAATGCTCATCGTTTAGTGTTTACCTAAACCTGCCGTAAGAGCAGGATAAATCCTGAAAGTCCTGCTGGGGCAGCATTCAGTGCTCCTCTGTGCAGAAATGTATGAGCTCTAAACACAATAATCTCATCCTGATGGAGCCTTTAGCTGCATCCCACTCTCACGTTTGATGTTTCCAGCACCTTTTCCTGCTCATAATGAATTTTTGATGGAGATTTCTGCTTGTAATAGGGCGATTTTTCATCATTGCATTATTACTTTCACTCGAGTAAAGTCTAAATCCTTTTCCTCTCTCTTTACACACACACATACACACTCACAGACACACACTGCTGCTCTGTCAGTTATTAGGCAGATTAAATGGATTTGCAGTGTTACTTTAGAGGTAACGATGAGGCTAATGGTGGCTGTTTTTACTCCGTCAGGGTTTTTTCTCCACACAGCTGCCAGAATCCAGACCACTTAGAGATTTTAAGACCATGATCAGGCTCTCAGGGTTTTAAAAGATCCACTACGCAGTCCGTGAAATATGTCCTCTGAGTGAGTGTGTGTGTGGGAGAGAAACTGATGCAGTTTTTCTGGGATGAAATGATTCAAACTTAGTGGGAATATTTTAATACTGGAGGAGATTATCTGTTCATATGAAGACCACCGTTTGACGATTTTAGTCTTTTTTTTTTTTTAAACGTCTAATAAACATCTTCTCATGTTGACGTTAATTTAAAAGGTCAAATAGTGTTGGTGTTCTCCTAGTTGGATTTGACTTGTTAGATTTTTTTTACTCTCCCTGCTACATGTCAAACCACGTCTTACCTTTAGAGTGTGAAAGCAAAGTAGATCAATTTACACGCAGAATGTGTCGCTCCAGGATTCACTTGTGAATGAATCAACACCTCTGCTTTCTGCAGACCAGAGTTCGAAGGAGCTCTCACACCACTCCAAACGTGCCAGACTATCAGAGGAATCCGACCAGTGGATGAAACAGCTCTGGTCTGAACCACTGTCTGTGTAATGCATGGATGTGAGCTCTGTGCTGTCACCAATTTCCTTCTGACAGGGACTTTTGAAGCCTGTCATCAACAGATCAGCTTGGAAATATTGAACTCAACCTAGCTTTGAGATACGAAGAGGTCAAGAGGCGGGTCTTCGACCTCGTTAAGCCAGACATACACTGTTTTTAAATGGTTTGACTCAGCTCCATTTCAAACTGTACGACTCGATTGCTGAGTGTAAAAGTTCGCAGCCCACACTATATGACCCGATGCTCTGATGCGACTTCACTGCTCACACTATGGCTGCATCTCAAACTCCAAAGTTCCATCCTTCCTTCCTCCACTTGCGTCGTTCACTTGCATCTTAGTCCCTCCGACCAGAGATGCATGGAAGAGACGCGAAGAAATGAAGAGAGGAGAGAGGATGGAGGAGATTCGTTTTTAGAGGAATGGGACATCCTCTCCTTCAGAGCGTCACATGAAGAGACGTGTTTCATTGATGATGGCATCAGCTGATCACCTCTGGATCATCTGTCAGTCAGCTCTAACAGCTGTTTGTGCGTCTGGGCATGTGCGCTGTAATAACTCTGATCAAACAGAAACAGTAACAGAGATTAGTCTGTTTCTTTAACCAGTTAAACACACACGTTACCATGAAGAAAACCTGCCCTCTGTTTATTCTGTGTGCTGTTTAGAAGCTCAAGGATCACTTTACCGGTAAAATACTTTATTTTAAGATTATTTATAAATCATTTAGCCCTTATCTACAGCACATCTGATTGTGAACTCTGAAACTCATTAATATAACCCAGTTTATTGTGTTTCAGGAAGATATTATTTATTAGATTTTACTTTCAGTATTAATCTTATGTTATATTGATTTGATGATGGTTGTGTCCAGTATTTTGTGCTTTAAACTCACAGCAAACACTTTATTACCAGATTTATGATCAGTTTCTGAACGATCCTCTGTGCCTGTTTTCAGCTCGTCTTTCTCTCATTAAACTCTGTGGTGTTTGTGAAGTTTCATGTAGAGAAGTCTGAGCCGCTGCAGCGTCCAATCAGAGAGTGATATTCCATATGGGGGCGTGTCAATCAGTGAAAAGACTTCCGCAAAGCCGACTCTCGTGTCTCCTCGATCATAGCTCCTCCGATCGGTCTCCTCCATCCTCTCTCCTCCATCCTCTCTCCTCTCTCCTCTGAGCACAATATTCGCTTTGGGACAGTCTTCAAAATGGCAGCTCAGAAAGTACTTCCAGTAACAAGGAGGAAATAGGACAGAGGAGGAATGGAATTATCGCTTTTAGATGCACCCTATACGTCCATGCGTTGGACTCTGTATCCTTCCTTTTCTAGAGTGTTTGGGAGCTGGACTCTTGTAACCAGCTCTGCAACGTCAAAAGGAGAGGAAAAAATAAAACACGGGAGCCCGGGAGTGGGAGACGCACACCTGAAGATGCTCAACAAAACACACTGCCTTGGCAATTTGTGTGTGACTTGGTGAATTGGTTGGGCAATGCGGTCTCTCAATTCCTCCTTTTTTCACGTCGCTTCACTTTCATGGACCGTCTAACATAAGTGTTGTTGTATTGTAGTTGTAATGCTGACCCATTCCAGTAGGTGGCAGTAATTCACATAAACCTGGGAGCCACTTGCAATAAGTAGAAAAAGAAGACCAACAGTGTTATCACTGTGCATGGTGGGAAACAGTATGCAAGGTAGAATGGCTCACTGAGAAACTCTTCTAGATCATTCGGATATCCAGGATTTTTTTTTTTTTTGCACACAGAGAGATTTTGCTCTTGTTCATATACTACATGCAAAATTTTCACCAAATCAGGAGGCACTGCTAAGTGGAGCAGGCGGTTTGGAAAACAGCCGCAGAGAAAATGAGCTTCCAGCGTCCGAGAGTTCACATACACTCCCCACACCTGGTCTCAATCAAGACCGATCACACACACCTGACCCTGCTCTCGGTGGATCCCTTTACCTACGTCTGGTGCATCTCTTTTTACAGCGTTGCAGTGACTCCAGTTGGCACCGACTTTGAAACAAACATGCCCGAGCTCTGACTCTGCACTGTGCCACAGCTCTGCAGGAAATGGATGTTGTGTTTTTAAGCACAGCGTGTAAATGGCTCCCAGCTAAGATTCCTGCAGAAACACTTGACCTTCTTCTTGTTTATAAAGTTGTTTTATTTTCTGTTTTTATTCCAAGCTGTCTAAACGGGAACGGATTAATATTCCCTGTCAGGACAAATCTTTACTTCATCATTTGTTCCTGTTAGCAGACTCACTGCTACGCTTCCAGCCACTCATTTACACTCTCATTTTTCTTTTTTTCACTGAATTATTATCAGAGATGGGTACATTCATTACAACGGGGGTTATGTTTCCTGGAAGCCATTTCTAGGGGAGTGGTTAGCTGGTGTTGATGAATGTTAGCTAATCGCAGGTGTCAGACGCAGTGTTCACTATCATTTATCACATCTCTAAAGGACGTCCCTCTGGGAATATTAACCAGACCGCTGCCACTGCTCCACTCTTTAAAGAAGTCTTTAGTGATATCACAGCAGCTCGGAGCTCAAATCAGGTGATGGAGGGAGAGGAGGCCGTGTTCGAGGCAGGTAAAGAGGAATGAACCAGATGAGTCAGGTGGTTTTGCTTTTGGAGATGCTATGGGTCAGTCGGACGGATACTTGACCAGAGTTAGCCAAGCAAGTCTGGGGCAGGCTCTTTGGCTGACAGGTACACCAGCTGTTAGTCATGGGTTTTAAAATCATGGAAAACTTGTAATCTTGATACGAATGCATTTTTAAGAAGGTCTTTGTAGCTTTTTCTAACTCTCGAGGCAGCAGTGAAAGTTTTGGGAAACCCTGAGGAACCTGTGGGAGGTAACTGACCAATGACCACCAAGATGGGCTTCTGGATTGTTAATGTCTGTGATGAATCTACTGTTTTAAATCAAGTAAACATATTTATATATTTTATTTTTTTATGGTTTAAGGCCATGTCCACTCATAGCTGGGTATTTTCAAAAACCAAATACCCCCCTCATTTGTTTTTAGCAACATTTTTGTCCACATACTGGGCAAATCGGCCAATTACTGTGGCTCAAAGAAAGCAAAACCCAATTCAATCAGAATGAACTCCCACCATTCAGCTGTGACGTTTGAGAACCAAAATCTCTGTTTCCAGGCGTTTACATGAAACCATGAAACTGGAGTAATCTAAAACCTTCACTTTGGCCGGAATTTTCAGAAAACATAGTTTTTTGTGATGTAAAACTGCGGTTTCGTGTGGATACACTACAAAAAAAATTGAAATCTAATAAAGTGTTTTTATCAAATTTTAAGTAAAAAAGGTTTTTTTTATACTTGATATGAGCCACATTCATGAAGTGAGTTATAGAAAAAAAAGAGGTCTGAATGCTTGTAACAAATGGGGTTAGCGTAAGTTCATGCAGGACATGGAAGTCATATGCCTAGCTGTGATCAGCTGACAGACTGTTCTTCAATCTCTAACCCTTCTCAACCAATCACAGCGTGTGTCTCATGACAAGGCAGCATATTTAAATTACGTCTTCACCAAGGGGCAACATCCGGTTAGTAAAAGTGAAGCCTATGCGGAAGTGCTAAAAGTCGCTGTTCACCGAGAATCCACCTGAAGCTGGCTGCAGAAAGACCAGAAGTCACGTACACACCCAGCCACAAAAACAGACTTATACGGCATTAAAAACACATTTACAGCCTGGTTCAAAAAACAGCTTGAGTCTGAAACGCTGATTCCACAATTGGCACACACTGTATGGTGAATGAATTTTTTTCTATCTCTGCGGTTTAGAAGTTATTAGGATCATTTGATTGTCCAATCAGAGGCACAGCTCAGGTCAAGTGACCGCTGGGCGCCCTGTAGCTGCTCGAAGAAAAACTCACAGCCAGCGTCATAGCGAATGTGGCTGCGTCCACGGATTGGCTTCATTTCACGGTTTCAGGAACAGACGGGTGATGTCTTGGAGGCGACTTCCATGTTTTATACAGTCTATGGTCGTCACTCTGTCTTATCCCTGCTACCTCTTTGCTACCCAGCTGCTGCTGTCTCAATAATCCCTCCTCCTACCCAGCCTCCTCCTATTAAGACTCTGTATGTATCCTATTGATATATATGCATCCTTTTAATCTGTATGTACAGGGGTTTTGCTATGCACTCCATGGAAAGCAGAGCTTTAACACCAATCCTAACTGTATCCATTAACAGATTTTTATGACTTGTTACAAGCAATTCAGACCTCCTTTTAGTCTTTGAATAACTTGAAATCAGACATTTTTTTCTGGACTGGTCAGGTGAATGTGGCTCAAATTAAGTCTAAAAAACATTTTCTACAGAAAATAAGACAAAAACACTTGATAAAACACTTTATATGTTTCAAAATATATGCCTTTACCCAGATACCCGGCTGGACATGGCCTAAATCTGCCCCGCTAATCAGTGGATATTAGGAGCACATGTCGTAATCTCCACAGCTGGTGGCAATCAGGTGACAGAGGTTATAAAAAGAGGAAAACGTCTTCCTGCTCCTGCTCAGAGTTTTGGGTGCATGGCTTTCCTTCTGTTCAGTGGTCAGTTTCTTTAACTAGATTATCCTTTGAGCTGAAAAAAGTTTATGTATTTCTCTATTTCTTTGTGGATGTCTGCAGTCAGCCTGACTTCCTACAGCTTTCTTTAGAGAGGGTCAGGGTTACAAAAACCACAACGTCTGTCCTTGAGGGTTTTTCCTTTCGAGAAACATAACAATGTCTGCTTGGTAGTGTAAGGTTCAGTCACGTGTTAAAGAAACCTTGCGGTTCCTCTTGGAAATAAAAAAGTTCATGCAGGACACAGAAGACATACAACAAATCATTGTTTCCAACCACACTCAACCAATCACAGCTTTTGCTGACATAAGGGTGGTGTGTTTCTTTCACTCCAATTCAAATTTTTCATGGAGCAAATAAAAAAAACAAAAACAAAAAAAACAGCAGTTAACCAAAGCGCTTTACAGTCAGGAAACACAGCAACAAGACATAACACAATAAAACCAGGAGCACATGGTACAAAATTAAGAATCGCAGCACTCACACAAGTTCAAAGCCAGGGGATAAAAGTGTGTTTTTAGATGTGATTTAAAAACCAGCTAAGGCACAATCTCACCTGTGCTTCACCCGTGATTTGGGACCACCAGAAGCAACTCAGCAGATCTAAGTGACCTCGTGGGGACGTGTCTGTAAGAGGTCAGAGAGATAGGATGGAGCATGCCCATTCAATGATTTAAAAGTAAATGATAAAATCTTAAAATCGATCCTGAAACGAATAGGAAGCCAGTGGAGTGAGGCCAGTTTGGGAGCAATGTGCTCTCGCTTGTGTTAAAAGAACGGCTGCAGCGTTCAGTGAGTGAGAGGGAGGTCTGGCTAACACCAACATAGTCACTGTTACTGAAGCCAAGCCGGGCTGAAATAAAAGCATGTGTAAAAGTAAAAGATAAAAAGAACTTGACTTTGGATGAAAGCCTCAGCTGGAAGAAGCAGAATCTGAAAACTGAGTTCACCTGTTTTTCAAATTTAAATTTATTATCAAATGTCAACCCCAGATTTAAACACACTCACTCTCACTAATCCCTGCTACTACTCACACTCTGCTGCTGCTGGTTAAACTCCTCCTCCTCCACCCCAACCTCCGCCTGTGAAGTCTATATGTATTTATTACCCCTGTGGGGAATGCACTCCCTGGAAAGCCTGAGCAGCTGCTTGGCGAACCCAGTGAACACTCTGAGAAGCAGAGCCTCCAACACCAACTATAACTGTAATTCTTTCTGGCAATAAGTGGTTAAAACCTGTGATGAGAGTGTTCCTGACTGAACTGTGGTGAATAAATATATCAAGCTGAAAGGTTTTTAATTTTTTTTTGTACACTTTAATTAAAGGCCAGGGAGCGCTGAGCCAAGCTGGACATTTCTGAGATTCTCTGATCAGTTTTTTTCAAATTTTTGTCCTCTTAGTTTTCAAACTTTTACAGATAGAAACTCTTTAAAAAAATGCTGGTACTCTATACTCTTCCAAATACAAACAATTTTTAAGGCTAACAAGTAATAACTAGAAAAGCACCCAGAGAGTGCAGACCTCTGCCAAGCATAGTGTGATTGCCACGCATCACTTAAGTCCTACTTTAATGTTATACTTTGTTTCAGCAGACTGTGTGCTACAATTTGATGTTAGTTGCAGGTTTGTACGATAATTTGTTTCCTGACAGTGGTGAAAATTATGATGACCCAGTACATATTTCATATTCCAGATCTTAGTCTCCAGAATATTGCCAGGATCTAGATTGTACTTTTGAATTTTTCAGAAATTATTGTGACCTTGACTTGTATTGTTTTACAAAGCAATCCGACCATTTATGGTGGATTTATATACACATATGGTGAAAACAGCCCTATCTCACAATGATAAAGAATCCTTTAAAAAAATCCTGAATCCAGACGGTGATCCGGATCACCTACAAATATTTTTTCAATTCTTCCTTATCCTATTTTGTACATTTCCTAAAAATTTTATCAAGATCTGTTGGTTACTTTTTGAGTTATGTTGTTCACAGACAAACAGACAAACTCTACCCAAAACATTACCTCCTTGGCAGAGGTAATAATAAAAGAATAATAAGGATAACATGATTGATGTAGCACCTTTGAAAACATTAGTTAACAAAGTAATTTACAGCAGAACAAAATGGATGAAATGAAAAGACAGCAAACAAACAGTTTAATAATGAAACCAACTCAACTTCAAAAATTACAGCAGATACGTGGGAGGAAACAAATGAAATAAACAGGAGAAGAGAACCCAGGCAGCACAAGAAACCAACAACAAAGAGTGAGAACACAAGGACCAGAGGTAAGAAGAAGTAACAGAAATGGTAAGAAACACAAAAAAGTAGACAAATAAATAAAAGACATTAAAAATTGTGGTAATAATTAGGGATGGGTACTGAATTGGGTACTTTTATAGGTAACCACATTCCATCAAAAGTACTGAGTAACGATTCACATAAAATCTAAAGGTACCATGTCTAGGTACCTAAATGCATCCTGATGATTTTCCATGCTGGTCATGAACACAGCATTGCAAGGTTATATACTGAGGAATAAATACATTAGATTGAAAAAAAAAAAAAAAAAAAAAAAAAAAAAATTATATATATATATATATATATATATTTATATATATATATATATATATATATGTGTATATATATATATATATATATATACATATATATATATATATATATATATATATATATATATATATATATATATATATATATATATATATATATGTTACTATTAAAGAAACTGATCTTTTTTTTTTTTTACCACATTAACACAAAAAAGTACCTGGCAATTGGTACCGTTAAGTACTGGTACCAATTGCCAGGTACTGGACATCAATACTGTATTGGTGCAAATGCGAAAGGTACCCATCCCTGGTAATTAATAGTAAAAGTAAAAGTTTAAAATAGCCAAATAGTGTTATGTTCAGTAAATTTCTGGTGTTGAATAGTAAAAATAATTAAAAAACAAAAACAAAAAAAACCCAATAATGCTGATAAATATGGATACAACAACAAGACAGAACAGTCTGTAAATGTAAAGGAGAATAAAAACAGGAAAACTGTTTACCTTTCTGTTGTGTTTTGCACTCTGAGGCCACCATACTTTTGGTCAATCTTTAGTCAAATGATAAAATAGTAATACAAAAAACAGGTGAAAATAAAACTCTGGGATTTGCTTGACCGACGTCTCCATGAGAGATTTTAAAGGTTTAATCCAACTGTACGACCATTGCGCTGTTAATGTGATGATTCTAATTTTTGCACAGTTCTACTTTTTTTTGTTCTAGGCTGTAAAAATAGATATAATTGGGTTGAATTCACAGATAAGAGAAACGTGGATTGTTCTGGAATAATGCAGCCGTACTGAACTCTCCCCGTCCTGCAGCAGCAGCTTCATCAATCTCTGATCTCTGAGGAGAAGCGCTTAGATTTTTGGCTCGTGTTCAGGATCTCTCTGTTCTTTAGATGTCCTGTAGATTCAACATAACGTGGGTTTTATCGTCCCGGAAACATCTTTCTGCTGATTCTCCAACAACTGCTCAAACTTACATCAGACCGGAGGAGAGTTTGAAGCTGTGTGAAGCGTTATCGTCTCTCAAGTCAAACTGTTTTAAAGTTTTAAAGGTAAATGTTGCGTGGTGATGGCATGAAGAACATCTGAGCAGTACATCTGTGAAAAGGACTTAAGTGATTAACCCGACCGTCTTAATTTAACTAACTGCTGTTTGCAAGCTGCTGGAGTTGATTATAAAGCAGATTCCCGAACAAATGTTCTGTTTCAAGCTCATCTCAGACCAAACGGAGGAATCTCTTCTCTCTAGCTGTCCTGGCCCAGCCCGGCCTGGCTCGGCACAGCCAACGGATCGTCTTGTCAGCTCATGATTTGTGGGTCTCACAGGAGAGGAACTCCTCTAGGTTAAAATCTGCAAACAATGAGTCTTCTTGGGGTGTGATGGATGGTGCACATCCCGGCCCATTTGTCTGTGCTTTACGCTCGCCGGTATCAATTGTTAAAGAAACTTTGCTTAACATGCAGTCCTGAGTGTTGGAGAGGAGGAAGCGAAGATGAAGAGGGGAAGGAGATAAGATGGATGCTCAGTCGTCTCGAGGAGATATTAAACATGTACTTCCATGAATTTTAGATTCAACATCTTAAAGAAAAATATTTATAAAAAGATTTCCACTTCAACTCGTGTCTACTGATGTTTTAACTCATCTAGCTTTTTATTTTGGAGCCATCCTCTTTTTTATTTTGGCCTAAGCACTGTTTTCACTTTGTCTTGCCTTGTGTTGTTCTGTGTGTTACAATACAAGGGAACTTACTCAATGTAAATCAAATTTACCCAATACAACAATATTCAATAAATACAATAAATACAATACAATAAATATTCTGAATTTGAATCTGATTCCATGGGAATCCTGAAAAAATGTCAGCCTCCACTTCGTACAGAGGAAATCAAGCAGAAAGGGATGTCAGTCACTGAAGCAACATTAAAACAGGTTATCAAACTCGAAACATTATGTTAGTGCCGTAACACAGTTCATTGACCTACAACAACAAACCCGCTTAATGAGCGGAGGTAGACCTAGGCTCACCAGGTTAGACTAGAGGCTACTAGAAGACCTTAAATCTGTGGAAAACCTCATGAATAAAGATGGTCAGAAGGGTTTTTAATGCCTTTATTTGGAGAGGACAGAACAGTGAAGTGAAGGAACGAAGCCACAGGTTGGGTTTGGGCCTCACAGGGTGCAAACTAGACGGCTAGATTCCAATCTCTGTCTGTTTTTTAATCCCTTTCCTAAAACCCACCTTTTTTCTCTGGCTTTTAACGCACAGTAATCCCTGATTCTATGTATGTTATTTATTTATTTATTTGATTGCTCTTTTTGTGCATTTAAAGGTGTTTTAATCATGCTTTGTATTTAAAATTTTTCTAAATTTTTTTTGTATTTCACATGAAGTGTGTCTCTTGTTAGCCATTTTATTTTATTTTATTTTAGTTATTTAATTTCTCTGTACAGCACTTTGGCCAACATTGTCTGTTTTTAAAATGCTTAACTAACAAATAAAGTTGGATTGGATTGGATTGGAATAAAGAATGTTTCAACTGATTTCTTTAAGGTGTCAATCCTTGGATCTCACATACACACTTTAAAATGCAAAAATACACACTCAACGTTTGTGGGAACGATACTGGACTTGAGATCTCACAGAAGCTGGTGTGACCAGTCATAACTATTGAAGATAACCACAGAGGCAACCAACTTTGTCCTGGAGTATTTTATGTTACTAACAACATAAAAAGTTAAGACTGAGTAAATAATGACACAAGCTTCCCTTTGTTGATTTCCCTGTAACATCTGGTTGATAACACTTCTGAGTCTGTACTTCTTATTGGTTGTTAGGGGGATGCTGTCGGAGGCAGTCTGACCCAGCTTGCAAATATCAAAAATGAATAATATACAGAACTCTGAATTTAGGAAGCTCTGATGTGATTGAGAGCAGAAAAAAATTGAATTGTTGCCACAAACCCGAGGGTTATTTAGACTAATGATTGTGATAATGAGGCCTAATTTGGGCCACGCCCCCAGGCTCCTAACTGAGCCCTTAATCTGGCCCAAAGTCCTCTGGCATCTGTGCAATCAGAAAAACATTTCAGAGGCCTGAGGAAAATACATCCCACAATGTGATAGAAAAAGTGAATTCAACCTTACGGTTTATCTCTGTTTTAGTTCTGGTGGAAAATAAGAGTCTAAAATGAGGGTTTCTGTTGCTGATGGACTTTCCCAGGCTATGAGCTAAAATCTTAGTTTATATGAGTATTTGGGCGTCTTGACATTGGGCTTTATGGAGTTGACTCACTTTCTGAGCCAGCCTCTAGTGGACACCCCAGGAACTGTAGTTTTTGGCACGTTTACTCACTTTTCACCGCTGGATGCTGCCGCTAGTCAAAACAGTTTCTCTTTTCCTAAACTTTTCACTGTGGATGCGGAAACAGAGCCCCAAACATCTTTATTTACGTCTGTATCTTTGACAGATCACCACTGATAATTAATGCTTCTGCTCAACCGTTGAGCTGTTTGGTGTTTTGTTTCAACTTTCCGCCATTCCCCTATGTTTAGCTTTAACTTTGTGTGAGTTAACAGGCACAATAGGGAGGTTGGACTGTTGTTTCAATAACCTTATTATTCTGTAATTTGAATGTTCTGGCTTATAATTGTTTGGCCATCTGTGTGAAATAACTGAACAGCATTCAGTCGGCAGCTAAAACAAGAGGCGCTGCATTACCTTTAGCATGTCGTTCCAGCTTTTTGTTCCTGGACAGAATCGTCACATCACCATGCCAACGCCGTAACAATTAAAAAGTTTACAGAGAGAGAATGAAAACTTTTACCCTTGATTCAAACATGCAACCAGCACTCAGTTTGCATGATGAATAAAAGCTGGGTATATTTAGCATCTTTGTACCCAGTGTGAACAGACCGCCAATTTTCCATTGGCTCCTTTTTTTTTGACCGGCGATTTGCTTCATGTTCAGCCACCATCAGGCTAATTGGACCTCTGGAGAAATAATTAGGTGACTCGATGAAAGCGACAGGGATATTTGGCCTCACCAACAAACGTCACTTTCTTCCCTTTTGTGCTGCAGATCATGGCGCTTTGCCGTCGCCGCAGGACGAAGAAGCTCCTGCATAAGGAAGGACAAACTTTATTCTTTGGTGAAACCAAATATTTAAATCTATTTTAGGGTTCAACTTCTTTATTACATACAGGGGGAAGTTAACAGGTGGCTCATGATGTTTTTCCTGTCGGGTTAACTATTAAAGCTATTTAAGGTCAGCGCGACAGCAGCGTTTTATTCAGACCTAAAAATAAGACCTCACATGCCAGCCTGATTCTCCACACTGAGCGTATCAAATGAAATGAGATTCATTTCATGTTTATACGCTCTCGTGCTGCAAATCAGTAATGCTAGTGGTTCCCACAACACAGTCTGAACACATATCCCTCTTGGAAAAGGACGTCAGTGGAAACTTAAGAGTAGTTTGATTAATAAGGATATCAGATTGATTAAGAAGTGAATAATTATGAGGTTGGAACACACAAGAAGTCTAACAAATAAGGAAAACAACAAATACCAACAAAAATAGAACCAAAGACCTCAGGCACCAACATTAAAACATGGCTTGAATATGGTTACACGGACGAGCCAGGCTAGGCAAAAGTTAGATTGTGCATGTGAAGCATACAGCAGAGGAGGATAGATGCAACTATTAGGTTTTGGTATTATATTATACAGCAACAGGGGGGGGGGAAATGAGGTTTACAATTCTAACAATCACTTAAATCAAAGAAGAGATCTGCTTTAAATTTCAGCCTGTTTCACAACTTCACTGGTAGACTCTGAGAAGGACTAGCCTTTTGGAGGAATGCTTCCCAAATCCAGTTTTCTCTTTGGATCAAGCTCGGAGACATGTAAGGAAAGAGTGTGGAGCTCTAGATGAGCAATCAGATATCAAATAGATGTTGTTAAAATGTTGTGATGACTGTAACTTCAGTCATCTCCTTTTATATGACTAATTATCAGACTTCCTGAAAGTTCTGCAAAAACTGGTCTGTCTTACAAAAAGTCCAGTCCTGTACTGTTAAAATGGACTGAGATTGAAACTCCACACACTTTCTAAACTCGTCAAATTGTGCTGTAAAATTTGGCTTTTTAACACAGAGCTCTATGGGAGTCACTCAATTTTGGAACCAGCCTCAAGTGGCCACTGGAGGAACTGCAGGCTCTGTAGCATTGGTCTGTTTTTCCTGCCAAGGGACCTTGAAAGGAAGTTTGTTCATCTCATTGTAACTTGCTAAATCCTGCAAAGTGTTGTACTCATGGTGAATTAAGATAGGATAAGACTCCATATGTCAACTGTCGAGTCTCTGTTAATAACAAACCATATATCATCAGCAGGTCAAGGCCTGTCAATGTTTTTGGATAGTCTTGAGAAATCATTTATTTTACATTTTTTATAAATGAAATACCTTAAAACTTATCTCAACAAGTCCCCTTGGGAGTTAAATTTTGTTTCCTGTAAGACAATAAAAAAGCTAAACTGAAAATAAAATTCTGATTAAGAAAAATAGAAGTAATCCCGCAAACACCCAATACTCATCAAGCAAGGCAAGGCAAGTTCATTTGTAGAGCACAATTCATACACAAGGCAATTCAAAGTGCTTTACAGCTAAAATAAAATAAAATCCCAATAGGCAAAGTATTATTGCATAAAATTATACCATAAAACGTTAAAAATGATTCATTAAATTAAAAGAGGAGAGTGTAGGTAGAATACTTTCAGTTGTAGAATACTTTCAGTTTCAACAAAACTGTTTTCAGCTGTGATTTGAACATTGTCAGAGTTGGGGCCTGTCTCACATCTTCTGCAAGACTGTTCCAGATTTTGGGGGCATAAAACTGGAATGAAGCCTCACCGTGTTTAGTCCTGACTCTGGGCACCAGCAGGAGACCTCTCCCTGAGACCGAGTTGGTTCATATGGTTCTAGCATGTCCAAGATGTACTTTGGGGCTAAACCATGAAGAGACTTGTAAACAAGCAGAGCTGTTTTAAAGTCTATTCTCTGAGCCACAGGAAGCCAGTGCAGAGACCTGAGCACTGAGACTAATATAGTATTTTCCTGGTTCTGGTCAGGACCCGAGCAGCAGTGTTCTGGATGTACTGCAGCTGTCTTAGAGCTCATTTTGAGAGTCCCGTGAGCAGGCTGTTACAGTAATCTAACCTGCTGGAGACAAACGCATGGATCAGTCTCTCCAAGTCAGGTTTAGACACTAATCTTTTAATCCTGGCAATGCTTTAAGATGTTAAAAACCAGCTGATGTTATTGATTTGATATGGCTGTTAAAGTTCAAGTCTGAGTCCTATATCACCCCTAGATTTCCAACCTGGTTACTCACATTTGGCGAGACAGCCTTGAGATGACTGATGACCCTTTCTTTTCGAGGAGCTTCAGATGAGCCAGTTGAGTCATTGGTACGATACATTGATTAAAACTCAGTAAGGTTCTGTAGCAGCTCTTCCTGTTGCAAGGAAATAAAAATTGTTTCTGAATGATACTTTGAAAAACTCCCGGCCAAACTTTGATACTGAGAGACCACCTGTAGCTTAGCATACAGGTGCAGCTATCAGACTGACTTCAGCGGGCAACCACATCACAAACTCCAGGATCAGCATGTGGTCGCTTTGTGGTGAACAATAGTGTTTTGCATATTCTGTGAATCAAAAAAGCAACAAAGAAGGGAACTGTTGAAAAGCACAGAATCATCGCATTGTTCAGGGATCATTAGACGTCATTGAGTTTTCAGTTATCTCTGAATAACGTCTCACATTAGTGACATTGATTGGACGTTTTGTAAACGCCCTCCTGCATATTTTTCCAATATGGGAAGCTGTCGTGTTTAGAAAAATGAAAGGGGGCCTTGTGTTTGACAGAATAAGCACTCTGAGGCCGTCTCCTCCCTTTGCTTTACATTGTTAATAAGGACTTAAAAACTGTTAAACATGTGATTAAAAATGCAATGAACAGTCATCAATGATTCAGAGGCTGTGAATAATCACACTTTTTAAAAAGTTTGACAGCCCCTTTTAAAAATTTAACTTTATCATCAAAGTCTCTGCTGCATTATTGATTCTCTGTGACTCCAACGCCACGTCCATGAAGGCTCGCACACATGGCCAACCTGCGTGGGTGGACGATGGCACAAATTGCTCACTAGCGTAGGAAGCGGCCTCTTGAAACTCACTCTGCTGCGTCCCCAGAGATGCACCACTGTCATCAATACACGCTGTGGAGCATGTGAGTTAATACATGTTGAAATCAACAGCCAACATGCCAACTTCTGAGTGCAACAGAGAGTACCAGGTCTACAGAGGCCTTTGTGACCAGAGCTACAGTGAGAAAAATAAGTATTGAACACGTCAACTTTTTTCTCATCACATTCATTTTCAAAGCTGCAATTCAAACAAAATTTCTACCAGACATTGTTATTAACTCAAATAATCCACACATGAAAAGAAATCACAATGTCAGGTCCATAAATAATGATTATGTGGAATTAAGTCTGATAACATGGGAAAAAAGTATTGAACACACCATGGAAAGGATGTATACTTTGGCAAGGAAATGCACCATACCACTTGAAATCTGTCAGTAATTATTACTTGAACTTCCAATTAGTGCAAACCAACATCAGCTGGGCTAGAGCAAATTAATGGTCCTCTAAAAAAGGTTAAGCAGTTAAATACGACACACCTCATGATGGGGAAAGGCAAAGAGCTCTCTGAAGACATTCACAACCTGATTGTTGCTCAGCATCAGAATGGAACTGGTTACAGACTTATATCAAAGCACCTGAATATTCCAGTCAGCACCGTTGGGGCCATTATTCACAAGTGGAAGAAGCACCACCTTACCATCAACAGGCCACACACAGGAGTCCCTTGCAAGATTTCTGAGAGTCAGAAAGATAGTCAGAAGAGTACTCAACGAGCCAAGGATCACCCTGAAAGTGCTCCACAAATACTTGAGGCAGCAGGTACAATTGTTACAGAGAAAACAATAGACAGTGCACTCCACCGCCATGGCCTCTATGGACGCTCAGCCCGCAAGACTCCATTCCTCAAGAAAAGGCATGTTGAAGCTTGTTTAAAGTTTGCTAAACAGCATCTTGACAAGCCTGTAGAATACTGGGAGAATGTTGTCTGGTCAGATGAGACCAAAATTGAACTTTTGGGCTGTCCTACTACAGACCATGTTTGGAGGAGAAATGGCACTGCACATCACCCAAAAAACACTACACCAACAGTGAAGTTTGGAGGTGGAAGCATCATGGCATGGGGTTGTTTCTCATCTCATGGTATTGGCAAACTTCATATAATTGACGGGGCAATGAATGGAGCCATGTATGGGGAAATCTGCTGCCATCCACCAGGATGATGAAGATGAGACGTGGCTGGACCTTCCAGCAGGACAACGATCCAAAGCACACAGCAAAGTTGACTCAAACGGTTTCAAAAAAAGAAAATCAATCTGTTAGAATGGCCTAGTCAATCACCTGACTTAAATCCAATTGAACATCTGTGGAAAGAACTAAAGAAAAGGGTTCACCAGAGGGCACCAAAGAATATTCAAGATTTAAAGACAATCTGTGCAGAGGAATGGGCCAAAATCACACCTGAGCAGCAAGAAGCGTCTAGAAGCTGTCATTGCAAACAAAGGCTTCTCCACTAAGTATTAGATGAGTCTCAGTTAGTGTGTTCAATACTTTTTTTCCTGTGTTATCGTACTTAATTCACCATAATCATTATTTATGGACCTGAACGTGGTGATTTATTTTCATGTGTGGATTATTTGAGTTAATATCAATGTCTGGTAGAAATTTTATTTGAATTGCATCTTTGAAAATAAATGTGATGAGAAAAAAGTTGATGCGTTCAATTCTTATTTTCCCACTGTAAATGTAAAGAGACCTGATGTTTATCTTCCTCTGTGCCATGCTCAAAGAAGAAAACTTAAACATGGCTAACATATCCTCATGAGGAGTCCCAGATTTGCAAATCATATGAATAAGAAAATCTTGAAAAGTTGGATAATTCCTGCAGCCAAAGTTGGAGAAAAGTGAAAATCCTGGGGGAAAACTGGGCATGTGTCACAGTATACATCATTTATAACCAATTAAACAGTAAAATAATAAATGTGCTGCACACCTACAGTTCTCCTCTAGCCTCAGGACCACTCAAAGCGCTTTAGCATTACACACACACACACACACACACACACACACACACACACACACACACACACACACACACACACACACTGATAGCAGAGGCTGCTACAGTGCCCATTAGCGCTAAATAGTCCCATTCACACTCCCCCAGCGATGCCACAGGGAGCAATTCTGGGTTCAGTGTCTCGCAGAAGGACACTTTGACATGAAGACTGCAGCAGCTGAGGATGCAACCTTCAACTGAGACGACCCGCTGTACCACTGAGCCACAGCTCAGCCTGTAAACAGCAGCTGTTGCAGCACAGACATTAAATCTGCTTTAAAGCTCCTGTGGGAAATTTTCAGGTTGTAGGGACTCTGGCGCCCCCTGTGGACAAAATGGTAGTTTTTCTTTTAAATGTAAGTCATGTTTAACATCCTGTGGATTTCAGTAATCAAGTGAATCACTCACTTTTTCATGAGATACTGCAATTTATGTACAAATCTCATAAAAAGCTCCTACCATCAAACATTTAGTGCTGAGTCATAAAGAGAAAGAAGCAGTTACAATTTAAAAGGATTCAATATTTGAAAAACCAAGATTCAGAACCAGACTAAAGGGGCACAGTATTACTGTTAAGGGTGGCACTTTATGGAATAACCTGGACTGAGACTGTAAATAAAACCAAGTCACTCAGTATCTTCAAAACACACCTCAAAACCAGGATATTAAACAAATACAGAGATGAAAGATAGTCTTACAGTGGAAAAAAAAACTGAAATCTTATCAAGTACTTTTGTCTCATTTTCAGTAGAAAACGTCTTTTTAGACCTAAACCTTTTGCACACCAGACTCATGTTTTTCACAAGAATATTTTGCACGCTAATTAATTTTTTTTGGCCTACTGTTTTTCAATGCAAGCTTTCACACTTGCAACGTTCTTTCACTGAGCGAAATTGCAGTTTTTAATTTTTGGACCAAGGTTGATTTTTCCAAAGTTTTGCTTACGACCGGTACACATCTGACCAATCAAGAAGCCCGTTGTTGACAAGACACTTACCAAAACATACAACCTTGATTGTGGTCTTGTCCCAGTACCCAGTTTTTTACGACAAAAGACATAAAAACAACAAAAAACAATGATTACAAAGACATCATTTGGAAAAAAGCTGTGGTTGAATATGACGCCTCCAGTTTTTTTGCAATATCTTGCCGTCTCCATTGGTGTGCAAAGGCCTTAAAGATAAGCCACATTCACCTGACCAGCCCAGAAAAATGTCTTATTTCAAGCTATTTAAAGACAAAAATGAGGTCTGAATTATTTGTAACAAGTTAAGAAAAATCTGCCAATGGAACCGAGAAACGTTAGAGGCAATTTTAAACTAATTTTTCTTGTTCCACTGGAAGATTTTTTTTACTTGGTACAAATAATTCAGACCTCATTTTGTCTTTGAATAACTTGAAATAAGACATTTTTCTGGGCTTATCAGTTAATTGTGCCTCATATCAAGTATAAAAAGAGAACTTTTACACTTGACAAGATTTCAGTTTATGCAGTGTAACCTTGCAACTGAAAAGGAAAAAAAGGGTGAGAAAAAAAAAAAGTAAATCAATAAAAAAAGCAAAAATATTAAAACGACTATAATAAGAAATTGTTCTGTTTTTTTCTGTTTTTCTTCTGTTTGATGGAAATTTGCACTTAAGTTTGTTGATTGCTTTGCTTATGTGTAAAAAAGAATTATCACAAAGTTAAAAGGCATGTTGGCCGACAGCATTTTGTTTTTTCTGTTAATGTGTTTATTTAACATTTGGTAAGTGAAGGGAGGGGCAGATATAAAAAGACTGTTTCTTTTTGCTGCTCCTTTTCATTAGGTTGAGATTTCTTATTTCTATATTGTGCTTATGTATATTTTTATGTCAACATGAATGAAATAAAGACAAGCTAAACTAAATAAAGAGTTGAAATCTAAAGAAAAGGCTTTTTGAAGTGTGTAGTTTAAAAAAATATGATGACAATAATGTTTGAGCGCGGAGCAGTAACAGGCAGAAAGGCCTTGATGGGATTTCGAGCGGGAAGTGACAGATGGGGACACGCTCGGGACTGAGGAGTGGACTGCTGTACACCGGGCTGTGAACAGGAACTTTCCCATTTGTAACTTTGGAACTATGAGCAGAACAGGAACTAGGTGCTTTTATTTTTATTTTTATTTTTTCCAAGAACTAGAGTCAATTTAGCCCTGTCTTGTTGGAGGGGTTAGTACTTTCTAGATGCCCAGGTACTTTGGGGGTGGGGTCTGCAAGCTGAGTCTTTCTGATTGGTGGAGCACCCACAGTGTTTTTATTCATCCACAGTAAGGTGAGACTGACTTGGTGTTTTAACTCCTAAACCGTGCTCTTCTTTGAGCCTGATAGTGTGAATGTATCTCTGTCAACTCCCAGTGTTACGGTTTAAAAAGTGACCCTGTAAACTGGAGACCTTCAGCTGTACATGTCAGTGTATACTCAGGTTACAACAGCTGCTGAGACACAGAAGTCCTTGTGAATACATCCTGGTAAGATAATTATTAAAGCCGTCAGAGAAGGATGCATCCTGCTGAAAACTGTCAATCAACAGACTCAATTTTAATTCTGAAACACCGGTCGTTCTCCGTCCTCCTCATGCTTAAGACTGCAGAGTGGTTTGGTGATTCATTGGTCGAAAGCTTTACCGCTCGTCTACCGCCCGTCTCCTCTCGAGTGTCAACAAATCCATCTGCAGCGCAATAAAGCATGATCAAAATCAGCCCAGGCTGAATATCCTCCAAGCTAACAGGCTAACTGCAGAGCTGGAGTATTTTAATTTACTCCTACGATGACTGAGCTTCATGTGTGTGTGTGTGTGTGTGTTTTCAGCTTTATAAATCAGAAGGGAAGTAAGATGAGAGCTCCTCTCAGTCTGAGTGTATTCACAGATTTTGTCATGAGTTTTCTGAACGCGGCTCACAGCCCATCACAATCACTTTCACCTTTCTTCAAAGAGCCGTTTGATGACTTGTTTGTGTGTGTGTGTGTGTGTGTGAGAGAGAGAGAGAGAGAGAGATAGATAGAGAGCACACTCACACTGACTGCCTCTGGTTAATACAGTCCACCCCGGAGTGTGTGTCAGTGTGCTGGTGTGTGTTTCGGCCCCTGCTGATGATCTACTAATGACAAATGGATGGAACGAGCCGGAGGAGCCCTCGATGGGGAGCCAGCCGTGTGAAGTCAAGTGCAAAATTGATATTTGAGGACAGCCGATGCATTGTGGGAGCTCGGTCTGCTTGGTGTCATTGGCTCAGTGTCACCGCGATGCTACACTGACTCTGCTTTCATCACGGCTTCATCCGGAGAGCTTTCGGTCCCCTCGTCACCGTGTGGGGCTCCGTGTTTCTAAAAACATACTCTTACTGCTGCAGGGAGGATGTGCAAAGAGTGGAGAATTTAGAGTTCCTGTAAAATAACCACCAAGTCAGTGAAGCGACTCAAATTACTGTTAGCGTGTTTGACCTGGAAATGCAGCTGTGACGGAAGATGCAAGATCTCTTTACCTGGATTTCAGCCTGCAGCTCATTTCCTGCAAAAAAAAGAAGCAAAGAACAGTTTTAGAGCAGATTAGAGATTGTTTAAGGGTGAGTTTTGTTTTATTATTCTCAAAAAAAAAAACAGTTTGACTTACTTTTTCCATCATCTAAGCTCTTTATCCACACAGACTGACTGTTCTTTTTAAAAACATCTTTGCATACAGTATAAAGACCTCTCCCCTCAAATGATGGATATCTTTACATTAAACCTCCTTTCCTTGTTTCTTCCCCACATGATAGAATAAGAGCAGCTCCGCCGTCTGGATGTTGTCGTGTTCCTCAGACGCTGAACGATGAAACTGTCGGCTGATTTATTCCACACAAAGCGTTTATTTATCGCAGCAGCCCGCGTCCTTCTGCTCTGTGGATTTTAAACAGAAACCTGCAGCGCCGGGAGCTTTTCTCTCGGGACCAAACAGCCGGCTGCCTCCCTCGGCGGCCGTGATGGATGGTGCAGAGGAGGAATGGGACACGTTTCCCAGGAGGCCGAGCGTCTCACTGCAGGTTAAACAGCACTCAATACAGAGACGCTCCACAAACATGTCCTGACAGTTTGAAGCAAAGTGTGGAGCAGGAAGTGTTGCTGAGGAATCAATACAACAGCAGCAAAACATTTAAAAAGTCATATCCTAAAGACGGAGGCTGGAGGGAACTGTAACACCCCTGACCTCATGAGTTTATTCAAACAAAGATTGTAAAAGACAGTGAAATGTTGTGAAAACCAAAGAACAGTTTCTCCAAAACGTGAGGTACATGCAGTGATGATCCCCAAAGGATGAATTCTTGTCATGTTGGTTCATCTTTTGGATAACGATTAAAGATTAGATAAACACACACCTGTCCAACTGCTCGGTAACGCACATTTTTGATCAGCCAATCACGTGGCAGCGACTAAATGCATTTAGGCATGTGTTGAAAATAAAAGCTGAAATGCAGGGAAATAAATTCGTCATGTAACAATAAATAGAGTTTACACTCACCAGCCATTTTATTAGGTACACCTTGCTAGTACCAGGTTGGACCCCCTTTTGCCTTCAGAACTGCCTTAATCCTCTGTGGCATAGATTCAACAAGGTACTGGAAACATTCCTCAGAGAGTTTGGTCCATATTGACATGATAGCATCACACAGTTGCTGCAGATTTGTCGGCTGAACATCCATGATGAGAATCTCCCGTTCCACCACATCCCAAAGGTGCTCTATTGGATTGAGATCTGGGGACTGTGGAGGACATTTGAGTACAGGGAACTCATCGTCATGTTGAAGAAAGCAGTCTGAGATGATTCCAGCTTTATGACATGGAGCGTTATCCTGCTGGAAGTAGCCATCAGAAGATGGGTACGCTGTGCTCATAAAGGGATGGACATGGTCAGCAACAATACTCAGGTAGGCTGTGGACTTTAAACCATGCTCAGTTGGTACTAAGGGGCCCAAAGTGAGCCAAGAAAATATCCCCCACACCATTACACCAGCAGCAGCAGCCTGAACCGTTGATACAAGGCAGGATGGATCCATGCTTTCATGTTGTTGACGCCAAATTCTGACCCTACCATCTGAATGTGGAGCAGAAATCCAGGAGGAGGGTCACCCGGTGTGGTCTTCTGCTGCTGTAGCCCATCTGCCTCAAGGTTGGACGTGTTGTGTGTTCAGAGATGCTCTTCTGCAGACCTCGGTTGTAACCAGTGGTTATTTGAGTTACTGTTGCCTTTCTATCAGCTCCAACCAGTCTGTCCATTCTCCTCTGACCTCTGGCATCAACAAGGCATTTTGGCCCACAGAACTGCTGCTCACTGGATGTTTTCTCTTTTTGGGACCATTCTCTGTAAACCCTAGAGATGGTTGTGGGTTAAAATCCCAGTAGATCAGCAGTTTCTGAAATACTCAGACCAACAACCATGCCACGTTCAAAGTCCCTTAAATCACCTTTCTTCCCCATTCTGATGCTTGGTTTAAACTGCAGCAGATCGTCTTGACCATGTCTAAATGCCTAGATGCATTGAGTTGCTGCCATGTGATTGGCTGATTAGAAATTTGTGTTAAAGAGCAGGTGGACAGGTGTGCCTTATAAAGTGGCCTGTGAGTGTATGATGGGATGAGAAGTTGTCATGTTACAAAACTTGAAGTCATTATGTTATAAGAAAAGAAATCTATTCATGTCACACTGGGAGTTTTTTTTTTTCCCTGTGGCTCTTTCCCTCGTCGTGCTCACACATGGTGTGTTTCATCGTGTGACTTCATTTTCTGTACTGATTCCCATGAATCTCTCTGATAAACATAAAGAAACATGTTCATTATAAATAAAATAGCGTCTCTTTCCTCTTGAGACATCAGAAGCATACATTAACGTGGACCACAGCGGGACGAGTGTTAAGAGCTCATGGAGAAGCTCTTCAATTAAAAATGAAGACTCCACGCTACCGTTTGCTTTGACCTCATCACTTCCTGATTCAGATTAGACGAGCAGCAGCTCCTGGACGCTCAGCCTCACGTTATTTATTGATGTGAATTATCTCCATATGTGAAGTGGCATCAGTTCACATTAACATACGCTCCGATGAGAGAAACATACTTTCCCTTTTAGAGCCGACCGCCTGCCTCTTGAGGAGGCCGCGACGCCGTGCTGACCCTCTGTAAGACGACGGCTGAATCATTTATGTTTCGTGTTTGGCTGATTTTTTTCAACAGGATGTGATCGTGAAAGAGAGGGACGAACAGGAGGAGAGGAGGAGAGGAATCAGCTGTTACAGGGCGAGGACTTCACCAAGCTTAAATGTTTCGTTTTATTTTTCAAAGGATTTGTGCATTTGCTCCTTTTTGTTCTCCTTTCTTTTCCTCCTCATTTCCTCGTTTCTTCATCCATTCTTTCGGAAAAACATCGAGTCTACTCCACATTCTTCTGTTGTCTGATCTGTAATGACGTGTTTCAGTTTCGGGGAAACTTCTAGAGCAGAAGGAGGTATGAAACGAGGAGCTAGTTTCTGCATGTGAGATGACATGAGAATATAAAAACTCTTTCCTTCATCATGAATTTATAACATGACAGAAAATATAGGCTGTGTTTTCTGGGAAACAGAGGAGCAGGTTTTGGATGCTCCGTGTCTTGATTTTGATTCAGTATGACTGTTAGTGTCTGCAGGCGGCTTTTTAAAAAGGTTACAGACATTTCAGAGGGAGAGGATTCGCTCTCTGACTTTTATTCTGAAATCTGTTTCTTTAACCCTGCATGAGAGAAGAAACAGGCCTGAGTTTCTTCACCGACTGCCTGATTAGGTTTACCTGTTCAACTGCTCGTTAACACAAATATCTAATCAGCCAATCACATCGCAGCAGCTCAACTCATCTAGGTTTGTAGACCTGGGAAAGCTGTTAAAGTTCAAACTGAGCATCAGGATGAAGTAGATCGGTGATTTTAGAAACTCTAAACATGGCATGGTTTTGGGTCTGAGTATTTCATAAACTGCTGGTCTATTGGGATTTTAATGCACAACCACGAACATGTGCCACGAGGTTAACACCTTTTAACACCTCTTCCTCCTACCCCACACACACAAAAGTTAAGTGTGGGCACAATAAAATAAAAACCTGAAAATAACCTTTTTTAATTCATTATTTCTGATGATTTTGATTTGTAATAAAAGGACATTTTTATTACATTAATTGCATGAGTAAAAAATTGTGAGTAAGACACTTCAGTTATATTTATACATCTTCAGGATAACCAGTGGATCCAGTGGAATTATGGTACAAGAAAAGAAATCTTAATATTTTAAGAATAAAAGTTTTAATGTTGTAAGGGTAAAAGTTGTTTTACTAATAGGATACTAGAAGGAATGTTACAAAACCCCTCAAAATTGTTTTCATTGGTCGAGAATTAAGGGGGAACACAACCAGAATACAAGTTGTCATGCTGTAAGTATTACATATGTTTTGTTGTAAAAAGTTTTGTTGCTGTGGGCTACTTTTCAGATCTGTCCCTTCAAAAAAAAACACAAGCTAACCATCATGACGTTTTTCTCCTGTTATTTAGGACTTTATTTCCCTAATGATGAAACTTTATCCTCAAATATTGAGATGTTGAAGGTGAAATATTACGACTTCACTCACGTTTCAGTGAGAGTTTTTTTCCCCTGTGGCTCTTTCCCTCCGTCGTGCCTCAAATAACCCTACAAAGTTGTGAGTCAAGCACTTCAGTTATATTTGATCTTCAGAATAACCAGTGAAACTGACTTAACAAATCTTTTCTTTTCTTTAGTCTACCTGTTATCTTTGTGAGACAAACGTAACCTGTGGATCAAATTTCTTCTTGTGAGATAGACTCTTATATTAAATAGGAAAATCGAAAACAAACAAATAAATAAATAAATAACTTTTTTTTTTTTTTTTTTTTTACAAGATGTGCTGACTGTTGCTTATCAAAGTCAACCGGTGAATTGTTGACTGGGTTTGGTTAGTCAGACGCGTGAACTCAAATTGACGCCTTCTTGATTTGCAGCTTTATTCTTATAATAAATCAAAATACAAAAGAAGCCGTTCGTCACGGTCAAAGAACTGTGTGCTCATCCAGTCAAAAAAAACACGCCCTCTCACCTGGTGAGCACACCTATAACACTTTCCAAGACTCCACCCATGTTTAAGTGAACACAAATAAATATAAAGTGTGCATAAATAAAAATGGCTGCAACACAAGATACTATCTTGTCATAGCAAGAGGATTTTTTTTTCATTATTTCTGGGTGAATTCAAAAATAACCATAGACTTCAATCTGAAAAAAACAAAACAAAAACATTTTGAACAAAAAAATCACTATCTGAGACTGTCAAACAAACAAAAAAATCCTCATATTACGATACATCAATCTTTTCTCCCACCTCTCCTTCTGTCAGCTGAGAACAGGAAACTGAGGCTACAATTCACACAGCAACACCAAAACTGGACCATAAAAAACTGAAAAAGGCTGTATGGTCTGATGAGTCCGTATCTCTGCACCACATTCAGATGGTGGGCTCAGAATTTGGAGTAAACAACATGAAAGCATGGATCCATCCTGCCTTGTATCAACGCTTCAGCCTGCTGCTGCTGCTGCTGGCGTCTTTTTCTATAAGTGTTAAAAAAAACAACAGCATCTAGTCTTGAACATTTTTGCAGAAACAATTTTTGACACATTCTAAATCTTTGAAAGCCTCAGTAGAGATAGAGTAAAATAATGATGGCGATTTTTCCATGGTTCCTGTTATTCATTGTTAAATACATCAGATATATGTCTTGGCTCTGTCAAAGCAGTGTCACAACACACAATAAAATGGAGTACACAAGCAACACTTCGGTCAGGTCCACTCCTGTCAAAGAATTTAAAGGAGCTGTGAGGAGTTTGAAAGTGATCTTGCAAAAGTTTCCCTTCTAGATATCTGCCGGACCGTAATCTACACTTTAAAATGAGACCATCAGCGCCAATATAGGCCATTTCAAAATATTTCTTTGTAGCTTCCCAGTTGGGATTGAGCAGGTCAGGATTGATTTATGGTACGTCTAAGTCTCGATGACAACACCACACCACCACTGACGGAGTTTAGAAGTGAGAAGAAAGATCTGTGTTTTTCTCTGCTCAAAACAATTTCTGTGATTAATTTTGTAGTGATGGTGGACACTGGAGCCTAACTGTCAGACAGACAAGAGAGTGATAGAGCATGAGCTAAAGGCTACAACACAGGGGCTAAACTGTTTGTGCTACTGTTCATTCCAACCCACAGTCAGCAGTTATTCTGCAGTGGTCTGTTTAAACTTGAGAGTCTATCAATAAAATGAAGAGTGAGGTTATGTTAGCTCTACCTAAATGATCGGGCTGTCAGCGCTTTGTATGTATGCTAAACTACTGTACGAACTGACGGTTTGCTTGTTGTTACGTTAGCCTACAGATACGTCAAAGCACTGGGCTGCTAGTAGCGCTACATATAGAGGTATTGTTTGTTTATTAACAACCGCAGATACACGCACAATTTGGGTGCAGAAGTACTGCAGAGCATAATGGTTTGTCAACTGACGTGGAGGAGTTAACCACCAAAAAAACACATTTTTAAACTAAATATCATCACTTGTTTGGATGGTAAACGGCTCCCAGGTTTGTGAAATAGCAGTGAGTGGACATAAGATATTAGCAAGTGGACAGATATTAGGTGAACAGACGTTTGCCACTCGATGCTCATGACTGCATTATCTGTGGACACTTACCAGACTGTGACATACCAGGACGTAAACATGTGTCAATAAATCAGAAACCCTCCCAAACCAAAAATAAAAAGCGCACAAACTGCTGAGTCTGAGACCCAGTTCATAATAAAAGAACCAGAAAACTACGTCTAGAGTTAATTATTTACCGGCAGACATCGCTGGTGTTTCACTGTAAAGTGTGACCCCGTTAACTGGTGACTCTCGGCCATTAATCACTGATTCTGTCAGCTGAGAGTCACCAGTTAGCATGGTCGCTATTGACTCCATAACACTGGTTGTTCTGTGACGGTCAAAACTTGATAGGCGTTGCCTCTGTTGTATAGTATCATTTCTAAAAACTGACCACAGAACAACCGTACATTTTTATGCTGATAACAGGTTGAAATAGTGTTGAAAAAACCCTAACTCGTCTGAGTGAATGAAGTTTCTGCGATCAAGAAACGTGTGCATCTTTATGATCTATATCGACAGACGTTTGCTAAGAAATTACGTTTGCTTGTTGTCACATTACATACAACAGCGCTACCTAACTGTACCTTTCCAAAACAAACACGCCTGGTTAAAAGTCACATCTTTTCAACAGGGCCAGAAGGTGGCGAGGCAGTCAAGTTACAACATCTTTAATTGTTAGCATGTTATGTAGGCTGTATTTGGTCAAGGAGCTCTCTTCGCTTCCACAAGCTGATGTGGACAAAGCCTGATTTCATCAACTCTGATAAAATCCATCACAGCATGAAAGGAGGAGCTGGAGGTAGAGGAAGGTCTGGCTGAAGAAGTTTTGGATCCACAGATATAAGTTAAGTGGACCGAGCTTGACTCCCTGGTTTCTTTGATCAATTAGTCTAACTTTTCTAAGATGAGATCTTAGGTTCAGGATTTTGTTTTTATGAGTCCTCGAGGGAAGAAAACTCTGTCTGAAACTCCAGCAGCAGTAAAATTAATCACATCCTGCTCAGCTCGCGGCCCTCTCCAAGTCACATCTGTGAGAAAAAATCATTCGGCTTGTTGTTTGATGTCATGTGCAGTTGAATTTATATATTTCATCTGTGTTTGTTGCTGAGGGGCACTGCAGTCGTCTTCAGACTCTCTGCAGGACAAAATGAGCTTTCTGGAAGTCTCCGTTGTGTCAGAGAAGGTTTAATTAAAGAAGCAGAACATTTTGAAACTCTGCTGAATTCCTGCAGATGATAAATGTCTCTGGGATGTAATTTAGCATGTGGAGGGAAAACTGAGGCCGGGGAGGCTCGGGGGAGACGAGTGAAGCTCCATCAGCGGCCTGCTGGGAGTCTCTAAATCGAGTCACCACCGAGTCCCTGTCCGCAGGTGTCATGGCGGCAAGCTGGGACCGCCGCCTCAGTCCTCACCCGCCTCAGTCCCCATCTAACCTTCAACAAACCGCTCCGACCCCGACATTAATCATCTGCAGGCAGCGTCGTCTCCCTGCTCCCCCGACACGCCTCAGAGGGAGCAAACTGTCGTACCTGTCTTACCTCTCGTACCTGTCCTCCCTCCGCTCCTCCCCGCGGGATCTCGCCTCTTTTTTAAGCGGTTAACATGAACCTCCTTCTCCCCGTCCTTCAGGGCTCCTTCGTGTGTCTCTGTGTCCTCGTGACCTCACCTGTCCTGTCTCTTTAAGGATGTCACATGACCCTTTTTTGCATCGACCTCACACATGTTTGGGTCTCTTTACTCGTCTTAAACATCTCCAGACTGTGCGTGTTCACCTTGGACTGGGATTATCTGTTCTCACTCCAGTGAAACCACTCTATCTTGAAAGAAAAGAGTGAAATCAACCAGAATTCACCCAAAAAGTGACAAGCTTCATTTTTCAGAAATTGGGCTTTTCCCAGAGTTGCTAAAGTTCAAACTTTTGCAAACTCACGTGAAAAAAAGAGAAGAGATTCCAGTTCGGAGCATCCATTTGAGTTTTAGATTCTGCACAAGCTCCATTAACGCCTCCAGGGTGAAATTAGCAGCTTCACCAGCCTGGTTTCATCGCTGCTGTTTTTGGGATTGTTCCTGAACAAAGGTCTCAGGGGACTCGCAGCATCTGTCGAGCTTCACTGTCACCTTTAATCAGCAGATTTCAGCCGTAAAACGAGACAAGGTGACGCTCGGTGGACATAAACTGTTGTCAGAGACAAACTCGTGCATCAGACGCAGAAAGAAGTCTCGCAGGAACCGTCTTTGCGTCTCTATTTCTCCGATAAATGATCAGCAGAGTTGGGAGGAAATGTGACGGATATAAAGATGGCTGAGGTCAAACTGAACGATAAAGTCGTGAGACGACAGACAGCTGCTCAATCTGCGTCTCCACCCCGCTGCCTCTGACATTTAACCACCAGAGAGACATCAGGAACGCTGCCCTGACAGATATCGATCATAAACACTGGGACTCGTGCCAACCGGTAAGGAGTGACGGGATGCAGAGCGGATCATCGAGCCGGTTACTGAGCTGCTGTCTGGTTTCTGATGACTGCAGAGTGAAAACCAGACACATTCAGTCCTTAAAGTGAAGCAGAAACATGTTAAAGCAGATATTAGGAGCTTCCAGTCTGCTCTTTGCGGGCATCAAACTGTATCATATAATCACAAAAGCTTCTCTGACCAGAGGGCTGACAGGGAAAATCCAGATAAAGTCGGGGTGAAAAGTTTAGCCCCTCGTATATGTATCCTCACATCCAGCCTGGAACATTTCACAAAACTGAGTTAGGAAACTAAGTTAGCAGACCAAGAAAAGTCAAAATTAGCCGTCACAGACCACTGCAGGAGAGAAAACCAGATTATAGAGAGGGAAAAGGCCGAGGTCACCCACTCAGTCTCACAGTACACTTTTTCGTGAAATATTTCTGAAGTTTCAATAAAGGACAATTGAGTGTTTCCATTATGACTAGAATTACGCACAACTTGAGTAAAATTGCATCCCATGTGATCCAGTTTGCAGAAAGCAGGAGAAGGAAGGAGGGCTGTAACCTGGGGTAACCGTGGATATCACATTTTAAGAGCTGGAACTGTCATCTTGATCGCTACTGGCGTTACTGTTGTTGATGATGCCAACAATGAAGGCAGAGGACTTGGATTTCCAAAATCACAATTGTGTCTCTGTTTAAATAATACTAAGAAAAACATCGGTCTCCCCATTTGACCGCACAGACCACGCTATCTACATCCGTTATTCACGTCTGGTGACAGGATTTTGCAAAAAAAGTGTTTGTAACCCAAGTGGAAAACCCCTGTCCATTCTCCTTTCTTTTTATGCTATTCTCAGAGTTGTCTCTATGGCTGCGTTTCCACCAAGGAGACCGGTTCGGTTCATCTCGGTATGGCGCGCATTTTGTGGCGTTTCCACTGACTTATCCTGGGACAGATCCCCAAATAACCGAGACGAGCCGTCCCACTTTTTGGGACCCTTCTGTATAAGTGCCAGACTGAACCGATCTGCTCTCAGAAGGTGGAGCAACAACACCGCAGACCGTTGATTGGTCATGCTAATGCTAATCACATGCTAATCACAAAATGCTGAATGTCTTCCATCTATGCTCTTCGTTTACTGTGTCACATTTTTCTTCTTTGTTGGATTTATTAGCGGGGTAAACTGTATTGCGCTGCTACGGCGTCACGCTTTTGTTTAACAGCTGCGGCTTTCGGCATCCAGCTTACACGCCACCTACCACGAGAGGGCACAGTTTGCTATAGAAATGCACACAGGATCAGGCTTAACTGTGCCAAACCGTACTAAACCAAACCAGACTGCTTGGTGAAAACGCGGCTTTTGTGATTATGTGGCACGCTATGTCGACGGGTCACGTGACCAAGCACAGCCAGTCAGTATTTAATATAAGGCACATACCGGAACATATAAACGAGAAAGGGGATGCCTGAGAGGCATGCTGTGAATCCGATGCTGCAGGTACATTTATCATTTGAAGGTGTTGTTTTACTGTATCGACCACTTAAAACTTCTAAAACTAACAGAACTAATGTTGCACTATAAGACTCCAACCACGAGTGCCGACAGTAGAGCACTCTTTTGTGTTAAATGATGGAAAGATGAGTCATGCTGACACTTAGCTTACCTCCTCATTCAATTCAACCAGGAGACTAGCATAGCCATTTCCATTGATTTACGTGGAGTGATTAGCATGTTTTTTTTATGCCTGTTTCTTCAAACATATTTAACTGACTTAAATACCATTTATGTTGAGTTACTGATGTGTTGGTTCATATCTGTTGGTCAAACTTAACATTTGTTTGGAGCTACTGTTTGCATCTAGTTCAATGCACTTTAATGTACCACTGGGTAGGGATTTTCGATACCACTTTTTTTTTCACACTGATACCGGTATGAGCACTCTCTCTTGAGCACTCACCCATATCACTACTACTTTCAATGCATAAAAGTGACAGATAAATACAAAAAACACAAAACACAAAAAAAATCTCTGTGAAAAAACAAAACAAGCAAATAAACTACCAACTGTCAGAGTTTTAGTTTTTTTTTTTTTTTTAAATAAATTTAGATACGAAATGAAACCGTTTATCTGTTAACTCTCCCTGATCCATTCATATTGTCTGAACAAGACCAGGTGCACATATGCCATGGTGTCAAACCGCAGCAATGTAGCGCCAACTACTGGTGAGGAAGACTTAATCAACCCCTTTTTTTTTTTTTTTTGCTGGTATTGGCAGCATTTACAAATACCGATACCTTGAAATAAGATTGGTATTGGCCTGATACTGATACCTACTTGCCCATCCTTAGTACTAGAGAGAGATTGATGTTGTTTATATTTCACACTGTTATCTAGTATTGAATTAATATGGATCTGTTCTTTATCACTGAGACATTTAATATTGTACGGAATAAGAGTTATTTCACCATGATTTATGATGCAACTTCCATTATTATTAGTGTACAAAGAAATTTTGTGTGTGCATACAAAGATCTTACTCTGGTCCTGTTCCTTTTTATCCAAACCAGGTTGACGGCGAGCTAGCAACCAGTAGATTGAATGGATGAATTCTCTGCTACCTGTTGTTAGCCATTACTCATCTCAACACCAACTGACTAATCCTCCTGCTTTTTACCCGGTACTCATCTCAACCTGGACAGATCAATCCTCCTGCTCTGGTTGGGCTGGCAGGAGGCTTCCTTGCGGCTGCCTTTTTTTTTTCCCCTTGTATTGCTTCAGACCCCTTGTCCATTGAACTTTTGGAATAAACTTCAATATTAAACTTCAACCTCATCAGAGCCTAAAAACTTTCAAAATTTGATGGTTTTCTTTTTTCAAAATTTTGATGTTTTCATTTCCATTTTTTCATTGCAACATTTACTTTTTCTATAGTTCTAGGTGTAATGGAAACGTGACTAGAGATACCAGTGTGAGATAATTGACACTGTCGGACAACAGGGACCGCTTTTAATCAGCTGACAGACCTGTTACAAGACCATGAGACTCTTTTGAGGAAGACTGCAGGAAGTTTGAAGTCCAAACACTTTTGCTTATAGGGCAAAGAGTAACCAACATTAGAGTGAAAGAATCTGAATCTGTGATCCAAGTCTTCATTCAAGTTTCTGTATTTGAAAAACTTTGTCCCTGATGAGGAAAAGTCTGCTGCAGAGCTTCGTTAATGCTGAGCTGCTTTAACAGCCTTGGCTACGACAGTGCAGCTATGAGGTTGTCGCCTTTCCAGTCTAATACTTTCTCAGCTTGTTTGCACACAGGAAACCATTTAAATTACAAATAGAAATGTCTGTTTAATCAAGGCAATGGTTTGTACACAGGGCAGAGGTATCCAAAAAGCGACAGGTTAATCAAGAAACACTTGTAGTAGCTCATACAAAAGGAAACTAAGAGAGGACGCTGGCTAAAAATAAAAACAGACATAGCTTGATAAGTGTTTTATCTTTACCTTATGTCTGTTTGAGTAATTGTGCAACAGACACTCAAAGGAGCTGTACGTCAGCGCGTCTGGAGCCTCAAACTGACCCGTGTGTATCTCAGAAAGTGTGTATCGCCACATATTCTGGATTAAAATGATCTCTTTGGGGGGTTCAGCAGAGCCCTCACCTCATCAAAAAAGATGAAGCCATAGTCAGAAGCCCCTCCATCACAAACCCGGGTTTCTCCGAGAGTCTCAGCGTCCTCTATGACCGTGTCCATGTCAAAGTGAACCCTCCCTCTGCGCTCCGACAAGGCGAGGGAGCAGTGGAGGTGCAGTAACAGGATTACAGGAGGCAGGAGGCGTGGGGCTTACATCCTGAACAGTCTGGTTGTTCCATGAAGCCAGAGACCAAAACTGATTGATTCACGGCCGGGTTTAGACTCCTGAATGTCACCTCCCGCCTGATTCACAGGACAACAGAGACGGAGAGGAGAGAGGACATTTACTGTCACACTGTCCACAATACAAACACACTTATAAGACACTTCAGATGACCTGAGAGTCTGTGAATCTCCAAATGTTCAAATATTTTACCAGCACTGTGGGCGCCGAGACATCAACTCTGTGAGGTTAAGATTTGTATCATGATAGAAGAATAAAATAATATTCAGTGGAGCTCTGGTTTGATTAAAAAGACTCAACAATTCAAAGCAACAAGTAGAGCAGAGATGAGAGGCTTCAGTCTCTGCGTATTAGACCTGAGCATCCTGTGTCTGTCAGGATTGTGAAAACAGAGAGCTACACATCTGCACCAAGTCTGTCGTTTGGAGACTTTTGCAGAGCGCAATGGAGGTCTTCTCACGTGAGTATAGTTCGCAGCTTTTTCCCTCTGTAACACCCACAAAAAGAGTTCACAGTAAACTTTATTTTACCCAAGAGGCATTTGTTTTGTTGTTATCAGTGCATAAACAGGACCCATAATTTAAATAAGTCATGGTAAGTGAAACATGAATGAACGTCCATGAAGAGCTTCTGTTTGCAAAGTTCTGTCTTGCACCTGCACTTTGACTAAATATTAACTTTATTCCTACTTTAAAGGGGCTGTTAAGACTTTATAAGTGATCTTGAAATAGTCTCTCTGTTGCATATTTGCCTGTTCATAATTGATGGTTTTAAATTAGATTATAAACCCAAAGTTTAGAATTGAGAAGTAGAATCTGTCCATTTTCTTTTCTTTATTTTCATAGTCATATTGTCAGTGTGTGAAAAGTGGTGGTTGGGGGGTCCAGGGGTTTCTGAGACCCCTTTAATGACACAAGAGACCCCCTGAAAGTCTCCACTGCAAACTTCTGAAGGGTCTCTTGAGAAGTATATTTCACCATACATCAGTTGGCTGGGTTCGTATATGGATGTGTGCGTGCACGCCTGCACCAAAGTGAAGCACTAGTATCTTATTAGGTGTCAGAGCAGAGCTGTTTCATGGTCCTGTAGCTGTGGGAATGGTTGTGCATTCAAAATTCTCCTCTATTCTCTTTATCACACATGGCAAGGATGTGTGCACAGACGCATGGACACATGCTCTGTATAGCGGACAGAGAGTCATGGAAAATAATGTAAAAACCACGGCGCCATAGACCATATAATAAATGGATGTAGAGTCTGTGATGTCACCGGTCTGTTTCTGAAATGGAGTGTTGAAGTGTATCAGCTGGCACGGCCATATTGGGAATGCGGCGGCCTTTGAGTCTCCATTAAATGCCAACTGTCCCATATTTGAGCCTACTGGAAGCCTCCACTGGCTTCCAGTGGCAGCTCCAATCAAATTCAAATCTCTTCTTCTGGCTTACAAAACATTGACGAGAACAGCTCTTGCCTACCTGGGGTCCCTCATCCAGGTCTACAGTCCTCCTTACCCACAACGCTCTGGTGCTCCCAGCCCAGCGTGGCTCCAAATCTCTAGCCAGACTCTTCTCCTCTGTTGTTTCCAAATGGTGGAATGAATTACCAAACTTTACGATCCACAGAGTCCCTTTCTACTTTAAGAGATTTCTGAAGACTCATCTGTTCAGGGAACACTTCAGCACTTAATCTGACCCTTCTCTCTTTTTTTCTCAGGGGTAGAATGAGCCAGAAAATTAGAGGCCCCGTGTACACGACAACATATCATCTGAAAACGCTAAAACGCAGTGATAAAAATCTGCATTTACACAGAAACGCAGAGGAACTGAAAACACTGTAGTAAGCATACCAGGCCTGCAGGTGGTGCTACATCTGTCTTGTGCAGAAGCTGCTTTTGGTAGATCTCCACCGAAGTAGAGTTGAGCTGATCATCTGGTGTATTGGGCAATACTAAGTGCAAAAGTGGAGTAACAGATGCACATTTTGTATGAAGACAGTCAGCAGATTCAGCAGCACAAGCACAACACCGTAGGTCACGATGACTGTGATGGTACTGTTGTCCTGTTTTGTGGGCTAACGTAAAGCGGACTGTGACATCAGCGTTTCAACTGAAAACGCCGGCTAACTGTTTACACGGCAACAGTGTCCACAGCGCTTCAGAAAAATCCCACTCTGGAGGCCGTTTTCAAAAGTTTGCGTTTGAGGTTGCCTGAAATGCTGTTTAGTGCAAATGCGAGGCTGAAACGCAACAAAACTTTTGCGTTTTACCTAAAACTGTTGTTGTGAGAACGGACCCTCAGACTCAGCTCTTTTCAGCACTTATTACTGAATTTTGTCAAAGGTTGAGGTATATTGTTGCAACAGTTAATTGTTAGCTGACTAGATTATACTACGAAAATGTTCTTGCGCTTAATGGCAGCACCTGCAGCCGAATAACTTGTTGCCCTTTGTTGCACTAACTAGGTTTTACCTTCTGTCTAAATTCTTGCTTGTGTTGTACGTCACTTTGGACAAAAGCATCTGCTAAATGAAACTGTTGAACTGTACATGAGCACTGGTAGGACATAACAACGATTCAGTAATGTTACAAAAACATCTCAGAGCAGTGGGCTATGAGAAACACTAAACAGATAGTATGCTCACTTTCTGGTCACTAAATTACAAACTGAGTTTACAAAGTTTGCTTGTTGTCATGTTTGGAACAATAGCGAGATGTAACAAAAAAAAAAATGCATTACTTATCACTTTGCATCCTGGGAAAAGTTGTCTCAGAGGACGAAAATAGCATCAAAGAGTAGATCTGCTCTCCGTTTGTCTTTATGACAGTGGGTGATGTGCCCATGGAGTCTTCACCCTGGAAAAACACAAACTGATACCAACCTCAGGTTTCACTGGAGTCAAACCTTTAAGCGTATTTTATGTGAGAACTTGAATGCTAACTTTATTTTATTTTTTATCATTTTCCCTATGTGCAGAATTTTTTGTTGTTACTGGATGGAAAAGTGTGTTTCAAATAAAGTCTGCTGGCTGTTTTTATCCCCTGGTCTCTGCTCACAGCTGTGTCTGCAGGTCACTTTCAGTTTACGGATGAAGAACTCGGCTCATCGCTGCTGATAGTGAACGACCATCAGAGCTGAACAGATGCTGGAGGGATGAAAAATGCAGCAGTTTCCCCGAAAAGTCTCATGCTATATGTTACATTAGCATGATGACACACACACTGACACACATACCGACACACACACATGTGCACTTTATCAAACGCATGCAGGCTTCTCACCGCTCACTAATACCATTTTCCATCAACCTGAATAATGTTACATGCTATATACTGCAAGCTGAACATATATACTGCACGTGTGTGTGTTTGTGTGTATATGCAAGAGTGTGTGTGTGTGAGTGGAATCAGTTTAAATAATTGAAGCTCCTATCAGGGAGCTTCATGTTGCACGATGTGATCCACATAAATGTTGGTATTTTTCAGTCCACACACACTCACACACACTCACACACGCTCAGACGGGAGCCTGACACGGTATATTGGACACCACTGGAGTGTATTCTCGTGTTAAAACTGTTCTTTTTTTCCAGTCATTACACTTCTTCTTCTTCTTCTTGAGTGTAATTTACATCCTCAGCCCTGTGCTGAACTCATTTGAGGCTGAAACAGATATTTATCTCTTTATGTTTTTATCTGGACACACCTCTTGATTTATGTGGCGTTGCAGCGGCAGCAGTTCTCTCTGCTCGGTCGGCTGCTACAGTAAGGTTAAGGTTAGCCAAACGTCATGTTCGGAGATAAGGCGAGAGGAGAACATTGTTTAAGGGATGTTAACTCTGCTCTCCGCGCAGATAAAAGCCACATGTGTTATCTGTCCATCCCTCACACCTCTCCGGTTAGAGGACACATAAAGGACGCTCTGCTTTTTCGGTGTTGACACTAAAACTGGACGTAAATCAGCCGCTGCAGAATCATACTGCTGTATTATCTTTATGGCTTCTCTCTTTATTGTACGCTCGGTGCTTTTGTCCCTGTCAGGATCCTGCAGGAATGATGACCTGAGCGCCGGCTCTTACAGATGCTGTCACAGATGAATGTGAGGACGTGAAGGTAATTTCATAAGCTGCACAGTAAGGTGTGTGTGTTACATGCATACGTGGAGAGAAGCAGAGGAGCCAACCATTTATTGTAACTCAGAGAGAGTTTGAACTAAAACAGAACCAGGTGTGGAAAGACTACTTAAATACCCTACTGAGTTATACTAATGTCTTATATAAGATCAATGTTTCATCATGACAGAGGATCAGAAAGAAGAACAAATTCTATCTCACGTGGCATGAGGTTAGCCCCAAAGTGGTAGGCCCAGGTTTGAATCCATCTACGCTCTCCTCTAATCACTCCCCACACTTACCCCGTTTCCTCCATCACTGCCCTGTCCTCTTTGAGTAAAAGCTGAAAAACACTCAAAACAATTAACTTCAAAAAATAGCTAGAAGTGATCAGCAGGGGTCAACACTAAAGAGGATGATAATTTGCATTCATGTAAATATTACATATGTGTCCCCTGCTCTTCCTGCTTTTTATTTAGCACATGAAAGAGAGGGTATGTGTGCTCTTTCTGCCTTAAGGCGGGTACACTCTACTGGATAATGGGGCTGATTTTTGTCCCGATCTCCTTACGATTAAGGCCTGATTGTCGAATGTTTGCAAATGACATCGTTTGTGATTTTCCTGTGGAATGGGTTGTGTTAAGAGTGATTCTATCCAGTCAGAGTCGCTTGGAAGGCCTCCGATTCAGAGATTATACATAATGAACATGTTTAATGTTTGCAACTAAAAATCCTGTGGTGTCTGGGGCGCTCTGAAGTGCCTGTTAAGTCCCATGCACTGGAGCAAAGCCAATCAAGACACAAGCTGACTCAGCTGACTGACCGCAAAGGAAGTAAGAAATCTATCTGTAATGCTCGTGACAAATTTACTCACCTCCAACAAGCATTGTTATTCATACAGCCTATATTCCCGCAGACTACATAACTTTTTCCATCAACATTTTTCTTTTTTAAATTTTAGGGGCTGAAAACAACCATCAGTGCCTTTTCCTGTCCGTCCGTCATGTTTGTTTAAACTGAAGTCACGTCTTACTAAGCGATATTTGGTATATTGAGAATGAAGACGCTGATACTCTGCTAAAGAATCAGTTAGTTTGTGTTGTCCTCAGGAGTGCAGACCACACACTTTAAGATCAGGAGAGAGAAATCTTATGCTCTCTGTCTTTTGTTGTCATCAAATGTGTGCTCTCTAAATGTGTAAAAGGTTTGAGGAATCCTGCAATGTGTGCCTGCCCTTAGGCTTTGATATTCCATGTTGGCCCAAGGGAGGGCAGGGAGCTCCCAGAGTAAACACAATAACTCAAAAGTAACTACTATAACTGAAAATACTGATGTGCAAATTTACTTTCCTCGGAGCAAAGAGTACATTCTTTAAAATCTATTTCAAGTACTGAGGCCGTTAAAAGTTGAAAGCAAGTGCTTCCCTTACAGCACATGTTCTTGCAGGTAGCTAGCTAGCTTGCTAACAAAGTTCCAAAGCCTTAAACGAAGAACGCTTTTCCTGTATTTCATTTGTTTCTTGTTGTTAAAACAAACAATTTTAAACTAAGACATTACAGAGAAATTAAAAACAGATTGGTTTGCTATACTAATGTTTTCATGTAAAATATAAGTAGCCTATTAGTGCTGAACAAATAACAGAAAACTTATTATATCATTTTCTAAAAAAAATGTCCTGGAGTTAAAAAACACATTTCACTCACAGCCAAAGGGTCTCCAAGGCTGAAGCGTTGACGGATTACATTATTTAAAGTGGAGAATTTGACTCTGTTTCTCTATGTAGTCTCTAAGGAAGCTAGCAACAGAAACGTCAAAGATTGTTTATGACATCTAGAGCGGTGCGAGCGCTCACTCTGATGCTACTTTCGAAAAACAATACAAAACAAATACAGAGCGATCACTCTGACACTAATTCAACAGCCTGACTGGGAATTGCTCAAAGGAGAGCACAATAAAGTTTTAAGTAAATAAATATTGCTACAGAGTTTTTTGTTTTTCTTTTTAGTTGTAATGCTAAAACATACGGAAGAGGATTGGGGCAATTGAGAAAAAAATATATATATTCAATTTTTTTAATCCTTTTTTTTTCAGACAAACTAATAGAAAAGTTGACTTTTTTTCCAGTGGCCTTTGTCCTCTCCCGTAAAAACTAGACGTAGAATAAAAGCATGATAGATCCATCAGCTTTCACTTTGTGATTAAAATAATCTAAATGCTAAGGAAAGCTGATATATGACAAATGTGTGTAAGACATGTGTTTCTTAAAGTTTTGTTTCACTACAAGTCAGGTTAAACCATGGTTATCAGTGATCTAGTGACTAGTCTGGGCAAGATGTTATCTGTGATCTACTTAGTAGTCTGAACCTGATGTTATCTCAGATTGATTGCTTCTGTCTCTGCCTGTAAAAAGGGAAGATTGGGTGTTCACTACATTCTATTAAATGCTCTTGTAAAGGAAACAGCAAAGAAGGCTCTCTTTCATGTTTCTAATGCTAGTAGTTGAACTTTAACCAACAGGAGGTCATTTATGTAAGAAAAAAATATTTTTAGGTTTAAGTTCCTGAATATTTCTCTTTGTTTGTTGTTGTTTGTTTGTAGATGCTCCCTACGGCATCACAGGACGGCTTGTTCTGATTAAAATCAGGCTGCAGCTCACATTTGACCTGACTGTGTCTGCAAAAGGACGTTGGGTTTCTAAAAATCTATCTGAGTCGATGCAAAACAGATCAAAACCTGCAGATCGTCGAGTGTCACTGAGGTCATTTAAAGTCGTCCTCTGAGGGACGCGAATGTCTGTACAAGGTTTGATCACAATCAATGTCAGACTATGACGGCGGCACCTGAGTGCTGCAGTTTTCCAAAGTACAGCGCTAGCATTAATAAAATCTCTGATAAGTGCATATTGTGTGTAACTTGAAAGTTTATAGTCCAGGTTAAACTTCTTTCACTCGTCGTCTGAGCTCTCGATCATCCTCTGCATCAGATTCAGAGAAGAAGAAGAGTCTTCATTTGATTTTCTCCGACTGAGCTGAGAGCCTCTGAGCTTTCTTAACAACACTCTTCCAGATTCCCACAGTGCTCTTTAATGGAGAGAGACGCTGCTGGAATATCAAATGTGAGGGCGCCACACACACACGCACACACACACACTCTTAGAACACAGGTCACATTTTAATGGCACCATGTCAGTGAGGCTGGCTGCGCTTAATAGAGCTCTGCTGGGCTTTGCCAAGTCTGGTTTTAACATTCACAGACGGGTTCAACACACACACACACACTCACACACACTGAGTTTACATCAGGACTGTGAGGCTGCAGTTCAAACTGTCTAATGAGTTTCTGAAGACAAAAAGACGCTCTAACAGAAATCTGGTAAAAAGTAAGAGAGAGAAAAGAGAGCAAAAATCTTTATTTTTGCCTGAAGATCAAGATTTATGTGTGTGCTTGAATCTTTTATTAGGTCAGTATTTTCTTTTATTTCTATCAATAAATCTTAAACCTTTGCCAAATAAAAACAACTTGGTCAGGAGCGCATGTAAAAATGAAGAGCAGCTTTCGTTTTATTCAGGTTTTTTTTGCCTGCAGTGGTGAAATAATCACACTAGTTCACCTTTTGAAGAGTTTACCAGGAGAACTTGTGTTTTTGTGTAGTCAACAAACATCTCTGATGATGTTTTTTTTTTGCGGTAATGAAGCTGCAGGTTGTGACACATTTTGACGGGGGAGTCTAATTTATTCTGACACAGGAAGATAATGAAGCAGAGCTCAGCCAGAGCTCAAACAGGAAAGATGAAGGTTAAATCATTGTGAACAGGAACCTTGAAATGTCTTGAAAAAGCTCTGTCCACAAGAGTAAGGACGTCTTAAATTCTCAAATAAAAGCCTGAATACTTCATCAAATCTACATCTGGTGTCTGCTTTCACTCCCTCTTTAGTGTATTCAGAGCTTTTATTGTGAAAGTGTGATTTGTACAGCATCATATCTGGGCTTACAGTTTCAGCCACTTAATTCAGAGAATAATTACCTATAATATGTCAGCGTTTGCTACCAGTTAAAATGGATCACCAGCCTAATTATCATGCCAGGAATACACCAAGGAGTGCCCTCGATTCCCACCCTAATGATGATCCTCTCCTTGTTCATGTTGGGCTGCAAAACCTCAAACCTGCTGATTTCTGGCCTGGCTCTGCTCATTATGTTGGTTTGTTGTAGTAATCAAGCTAAATACGATTTGGTTTTGACACAGTTTATTTAATTTTGGAAGTCACTGGGTGTTTTAATGAGTAGTCTGTCAGCTTTTTATAAAATGACATGTCACAGCTCCGGCATCCAACATCATAAGGAAGCTTGCATATCCACTGCGCAGGGCTCTGACCTGCCAGAGCAGATTCAGTATGAGATGACACATTGAATTGAATAGTAATCTATTTATTCTGGTGTCATGACACATCTGGTGTATTTTGGGAGTCACACTTCATTACAGATGACCTCACATCGACACAGCAGATGATAAAACAGTAACAACAGCTTCACAGAGTAACACAAAAATTAAGATATTTAAAGGCATGATGAACACTTTTAAGTGATCCTAAAATAGTTTTAATACTCACCTGTTCCTGATTTACAGTTTAAAGTCTTATTGTCAGTGCCAAAATTGGTTATTTCAAAATACTCTTTCTCAGTATTCTTAGATAGGAGAATGACCCCTTTATTGTTTAGACGTAACGTTTTCTGCCATCACATGAATAGAACAACTTTAGTTTGGCAACTGCTTTAAAGGTCTAGACCAAGACTCTGCAACCTGTGGCTCTGGAGCCTTATGGAGCTCTTTCACTCCTTTGCTGTGGCTCCTTGAAGCTTTAAAAAAAATATGATTAAAATGAGATTTTTTTTTTTCTTCCGAAGGGTATTGAGGATTAAAGACATTGACACTAAATAAAATCATGCGGTAACATTTTGTTTAACACACGTCACCTCTTGCAATAAAGTTTTATTTATTTATTTTTTTTAATTTTTGAAAATTTTTTGAATTTTAACTCTTTTAACTTTTGAAATTAAGAAAAAAATAAAATCCAATTTTTTGAAATTTCTGCAAATTTGATTTTTTTAATTTTCAGATTTTTGCAAATTAATTAAGTTCCTCTTGAAAAAATGCAAAATGATTAAAATTTTTACAAAATTTAGCAGATATTTGAAATTGTTGATTTTTTGAAAAAATATTGCAACTTACAAATTTGGTAAATTTTGCATATTTATGAAACTTATGAAATTAATTCTTAATTTTTTAAAATTAATTGCAAATTTATTAAAAACAAAACAAAAAAACTAAGACATCACATGAACAATTTTATAAACACAAAAAAACCCTCTTGTTTAGATAATTGTTCACTACATTTTTTACTATCTTTAGAATTGTATACACTGTTTTGTCTTTCTTGAAGATAAAGTAGATTTTGTGGATCCTAAATGACTTTAACCCATATGAGTTGGGGCCACATGGCTCATATGAAAGTAAAGGTTGCAGACCCCTGGTCTGGACCACTAAGGTGAGATTAAGTTTATGTTAACACTTTTTGTACATGTATGATTATGTATATGTATATGTATATGTATATGTATATGTATATGTATATGTATACTTATCATTATTGTACCCAGCAGAATCCTTTCTCCCAGCCTACAAAACTGACATAGATGCTAACGCTAACAAGATTTTACAGTGAGTCACTCAAAGAGAGAGACAATTTCACATTGAAGATATAAACAATATTTTATCAACACGAAATCCATGAAACTTATGACTATCATTGTCAACAACAAAAGGGCAGTGATTCACACACAAAACAGCCTCCTACAGTGTGGTTTGTCATTCACTTGGCCTTTAACTGATATCTCACTTTAATGGTACCTCTTGTAAAAATCACACACTGAATGTGATAAAACTCATCATAATTTTATTTATTTATTTATTTTATGTTCTTATTGTGCAGAAGACCTTACAACCAGATGTAAAATGTTGTGGCAAATCTATTCTACAGTTTCATTTGGCAGAGGCCTCTGTCCAATGTGACGTACAACACAAGCAAGAATTTTGACTGAGGGGAAAACCTCCGTTTGTGTGACAAGTTATTTGGTTGCAGGTGCTGCTAACAAGAGCTAACATTTTATTTTATATTACATAATGCAATCATTTGTTATATTATATTAAAAATATGATATTGTTTGTATACCACTGCTGCACCGTACAGTCTTCACTGAACAGGCCTTGGCTCCACAAACCCTCTGGAGCATGGTAGTGACTGTGGCAGGCAGCTGTTTGAAAGTAATTTTCTCCTTAAAACAATGGTCCCTATGATGGAGCTGCATATGTGCTCTCTGCTGCCTCACTCCTTTGAGGTTTATTTAGTGGTCACTCGCTGTAACTGCAGTTGAATTTTCTTCAACTCCAAGCTGACCTCCAGACAATCACACTTGACCCCTACTGGCATATCCTGTCAATCCTTCTTTACCAAATTGAAACCAAGGACCAGTTGTTCAAAGAATTTAATCCGTATCAAAAGATCCAGATTTGGGAATCCTATTTCTTGCTACCCAGGATCAGGTAATTCATCTCAGTTTTATGCTGGTTTTTCAAAGCAACCTTGAATTGGATCACCCTGATCCAGATACATGGTTTTCAAGTTTACCAAATCCTGATTACCAGTGCTCTAAATGGGACAACATATCATAATGTGGGCTCCCAGTTCTGTAAAGACCAACAGGTGGAAGAGCCAATGGAATCATTGTAGGTGTTTATTTTTTATTTTGAAAAAAAAAAAAAAAAAAATCAACTTCTTTTTTAAAATTTCTTTTATTACCCCTCATCTGTGCCCCAACAAATGAATGACAATTATACATTTAAAAATACAAAGTAAGTATTTTGAAAATGTTTGAAATGTTGAAAAACAAATGAAGCTGAATGTCCGATAGTTAGCAAAACCAAAAAAATGTTCAGGGTTCTTCTTTATCAGTGAAGCAGAGTCCAGCATTTTAAGCTCTGCTTTCAGAAGGTGGATCTGAAGTTTTTCTCTGGTTTGCTGCAGTTTGTACAGCTTGATTTGTTCCTCTGCCAGGAGTATCTGTGCTTCTGCTCTTTCTCTTTGTTTTTACTTTACTATGCTGAAAGGCTTCCTTGGTAGCCTCAATTAACTTAATCAACTTTATCACTGTGATGGTTTGACAAGTCAAGTGCAAAAACAAACAGAAATGTTGACACTGAATTATGAAAATGTTGTTTATTTTACCAACTTTAATGTTTAACTTCATTTTCTTCCTGATATCCTGTTCCTCTTCCTTTTTTTTGTATCAAAGTTATCCAAATCCTACTAAAAAGTTCACCAACAACACAAACTGAAGGTTTGATCTAGATTAAAACTAGGATTGGATTATGCGATCTCATCTGATTTTGAAATCCTTCTTTCCCTTTTGAACAACCCATTTTCAGGGTTTAATCAAATCTGATAACCAAAATCCAATTGGATTGCCTTTGAACAACTGGCCCCTAGAGATTATATAATTATATATGATGTAAAGTAACATGTAAGTAAAAGCATTATCCCATTTTTGTGTAAATACAATTTTAAATAAGCAGTAAATTACAATTAACTAAAGCTTAATGTGTCAAAATATATCAAAATGTTTTGCAAAGCAGAAAAAAAGAAGTATTTTTCCATGGAATTACCAAAAAAAACCCAAAAAACTATAAAATCTTATCAAAACAAAACAAATCAAACCAAAACAAAATAACCCCCCAAAAATTTAATTATTTTTTAAACTAATCTCTGTTTTATACTGGATGCTCAGGTACATGTTGTTCACTGGAGTGGACATGAATGTAAGTTAATAAAACAATCAAACAGTTGAAAACAGTTGAAAACAAATTATTCATGCCCTAAGAAGAATAAAACACTTAAGGGAAAACAATCCTAACAAAGGCTTTCATATTTTATGCATCAGTGGGTTCATGGAGATATCAGTGCCTGACAATGACGGAGAAATCTAGGCCTCACTTTCCAACAACAGAAGGCCATGGAGACGCCTCATTCATCTTTTAATACCACTAAGATCTGCATCAGTTTGATTAGATCCTGATAAATGTGTCGGTCCTCTTCCAGCTGCCTCTGTTTGCAGTGTAAAGAGTAAAGTGTGTGACCGGTCGATTGTGCCTGCAGTGTGGAGCGCTCTAAGTAGTAACAAGGGTAAAGTCTAAGTGCAGTCTGTTTAAAAACTCATTTAAATTAAGGGTGGGAACTTTTTGTTCCAGGAGAAAATAAGAAATAACAACCACCAGGTGTTCCCTCAGCTGGCTGAAGGTGTAACGGTCGTATAGTGTCGCGGCTAAAAAGCAGAAACACGATGACATCGCTGAAAACGACTCCGACAGGTCAGGAAACACGAGCAGTTGCACCATCAGACAAGTGCAACTCACTGTTATTTTTATTACCAATTAATGTGCTGAGCTTTTCTCCGTCAACACACACGCAAACACACATGCACGTGCACACGCTGCGCCTCAGCAGCAGAGGTGTAATAAAAGGTGTTAATGTATTCAGGCTGTTAGTGATGTTAAATGGAGCCTGACGACTGGCTGACATCAGCTCGACTCCCTGCAGCCATGAGAGAGGAAGAGATGGTATCATGCTGTGACATCCCTGCTTTGCTTCTGCATCACATTAACCTCAGATTTAACAATAATAAAAAGAACACTGGCTTGGTTATTTGACGTAATTAACACCTTTCAAATTTTGCTGCAAATGTGTGAGCTGTTTGGCCAGGAGATTTCCAGAAGCTTCCCTGTTTTCATGTATGGGACTTCGAAGTCTCCTCCCTCGCATTGAAGGAGCTGCAGCCAGGACCAGTTGTCATTTTGACACAATAAATGTCTGATTTGTTTTCACATTGACCACTTTTTGCTTTCTGTTGGTCAAAATGTGATTCATCATCCCATCTGTTCCAATTATGATTCAGTATATAACACTTCTTGAAGCTTTAATCATACCCGGCCTCAAAACTCACCTCATTTTCCCTCCATCAGCCCCTGCTGTCACCTCAGGCAGGTATAATTGCTCTTCATACTTCCCATTGGCTTTAAGTCTGCTGTGCTGACATGTCTGTTCCTGCAAAGTCTGCAGCCGTGCTCTTATTGTAAGGTAATAATAGCAGATAAGCCTATGCACCTTAAAAAAATAAAATAAAAGGTGGATGACGTCGCAGCACCCCAAAAGTGAAGCTGAAATGTCACTTTTAAAGCTTGTCTTTTTTATGCATTGTCTTTGCAAAGTAATTACGTGATGCCTTTAAAGAGGTGCCAGTTCAGACGAAAACCAAGGAGACCAGGAAGGAAATCATGACAGAGCAGAAAGAGGACGCCCAAACTACTTTTGTTTATGGCATGATGTTGTCATGGTAATGTGAATATAAAGGCTTTCATCTTAGTTGGGAAAATCTTCTACATATATGAAATAGCAGCAAGAACAATGGTTTTACGAGCTGTCCTGAAATTATAAAGAAAATATCAGGAGAGCAAACTTTAAGTGCTAAAAGCAGCTAAAATGTTGGTCAAAATATTTGAGATCCATTAGTTTCACAGAGTAAGGTTTATTTCTACATACACTCACCGGCCACTTTATTAGGTACACCTTGCTAATACTGGGTTGGACCCCCTTTTGCCTTCAGAACTGACTTAATCCTTGGTGGCATAGATTCAACAAGGTCCTGGAAACATTCCTCAGAGAGTTTGGTCCATATTGACATGATAGCATCACACAGTTGCTGCAGATTTGTCGGCTGAACATCCATGATGAGAATCTCCCGTTCCACCACATCCCAAAGGTGCTCTATTGGATTGAGATCTGGGGACTGTGGAGGACATTTGAGTACAGGGAACTCATTGTCATGTTGAAGAAACCAGTCTGAGATGATTCCAGCTTTATGATATGGAGCGTTATCCTGCTGGAAGTAGCCATCAGAAGATGGGTACACTGTGCTCATAAAGGGATGGACATGGTCAGCAACAATACTCAGGTAGGCTGTGGACTTTAAACCATGATCAGTTGGTACTAAGGGCCCAAAGTGAGCCAAGAAAATACCCCCCACACCATTACACCAGCAGCAGCAGCCTGAACCGTTGATACAAGGCAGGATGGATCCATGCTTTCATGTTGTTGACGCCAAATTCTGACCCTACCATCTGAATGTGGAGCAGAAATCCAGACTCATCGGACCAGGCAACATTTTTCCAATCTTCTATTGTCCAGTTTTGGTGTTGCTGTGTGAATTGTAGCCTCAGTTTCCTGTTCTTAGCTGACAGGAAGGTCACCCGGTGTGGTCTTCTGCTGCTGTAGCCCATCTGCCTCAAGGTTGGACGTGTTGTGTGTTCAGAGATGCTCTTCTGCAGACCTCGGTTGTAACCAGTGGTTATTTGACTTACTGTTGCCTTTCTATCAGCTCCAACCAGTCTGTCCATTCTCCTCTGACCTCTGGCATCAACAAGGCATTTTGTCCCACAGAACTGCTGCTCACTGGATATTTTCTCTTTTTGGGACCATTCTCTGTAAACCCTAGAGATGGTTGTGGGTTAAAATCCCAGTAGATCAGCAGTTACTGAATTACTCAGACCAGCTCGACTGGCACCAACAACCATGCCACGTTCAAAGTCCCTTAAATCACCTTTCTTCTCCATCCTGATGCTCGGTTTGAACTGCAGCAGATCCTCTTGACCATGTCTACATGCCTAAATGCATTGAGTTGCTGCCATGTGATTGGCTGACTAGAAATTTGCGTTAACGAGCAGTTGGACAGGTGTGCCTAATGAAGTGGCCGGTGAGTGTATATTCAGATACCAAATCATGAAGTTTCATCTGTTTTTTAAGAGCTGTGTGCGCCTGATGATGGAGTTCGTCTGCTATTCAGAGATGGTGGGGAGATGGCATAAATGATACAAGAAGCCGGATGTGTCAGATCAAATGTGAGTACTTAAAGTGTGAAGTGAAGCGTTTGGGGAGCGGTTTAAGAACCACATCAAGTGTGGAGTTCAAAAAAATCAGCTGAAGAGTGAAAAGCACTAAGAGGAGGGGAAGGGAAAGTTACAGCTGGGAGTTAAATTAAAGCTGAAGTTCTGAGTGTAAGCACAAAGATTTTGATGAAGCCATTCGCTGACAAGTCGCAGATGAAACAAAAAAAAGGTGGAAAGTGATTCAATAGAACTGTTTTACCTTTTTCTTTGACTCACTGTAACATCACTTTATCACGATCAATGACCTCTTCAAGCTCTTGTTACTCTCTGCTCTTTGTGTCTGATGATCTGCTCCACCCCAAAGAAATTCCTCTGATGGTGTTTTAGCACAAAACAATCTCACAAGCTTCTGCAGCTCTGTGCAGTTTGCTCTTGTTTAGCAACTGACTGTGACTTCGATGAGCTGTTAGGATCTCTTCTCTTGGTTGTGACAATATTACTCACAAACTGACAAACGGATCTGGATAAAATTTTCAGGGAATGTTCAAAATGGGATAAGAAAGAAATGATCAAATTTTGGAGGTGATCCAGATCACTGTCTGGATCCAGGACTTTTTAAAGGATTCTTTATCATTGTGAGATAGGACCATTTTCACCATATGTGTGAATAACTCCACCATAAATGGTCAGATTGCTTTGCGAAACAAAAAAAGACAAGGTCACCATAATTTCTGACAGATGTGAAAGTACGATCCAGATCCTGGCAATATTCTGGAAACTAAGATCTGGAGTGTGAAATATGTACTGGGTCATCATAATTTTCAACACTGTCAGGTGACAAATTATCGTACAAGTCTTTAACATTGAATTATAGGAAGTATAACATTAAAGTAGGACTAAAGTGTTGGTGACAATCACAATATGCTTGGTGGAGGTCTGCGCTCTGAGTGCTTTCCTAGTTTTTATCATAATAGCAGTGATGTCAGAATAATATTAACAGACTTTGTGTACAGATATTTTGTAGCTCATCCAGAGGTGAAATTGTCATTTTGAAAAGTCAGAGCACAACAACTCGTATGAACACAGTGGAGCAGTTACCACCAGCTTCACAACAGTAAGTTAGCTTTAACTTGCAATGATGCTCATGTAATAGAAAAGGGAAATGGCCTGGTTTACCAATATGAATGTGTAATGGAACATTAGAACATTGGAATATTGGAACAAACCAGGGGTCTCAAACTCATGGCTTGCAAAAACATTTCACACGACCCGCATCAATCGACTGAGACCAGGGGAGAAATATATGATTTCTGAGTTGACCCACATTGTGTTAACCAGAAAACAAAACCCAAAACAAAACAAAACAAGATACAAAAACAAAAAACAACAACCAAAAAACCTAAAAAATTTGTCACATTGCTTACGTCCTCAAAATATTGTTCAATCAAGAAGTTCTCTTTCAAAGGTCAAAAGTTGATGTGAGGCACAGAGTGTTTCAGGAGAAGTGGGAGAATGATGATTTCTGTGATGTTTAAGGGGAATTACACCTAACCCAAATGCAAAGATAAAGTTTCCATCCGTATTGTAGGATTCTTCACACCTTCTCACATTTAAGCCTCGTTTTCACGACAATGTTTCATCTCAAAACGCTAAAATGCAGTGAAAAAAATCTGTGTTAACACGGAAATGCTGAGGGACTAAAAACGCTGTAGTAACAATGCCAGGCCTATAGTTGGCACTATAACTGTCTTATCCAGAAGCAGCTTTTGGGAGATCTCCACCGAAGTAGAGTTGAGCCGATCATCTGGTGTACTGGGGAATGTTGAGAGCAAAGTGGAGCAACAGATGCTCATTTTGTATAAAAACAGTCAGCAGATTGAGCAGCACCAGCACGTCATGGTAGATGCAACGACCATAACAACAGTACTGTTGTCCTGTTATATGCGCTGTGACGTAAGCGTTTCCACTGGAAACCGCTGGTTTACTGTTTACAAGGCAATGGTGTAAGCAGTGTTTCAGAAAAATTGCACTCTGGAGGCCGTTTTAAAAAGTTTGCGTTTTAGGTCAACTGAAACGCTGTTTCCGTGTAAACGCAAGACTGAAACGCAAGAAAACCTTTGCATGTTAACGGCCCCTTGGAGAGCAAACACTTGATGATAACAAAAGACAGATTGCACAAGATCTCCATCTTCTGATCTTATAGTGTGTGATGTGCAGTTCAGAGCAAACCACACACTAACCAATTCTTTAGCAGAGAATCAGCATCTCCACGCTCAGTATTCCAAATGTTGCCTGGTAAAACATGAATTTGGTCTAATCTATCATTTATCTATGATAGATAAATGGGAAAAGGCAATGATGGTCTCTTAAATTAAAAAAATAAAAAATAAAAAACATAAAGGAAAAAAAAATATGGAAACAGTCATGGAAAGGGCAGGAATATGGGCTGAATAGATAACAGTGCAAGTTGGTGGTGAGTAAAGTTGTCACAGGTATCACAGATTGATTTCTTACTTCCTCTTCTGTCAGTCAGCTGAGTCAGCTATCATCTTGATTGGCTTTGCCCCGGAACACGTGACATTACACGCTGTACCTGCTTTGCTACTCTCGGAGGGCCCCACACACTACAGGATTTCTAGTCGCAAATATTAAACATGTTCATTATCTAAGCTCTCTGAGGCCTTCCGAGTAAAATCACAGTTAACACACCGTACACCACAGGAAAATCACACACAATGTCATTTCCAGACATCAGACAATCAGGCCTTTGCTGGCCTTGATCATAAAAGGGAGATCAGGACAAAAACCAGACAAATTACCCCAAGTGTGTACCCGCCTTAAGGAGTTTAACCTCACGCGGCATTTTTCAACTTAACATGTGGAGCAGTTCCCAAACTAGCTGCACGGCTAAAGAAAGAGCTGTCCAAACAACAAAATGTATGCCAGGTGATTATTAGACTTTTCTTTTTGTTAATTTGCACAAGTTTTGCAGACATGAAAGCCATTCAACACTTCAGTGAATCATACCCACAGATGAAGTGGCCTGTGCATCTATGTTTACAAGGACAACAAACTGCAGAATCATACACATCCTTCCCTTAATTTGTAAAACATGACCAATCTTACACCCGAGGGTAGAAAACCTGCAGAAATAGGTTCAATAAATGTGCATATTTACTCAATGAATAAATTAAAAGGGTAAATATTTGTTTTTACGCTGAATCACATTAAAAAAAAGAGTACAGCATGAACTATACAGCCTGTGTGTTTGCAAGCAGATAATTAAGATTTAACCTTGAGCTAATGTTTTCATATACTTTTACATGAAAAGGTATGTTATCTCCAGATAATGAGATAATTCATCAACATAATAGTTTGCTGTGTAAACACTGTAATGAAGTCCTGACCTTCATATAACACAGATAAGCTCCAAATAACAGCCTTTCTGCAGCAAAGAGGGGTTTTTATAAAAACACAAGATTTATATCCACATCTAGTTTTCAGAGGACTTCAGATTGACGGGTGTTATGGACTCATTCGTCTCCCTGTCAAACTGAAGCCCTCAGATATTTCCTCCTGAATTCACAGAGTCTACGTGTCAGTTTTCAGACGTCACGCAGACTAAAAATATGAAGCAGAATTTAGGCTGAGTTCTCTGAGGCTTCACTGCTCTTACATTATCCTCTTTTATTTATTAACTTTAGATTCTGGCCTACTTCCTCCCTCTGCACCATTAGCCCACTTTCATACACAGGACGGGAAATCAGCCACTCCTCCGCCACGCTACCTCATTTATTAAAAAATATGGATAATTCAAAGCAGCAGCTGAGTGATACTGTAGACACTGAAATTGAATTAATTGTCTCATTTCTGTTATATAAATAATAAAAAATCTAAATGTCCTGATTTTCCTGCTCCTCTAGACTCATGAACTTATTCAGGCAAGTTCCTTCTTCCTGTCCCACAGGAGGCCTGCAGAGCGCTTTCTGCACACTTTCAGACTTCACTGGGTTTGCTGACTTCAGTTGGGAGATGACTCATAATTTATTGCATTACAGAAAAAAGGTTATAAAAGAAGGTTAGCGACAAGAGTTCACTTCTGCATCAGGTGAGTTTGAGGACGTGAGAGTGATGAACTTTGGTGCATGGCAACAATAAAAAAGAGGCTTTGAACTCATTGTGGAAGTCACCAAGACACAAACCGTCCTGCATTTAGATATACAGTCGACCTTTACGTGGCAAACATCTTCAGCACTTAGTAGTCAGCTGGCATGACCTGCTGCAAAATGTGATGCATAGACAGACACAAGCCTCTGGCAGCGAGCCTCATGAACAAATACCTCCAGTTCACCAGTATTCTCGGGTTTGTAAACTGCAACTGCCTTCTTCGAATCTCACCACAGACTTTAACTCAGGTTCAAGCCAGGCGACTCTGGAGGATACTCGAGGACAGCTCTATTCAGGTCTGATGAGGAAAACATCTTTTACTAACACTGAGAAGTTCTTACAAAAATTTCACACTATTATAAGTATTGACTGCAACACCTATCGTGACCTGGCAACTAACCCACAATGCATTGTGTAATTGAGCAGGTGGGTTAACTGCTAACATTAGCAGTCCTACACACACAGAAAATAGCACGTCTCTTTCTACCCTAAAACAAAAATCAGCAGGGAAAATCGTCAGTTTAATCCTGTGTGGACTGCAAAGTATCTATATAGTATCTATTTATTTTGCCACCAAGTCTAAAAACCAAACCGTTGTGTTTACTCTGTAACAAGCACGTTGCAGTGATGAAAGATTATAATGTCCGAAGACACCACACTAGAAAAACATGCCGCGTTTCAGACAAACTTTCCCGAGGGATCTCATGAGGGAGCGGCTAGAAAATTCAGAGTTTGACTGCCTCTTAAAACCAGAGCTGAACTACAATAACACAGACTTGCAAAGCTGAGGAGAGGCACACAACAGCTCAACTTTGCTGCTGAAAATATGTGGCCCAGCTCATGTGCTTCGTCTCAAAATCAAGCTCGACCAAGTTTTTAATTGAATGGCACTGCTATAGGACAGCTTCCTCACAGATGTCCAGACATTTTCTTCAAGGATTTCCTGATACTTGGTGAAATCCATCTTTTTTGCTCATTACCAGTGCCAGAAGAAGCCCAGCAGCCCCAGAGCATCACAGGGGCACCGTCATGCTTCACTGTAAGCAGGGTTTTCTTTTCAAAGAACGCATCATTCTTCCAGAGGCCTCAAGAGTCATATTTTTTTTATTGCTCAATAAAAAAAAACCCAAGACTGCTTTGGCTTTTGAGTGCACTGAAGCAAATGTTTTAAGCTTTAGCATCAGTAATGGTGCGCATCTTGGAGTTGGACCATGGAGACCTTCAGCACTTACTATGATAGTATCTATTCACTGTGCAGACTGTCAAGGGTACAGAATCCGCCTGCCCATATGTAATAGTCTTGAGGCCACATTATTAGTAATTGTATTAAAACTGACACCCCCTGTTTTTTGTTAAATATTTAAACAGATTTATCACAATCCAAAAAGTTTGGTATGACGCAAGGTTATAATAGTTAACTAAAACGAAACTAAAAACGAAAACTAAAATTTAAAATACATTGCAGTTAACTCAAACTAATAAAAACTAAAAAAGAAAACAAAAACGATAAGTAAACTAAAACTGTATCTTGTGTTCACAAAACTAACTGAAACTAACTAAAAAAATGCCCTTAGTTTTAGTTTCTGACAATATTAATAGCCTTTAGGATTTAAATTAATTTGACACATTTTCCCAATCAATTTTACGACAGTTTTAGGCAGTTGTCAGTGCGGTACAGCACCATCATAGCGACTGGGACGTGCTTGTTTACTGCACTGACTGGCTGTGCGCTGTGCTGCAATGAAACGTGGTGGAGCAATGAATTAGAGCATCTGTGATAGTTTAATTGCATGTGAGTCTGACTTTAATTGTAATTAAGTCCGTCTTTCTTGTTAGAGTCCAAGTTTCTAAATATTTAAGCTCATATTGTATTGTTTTTTAATAGTTTTAGTTTATATTAATTTAATATAATTATATTAAGTTCATATTTTTTTTGTGTTGAAGGCAGCAGCCAACAGTTCAGTATCAGCATTAACTGAGCAGTGAGCACTATGTTGGACTTGAAAATAAACAGCATTAAAAAATATATACTCTGACCTTTTTGAATCCTGCACCTGGTTGATAAGGTATGAAAAACTAAAACTAAACTGAAACTTAACTAAAACTGAACTAAAACTAAGCCTTGTTGCAAAACTCAAAACTAAATAAAAACTAGAATGCCCGCTCTAAAACTAATTAAAACTAAACTGTAATGGAAAAAAAAATTCAAAACTAACTAAAACTAAACTATAATGACAAATCAGAAACTATTATAACCTTGGTATGACGTCTATTCCTTTTAGATGTCAGCAGATAACTATGTCCTCACCTCTCCTTAATCCACAGGTATATTAAAACTTCAAGTACAATTGTGTTTGATGAATATTGATAGGGGGCTGTATGGTGGTGCAACGGTTAGCGCTACAGCCTCACAGCAAGGGTTGGGCAGGTGGGCCTTTCTGTGTGGAGTTTGCATGTTCTCTCTGGGTACCCTGGCTTCCTCCCACAGTCCAAAAATCAGGTTAATTAAACACTCTAAATTGTTTGTAGGTGTGAGTGTGTGCGTGAATGGTTGTCTGTCTCTGTGTCAGCCTTGTGATTGACTGGCGACCAGTCCAGGGTGTACCTCGCCTCTCGTCCAATGACAGCTGGGATAGGCTCCAGCCACCTGTGACCCTGAGGATAGCAGTTCAGAAAATGAATGAATGAATGAAATACTGATAAGCTGTTACAAGAAGTTGTGTGACGTTTTGGCATGTGTCCAATGTGTAGGCGAGGAGAGTGTTGTTGTAGTTGATGTGTGAGTGATTTGACAGCGCAGAGACAAGCTAGTTTTTTTTCAGTAACTTTCTTCGGAAGTTTGTTCACGCCATGATGCCACACGGCATTGGGTGCATGCGTGCACATGTGTGCGTGTGTGTGTGAATGTGAATGTGAATGTTAATGTGTAATTTACAGAGTGTAAGTTTGGGTAAGACAGTATTTTGTATTTTGGTTTAGCTGTTGAGTTGTATGCTGGATATTGCTCGCACTATTGTTCCTTTGGTCGTATCTATTTTTGGTTAAAAAGAGTTCTATATTGTTTAGCACCATTTAGTTTTATAAACATATATGTTAATGTTACTTGTGTTTTATTTTGATGTTTTTGAGACCTTTAAAGTTAATATGTAATGTGAGTGTTCCATGCAGTTTATATCATTAATTTGGGTTACACAGTGCACCCTTGCCTGTTATACCCTTTGCTATGGGCCCAGATTCCCCTAGACCTGGCCCCTGTAACACATATGGCATGCAGCCACTCAGGTCTATATTTGAGTTGTTACTGTTTTAATAAAATTAAGTTATCGTAGATTCTGAATCATTTTGATTTTGTATTATCAATTATTATTATAATTATTAATAATAATTAATTATAATTTTCCTTTTTAATTCTATCATTTATTTATTTATTTGTTTATTTCTTTATTTATTTATTTGACAAATTATAATCATAATATTACCTGCACCTGTGGGTTTTTAATCATGAAATTCGACTGCATGGAATTTTAATAATGTCCATTGAAGTAAATCTACTGATTCACTACTAAAAGAAAAAAAGGGGGTTCACTGCAGATGTTGGTGTCAAACCAAATTAAAGTTTATACACTTTTTTTTTTTTTGCATCTAAAAAGTTTTCTTGTATGTATTAAAAATAATTGTATGCACTGAACAATTGAACACGAGAGCTGTTCATTCAAATGCCTTAATTTAAACTTTTGTGACTTTTATTCATAAACCCACAGTTTCCACATCTAGCAGAGGAACAGCACGAATGGAAAACATAAAATGACATAATTAGAAATAAACACTTTTTTTACTCGTTTGCAGTATTTCTAGTTCCCACTGAACCTTTTTTAAACTTCCCACATGGTTCTGTGTGAGTTGAACAGGTACAGGATCTGCTTCTCTATACAAGCCAGCAGACGGATGCAGACTGACACATCACTAAAAGTAAGCACAAGCACCAGACCATCCCTCGGCTTTCGGCTCACATTGCAGAAGAAGTGAACTCTATTAAATTTTGGTCTACGACTGAAAGAAGCATAAGATGTGATTTAAAGAGCTTGGACTCAATCTGACTTGTGGTGTTTACAGCGTCAGAAAAGTATAACCAGATTTAGGTCACTTTTGCCTGCTGTGTGAATAAAGCATAATGTTGTCGTCCATGTGGAGATCTTCAGTCTTTGATCCGAGGAAAACTCTGGGAGGAACTTTTTTCCTGTTTAATGAAAAGTAACGATCATCATGGCAGGGCATCAAAACTGAGATGTGAGTTTTTCATCTGTTTTGATAAAGACGGAGATGAATAAGGCAATGACTCAAACACAGAAAAAAGGCATTCTGGGAATTGGTGTTCCTGGCCTACAGAAACTGAGAGAAATCTTTCACAGCTTTCTCTTTAAAAAGAGTTTTTAAGTCGTAACCAATGACCTCATTCATTTTTCAAACGTTATTTTCCTAAGTTTTATGATTTAAAAGGATCCCCTTCCACACTGACGCTTGGATTTTTTCCTTTTAGCTCTTAGGATTATTTATTAACAATCATAATTAACAATTAATAAAACCATTAGCTATAACTTATAAATGCTTTATACCAAAGACAGGCTTTCCAAACTCTTCCTCTGTGCTGCTGAGAAACAGAAACCGTAAGAGAGCTTTGAAGAGCAGTGAGGTTTAGACTCGGCTGTCGAGTCGCTTTACGATGAGCAGCATGATTGTTGGATAATATTTCCTACAAATATACATCAACATATAAAACATTTAAATATAGACTTTGATGACTCTGAAAATACATTTAATGCTTCTTTTAACCCCAAAGAGAAATAATAGCTCAGCTCTGTTAGGTTAAAAACTTTCATTCTGACAGTGTGGTGTTCAAATAGAATCAAAAATGAAACTGGAAATGTAAAATTTAATTTTATGTGTTGTGAAATCTGATGGAGGAGAGCCAGAAATCTTTCAGAAACCAGCAGGATTCATGCTGAAGATGAGAAAACTTTGTGCACTGGTGCAGAACTTGTAGAATATTTTAAAGCTGGATGTGTGAGAGGGAGTGTCATCTGTCTGCTTTCAACAGCATTCTGTTTTTTTTTTTTTTTACCTTATCAGGGAGGACGTAGAAAACTGCAATGCCATCAAGAAATACACCCAGTGACGCATCACAAAAGACACTGCAATTCTCTCACGCCCCTTAATGTGATTCTTTGCTTTTGGCACATTTTTAAACACAGACGGCATTTCTAAAGTATGGAAGCCCATTTCCGCCAGTTAAAAAAAAAAAAAAGACCAAAAAACTTGAAATTATGACATTATTAAGTCATAATTATAAGGTAATCAGTCAATATTATGAGATAAACAGTGATAATTTTGAGATAAAAAGTAGAAATTATGAAATCAAAAGTAAAAATTATGAGTTTAAAATTTGAAATTATGAGATTTATGTCCTCCTGCTTGTGTTGTAGTCTCTGCATCATCTTACCCTTAGTGCATCACTTCACTTGCCCAGACATGTGAACAGTATGTGACACTGAACAAGGTAATTCATTCCACCAAATGAAGAGATAAATGGAAATTAGCATAGTTTATAGTTGTGTGTTTCAATCTGGCATAATTAGAAATAAACACATTACGTTACTATTGTAATTTGTTTAGTATCTATCTTGTAATTTTGCATTTTTTTTGTTGTTGTTGTTTGTTTTTGTTTTTGTCTTTCCTATACTGGCGGAAATGGGCTCCCATACCAAAGTGTTCATTAACTGGAAAGTAAAGAACATTTAAAGCTCCCCCTGCTGACCAGCTGAAGAACTACAGGCTGTGAACCCCACTGCGTTTAGGCTAACAGAAAGATCAAAAGATGAGGTATCAAATTAAAATACATAGCATGACTTTCTCAAACATGCTTTCTGTCATTCCTTTCATGTTCATTTTTTGCCTAAGGGTGAGGACTTCATCAGTGATTTTAAAATATAATTGCTTGCATGTATTTGCCTGTTTAGAACCAAAATTTAAAATGAGTAAATCAGGGTTAAAACTGGTAGTAACCGGCAGTAGCTCAGTTAATAGGGACTTGAATTTGTAACCAGAGAGTCGCTGGTACAAGTCTCACTAGGAATTGGGCTCATAGCTGGAGAGGTGTATGCATAATTTCCTAAGTACCGTCAAGATACCAAACCCTCCAACTACTCAATGTTGTACATCACTATGGACGAAAGCATTTGCTAAGTAAAAGATCCCAGACTTTTCCTTGGAGAACACAAAGCTATTGAAAGCCTGAAACTCCCTTTGATGACGTTACACTAGAAAATCAATGTCTTGGATTTGGGTTTGGGTCTGTTCAAGAGTCTGTTTGAGAGTCTACCAATACAATGAAGATCCAGGATATGTTTGTTCCACTTGGCGAGGTTTCAGGTGGTAGGACGTAACCAGGATTCACTTAAGTTGCACATTACCGACACGTGTTAGAGCACCGGGCTGTGATTAAAGCTAAACATTGCCATTGAATTCTCTCATTGCATTTGCACTTGTACTTTATCTTTTTCCAATTCATTTATATTATTTTTATCATGATGCTGGAGAATCTCTGCTGGGCTTCATGTGTTATGTTTATATGTACTTGATGTGGATAAAATTATTTGCGTTCTTCATGTATTTGTGTGACTCAGCCTGCAAACACATTTCATTGTTAGGACAATAAAGATACCTTAGACCTTAAAAAGATAGTGTGCTGGAGTGCAGATGGCCTAGTGGTCTAGGTCGCGCACCATGACGTTCGCCCATGCGTGATTGGCCCGGGTTTAAATCCGGCCTGTGGCCTCTTTCCTGGATGTCATTCCCCAACTTCCCCCCGTTCCCTGCTCTATCCACCGTCTTCCTATATCTGATTAAAAGCATAAAAAGCCTAAAGATAAAAAAAAACAAAAACAAAAAAAGAACAAGCAGATTGTCTGCTCACCTTCTGGACACTAAACAATACCACAAACTGAGTTTAAAAGTCTGATTGCTGACATGTTTCAAACATCATATCTCTACATAACCACAAACAAATGAATTACCTTGTTGATTTGCATCCTGGGAAGATTTCTCTTGAAAAGAAAGAAGTATCAAAAAAGATCTGCTCCCCATTGAAATAAATGCACATCTTGGTAACAGAGATGTGAATGATGAGGCTCATGGGAAACAGTAATTTAATTAGAAAAATAATAATAATAATAAATAAAAACAATACCGATTCTGTCCACAGGTGTCACTGCAATCAACACCAAACGAATGGTCATCAGCCGTCAAGTTCAAGACTCACTCCAAGGTCCACTCAACGAGCACCAACACTCACTGCAAAGTCTAACAGAGCTGGCTGTAGCTGAACCACATTGTTTTGAAATATCTGAACTCAGTTTCATCACATTCCTTTTTGTAGGTAGTGAAGTGAAAAAAAAAGGGGGGGCTGTGTGGTGGTTTAGTAGTTTGCAGCGTTACCTTAAAGTTTGTTTCCTGGTAAGACCAGAAATTTAAGTTGATACTTGTTAAACATGAGACACTGTTAGGTATGAAGGAAGAACAACAGGAGGTGAGACATCAAAGATCACGCTAAAACCGGAGGCCTGGAGTCAAAGGGTCAGTGGTTTTCAGAGGCCAGTAAAGACAACATGAATGAGGACAAGCTCAGCATTGGGGGCAAAAAGCCTTTGAAGTCATGCTGGAGGATTACTAGCTGTTGAGCTGTTTGGTGGATGTTAACAGATGAGAGAGAATTAGGCCAAACTGCTATGCAGCGGAGACGCACCGGACACACACCTGGTTGAAGTCTGGCGTATTTCAGACTTAGCCCTCCACTGTCAAGGTGTTACCTGGGTTTTATCCCTTTCTGACCCTCTTAGTGCTATAACAGTTGATTATTTCCTCTGCTGAGTCACATGACCAGCTGCACGGAACTCTGAATCAGTGTGTGACATCATCACAGAACTGCAGCAGCAGAGGGTGGTTTTAAATTCACAAAAGTTTAGAAACAACTCGTCATATAGGCCAGAATGTTGACATTATCTGTGTAAAAATATATTTTGGTAGGAAATTTGATCAGGAATCCATTTATGTTATTTTTAAAGCTGTATAAGTTTGACCTTTTTGTCTAGAGGCCCCAACGCGGAAGCCTGCGTGAGGTGGAGGCTCCAAACCTATTGATTTTAATGGAGGAAGCTGAGCCGGCTTCTGTGGGGTTCATTGACTTTGAGGGCTCGTCCTTCGAAAAACCGTCAAAGTCATTTACAGCTTTTGTAAAGCAGGGTTTAGTCTGCCATGTGAGCGAATTTCAAGCCGTCAGCATTGATGGTTTTGGAGGAGATAATTTTTGCAGAAAGGGTAAAAATGCAGCAAAATCTTATTTTAAAAGGCAAATTGCCAGCGTCCTGTCAAAGATCGGTCAGGGGTGTCAGTGTATGATTTTTGCGTCTCAATGAGACAAACAGTTTGATGTTGGTTTGACGTCTATACAACATTCCCACTGACCACTAGGGTCATTTTAGTGTGCCTAGGTGGTGCTAGAGAGCATATTATGGGATGTTGGGGGTCATGTTTGGTATCGTTTCAAAATTTTTCCTGATTGTTTGTTGTTTGCCAAATTTGGTGAGTTTTTGAGCATGTTTAGGGGTCTAATAAGCATTCAAAGTGTGTGTGGAATAACAATGAGAAAGAAACAGACAAAAAAACAATAGTGCCCTTGCCCTTTTGGCGAGGATCCTAATTACAACAGATTGCAACATATGCTACTGTGATACTCAGATTACCACAATACAAAACTACTCATGAATCTTATCTTACTGAAAATTGTAATCAGCTTGATGCAAACATCAGGATGCTTCACCAGTGGACTCCTTTTCTAACCATCTAACTATCAGCTGACTGTAACCATGTATCTTAGCACAGTTGTGTGAAAGTCAAAGAAATGTTCAGGTATGAAATATCCCCAAATGAGCCCAAACAGAGTTTCTGAAGCACTTTATTGTCTGAGGTTTGTTTCCTCTCTGTTTCGATCTATAAACTGTACCAACAGTTAATTTATGTGTTGTTTTGTAGAAAAGTACATTCACCTGGTTGCCATGTTTGATGTTTTTCTGCTCTGGTTGACAGTTTCACAGCATGCCTCTCATCTCTAAATGATGTCCTCTGGTGCACAAAGTTTTATGATCTCATCATAAAGATGTCTTGAATGATTTCTCACCTCCTCCACCCGGCGGACGCTCAGCACTGTCCCAACAGAAACATCAACATCTCTCCTCAGACACATACATCTTTTATCTTTGACTCATATACATGTTTACTCTGCTCAGGTTAAGTCACTTACAGTTTTATATCACAATGTGTTTGTTTCTTTACATGTTTCTTGATGGTCATGTGGAGGGGTCTCCTCAAAGTCTCTGCCCCTCTTTTAACGTCTTATCGTCGACTCTGTTCATCTTTGGTCTGTAAAAACGAGACAGAGTTTTGTGCCAGACAAAAGCCGTCGATCCAGCAGCACGTCACGACCCAACTCTCAGACCTCCTGCAGAATAAAAGGAGTCACTCTCTTCATCATCATCTTCCTCTTCCTCCTCTTCCTCCTCAGCCTCCACAGGTCACCCGCCATGCGTGAAGCAGGGAGTGTTGTCGTCTCGCCCTGCGGCTCTGATAGCGGCTGATGCTGCGGTAGAGGATGCTCCGCTTGGCGATGATGGGCGATGGACGATGGATAGCAGTCTTTCTCTGGGGGGATTCTGTTCCTGCTGCCGCCGCTGTCAGGAGACCTGGAGGGTGGAAATAAAAGAAATGTTGAGAGGGGATCTGTCGCAGAGTATCAGAGCGATGGAGAGGAGACTGACTCTGAGAAAACACTCAGCTGGATCAGAGCGTGTCTCCGCCAAGGTAACTGAAAAACAACGAAAAAGAAAGTATTCTGCACAAAATAATCTCAGAGTTTGACTTTGTGTCTATAACCAAATGTGAAACTATTTTATCTGCAGTGTGGTTTATTTAAGAGAAAGAACAGACCCACATCCCCTTAACGCTGATAGAATCATGGAGTCAGTTACATGCTTTTATTAATTGCACATGTTCGTCTTAAGGACTGCAGCGCCACCGGCTGGCTGCCTGGCTTTATTAGTCAATGGACAAAAATTGCTACATGAAAATCATCTATCTCTCTACTGACAGAAAGGAAATGTAAAATATTGGACATATCTAAGTTTGGAGCCTCATTCATTTTTGAGTTGCCCACTCAAATCTCCCGCAAATCACAAAATGACGATTTCCCTGTATATATATCAATAGCGCATAAAAGTCGCTCGCTTTATAGCCAGGAGTCCCCTCAAGTCATGTAGACCCATGAAGCTTCACTCAACAATGGGTTAATGATCCTGGAGTTTAGCATGCTACATCAGGGTTCCTCGGTTCAAGTCTGGACCTGGACACCATCATATACTGACATGGATCTATCATCAATAAATGACGAGGTAATTTTAAATTTGACTTCTAGTTTCACTGGCGCAGCTTTTAAAGCATTTATGGTACAGGTCAAGCTAAGCTGGAAACACATACACTGTATAATTAATGGACGTAGTCTCCTCGACGTCACACGTCTGTTTCTGAAACGGAAGATGAGCAAAGGCTTCGTGTACAGCGATAGGGTGCCTGTCAATCACGTGACCTGAGCTGTGACTCTGTTTGGGCGAGCTCGCAATGTTAATATCCTCTGAACTGCTGAGCCTCCGTCTTTCTTTTCTTTTTCTGTTTAGCCAGAGGAGTGGTTACCAGTAATCTGGGTATGGGTAGTTTCTCTGCCATTCTTCTGCTGAGTGCGAACCTTTTCAACGCTAAAACTCAGGAACACGCATTGAGTCAGGGGCAGTGTGCGCCAGTGAAATGTACGCGCAGGAGGAGGACAAAACGGCAGGAGACGATTTGATTGGTTTAACAGACTGGATCCTAATCGATGTGATTGGCTGATGATTTCCTGGGTTTTCTCCTGCTGTAGATAGCGGATATTAGTCACTCTTCTTCACAGACTTTTAGATTTTTTTAACCAGTATAACAAAAATGTTTCTAAATCAAACTACCAATTATACCTTTAATAGTGTCTGAGGCAGTCTGAAGCAATTTGTATGTGCGCCTGGGGTTATTACTGGTGTTTTCAGGATGGAAGTACACGGACACCACTTCAATGTCATAGATGTAAAAGGCACGCGTATACAAGTGAACATCATGTCCCAGAGTATAACCTGCTAAAAAATGACTTTTTTTTTTCAAATTTAAAGTAAAAAAAAATCAAAAATACATAAATAACAACGCAATAATTACTTTCCCTGGTAACTAATTACATTTATGAAGGAGTAGTTCCTTTACTAAACCAATTCTCTTTTTGGGGGAAAGTAACGAGTAACTAATTACTTATTTAAGTAATTTGCACAACACTGGTTACAGCTCACAGCTAAGGGTATTTTTGAGAATTAAGGCCCAAAGTTGGGAGGAAAAAGTCAGAAGTTGTAACTAAAAGCTCAGGTTAATCTGAGTTGGCTGAGAAATGTGACTCATCTTGTTAAGTGATGATGGAAAGCTGACAAACAGTGGTAACAGAAGCTGTTGATGTTAACCACTGGCACAACAAACTGAGTTTTTGCTCAATTTTTCCAATTCCTGATATTGATATCAACATGTTGCTGATGTGCTTCAAGAATGGACATTGAATTTTTTTCAATCCTGTGTAACAATGTTGAAAATTGTACTTGCTACTTACTCACTTTTACACAATACAACCCAAAACAAAGAAGAACAGAGCATAACTGGGAAACAATGCATGATGGGTCTTTGTTAGCTGGAAAAGATTGGGCGGATTTTTCTGACAAAGGTAGATTTCCCTTCTGAACCCCTTTCTTGTCTCATATTGTGCTCAAATGCATTAAATAAATCATTGTTTTTTTGTCTTCCAGGTTATTTTTGGGCTCCTGAGCCTTTATTTGATAGGACAGCTTGAGAGAGCGGTAGAGTCAGAGGATTTGAGGAGAGAGTGGATCCTGTCAGGACTGGAAACAATCCTAAGACAGTGTGACGACATCTGTAGCCCTCAGGACATGGAGTCATCAACTGAGCTAAATGTACGCCCTGTAAAACGACAATAACCTTCTTTTTTCTGTCAAGAAGATTCAGTTGGTAACACAGAGCCTCAAGGAGCTAAAAAGTAAAACTGTGGAACAAATGAAGGGTGGACTAAATGTATCATGGGAGAAAAATACAAAACAAAATGCACCAATGGAAACAAAAACACATCTGCCATGAATGGAAAATATAAAAATACTTTATGTAAGACGCACACAAATAAGACTATTGATTAAAAGTCTTCAGCTGCTCACTTTCCTGTTTTTTCCTCCAGCTGCATCTCGACCTGTGTGACTCGGCCGGGCTTCATTAGAGAGAAGAAGCCTCACACAGACGGCAGAATTAAAACCCACACACCCACACACACACACACACACACACACACACACACACACACACACACTCCCTCATCCAATTAAAGCAGCTGAGCTGGAATACAGAGCCTCTGACAGAATGGGAATTCATACAACACGTCTGTGCGTGTTAGAGACGCTGAGGGAGGAGGTAACAAGCTGCTGAGATATCGACTACTGAAAGTATAACAGAGGAGAATCATGAAAGTACAACGGACTGAGAGCTTCCAGGGAAATCTGCAGTTTCTTTGAAAAAGGGTCTTTTATTGTTAAAGAGGAGAAAGAATTTTGAAGTAAAACACTAGAGTTTCATCCTAAAGGGGGGTGTTCTTCTTTTCCATATTTTGAGCATGGATATAAAGTACTAATGCCGGACGTTTGCAGATTTCCAAACCTCTACATATTTATATGGTGCAAAAATGATCTGAATCTGTCTTTAAACTGATCAAAAAAGTACATCCCGAAATTAGCACAAGAGCTTTACGAGATCTTCATGAGATGATGAGGTCACTGCATGAAGATCTCCTAAGTGTTTCATGACATGTCAAAAGGACGGGCCTTATTCACCAAGGTCTGCCCAAAATTCCCCCTCAACAGGCTTTCAGAGGTCTGACCAATCAAAAAGAAGGGGGGTCATGGAGGGTGGAGCCTTAAAGAGACAGCAGCTTAAACAAAGAATGCAAAAAAGTTTTTTTTAAAACACCAGTGTGGGAAGGATACTTTTTTTTACATCATGCAAAGCTACCACAAGGGTACTTGACAGACAAATTACAAATTACAAGTTGCAAATTACTTTTAGTGAGGTGTGCTTTTTTTTTTTTTTAATTAAATAGAGATCTGATCTAAATTCGTTTTTTTTGCTCAAGACAACTTTTTACTGGATGCAACGTGCCAAGGTAAGGCATTTATCAATACAGTTACGTAGTGCTATGGTATGAAACATGATATCAAGCAAATGTTGTAGAAGCCGGAAATATGTAGCGCTATCGGCAGACCAGTGCACCTACCTATCTGTAGGCTAACGTGTCAACAAGTGAACACTGTCAGTTTGTGAGTAGTTTAGTAGCCGTTTATTTTTAGTGCAGCCTGGTGCTCTAAGACATGTTTGTAATGTATAAAGTTAGTAGGGGTGGGGAAAATATTGAAAATTAATACATCAGGATTTTTTGTTTGACAATGTCAAAATAAGGATTCTTTTTTTTTTCAAAATTTAAATTCTATATTTCAGTCTTTGCTTATAAACTGGAAAGGAAAAAGTTACCACTCTTCTTCAGAGTGTGAAATGTTTCTCTCTGACTCATGTGGTGTGCATTTTATGCGGAAATATGTTTCCTGATATAGTCTGTAGAAATTATCATCATTTCACTTTTTTTACATGGTCTGGTGTTAAAAAAGCAAACTAAAAAACACAAAAATTGTACATATAGAAGAATTGCAATTCAATTCGAATCAGACCCCCCAAAAAACGAAAAAGAAACTAATCGCGGAAATAGCATGTTGTCCAGCCCTAGAAGTTGGTGAATCCTGGTTAGCTATCTCCTGCCAGTCATCTACCAATCAGAGCTAACGTAACCTCACTCTTCATTTTATTGATAGACTCTCACGTTTGAACAGACCACTGCAGAAAAACTGCTGACTGTGGGTTGGAATAGACATTAGCACAAACAGTTTTGCCCCAGTGTAAGCCTTTAGCTCGGGCTATATCACTCTCCTGTTTTTCTTTCTTCTGCCCCTCTGTCCTTTTTCTGTCTGACAGTTCGGCTCCAGTGTCCACCATCACTACAAAATTAATCACAAAAATCATTTTCAGCAGAGAAAAACGCAGAAGAAAACTTCTCACCACTAGAGACCTAGATGTGCCGTAAATCAATCTGGTCCAGTTCAACCCAACCTGGAAGCTAAGAAGTAGCAATTTAAAATTACCTGTAAGCTGTAATACTGGCACTGATAATCACATTTTAAAGTCTGGATTTCAATGCATATATCTAGATGGGAGACTTTTTCACAATCACTTAGAAACTCCTCACAGACCTTTAAAGTTATGCATTAATTTGGGTTTTATCTGCTAATAAAGAGGAATTTGTGAATTTTATGCTCTTTGTCTCATTACAAATTATGCTTAATGCTGCAGAATAGTGTTTTAACCCTCACATGTATGCACAGACAGGATTTCTTTGTGAAACACCCTTTGACTAAAAATCTCAGGTTACCCTCGACATGCTTCAGACATCACCAGAAGGAATAAATATCTCTTTCATTATCTCTCTTGACTCAGTCGTACACATTGAAGTTTCTGCAGCTGATGTAAATTAAACAAATGTTTGACAGTAGCTCCTCCCACACGCAGCATGTGCATCTCATGGAGAGCAGACGTGCCGTCCTGAAGGCTCTGGGACTCTGATTAAAAACATAAAGCTCTGGAGACGTGCGGGGGCACTTCATTTCTGTCCCCTCTGTGGAGCCCAGGCTCTGCGTAATTGCTTTCAGGTGAAGATTCACAAGAAGGAGAAGAAGAAGAAGAAGAAGCAGCAGCAGGAGTGGCGGCACCTCTGCGCCGCTCACCTCTGAATTATTCATGTCCATCCTGTTTGACTGCAGCTGGAATCCTAACAGAGCCGGAGGAGTCAGACAAGGACGAGCCGGATTACACCGAGAACCATACATCACCCCGGAACTGCATCAACATTCAGAGCGTCCCTAAACGCACCGCTCACAGCTGATTAAACATGGAGGTGAAAGTGTGTCTGCAACATTTCTAATGTGCTGCTTGAACTGCTGCCGTCTGAGCACATACACGAAACGTCACTCCACGCTCAAACCGCCGCTGTGCCGTCTAATTACAGACAGCCGGTTCGCTCTCTCTGTCAGCATGGCTGTCACATTTTTCTTCAATGCATCCAGGTGAAAAAAACACATCTGTCGTCAAACGACAACAGTTATAGCTCTCTGTCTGTTAGGGATAAATGGCTGTATGTGAGCTCGACTGTCATAAAACAACTCTGAATGCTTCTTATTATCCTTGTGCGTCAGTTTCAGGAGTATTTCCGGGATAAGTTCCAGTGTTAGAGTCGGGCTGGGACTTCAGCTGCTTTACGACTTACAAATAAATAAATGAAGTCAACAGTTTAAAGAAAGGAAAAACCTCCAGTACTACTTCATCCTGCAAAGTCTGGGGACCATTTGGGTCCATCATAGCACTGGATCAGATAGGTTTCCATTCGATCATCATGTCGCCTTACACTGTTTCAGCTGTGTTCCCTCTTCCACAAGTCAAAGCTGGACGCATCAGATATGCAAGGGTCCTTATTTTGCTGGATAAAGGAGTTATGACAGAAAGGCACCTAAAAATGTCCAGTGACTTTTGAAATACAACAAACTGTGTCAGAACCAGATCTTTAGCCCCAGTTGCTGGAAGTGAATGAAAAGTTATTTATTTCAAAGTTTAACAAAATTTGAGGCAAATGGGCAGAAAAGAACAGGGAGTGCTGCTCAAAAGAACAAACAAGGATAACAAAAAAGACTCTGACTAGAATGATAAATTTGTCTTTACAAAGAACTCAAATGTACAATGGCATTTTGCATTCACTCAAAAGAAAAAAAAAAAGAAATCCTCCTGCTTTAATGAAACAACTTTCTCATGAAAAATAAACTATTTATTTTTTATTTGAAAAGTTAAGGAATTCATAAAAATCTTTAATGGTCATCTCAATAAAGAAACATGAGACATGTAACTGTTAACTAAACACATTAAATGCATACCCTCATCTCTGATTAGCGACAAAAACATGCAGCAACAAGTCATGCAGTGGAGCATCATGGGAAAACCTGTTTTTACGAGTTAGTATCTTATACAGGAAATTCAAAAATAAATAAATAAAATCCTGTTTTTATGAGATATAAATGTTGTGAAAATGGTAGGGTTTTTTTTCCAGGTGAATGCAATAAACCTGGGGTGTAACGGTACATGTATCCGTGCCGAACCGCTCCATAAGGCCGGTTCGGTTTGGTACAGTGCTGTATTCGAACAGTACAGTAAGTTTACGTTAGCTGCTGCACATGGCTCTTTAATATTCACGTGAGTACTCGTTTATGATTGGCTGAGCAGGGAAGGCATTTTAATATTCATGAGGAAAGTGGTCTGTGATTCGTGCTTTGCGATCATGAGTATATCATGTGAACGTGACGTCTCACGGTGAGCCAATCAAAAGATGAATATCAAAGAGCTTCCGTAGCCACAGGAGCTTGTGTCTGGATTGTGCATCATGGCTGCTGCTAACGACCAACCGGAGCTTGAAGAGCCTCCCCCCTTGCTGTATAATGGCAAGTTTTTGGTTTAATAAACACGCTAAACAAGCAAATGGTTTTGGGTTGTTCCATACTGTACCGGAAATGTACCGAACCATGACCCTAAAACCAAGGTATGTACCGAACCGTGATTTTTGTGTACCGTTACACCCCTAAATAGGCCACTGTACAAATGAAACCTATGCAAAAAACAAAAAAACAAAACAAAAAGAAAACAAACAAAAAAACAAGGAGTGAGTGAGCAGCTTCTTAACCCTGACAAATGGGCTGAAAAACAAACAAACACCTCACACGATACAGAAACAACCTAATCCCTAGCACAGGAAAATGTATCTGCCTGCCATAGTACTGGCATCTGCAGCCTCTTCATACTCCTGCTCTACTTTGATTGGTCCAGCAGTCCAATGACCAACAACCCAATTGTGGGGGTACCTAAAGGCGGGTTCACACTACAGGATAATGGGGCTGATTTTTGTCCCGATCTCCTCCTTATGACCGAAGCCAGCAAAGGTCTGAACGTCTGATGACATTATGTGTGATTTTCCTGTGGTGTGGGGTGTGTTAAGCGTGGTTTCTTCTGGTTGAAGCCACTCGTAGGTAATGAACATAATATTTGTGACTTTAAATCCTGTAGAGTGTGGGGTGCTCTGAGAGGAGCCGAGCAGGTACAGCATGTAATGTCACGTGTACTGGAGCAAAGCCAATCAAGACGCGAGCTGACTCAGCTGACTGACCGAAGAAGAAGTAAGAAATCTATCTGTAATACTTAAAATGACTTAACTCACCTCCAACTCGCATTGTTATTCATACAACCCATATTCCTGCTGTCTCCACAACCTTTTCCATAATCCCTTTTCTTTTGTGTGTTTTTTTTTTTTCAAAATTCCAGAGTCCAAAAACAAACATCTTTGTTTTTTCACGTCTGTCATGTTTGTTTACATTGAAGTCACGTGAGATTTGGAATATTGAGCGTGAAGAAGTTGAAGCTCTGCTGAAGAACCAGTTAGTGTGTGGTGTCCTCCAGGGTACTGTAAGATCGGAGAGAGAAATCTTGTGCGATCTGTCTTTTTTATTATCAAGCGTGTGCTCTCTAAATGTGTGAAGTTTTGGAGAATCCTGTAATGTGTGTCGGCCTTTAGACAGCAACATCCTGTCACACAGACTCTCACACTGACACAACCAATTATGTTAAAAGCTCGTATTTAGCTTGGACTACATCAACAAATTGACATCATGACCAATGCCAGATGAGGAGTCAACAGGTTTAAGGTTTACAGCCCAACATGAACAAGGAGAGGATCATCATTGGGTGCTCCTCATCCCCCAATTTCAGTTGACTGGCAATCTTGTTACGTGCCGGATTGAACATGCAGCTGGTCTGAGCTGACACCTGAAAGAGCACGCAGTCAACACGCAACAGAGCGGAGTCAGACTGGGGACTGATCCGGTGTATTCCTGGCACAGCTCATTATTTGTGTTTTTGGAGGTTGATACTTAAAATGTATCTTTTGTGTTTATAGTTTAAGACAGAAATGACACAACGTGGTTCTTATCTTCCCTGAAATAAGTAGTCTACTCGTTCTGTGTTTGTTGGATACATGTCCTTGAGACAATAGAAAGTTGTGTCCTAACAATATCTTGCTTGTTTCTGACGTGAGATGGAAGAAATCTACTCTTGCCATCTAGGACAGCTAAAACTTTTGTCCAAAGTCCATGTACACTTATAGCTCCTCACTGAATTCAAACATTATGTTTATGTAGACGTCCCATCGGACGTACCAGGGTGACAAGTCAGCGATTCAAAAAGTAAACTGTTAAAAGCCAGCCCTCTGCTGGGATCATGGTAACCCAGAAGTAATAAACTTGTCTCCATCCCATAAGACTTTCAGCAGCACAATGAGGAAGTTTTATTTTGTGAAAAGTTTCGATTTGATTTCCTTCTCCTTGAATTTCATTGTTTTCTTTCAAGCAACCACTTTTCAAGACATGATCGATGGCTTAAACCTGAATGGATTATTTTTGGGCCAACAAATCTAGTCAGTTCATCCTCGAGTCCGAGAGGGGTTCATGTGGATTTCTGAAATACTCCTAGCAGTCCGGGAACAGAAACTAAAGATATCAAGGAACAACTCTACCATAGTGCGTACATGTTTCTGTTCAGACTAAATGAGTGTATAATTATTCATCAATCATCTGAAGCTGATCAGGCGCTGATACGTGTCTCTTCTTTGACTGAGAAGCTTCATTCTGAATCTTTCCCCAGCCTCGTGATCCCAGATACCTGACACCTGGGAGTCTTCAAAGTCAACGAACCAGCAGACTCTCTGAGGATGTCTGTGATTTAAAATGAAGTGAAAAGGAACCAGGATGTTTCTTTAACCTCCCTGTGACAGTTTACAGCGAGGTTACAGTCAAACTGACCCCCGAGACTTTCCATCTGAGCAGAAAACAAGGTGAAAACAAGCAGCTGTGATCTTGTTCTCAGACAAACACTCTACGGGGTATTCAGTCCCTGGATTTGCATCATGCCGTGTTCACATTCCCCTTCTCCCCAAGGAGAATTGGATTTCTGTCTGATTGAGCAGACCATGATTTGTTCCTCTGTCTTTTTCTCCCGGTGCGCCCAAAAATAAATTCAGAGAACCACTGCGGGTTTCACCCAGAAGAGAGGCCGTGACACACAAACATGCAGAAACATGCAGACAGGTAAAGTCACACGGCGTTTTTCAAGGACGGTTGCATAGGGAAACAAAACAAACCAGAAAAAAGCGCTCCAGACGAGCCGACGCAGCCAGCCACAAATGAGTTCTGCTTTCTGCTGCGACGCCTGATTACACCTTTGCATCGGCAAATTACCCCCCAGCTCCACAGACTGTAATGATCATGTACGGGCGATGGAAATTAAATGTTCAGCAGTTTAAACTGCTTTAAGATGACGGTGGAAAAGAGCGGCAGTGGGTATTTTTACAGCCTATGATTCAAACTCCACAAAAGACTCAAATCAAACTGTCTATGGCTGTAGGAAGCCTGGACTGAGCTCAGGCTCAAACACTAAGAGTTTCAGACCATTAAAGACTCAAACCAAAATGTCTATGGCTGTACGAGGCTTGAACTGTACTCATAAAAGGCTCAAACATAACCTTTCAGGCCACTTATCGTCTATGGCTGTAAACAGTTTATACAACCGAACCCTCAGAGATCATATAGGGCTAAAAAAACTAACCATCTGAGGTCATATAAGGCTCAAACATAACTGTCTTAGGTCATATAAGGCTCAATTCTAACCGTCTCATTGCATATGAGGCTCAAACTTAACCATCTCAGAGCATTTGATGGTCAAACCTAGCTGTCATAGAACATAAGAGGCTCTCACCTGATTGCCTCAGGCCATAAAAGGCTCAGACCTAAAGACTCATCCATTAAAGGCCAATAGGTGACCCTCATTCCATACATTGCTCAATGCTCATCATCTGAGGCGATGCGTTTCTCAAACCTAACCATCTCAGTCCAAATTATGCTCAAACCAACTGCTCAGGTCATATAAGGCTCAAACTGAAGCGTCTCAGGTCAAATGATGATTTAACTCAACTGTCTCTGTCCATATGATTCTCAAATGAACCATCTCAGCCCATGGACGGCTCAAACCAAACTGTCTCATAGAATATGATGATTAAATCTGACAATTTCAGGCAAAATGATGCTTATGGTCTTGGTTCATAAAAAGCATAAACCAAAGTGACTCGGGTTATATAAGGCTCATACCTATTGTCTCAGTCAGAGATGGGTACTTTCCATATTTGGTTGAAACAATATGGTACCGATGCCCTGGCAGTCAGTATCAATACTCAATGGTACCAACTTTTGGTACCTTTGAATGTGTTAATGTGGTAATAAATATTAGTTTGTTTGATAACAAATCTCAAAATCTTTCAATTTAACATTTATTTCTCAATAAAGAAACTTGCAACGCTCTTTTCATGTCCAGCATGGAAAATTGTCTACTTTTCCACTGCCTCACAGTCACAAGGATGTGTTTGGTATCGAAACATAGCCCCGTTTGATTTAATGTGAATCAGTATTCTGTGCTACAGACAGAATTTGGTCAGTACCTATAAAAGTACCTAATTGGATGAAGCACCCATCCCCAGTCTCAGTGCAAACAATGCTTTAAACTGTCTCTATACGTTTGATGCTCTAACCTACCGTATTCTCCTGACTAGAAGTCAGAATTATGTAGAGTGATTTGGTAGGTTTACAGAATTTCCAGAGAGAACTAATTACATATGACTTTGATAAGCCAGTATTTTTTTATTAGGTTTAAATATTTTTCCTAAAGCAGCTCATCTTTGACCATAGTTAAGTTTCAGTTTCTCTTCTCTACCTGTGCTTCTCTTACTCACTTTGCTCACCCCCTGTCTCCTTGTTCTTCTGTGAGTATTGCTGGTTAAACTGGTGCAGTGTGAGATTGAATGAGCTCCATCGGATAAACATCCTAACTTTTAAACAGTTAAAGGGGTTTTGACACAAATTTGTGACTCACATCCCAAAAAACTGACCACAACGGAAAACGAAAAAGACCCAGACAAACTTTTATTTCTCTAAATCAAGCTATGAGATGCTGAACACCAGGAGCTGTGAGATGCAGGGCCCCCATGAGCGTGCAGTGCCGTTGGGGCCATGTATGAATTCAGCTATCTTCTTCCATAAAAGTATTCATTAACAAAGCACCTTTTTTATTTTTTTCTAAAGTTGAAACTTGCACCTGAGCACAAGTTGCAGGATCAGCCAAACTATAAAAAAAAAAAAAAAAAAGGTATGTCTTATAGTCTAGAAAATACAGTAATCGTCTCAGTCCAAATGGTGCTCAAACCAAACAGTCTCATGTAATATGAGCTCAAATTTAACAATTTCAGGCCGAATAATGCTCAGATTAAACCATCTCGGGCCACGTAGTCTGACCATCCATGGCTTTTTAGAGATTGAACTAAACACTTCAGGTCATGTAGAGCCAAAAACCAACCACATTAGGCTGTTTTAGGCCCCACCCTAACCTTCTGAGGCCATAAACAGCTAAAACATAACCGTCTGAGGCCATTAATGTCTTTTATCTCTATCCTATTTTGTTTTACTGTTTGTTTTTCTTTACCTTCTTTTACTCCTTTTCGTTATTTTATTAATACTATTATTTGCTATTAATTATGATTTTAACTTTTTAATGGTTTACCTTTTTAAACTCTTTTATAGATAATTTTAGACCTTTTTTTCCTCATGTTTATAACTGTATTTTATCATTGCCACTTATTTTTTATTTTTTTGTAATTTTATCATCATTGTTCATTTTATTTTTTTTATATTTTCTGACCTGATTTCTGCTTTCATCCCTTCTTTTATTGCGTTTCCAATTCTTGCTGATTTTATGTTTTTTATGTCTGGTCCTCATGGTCTCTTTTTAGGCTGCAGGGTTCTTGTATTGTCTGGGTTCCTATTAAGTACTATAAATTATGGAAAGGACCTTTTCACCTCATGTCTTTTTGCATTGTCTCTCTCTGTTAGTCTTGATTTAAGCTGTGCTTTTGTTTATACTTCACTGTCCTCATTGTTTGTTTGTGTTTTATTATTTTGTGCTGAATGCTCGTCAAAGCACTTTGTAAACTATGTTTTTTAAAGTGCTATACAAATAATTAATTAAATAATTGTTCGAACTGAGTCTTGTTGAGGCTCAAATATAACAATTACATGCAAAATGATGCTGAACCATCTTATGGCATGACGCTCCTATCTGTCTCAGGATACATGAGGCTCAAATCCCAACAATCGCAGGCCATTAAAGGCTTATATTTGCCAGATGAACAACATTTTTTACATAACTCATACAGTGAGGATGTAGCCAGATACAGTTTTAAACAAATAGGATTAGTAACATATGAATATAAGAGGGTAACTTTGTAAACTCTGAATGTACTTGAAAGGGCTGCTAATGATCCAAGTAGGGTCAAAGTGTTGCCGTAGCGGCATGAAGCAAGCTTAGAGAAGTTCTTATTCATCACAGGAACAAAGTAAACTCAGAGCTCCGCAGCCAGCAGAGGAGGAAAGGAGGTGAAGGTGAAAGGCCTCATGACACGTCTAGAATAAAACATGAAACAGCACTTTGGCTGGAAAAAGTTAGAGAGAAGGCCGCGATGCACCACGTCTGCCTCCTGTTGTACCAAACCGGCGAGCAAAACAAACCTTCAGGTCAGAAAAGTGCGAGTGTTCAGATGAACCACAGTGAAGCGAGAAAAAACAAGGGTCAGAGACGAGGCTAAACCCAAACACAACCACAAAGTTGATTCATACGGCTGTCAAAAACCAAACGCTGCTTATATAAAATGTTTTTTTTTTTTGTATTTTCTGTAGAAGCTAGTTGTGAAATATGTTGTTTTGGCTGAAAGAAGTAAGAAGGATGGTGCAACTATTTCTCCACATTACCTTTTATTGTCTTTCTGAAAGAGTATAACTCTTTCCAAAGAATCAAAATAACAGAAACTTTCCTAACTGGAAAAATGACTTAAGCACATACAGATAAAATTACACCTACAGATAAAAAAGCCCAGATATCAGAAATCATGCAACATATTCACAAAATTAGTTGTTGTAATAAGTACAACGCCTTTATATTGATGGATTATGTCACTTTTTTTTGGTCAGAATGAGCTCATGAAACCCTCACAGATCAGATGTAAAAAAAAACTGTCAGAGCTGTTGGTGTGCGTCTGGACATCTTCAAACACTCTCCATCTCCTGCCGTCGACTTCACAAAAGCAGCTGCAGGACGTGCAGTTTACACCTGCGTTCTGATTGGCTCCGGCACCATCCAGATGACCCAATGGGATCAATTACAGGAAGAGGATCAGAAGGCAGCACCTGTCACGCATCGCTCTCTCCTGACCCACAATGGGAGAGTTTTTAATTCACAGCCAGGTGTTTAAACAAGTGGGTAACAGAGCCGAGGAGGAACACGGGGAATGAGGAGAGACTCAGAGACATGTGGACTTATGCTGCACGTACCCAGTCTCTCTTTTTGGTCTGTTTCTGCCAATTTGGTCCATGTTAAAGGGAGATGTTGAAGACTTAAATCGATATTTGAGTGCCTCGTGACATCTGCTTGGTTCAAATCCCAAATCAGACAGGAACTTTTCTGTGTGAATCAGAAGCAGTACCAAGTACTTTTGTGTACACAAGGAATTTGACTTGGTTTATTGGTGCGAACAATTAACAAAGACAGGTAGACCTGGTCAAGACGATCTGCTGCAGTTCAAATGTGATTTAAGGGACTTTGAACGTGGCATGGTTGTTGGTGCCGGACGGGCTGGTCTGAGTATTTCAGAAACTGCTGATCTACTGGGATTTTAACCCACAACCATCTCTAGGGTTTACAGAGAATGGAGCATCTCTGAACACACAACACGTCCAACGTTGAGGCAGATGGGCTACAGCAGCAGAAGACCACACCGGGTGACCCTCCTGTCAGCTAAGAACAGGAAACTGAGGCTACAATTCACACAGCAACACCAAAACTGGACAATAGAAGATTGGAAAAACGTTGCCTGGTCTGATGAGTCTGGATTTCTGCTCCACATTCAGATGGTAGGGTCAGAATTTGGCCTCAACATCATGAAAGCATGGATCCATCCTGCCTTGTATCAACGGTTCAGGCTGCTGCTGCTGGTGTAATGGTGTGGGGGATATTTTCTTGGCTCACTTTGGGCCCCTTAGTACCAACTGAGCATGGTTTAAAGTCCACAGCCTACCTGAGTATTGTTGCTGACCATGTCCATCCCTTTATGAGCACAGTGTACCCATCTTCTGATGGCCACTTCCAGCAGGATAACGCTCCATGTCATAAAGCTAGAATCATCTCAGACTGCTTTCTTCAACATGACAATGAGTTCCCTGTACTCAAATGTCCTCCACAGTCCCCAGATCTCAATCCGATAGAGCACCTTTGGGATGTGGTGGAACGGGAGATTCTCATCATGGATGTTCAGACGACAAATCTGCAGCAACTGTGTGATGCTATCATGACAATATGGTCCAACCCGGTACTAGTAAGGTGTACCTAATAAAGTGGCCAGTGAGTGTAAAATGTAAATGGGTTCTCTTTCTGGATACCCAGCCTCCTTACACACACTCATCAGGTTGACTGGTCACTCTAAATTTCTTGTCAGTATGAGTGTGTGATGGTTGTCTGTGTCTGCGTGTTAGCCTGTGATAGGCTGGTGAACTGTCCAGGGTGTGACCTGCAGTGTCAGGATGGATGGGGTGATACCTCCCTTAGACAGAACCTTGTGCTTTTTTGAAACAAAAATTTCACCCACTCCTTTGAATCACCTCCCTCAATGCATCCTTGATCCCATCCCCTTCACTCTCATAAAGCCCGCCTCCTGACCATCACCCCACTGAAATCATAATTTCATCCCTCAGCTCTGGATTTATGCCACAACCTCTCAAACTTGCTGTCTTATCTCACCCATCCTCAACAGACCTGGACTTGACCCTGCCACCATGTCCAATTTCCGGTCCATCTGTGTCTCCTCCCAAAACACTGCCCACCTCACCTCCAACGATCTGTTCGAACCATTTCACACCGAAACAGCCAGAGAGAGCTGACAACCTCCTCCTCTCTGCAGACTCTGACCAGCTCAACATCCTCATCCTACTGGACTCCATAGCTCCTGGTCATTATCACTGGCACCTCCCCCCTTCTGGTTACAATCATAGACTGTATATACAGTGGACAACGTGGCTTTGCCATTTATCATTGTACGGTTTTGAAGCCAAAATACCCCCGTCACAGGCGCAGCTCTTGTGCAGCCAGGGTCTGCGCAGCAGAGACTATGAGGAAGAGAGAATCTGAGTGGAGCCAGGTGACAAAAATAATATATATTTTTTCTTTTGAGAGTCTAATATCTTCTTCTCTCTCCCTTCCGACACATTTTACAATCTGCCCAAAAATACACAAGAACGGCAGCTGTCAATCTTCGTTAAATGTGACATACAGCCTAGTTTTAGCCTCTTATAACTAAAAAAAATCAAAACTTTTTAGAAAAATGTGGACCTGAGTACAAGATAGCAAAACAATATCTTCAAAACAGGTGTGAGAAACATTTCTATGAGGTGTATTAATTTTTTAAAGTTTGACCACAGCCTATCTGGAATGACTGGGGAGATGGATTTCTTGACCTATACTGCAGCCAGACACCAGGGGGAGCAGTTTTTGTGGTAGCCTCACTTTGAGCCAAGCAAGATGATGCCTTTTTTTTTTTTTTTTTTTTTACAGTCTATGGTCACAATCATACTCCGTAAACAGACAACATTAACAAATTGTCACCCTATTAAAATAATGGCCCAAGTCATTTTTTGAGGAAAATGAGTTTTTGGCTTAAATCATCTCTTGATAGTGCTGGCTATCGCAGCTTAAATTGCTTAAATCTTTATCTTAAAGGAACATGCTCTTAAAACCCCCAATAGGAAAATGACCTAAGTCAAGAGGGTGACCGATGCCATTTTTTTTCTAGCCCAAGTCAAAATTTTGGACAATTTGGGATAAAATGTGTGACTTGGTGATGATGGCGGCTGCTTCAAGAAGAAACAGTAACTTAAGTGCAGAAGAAGCTGTAAACATGATTTTTGAATCAGTTTATACCGATGAGTGATTAGGTTCACTAGCATAAGGCTGGGGTATGATGTTGTGGAGTAAATAAAGCCCTGTTTCCACCAAGCGGTTCAGTTCGGTTTATCCCGGCACGGCACACGTTGTACAGCGTTTCCACTGTCTGATCCTGGGACAGATCCCCAAATAACTGAGATGAGCCGTCCCATTTTTTGGCACCCTTCAGTAGGGGTGCCAGACTTAACCGATCTGATCTCGGAAGGTGGAGCTACAACACCGCAGACCATTGATTGATCAAAAGAATCATCACTTACTGTGCGACAGCGGCTGCATTTCTCCTGGCGGCACAGTAAGTGATGTCTTAAACAAAGCTTGATTGTTCTTTTTATCAAAGAGCTACATGCCAATCACAGAGAGGACGAAATGCTGCATGTCCTTCATCTATGCTCTTTGTTTACTGTGTCGCGTTTTTCTTCTTTGTTGGATTTATTAGCGGGGAACACTGTCTTGGGCTGCTATGGCGTCATGCTATTATTTAACAGATGCGGCTTTCGGCATCCGGCATGGTTGGCTGTGGAAACGCAAACAGGATCAGGCTTAACCGTACTGAACTGAACCGGACTGCTTGGTGGAAACGTGACTTTAGTCTAAATTTCACAAGTTATCCTTCTAACTAGCTACCTATTTCTGGCAAGCCCACTTATTTCTGTGACCAAACATACGTGAGCACAAGGCAATAATACCCCTCAAAGTTTTTAAAATCCAAAAAGTTTTTTTGCTTTTTGGTAGGAGATGTATGAGTATGCCTACCAGGTGTATGACTGACCGACAAAAAACAACAAAGACAGGGGCTGCCTCCTGACCAGTTTGATTTACCTGACATTTGTTTAATTTAACTAAGGGTGGTTTCAGTTTTGAGTTTGCTCTATGGAATGAAAGGACAGTTTAAGTCAGGTATTAAGTTGCCTCAGTCACTTTATTCTTTAATGTTACGTGATTGTCACACAGTGTTCTCTGCACGTCAACAGTCATTCACTGTGAAGGCCTTTTTGATTGAAAGATAAACACATATCATGTGCTCTGTATTTGGTCAAGTTTTTTGTGTTTCCCCAAAAACTTGAAAAAATGACTTAAGCCACTGTTTCAATAGGGTGACGATGAGCTCCAGTGTCCTTCTGTCACAGAGCGTCCCCCAGGGTTCGACCGGAGGTAGCTCTAAACATACCCTTGTTGATAAATCAAATCTCATCTTGTGCTTTTGTCCTTGGAAAAGTAAAGTAGCCCATTTTAAACTGCCTGATCCAGCTATTACTGCAGCTTGACCTTACCGTGCATGCAAACACAAGATAAAGATCCAGGTATGAAAGCCTCTTCTTCCTGTTTGGTAAAGTGATTAGTTTCCATTTAGACATGAACACAAAGAGTAGTAAAAAGTGCAGTAAAACAAGAGCATCAGAATCAGTGAATTATGAACCAGCATTAATTAAAGATCAGAACTGTCTGCAGCTCATTAGCACCATCTCAATAAACAAAGAAACAACAACAAAGAAATAAAATCAGCGACAGACGGCGAGCTGAGCAGCTCTGTTTGTTTGTTACACATCAGTTTAAATCACATTACTGCTCCACAACAACAGCAAATACAGTCCTCACTTATCAGAGGTGTGTATGTTTGTGTGTGTGTGTGTTATCTGCTGTTTCCCTGACAAACACTGCAGCTGGGAGTAAAGTGGAAAGCAGGCGGCCTTGTTTCTAACATAATTGCTTTATGATGAATTACAGCTTGTGATGAGAAACAAAGAGCTGCGTTTCTATTTATTTCTCCACCAAAGCAAAAACAAGCCAGAAGTCGTCTCATTAATATCACCGAGCCACAGCTCCTTCAAATGTTAAAGAGAGCTTTAAAGTTAATTTTAAATTTATGGAATAAAAGAGATGCTTAGAGTCCTCTAGAGACACAACAGTCCGGCTCTTAAACACAGATGGTGTCTTCAGAGAATTCACGTCCTGTGTTACTTCTGCAAGTTTTAATGAAGGACAGATTGGTTTGTTTGGTTAACGTCATCAAATCAACAGTTTTTAATATCACTGAAATGATTCACCACAAGTGCAATGAAGAGAAAAAAGCATTACATTTGCAAGTTCAGGTACCGTGAGCTGTTAAACATGTCTGCGTTCATAACTACGGTGGCTGACGAGGGCAGACGATCTGCAACAGTCTACAAAGTCCTGTACTCATGGTGGATTAAGATAAGACCCCTTATCTTGTCTTGATATTGGGTTTCTGCTAATAAAATTTTATTAACATTTACGTGTCTAGACCTGTAAATGTTTTTGTAAAGTGTCTTGAGATAACGTTAATTATGATTTGGCACTATACAAATAAAGATTGATTGATTGATTGATGACCCCCATCAGACGGAGCAAGTTGTGTGTGTTTTAAAGACAAAGCAACATTTCTGCGTTTTCAAATGAGAAAATGTAAAAAGCAGACACACTCTATGATCAAATCAAAACTAGAAGAAAAACAATGACTTAAAACATACTCCAAATACAGAAATGAGGCAAGGCAAACTACATCAGCAAAACAAAAGCAGAAGTAATCCAGGCCTGAAGGGGGCGCTGGGTGACATAGCTGTAATTTTGACTTTGGTGTGTATTTTTTAAAAATGCAGCGTTTTTGTGTGCATCTAATTTATCTTGATAAAAGACGGTCTTGCTCTTATAGATTTTTTTTTTTTGCCTGTAACTGTTTATAGCAGGGCTGTAAAATTTGGGGCCCAAGGGCTAAAGTTGGCCGTCCCCCGCCAGGGATTTTTTTTCGGCCCACTGCCCATGTTAGAATTTTTATTTTATATATATATATATATATATATATATATATATATATATATATATATATATATATATATATATATATATATATATATATATATATACACACTTAACTATCATAATTATTTTCCACTGTCAGCAGCCTGAATTTCTCATTCATCGGTCATTAATGTTGCACTTCCCTTCCTGACCAGTCAGTCCATGACCAGAGAGTAAGAAGATTCAGGTTCATGGCTGGGATGGACCATATGAAGCGGTGGTACTCTGACAAGAAAGAGTTTAAAAATAGTTGGGAACATGAGTATTTTTTTTTTTTTACAGAAATTGATTCCACAGCGGTATGCCTATTATGTAGGCAGAAAGTCGCTGTTTTAAAATTGAATAATCTACGCAAATATTTGTAATACAGTAGGTACTGGTGTCCAGTTTTATACCTACTTCTTGTTTTAAAAGGGTGGAAAATGCAATATTTGGTTTCATAAGAGCATGTTGTGTCCCATGTTGTTCAGGTTATGTTCCACTAAATGTCTTTGAAGACATAGGCCTGGAATTTGTGCCATATGGATGTTCAGTAGTTTCATGCTGGGAAATACAGGAAAGAAAAGTGTTTTCATTTTCAAAATTACTTGTATGAGTATTTATTTTGCAGGCATATTTAATATCATGCATTGTAACATAAATGTTTAGTTTTGGCTCGCCACCCTCCACTCGGATTCTTTTTTTGGCCCTTCAATGGATTTGGGCACCCCTGGTTCATAGTATCATCCTGTTGGCTAATAAAATTCTGTTAATATTCCCGCCTTTTAACAGATACTAATTTAGGCTTATTTACTGACACTTTCAGATACTGAGGGACCCCTCCCAACGTACTTGAAAGTGAAGTGTTCACCCAAGTTTGTCACAACCCATCTGGAATGACTGGGGAGACAGACCTATTTTTTGAGCTATACTGCAGCCAGCCACCAGGGGGAGCAGTTTTTGTAGCGACCTTGCTTCGAGCCAAGCAGGATGACTTCCATTTTCCTTACAGTCTATGTTGCTGACTTTATGTGACTATGACAGACTCCAGTTTGTGCGAGGATGAGGTAAAGAGGCAGGTCTTTAGTCTCTTCCCAGACAGCTACAAGGCGCCCATCTATCAGTCCAGTCAGCCATGGCCTTATGAGAAAAATTCATTTTTATTTTTTTAAAGCGTTTGCTGATAAAATTAGCTAACGTTTCTGAGTGGAGTTTTATGTTAAAGTGTTTTGTTTCCTGAAAAGAAGGCAGCATCCATCTACAACACTGCATCCTTCAAAAACAGCCCGACTATCTCCGAGCAGAGACATCAGAGAGTATGAAGGAGCTCTGTGAAATCCTCATCCTCTGCGTGCATCACAATCAGCCCCTCTACACATTCTGTACATCGCGCTGCCTGTAAACCTCCTCAGGGCTAATTAAACGTCATTTGTTCCTCTGATCCAGCTCTCGTAGCTTTAATGAACGCTGACTCCTCTCCTCGTGTAAACACAGCCGAGTTTGTGTCGGTCCGCCCACTCAGCGCTGCGTCTCTCTGATTTAATTTGCCTTACAGCGAGGCAATCAGATCCGCTGTCCTTCATTAGAGAGGAGCTTGTTTGTGTGAAGCTCCTTTTTAAAAGAATCAGATTTCCTCGTCTATGTGTTCAGGGGTGAGCTGGAGGCAGGGAACGCAACTACACGCCGACATCTCTCAACCAGATGAAGACAAAGGGATCCAGAGTGTTGTTGTGAGAGTTTGAGCCTCAGGAGACTCTCATCAGCAGGAGGAGATTGCTTCTTAGAGGATCCTTGGCTCTGGTTGATGACTGGATTGGTTGTTCCAGGTTTTGGACGTGACTAAAATTACCACCAGTCCTTTGCATCTTAGTGTCACATGCTATGATTGCATGATTTTAATGCTCTTTCTGTCTAAAGGCAGAGTATGTCTAATGAAATGCATGCCTCAAACGCTCATCTCTTCTCCTTTGGTTGTTTCCTTCACTGTGACGCAGAATTTAATCTCCAGGACAACTACGTTACAAGGTTTGAGTCATTTTACGCCAAAAACCAATCAGAAATAACCCAGAAACATCAGATGTTTTCTAAATAACTACATCCGTGCATCACCTGCATACAACCAAGCAGATTAAAGCCTGTTATTCCTCCAAATGATTCATTTTTGAAGCATTTTCTGTGTAGTGATGTTAGGGTAAATGTCTCCACACACATACAGTAAATCTGATATGAGCTGTCCTGCAGTTCTGTGTGTCCGTGTCCTCAGGAGGCCAAGCAGAGACGCTCCGGCGATCTGACTGCGAGTGTCCTCGCTCTGCTGTCCATCTTTAAAACAACAAGTTCCCAGCGGAGGAGGAACTCTCAGACAGAGCAGACAGGAGGAGGGGGCTTTGTTACTGTGCCGACGTGTGGAAGTCAGAGCCGGTTTGACAGACTTCATTATTCAGAGAGCGGACGGACTCGTCTCAAACCAGCCAGCCAGAACGTGCGCGCCAGAGAGAGTGTTGATGCCCGTCAGAGATAACCTGCTGTCTGCAAGTCAGTTTCCTCTGTCTCTCTGCTGAAATCTGGTTTATTTAACACTGTGTAAACTCAGGCCCGCTCATGTGGTTGTTACTGTAATTGAAGAATTAGAGATTTTTTTTTCACCCACAAAAAGCAGAACTTTTAAATATGTCAATTTATATTCTGGAGAAACTTTTACAGACAAGAAATCTTGACATGAAATTGTCAGGACTCACTCACTTTCCTTCCTGAAACTGACAGCTGTCGGTTTCATGGATGTGAATCTGGATTTTTTGGCATTAATGTGAAGTTGGGCTCAATGTGAATGGTTATATTTCGGGAGGTAAATGACCTCTTGGGTTTTGAGTGATGCCACTGCTGGTCTTAGAAACTTCTGGCTTGTTACCTTCATCACTATGAGAGGACATGTGGTTTATCCTACTTCAGTACATCCATTATCAGAAATAGAGGAAGGAGGAAAATTACTTATAACCACCTAAAATTGATGGTCATTGAGTTCACTTGTTGCATGGTTACCTAATTCTTACTTTGATGATTATCTATAAATAAGATGCATAGACGGACTGTTTGTCTGTGAAAAACATAACCCAAAAACTAAGAAAAAGATCTTGATGAAATTTTCAGGAAATGTCAAAAATAGAATAAGGAAGAAGTGATTACATTTTGAAGGTGATCCAGATCACCGTCTGGATCCAGGACTTTTCTAAAGGATTCTTTATCATTGTGAGATTGGGCTGTTTTCACCATATGTGTATATAACTCCACTATAAATGGTCGGATTGCTTTGCACAGAAAATACAAGACAAGGTCACCATAATTTCTGACAGATGTAAAAGTATGATCCAGATCCTGCAATATTCTGGATACTTAGATTGGGATTATGAAATATATACTGCATCATCATATTTTTTACACTGTCAGGTAACAAATGATCGTACAAACCTGCAACTAACACCAAATTGTAGCAGACAGTCTACTGAAAGGGAGTATAACATTAAAGTAGGACTCAAGTGTTGCATGACAATCACAGAGTGATGTGAGTGCTTTTCTAGATTGTTCTATTTTCACATTAATTTCCTGTTTTCACAAAAGCCGTATTTTTCCCCTGGTGTATTTTTTTTTTTTTTTTTTCTCCGTTTCTCAGCTTGCATTTGGAGAGCGCTGCAGACTGTTTTGCACTGTTTTTCATGGTGAAATTCTTGACTTCAGCTGGTACTTTGTTGTAGCAACCTGCTATGTTTACACCACCGTGATCAGCTGGTTCATCCGCCAAACATCTGGAGAATCCCATAGACCGTCTGGTAGGTTTTCCCAGCAATAGTAAGAATGATAAGTTTTGACTCGATCTGCCACCTTTTGCAGGTTTATTGAAGACAGAAACAGTATCAGTATATTACTGTCCTTACACAGCAGTGTGTACACATTTCTGCTCTGCTCTCCGTAACACGCTCAGCCCAGACGAGTACACAGACACACAAACATGTGCACACACACAAACAAACACACCCTGAGAAGACAGAGATTTGGGAAACCACTTAATGACATGCAAAAAAAAACAAAAAAAAAAACAAGTCCTAGCACCATCTCTGTGATGATGTAACATTTGTTCTCCTCTGTACCCTCCTCCCGCTGTCACCAAGGAAATATTGTGAGGGAATACTGATTGCAAACATCACACTTTTTCAAAATAAAAGCAACACATTATTTTTGCATGCCACACATTTTTTCTATTTATATTTCAGTTCATGACTGACCCCGGGTGGGCCAGATAGAGACGCCCGACGGGCTGTATTTTGCCCATGTCTGTCTTAGATAAGCGTTCTTCATCTTGTAGCACAACCAGTGTCCAGGAAAACTTGCTAGTCCAGACAAGTATCTGGTTACTCAGAAACCAGACTTTTAACCTTATCAACAGAGGAGGCAAAAACTATGAGGGAGGAGAGCTGGTGAAAAACAACAGAGGCTTTTGGAGAGAAGATATAAGCTGTGCGTTCCCTCTCTCATTGGCCCTCATTTATCAATCTTGGGAATTGGCGTAGATCTGGGTGTAAAAACAATCCTACAGCAATGTTCCAGTGTGATTTATGAAACGTGCGTACCACGCCTGATCAGCTGTTGATAAATGCGGCGGCTGAAAACAATCGTAATTTACATAACACGCCCCTAAATATTCAAGGTTCAGCTAGCCGAACCCACGGAATTTACGACGTGGAGGAAAGCATTACGGGAAAAAGGGAATTTCACCATGCTGGAAATCGACAACCCCATAGCAACGGAGTTAGAGAGGAAATGACGCCGCGTTGTTTGGCTACTGGAAAAGTAGAGTCAATGGTAAAAAGCTTGTCTGCAAGAAAATCACTGCAGTGATTCAACAGTGTGGATGTGACAAACTAAACTACAGCAGAGTTTTAAACATTTAATTTACACAGCCTTCGTTTATACCTTGATTAATTCGTCTGTGATATTTGACTGTAAGAAGACACAGTATTATTAATTGTTTCCATTAAAGTGATACTCCGGGATGGAACAAGTTGGGTCCTATCACAAGGTTTAGGGCAGAAATTACCCCTACAGCAGTGTTTTTGTGCAGCAGAAGCCCAGGGCGCTCGCACCAAACACCCCCTCCCTGCTCCTCTGCCGGTTTCCTCTGCACTCAGAAGGGGCCATATTTTAGTTGACCAAAAACACAAATAAACGGACTCCCACCAAAAAAATCTGATATCGGTCTGCATTCACGCTTTATTTAGAGAATTTTCAGCGCGTTGCTTTCACACAAAAACACCGCTAAATAAGGCTCTAGTTCTCATCGTGTCTCTTCGTCCTGGCAGACTACCTGCGTTTGTTTATATCTGGCACGCTACGCGCGCGGATACACTAAGCAGCGAGCTCCTCGTAGCCAGCTGTGGCTCTGCAGCGGAGGTAGCACCGTTTTACGACACAATGAGAAATTATGCTCGGGTAGACCGGAGTTTATGATTATTCGTACCACAAGACGAGCACATTGGTTGCGATTTCATGTTAATGAATATCTTTTGTTAATTAATAGTCACTTTTTCACACACAGTTTACATTCATGTATTTTGTGATGTGTGAAATAATAATCTTCACAGTGAATCCTGTAATCAATACAGCTTCCTTACAAAAATTCAGGCTAAAAGTTTGATCAAGAGTGAATGTTCTCTGCAGAGACTATATCATGGAAATGAGAATGGATTAAAAACTGTTAACTAACTCTCCATTTTTATTCTATTTTTTTAAGTACACCGAGAAAGGAATAACATTTTTTATAGGAAGAAACCAGCTTTATAAATTGGAGGAAGAAGAGTGAATGTTAGAAACATTCTTGGTGTTATATCTAATTCAAGGATCTAAACATTAATCTAAGAACATCAGTTTTTCTGTTGAAAATTCTTGCCCTCATGTGATCTAATAGTTATTCTCCACAGATGGATTTTCCTCGCTGCATCACGCTCCCCACTGACATGAAACTTGCGTACACGAACTCAGACCTCGTGTGGGATTTGAACATACCTGACGCCCACGTTCAGATTGATAAATGCCGATGTGCGTGGAAAGGAGCGTACACCCATTTTTCAGGCGTACGCACGTTTGATAAATGAGGGCCAATATGGGCAATGCGAGATCTCTGCTGAAGGCGACAGAGGAGCTAACATGACTGTCCAGGAGTGTGACAGAGTTTGGAGAATGCAGTGTAGTGAGTCTGTATAAAGATATCCCTGATGACCAAGATGTAATACAGTCAACCCAGGGTCAGGTGGGCACGGCCTCAGACAGGAAATGTGTTTTCGGATGAAATGGAGATAATGATCGACTTAAAAGGTCAAAGGTGGGTCGTACTGTGAAAGCAGAGTGTCAGGTAAATCACTCTTATCTGCTCCATCATGTCGAGGCAGCCTCCAAGAGACAAGAAGAGGACTGAGCGCAGCTCAAACGTCTATTTAGAGCAAAGGGAGAAGTGATTGAATTTTGGTCATTAAGGGTCAAAGGTCACCGTGACCTTATGTCCTTCCCATTTCTGTAAGCCTGATACCTTATCATCTCCTATCTGGAGAGACTGTGCAACTGATGGGTGGTAAAATTGCTTCTTCTGCACACAACAAAGGCTCCTGATTGTCATGAATAAGCAAGCAGAATAAGCTGTTTAGCATCGGCAGAGAAGATTTGGCAAATTTGTCACGGGTGCAGCCCACGTACTCAGCTCAGCTTCTCATCCTGGAAATGCATGTTCTATACAAATGTGGCACCATTTAAAAGAGAAATAAACAGGCTTTCTAACGGTGTAAGATTTGTTGCCAAGAAGCAAAGACTACAAAGGAATAATCTACCGAACACAAAGTGCCTTACTTTCTCACTGTTGGCTCTCATTAACGTAATGAGGCTCCACACAAATTTGCATTCGAGGCAAAGAAGTCGTGATTAATTTGCATCCAAAAAAGAGTTTCACATTCAGATCTTAGGATTAATTTCATGAGTTAATGCGTAAATGTTGACAGCTTTTGCAGAAGCATAAACAGGACCAACAAACCCTCCAGAGTAAATTCACCTGCAGGCTTTGAACAGACAGTAGAGCTGCACAGAGAGCTGATAGAGATAATCAGCCTCATCAGATTAACAGAGAGCAAGCAAGCGACTGAGAGCAGGAAGAGTTAAGTGTTTGAGTAAAAAAAAAAAAGAAAAATCATCCGATCTCGAACGAGCTTTGCTTGATGTGATATTATCTGCTGCATGAAGAGGCTTTTGAATCAACTCCATTTAATCAGCTGCTGCGAAGAGATGGTGGCAGATGGATAGAAGAGTGCTCATGGGTTGTAATTATTCAATCAACACACACTTTTACACACACACACGCAGGCTGTGATTTTATTAAGGGCCGGCAGTGTCTTTGTTAAAGGATGTTATTATGTTCTTAAAGGCTAACATCGAAACTGGATCTTCAAATTAAACACACGCAGAGAAAAGAGAGCAATAAAAGAGACTGAAGCTTTTTATCTGTGTGTGAAGACTGAAGATTGAAGACGCGGACATGACCGAGGTCACCCTCTAATCCCCCTCCAAGACACACTTCTGAGGAGTAATCTAGCTCTCACCGTGGTGGTCTTGACTCGGCCTCCTGGTTGCGTGCAGGTCCAGCCCGACTGATTGACCAGGAGATCACAGCCTTCATCATCCAAACACGGAGACATCTCACACCACTGCCGACTCCACACGATGCGAACTGAGGAGAAAGACAAGACACGGACAGATGAGTTTGTTTACCTCCTCTTTTATTTGTTTACATCCTTCGCGACTCACGGCTGAGTCCCTCCGGAGTGTCCTCAAACTTTTACTTCATCTCACATTTTTTACTGTTGAAGACGTTTCAAATAAACATCCTCTCTAGGTTTAATGACTAATTAAAACGTCTCTGCAGCCTGATATGAAACACGGTTATGGTGTACCTGATTTCTTCAGGGAGGTGATTTAACAAACATTTGATGGAAAAACATCTCAAATCCAAAACTAATTTAAAAATGTCTTCAAGGTCGTTGGCAGTGAAATAGCTGCTTTTTCTGATCCCTACAGTCTTTAAATTTTACATTTTAATTCATGCAGATAAAAAATACATCACTGCATTCATATAATATTTAAATATCTTTTGCTAATCTCAGTTTTTAGCTTTGATTTCATTTTAAATCATGTTTTACGCCCCTCTATCCTAAAAGATCGCATTTTCCACAATGATGACTCTTTTTTTTTTCAAAAATGTATGTTGATTTTCTTCAACTTATGTCGTCTTTGGGGTTGAACAGTAAATAAACATCTAAAAAGTATCACAGATTGAATTCAAAGCTCCAAACAGAACTCTTTGTCTGTTTACAGTTCACACCTCTTCATTATTGCATTCAGCTATTTATAAAGAAATAGGACATCCACATAAACACATTTGCATATTGTGGCTCTCTGATTGGCCCACAGAGGAAGAAAAAAGCAGGGTACTGGGGAGATGAAGAGGAGGCAGAGGAGGAGGAGAATACCGAGATGAAGAAACAGTCTAATTGAGCAGGAACAATAATACAGAATCATTTGATGTTTCAAACGCTGATGTCAGAGGCAGAGAGATCCTGGTCTAAGTGGGTCGAGCTCTACAAACCTTTGAGACTACATTCCCCATGATGCATCCTGGTATAACACCTAATTCTAAAAGCCAATCAATTCCATGTTTTAGAGAAGACTTACATCTTTGTAACCTGTTTTAAATTCAGTTTCAGAGCTACAAACCTCCAGGCATAAACTGGGACAACTTTAGCCTCTGACCTTCCAGATAAAAACAGCGAATTAAACCTTAAAAGCTATACATTAGAATGCACAGTTCAGAACAGTTTACAACGGGTGTGTAGTAATGATACCACGAACATAAGATCTGAGCTGTTCTGTCACACAGCAACACAAAGAGAAAAAAAGAATTGGTCTAGAGCAGGGGACTGCAACCTTTACCATCATAAGAGCCATTTTGCCTCAGCTCACCTGGATTAAAGTCATTCAGGAGCCACAAAAACTACAATAAAGACATAACGTGTATAAAATTCTACACAAAATAAAAATCTACTAAAAAATTATTTGAACAAACATTTTTTGTGTTTGTAAAATTGAACATGTGATGTTTTTTTTCTATTTTTAATAAAATAGCAAAAAAATAAATTAAAGAACTGTTATGTCAAAAATTTCAAAAATTTGCAAAATTTATGAAGCTTCCAAAAATTATGAAATTTTAAAAAATTTGGAAAAAAAACGCACATTTTTTCAGAAAATTTTAAAAAATTGCAAAAGTTAAAAATGGAATTTAAATTTTGCAAAAATATAAAAACATTGAATTTAGCAAAACTTAAAAAACATTTTTCTTTATTTGAAAGAATTACCAAAAATTGAAATTCAAAAACTTTGCAAAAATTCTGAAAAATGAGGAAAAAATCTTAAAAATATTTTAAATATAAAAACTGCAAAAATTTGATTGAAATTACTTAAAGAAATACATACAACTTGAAATGTAATACTTTTCCAATAACAGTTTTCAAAACTTTTTTTTTCAATACAAAATTTGTTTGCAACAAAGAGCCACTACAAAGGTGTAAAAGAGCCTCATGAAGCTCCAGAGCCGCAGGTTGCAGACTTTCAGCCTAGAGCTTCTCTTCTTTATCAGTTTTTGTTTTTCCAGGTATATTTGTTGACGTAGACACTGATATTGTAGATGGACATATTTGATGCTCATGATTCCACATAAGGGAGGCTCTGACGCAGAACGGAGCTGTGAAATATTCCTATTTCTACCAAAAACCTGAAGATTATTTTGACCAATCATCTGTTACAAAGAGTACTGAAAGGTGATCAGGCCACACACTCCCCCTGATCACCAGAGGAGGCGAATCGGGTCTTAAATCTGGCTTTAAATCATCTAGTGTGTGGAAAGCCTAATATAGCTTCATTCCTTCATGACCTAAAGTACCAAGTCTGCAGGAGCATGTCTTTACATTTTCACATGCTGAAGTGTCATTGCCAGTGTTGTGAGTGAATGAGTGAAAATATTTTCATGAACAGTGATGAACAGTGTTCAGTTTATAACTCATGAACAGAAACGTGAGTGAAGTTAACCCCTGGGGCAGTGAATGGCTGTTCACAACCCAAGAGGCACCAAAAGATGCCAAGAGATAAAGGGGAGTTGCCGAGAGGTGATGGGAGGTACCGAGAGATGCCCAGCTCTGTGATTTACTGTAATTTACGGCAAGAGAAGTCAGATCTTATACTACTGCACTCTCCATACATTCAGCATGACTCATCCTGCAGACAATTCACACAGAGCGGCTACGATTTTGCCGTCTGTGATGCTTTGACAGCATACAGGGATTCATTTATTAGAGGAATTGGCAGATATGGATCAAAGCACAGAGACTCTGATGGAAAGAAGAACTTGCAGTGAGAAAATAATGTGAACTACTTAATTTTTTGGACCATGAACTAAGTTCAAATTTTTCAAAAATGAACCAGAAACTCACACCAATTTAAATGAACTAGTTCATTTAAATTGGTGTGAGCTGAACTATGAGCTGGCACAACACTGGTTATTGCATGCATCAAACTTTTGCTCTACATCAGTAAAACCCTTAAATCCCAAACTTTAGCTAGAAAAGCACTCAGAGAGCCCAGACCTCCATCAAACATATTGTGATTGTCACCAACACTTTAGTCCTACTTTAATGTTATACTCCCTTTCAGCATACTGTGTCCTACAATTCGGTGTAAGTTGCAGTTTTGTACAATAATTTGTTTCCTGACAGTGTCATTAAATTATGATGACCCAGTACATATTTCATGTTCCAGATCTTAGTATCCAGAATATTGCCAGGATCTGGATCGTACTTTTACATCTGTCAGAAATTATGGTGACCTTGTCTTGTATTGTTTTGCAAAGCAATCCCACCATTTATTGTGGAGTTATATACACATATGGTGAAAATGGCCCTATCTCACATTCATAAAGAATCCTTTAAAAAAGTCCTGGATCCAGATGGTGATCCGGATCACCTTCAAAATTTAACCACTTCCTCCTTATCACATTTTGAATGTTTCCTGAACCTTCTTGGCAGAGGTAATAATGCATAGAGAATGGTTGATATATCTTATCTGGTTTCAAATCTACTTCCAACAAAAACTTAATGAGCAAACTGGAGTGGTGGGTCTACACTGGGCTTGAAAGGGTCAAACTGGGGAATTTGGTGCCAATCTGTCATAAATGGTCTCTACAGGAAACTGGTAAGGAATCCCTCTCTCCATCCAGCTCCCGTCACAGCGCTGGGGCGAGAGCTCACAGCGCTGAGACATTTTTTTGAAAATCGGTTGCACTTGGTTCTTTTGCTCTGTCCAGATTGCTTTGTGAATTTTACATTGAGACTGAGGCAAAGTGGGCTGTATGAGACAAGTTCAAGTTATTTAAGTGTGGTTAAATAATTATTATGTTGATATAATGCTCTGCATAAATGTGTAATTGTTGTTTTTCTGTTGATACAGCTTAAACTTGAGCTTGGTACGGTGCTTGGCTGTAGGTTTTGGAACATACGTGAGTTACCGCGGCATTGGGAGGGAATTGATGGGGGTGTAGCTTGTGTGTAGTTGCGCAGTTCAGTTTAACAATAACCAGCAGTGGAGTCACATGGTTTTTATACCGTGCCCGTGAATTGTAGCATACATAGGATTTTGATTTACTAAAACTTCTGGATATTTTTTGTGTAACTTCTTAAAATAACGTTTTTTTGTGTTTTAAACCAAAAGAAACGTAAAGTGGATCAATGCTTTAAGACACCAGAAGACAAGCGTATACCACGACTATCAGCTATCCAACAGTTTTGACTCCTACATGCGCAAATTAATTTTTCACATTAGTTTCTAAATGATCACGTCACAAACAAAGAATCAAATCTTATCAGACTGTGAGCTTCATGCAGGAAGATTTTTTTATGTTTTAAGAATTTTTGTGTCTCCTTTTGACATGTAAGTTTTCACCACAAATTACATCATCACAAAGATTCCTCTGAAATTCAGGAATCAAGAGTTTGATCCCCCTCTCTGTTGATCTGAACCCAACAGTGGGTATCATAGTTAAAAGAATATTCCACCTTGAGGCTATCTAACACCTTCAAAAACTATCTTTTGATAACAGATTGCTAAAGAAAGACATACAGCTGAAGAGCTTACAAAATTGTCTTCAAAAATCACAACTTAGTGTGTGCTGGTGCCCCACAGCATCCTGCAGGTGGTCTTTTTTGGTCCCTGCCCTCAAACAGCCCGGTTTGACACCATGACTTCAGGCTCAAGGTGAGTCGTTCATCTTCAGGGTTTATTTTGGGGTGTCTTTAGAAAGTTTAGATATGTGTGATCTTGCCAAAAGAGTCTTCCTTTAGAGATGAGGCCTTAATGTGACCTCAGAAGGAATAATCAGTCTCGTCTGGTTTACTTTTGGAGTTATTTTTGGCGTCTGTAACCTCTGCCCTCCGGTTGATGTGAGACGAAGTGATCCACAGCCCTCACACTGTCGGATCCTTTGTCTGCTTTTCTCTCTGCAAACTCACAGCGAGCAGTCAATTAGAGAGCAACAGAACAAGGAGGAGAGTTTTCATCTCCCAGAAACTTTTTATTAAATATGCAAAAGTATGCAAATACCACCTGACGTAACTGAATGTAACAACAACAAACATAACGCAAGGCAGAGTAACACCGTGCAGGAGTGACATGACATCAATAAGCAGCTGTCACGACCTGGTCCAGATCGTTCCTCTGCTCCCTGTCAGGCTGTTCCTCATCATCTCAGAGTGTCACTTTCTTCATCACTGCGGATTCAGCCTCTTTCCCACTGTTCCCATTATCAGTCCTTCTCCGCCCACTCCTCCACCCACCGTCCTCCACTCCATTAGTGAAGTATTTATACCAGTTCATGTCCTCTTTGTCCAACCTTTGCCGGGCTGTCTACTGTGCATCCGCCCCGTTTCTCCAACCTTAACTCTGCCTGTCTGACCTGTTGTCTGACCCTTGTTTTAATTGGAGTGTGCCCCATTTATCTGTCCAGCTGTCTTTGACCCATGACCACCTTTTGAACAAAGTTAACTTGGATGATTTTCTCAACCTGCCTGTGAGAAATGTGTTTTTGGCCTTGGCCTTGCTTTGTGTCTGAACCACTGCAACAACAAGACGAAGCATGCATGATCATGAATCAATATTTAATATTTCAGAGCCTTATGCTGCTTTTCACACTTACAGACACACAGCGTTCATCTGAGGTGTGCAGGCAGTTTGCATCGGAGGAGAGTCTGAAGCTTCACTTTTCTGGAAAAAAAAGTAGCATTGTGATATTTAACAGTAAAAACTTGTTTGTTCAAATGACTTTTTCATGTCTTCTAACCTGAAAAAGTCACGTAGCTTGGACTTGTACTGTTTGCATTACTGTTTGTTGTAACTTTACAAAAGTGGCTAATTGACAACTAATGGAAACAACTTGTGGAAAAATGCAGTCATATTATTGTTATTTGGGTCTGTGATGAAGTTTTTCCTCCTCCGAGACAAAACTGTTTCCCCTGACGTTCACATAAAGTGTTGGAAACAACATATTGGGAGAAAAGAAGTATCTACATCTCATCTTGTGCTTTTAGTAAAGTCATATTTCAGTGACCCCAGCCGGGTGACGCTCCCATTTAAGGATGCAACGTCACCTATTTGTTCCTGATTCAAAGTAATGAAGCTAATCGTTGGCATGGGCCCTATTAGGATTGCTGACTCAAGAGGCAGGCTTCGAACCTCCTCACTGACAGCTACAGTATGCCAGACCTGTCATTCATGTGAGATGCACCTCTGATTGGGAAAACTTGTGATCTTAATATCTTCTAAAATGCTATGTTGGAAAAAAAAAAACACCCCATGTGGAGTGTGTGCCGATCCAGAAAGTAGCGTTTCAGACCCCAGACGTTTTTTGAACCAGGCTGCAAATTAGGGCTGAACAATTGATCCAATTGAAACCTACATTGTATTGAGACAGACTGAAAGTTTCAAACTGCAGAGACTGCAAAATAATAAAAGAAAAAATTACGTACACACCTGGAGGGAATATTGTAACTTGTACTTGTTCTTCTTATAACCAATATGCTGTTTTTTCGGCACTGTCAACTGTTGAGTTTACTTGAAAAATGCTTGTAATCTGGTTCCCTTAAAAAAAAAAAAAAAAAAAAAAAAATACATTTGAAACTTAAGTAGTTGTGATAATTATAGAAAAACATGCTACTGAATTTTTTAATCAAATAAACCTGATGCTTATTTGTTACAAAATCAAACGTTAAGTTATGTTAAAAAAAATGTTGCATATCACTGTAAAACTTAATAAGTTGACCTTACTCAAAAATGAAAGATGTGATATCAATAAATTTGCCTTATGAATTTAGTAAATGTAATAATAAGAAAAATAATTGCTTGTCTTTCTGCAGCCAGCCTTAAGCGGACACTTGTTGAACTGTGCTTTCAGCACTTCCACACGGGAAATTACGCCAGTGCAGAAATGCTAAAAAAAAAAAAAAAACTGCAGTTCCTCAAATACCCTCTTGAGGCATGCTCTAGAAGTACCAGAAACCACATACCAACCAATTAAAAAAACTGATCTTTACTAGAGGTCGACCGATATGGGTTTTTTGGGGGCCGATGCCGATATGCATAGCCGATTTTTCCAATTTGATATTCAGGCCGATTGTTAAATAAATATATATTTATCACATTTTTGTGAAACGCAGCAATTTCTAAGCAACTAAAAGAAATCTATTACAAGTCGTGTCAAGTCCTGTGAACATTTATTCAGCTTTCAAAACAATGAAATATTTTGTCTGAGTAAACACACAATGTAACAAGCAGTAGTAAACATTCACACTCTTCTTAAAATGTCAAAAAAGAAATTTAAACTTATTAATATAATTTGAACAAAAGTATGTAATGTATCCAAGTGGTTCCACAAGTTTGAGGTGCTCATCTTTTTTGTGCCTGATCAAAAATTGCGTCATTTTATACAACGGATCAAAAATCGTCTTTTTTAAAAGAAAATACGGCCGATGGCCAAAAGAGACAAATGTCCAAATATCGGCCCGATATATCGGTCTACCTCTAATCTTTACACCCTTATTCAGAAAACGGCTTCAAGTCTGCTAATTTTAGCCGATCTGCCTGACTGACTTAGCAAGGGGGCTCAAGGCCTGCCTTTTTACCCCACAGCAGCTTCACAGAGATAAGATCAGTGTTTCCAACAGGGCAACAGCTGATGATCAACCTCAAAACTCTGATTCAAGAGCAGATAGTTGACATTAGTGAGACTACATCCATGTTTTATATAAGCTATGATTCCCAGGGCTAGGATGCTGCTGATACCAGTAATAAACTTAAATTCAGAGCTTAAGAATTCTTGTAACTGACTTTTTTAATATAATTCTGGGTGACTATGTAGACAGTAGTGTGGCATTTTACAGACTTAAGTGTACCTGTCCAAAAGTTACATCCTCCTCCTCCTCCTCCTGGATCCAGCCTTCATGGCATTGATATATACTGCTTCCTGACCCAAATTCTTGCTCAGACCTGAGTGTGGTCTGCAGAAGATGTCCTGTGTTAACTCATATTTGTTTCAGCTTCACTGGTGAAGAGAAACTTCATAGAAACCAGACTGACTGATCGCCATCTGCCGTCTGGTTCGGCTCAGACGGTGGGCTGGGGGTAGAAACAGCATTACATAAGATTAAATAATATAATAGTGTTTTTCTAACCACAGCAGGTCCTTCCATGTAAAGCTGCTCAGACTTAGTCAATCAGTCTGTCGGCTTCAGTTAGCTCCTGCGTCTCTCCGGCGTCTTGTCTGAAAATGAATTCTCACTCTCAGGGATTTCCTGCTGTTTGGGCGACGCTTTACTGACCCAATCATTCCCCGTTGTTCCAGCCTCGCTCTCATTCCCTGCGTTAAATTAAACTCTGTGAGCCCAGCCGGGGGGAAGATGAAGAAAATGAAAGTCTGTACAGGCCTGTAATACATAACCAGGTAATCAGTTCTCCCTTTGGAGCGCCGGAGCAGCGGTGTGATTGTGATAGCCCGTTAGCCCCCAATTATCAAACCAATTTCCTATTGAACAGCAGCTCCCCTCAGCCATGATACTTAATTAAATCCTCACATTGCTCTCACACCTCTATCATGATGAAGAGAGACGAGTCCTCCTACGGAAAGTGGAAACTCTTCAATTGCTTATGAAAAGGTTATTTAGAATTGAGGTCCGGAGTTCAGGCTTCATATTACAAAATGCACAAAAGGTTGAAGCAAAATCACATCTCACATTTACATAAATGAGACAGATGAAAACATGAATATCAATTTCCTTTCTCGAGGACGCAGCTAGCCCAGCGTGGTTTAATAAAAACCTAGCTGTTTCATAACAAAACTACAACTTTAATGAACTTTTCCTGTTTTCTGTTTCTGACTCGATTAATCAGTTAGCTAAATTCAGCAGAAAACTTGAACCAACTCCATCCACAAGTTTTCTCTATGCTAACTAAGCTAATTGGACTGAAAAAAAAAGCAGGCTAAGAAGTTAGCCTTATATAACCAAATCCAAAAACGGACTTGAACCTTGCTAGACTAACTCTTCAGCAAAACTAAAGAGAAGATTATTTGTCTTTACAAATACTTCTTTTTCTTTAAGGAGCTTACTCCAACCAGCTACTTCAAGTCATAGCTGACCACACCAAGCAACTACTTTAATCAAAAACTGGAGCAACAGGCTAACTCTAAGCTGACATGACTAAGACGCTAGCCTTAAGCTAGCATGACTAAAAGATGAAACCTATGCTTAGGAATTTATGAAATATTTCAAGCCAATTTGACACAAAAAAAGAAAAAGACCTGAAAGGCCAGAGGAAAAAGTGACTGGTATAGCAAGAAACTTCTGTTAAATTTTGAAACTGAATCCAAAAATGAACTTGAAGCTTACCTGGCTAACTTTAAGCAAAACAACACTAAAGAAAACCTAATCTCTTATTTATTAATCTATCTTAATGATTAAGAAACTACCTTTAACCAAACTGTTGCCAATTTAACTCTAAGCTAAACACATCAAATTTGGACAAACTGGGCCTACACGCTGAGCTAACTTGACCTGGATGCTCCTATTAAGCTAGCATGAATGCAAGGAGCTGACTACAACCAAACTTTAAGAAACTCAGCACAACGCCTACTAAATTTAGCAACGAACTTTGCCAAATGATCCCGCAGGCTTAGACTACACTCACTATATTATGGCTACCCCTTAGATGGTGTGATGAAGAAGATAATCAAACCTGAAGACTTTTGTAGCTAGTCAGCTAGGTAGGAAACACATTGGAGCTAGCATGTACATAACTCTTAAAGGTATAATTGGTAGTTTGATTTAGATACACTTTTTGTTATACTGGTTAAAATGATCTAAATCCCATCCTGCTGTTTTGCCCTCCCCCTGCGCGTACTTTTCACCGGCGCACACTGCCCCTGACTCAATGCGTGTTCCTTAGTTTAGTGGTGTACAGGTTCACACTCAGCAGAAAAATGGCAGAGAAACTAACATACCTCAATTACTGGTAACAGCTTCACCGGCTAAACAGATCAGGAAAAGAAAGACGAAGGCTTTCTTTTCCTGCCTCTAACTACTGCCCCTCTCGCTCGACCTCGGCCTGTCCTCTCTGACCTGATGGGGTACTTGGCTCTGGGCTGTAGTCTGGATCAGAGTCTTGTAAACTGTTACCACAGGGGCTCTGACAAGCAAACAAAATGTGATATTTAGTAAGTCCTAGAGAAAATGTACATGAACTATTTGTATTAAAGCTTTACTCCTGGTGTCTTGTCACAGGTAAAAGGGGATAATGCTACCATGACAGTTGCGAGTACTAACAAAAGTCACATTTGTTTATTTGTTTTTTAGCTTTATGTGCTAACGTTTTGGTGTTTACTTACCTCTAAATGAGACATGACTCGACGTAGATGCTACATTCAAATTCATGCTAGTTTTTCAGGACTGCCGAGCCTGCCTTTAAGGCCCAAATACACCAGATGTGCCTCGGTCTGGCTCCACTCCATCACTGCACTGGATCAGATAGATTTCTATTCAAGTCAATGTGTCAAATTACACTGGATCTGCTCCATTGCGACCTGGCTGCATCCCTGCTCTGGCAGGTCGCAGCACATACGCAACAATCCAATTTTGGCCGGAAGCCTGAGCTGTGACGCAACATTTTTACAGATTGAGGGCCAATCAAGCAGGACATGAAGTAACGCAAACTACCTAAAAACTGATAGAGCCCAACATGAGCAAGGAGAGGATTATTACTGAAGTGGAAAGTGCGAGAACTCTTCAGTCTTGCGACTTGGGCTGAGCTGAACACATGGCTAGTGTGAGCTGACGCACCAAGTCAACACGCAACTGAGCAGAGCACCAGGGACCCAACTAGCATATTTGGCCCATTACAGGACAGAGAAGGTGAAGGTATCTTTGAGCTTTTTAAACCAGGAAGTCGCTGAGCTCTCATCCTGGATCGTTTGGTGGTTTGAAGCAAAATTTCAGACAACAAAATGAAACAACATAAAACAGTTTAGTGAAAAAGGATGTATGTTTGAGGTCAGTCGTTCATTTTTGTCTTCTTCTGTGTTTAAAACGAGGTTGTTTGTTCAGAAGCTGCTGCATTTTAATTCTGATTCATTTCCTCCTTTCACACAGAGAGAAATACCTGACATAAAAAAAACTGAACTGAATTTTCCATCACATCAGGTGGAACAGCACACCTCTGAACAGCTCAGAGTAATTTACTGTAAAAAATGGAACTGAATTGAATTTGATGCAATTTCCATACAACAGGTGCCAAAGTACCTGATTCCCTTCTCAGTTCTTTTGTGCCCCGTTTGCCTCGTGTAGAAAATTTCAGCACATCTCCCCCTGTGGCTCAGCCGTGCAGCACTGAGCGCGCTCAGACGCCCCCTGAGACCCAATAAAAGGTGTCAGGGAGCAGAGCGGCAGGAAACAGCGGCGGCCTGTTTGTATCTGAGCAGACGACGTGTAATCACAGCTCCTCCAAGATTCCTGCTGAGGACGAAGATGGGAGCCGACAGAGGCCGCCCCGTCTGCTGATTTGCCTCTTTCCTTCACCGTCCCAGGGCGCCGGCGCTGAGTGAAAACGCCACATGCTTCACGCCGTAAGGCCACCATTACCACAGCAGGACCTCAGCATTTTATCAGACATCTACCAGAGAGGATTTAAGTGCTGCTGTTTCCCAGAATCGTCTGAAAAACACTCAGACTGAGCACGTCAACTCGAGACAAAACAAGATACAACGTCAAACCAGGACCTGAGAATGAAACATCAGCACACAACCAAGGTCACTGGCTCACAATCAAGCTATTGTTTTAGGATGTGGTGGTTTTAAAGCTATTTAATCTTAAAAAAGGTCCCTGTACTGTGGTGTTAGTATTCAAAACTTAACTCCAGTCCAGATCCAGCCTTGTTCATTCATTTGGAGGATGACTTCTTTCAACTTTGGGATTTCTCCCGTTTGCCTGGAGCTATCAGCAGGTTGACATTTTTGGTTTGGAGTGTGTTGGATTGATTTCCATGAATTTGGTCTCGCCCCGTCCTGCTCCCCTCCAGATAAACTGGAACTGTTTTGCTTACTGTCTCACTTCATAATAATCAGCTTCACATCGCAGCGTGTCGCACAGTGAGGGTAAAACCTGGAGCCATCTGGGAGAAGGTGAGGTAATATATGCACAGAAATACATTCACCTGTGTGCAGGGGGTTACACGTTAATACATGGCTGTTATTGTGCTGCAAGTTTAGCGTATGCATCTAATTAAAAGCTTATTTCAGTTTAAGGCAAGGTGAGGCAGCACCTCAGGACAAATTTCACATCAACCAAACAATCTCTTAACAACCAGGCTGCTATTTACACTCCATACTGTCTCACTCTGCCTCTTTCAATCCCTGTAAAGTACATTGCATTGAAAAAGCAACACAAGCTTGCCTGATTGATTTGAATAACTAACACACCCTACTTCATCAATTTACTTTTACAAACTAAATATACATCCAAATCTGTACTAGTTTCCAAACCAGCTTGATAAATAAGGGCCAATGTTTCTATTTATTATTAGTTTTATACATTTGGCTCTTTGTAGTCAAGCAACATTACACCAGATGCGTCTCCAGTCCGGCTCCATTTTGCCCCACAATGATCTGGCTGCGTACCTGCTCCGGAGAGTTGAAGCCTTCCACATCAATTACACAATACTCCTATTTTTCAAAAAGCAGATCAAGCAGGAAAAGAAAGTTGTGCGCAAAAAAACACATTAAAAGGCCCGATGACTTTCAAAACAAAACACTGTGTCAAAATCAGGTCTTATTCAAAGATGCTATGAGGAGGATCTATTTTAATTGGACTACCTTGCCACCTTCTGGGGTTGGCTTCTCATGCAAACTGTCTAAAAAAGGGACTTTTAACCAGGCATGTGTTTGTTTTGGAGCAAATTTTCTTTGTTCAAGACAACTTTTTACCGGATACATCACAGAGAGGTAAGGTATTTATTAGTATAGTTACGTAGCACTGTTGTTGAAACATGACAACAAGCAAACATAAATTTGTACCGAACGTCAGTAGCTGGCTAAATGTAGAACTCATAGACTGTATACAGAGTGGACAGCTTTGCCATTAACCATTGTATGGTTTTGAAGCCAAAATAACACTGTCGCCATGGTAGCCAGAGTCTGCGCAGTAGAGACTGTGAAGGACTCTGGGAGATTCTGGTGGGGGGGAGAATTTTTTTTTTTTTTCTTTTCGGGAGTCTAATCACTTCTTGGCTCTTCCTTCTGACATATTTTACTATCCCCACAGTCAATCATTGTTAAATGTTACGTAAAGCCTCGTTGTTAACCTCTTATAACTAATGAAAACGAAACTTTTCAGAAAAAAAGAGGACCTGAATACAAGGCAGCCAAATAATATCTTCAAATCACCTCAACAATCAAACGTGAGAAACATTTCTACGAGGTGTATTAATTTTTTAAAGTTTGACCACAGCCCATCTGGAATGACTGGAGAGCTGGATTTTTTGACTTACACTGCAGCCAGTCACCAGGGAGAGCAGTTTTTGTGGCGACCTCTCTTCGAGCTAGATGACATCTATTTTTGTTTACAGACTATGGTAGCACTATTAGCATCCCGGTGCTATATATTATCCATAGACTAATGTGTCAACAAGAAAACGGTCAGTTCTTACAGTAGTTTAGTAGCCATCCATATGTAGTGCAACCAACAGCCCGGTGCTGTGAGACATGTCTGTTATGTGTAATGTTAGTGAATCCTGTGGGTTGGAATGAACATTATCACAACCAGATTAGCCACTGTGTTAGCCTTTGGCTCAGGCTGTATCACTCTCCTGTTTATCTTTCTTCTGCTCTTCTGTCCTTTTTCTGTCTGACAGTTAGACTCCAGTGTCCACCATCACTGAAAAATAATCACAGAAATTTTATCAGAAATCAATCCGGTCTAGCGCGACCTGCTCAGGAAGCTACGAAGTAGCATTTGAAAATAATCTACATTGGTGCTGATTATCTCATTTTAAAGTGTGGATTACATCAGGCATTTATCAAGAAGATAGACTTTTCTAAGATCACTTAAAAACTCCTCACAGCCCCTTTACCTTTACTAACAAACAAACTGACAGAGCTGGGTGCGGAGTCAACAGGTTTGAGGTTCTACAGCCCAACATGAATGAAGAGAGGATCGTCATTAGGGTGGGAATCCAGAGATTTCCTTGGTCTCCTGACTCTAGCTGTCCAGTGGCCTTGCAATGTGCCGGACTAAACACACAGCTGGCGTGAATGGACTGATGAGAAAGTACGCAGCCGACATGCAACAAAGCAGAACGGACCAGAGACGCATCTGGAGTGTTCCCGGCATTACTCAATAATTTATTAAATGGTGTTCTGCGAACCAGGATCCAAGCAAGTAGTTGTGTTTTTTGTTCATGGGACAGCTTTTCTAAGACAAACTGGTTCAGTGAAAAACTGTTTGAGAGCAAAAAGACAGTTTTTATTGATTTAGGTTGCTAAAAAGACCTCAATAATTAGGAGCATCTACAACAAGGTTGTTCATCTGAGAGAGAAGATGAATCTAAACCCTGCTCTTTCATGATGAGTGCAGCAATCAGGTAGTTAATGATTGATGATTGATCATCCCGAAAGAATTGGTACGATTTCAGGTGTTAAATTTAGAGAACGGTCAGGAACAGTAAACAAACTCTCACATTAACAATGTGCTGAGGAGATGCAGTGGATTAATCTCAGGTATCAGCGAAACACCTGAACACCTGCGAGCGCTTCATCGCAGCGCTGATTAATGAACGACCAAAAACGCAGATCCATCCACCGCCGCCGCTCAGCACAGTCCATTTATCCGAAAAGAGAGGAGGCCGTTTAGTAATCACTTCATTCATCAAAGACGGCGTCCAGAAGGAGGGACGCCGCTTCGCTCCCCAAGGACGACACGAACTGAGAGAAAGAACAAGTGAAGAAAGTGGAGAAAGCAAAACAGATGGAGGAGAAAAGGAGCAAGGAAAGTCTTTCATGGGCTGGAAACGGACAGAGAATCCATTCATCTGTTTATCCATTAATCTTTCAAAATAAAAGCAGAGAATTTGTTTTTATTTTTCTCTTATTCTTGTCCTGAGGGTGTGTTTAACTTTTCTCTCCACACACACTCTGTTCGCAAGTGAGGAATAAAAGCTATGACAAAAACATCTGATGACTGCACACTTTGCAAATGTTAAATTAAACTGTTTTCATGTTGTGTTGGTTCTGGTTCCCCCTCTGGATGGAGCTGAAGCTGATGGTGTATTTCTGGGATGAAGACCTTATTTACCATGAGCGTCATCACCGTCTGGTAAAGATGTTTCATTTGCTGGCCTAACTTTGTAAAATTTGAGCTATTATTGCAGTAAACCTAAAGAATGTTGGAAGAAATTCCAGATTAACACGTTAGCATAAACCATTGGTTAAAAAGGCTGTGAGGACTATCTGTTTGAAGTGGATTGTAGCGGCACCTTTGGCCAAAATCGTGCACAAGATTCTGTGATAAAGTGACTTTTAACAAAGCGTGTTTCTTTTGAAAAACAAACAGAGTTTAGATCTCCTTTTTAAAAATACTCTTCTTTGTTCGAGACAACTTTTTACTGGACACAACGCAACAAGGTAAGGTATTTATCAATAGTTACGTAGCGCTGTTGTTTGAACCGTGACAACAAGGAAACTTTGCAAGTTTGTACCGTTTTTACCAGGCTTTATATAGTGTTCCTCACAGCCTGGTGCGCTGACGTATCCATGATGTATAACGTTAGCCGTTAACCAAGCAGAGCTAACGTAACCTCACTCTTCATTTTATTGATAGACTCTTAATTTTGAACAGACCACTTCAGAATAACTGCTGACTGTGGGTTGGAGTCAACATTAGCACTAACAGTTTGAAGGATGCTATGAGGAGGATCTGTTTTACTTGCACTCCCTCGCCACCTTCTGGCCTGGAGTCTCTGCACACTGTCAATGTAAATATTTTTTAGCAAGGTGTGTGTTTGTTTTGAAATTAAACGGAGATCAGATCAAAACAATTTTCTTTGTTCAAGACAACTTTTTATTGGATATAACGCGCTGAGGTAAGGTATTTATCAGTTCAGTTAAGTAGCGCTACGGTTTGAAACATGACAACAAACAAATATTGTAGCAGCCGGCTTTATGTAGTGCTATCGGCAGCTATCTGTAGTCTAATGTGACAACAAGTAAAAACTGTCTGTTTGTAAGTATTTTTATAGCTGTTTTTACGTAGCGCAGCTGGCAGCTCGGTGCTTTAGGACATGTCTTTGATGTGTGACATTAGCAAACCCTGGTTATGTCCTGCCAGTCATCTACCAATCAGAGCTAACGTAACCTCACTCTTCATTTTATTGATAGAATCTCAAGTTTGAACAGACCACTACAGAATAACTGCTGAATGTGGGTTGGAATGAACAGTAGCACAAACAGTTTAGCCCCTGTATTAGCCTTTAGCCCTTGCTCTATCTCTCTCCTGTTTATCTTTCTTCTGCTCTTCTGTCCTTTTTCTGTCTGACAGTTTGGCTCCAGTGTCCACCATCGCTACCAGGGGTGGATTAATGCACAGGCTCACTTCGGCTGCAGCCCAGGGGCACCACATGTGCAAGGGCCCCTTGGCTCCAGGTGCTTGATTTGTTTTCTCTCTCAGCTCTCCAAAACAAGAAACATTTATCATTATTCATTCAATTTAATTATTTTAAATTTTATAGATCAGTTTAAAAATTGATTAAAATAACTATAAATTAATATTTTTTTATTGACCATTTGTCGTCAATTTGCTGTTATTTATGCATAATACCCATGCATTTTCCTCTAGTCAGAATTTAGAAAATAATTTATTCAATGTTTTTAAGTTGACTGAGTTAACTGCAAACAAGAATAAATATTTATACCGTTATTAAGAGGTTGATTTTGTAAATTTTACTTTTGTGGATTTTATTTTTCTATGATGGCTTTTATTTGTTTTCATGATTTTTATTGTATCTTTTATTAATATTTTCTCTTATTATAATCATAGTTGGTGAAACTTGAGTAAGTTTTAAGTCACGTTTCAGTGCTTTGATAGTGTGTCAATTCTGACTGTTTGTGTGATTTTATGCTTTTGTGACTAAATATCAAAGTGAATGTCATCATAACTGTGCTGCATAACAAATCTAGGAGACTTGAACATGATTATTATGTATAAATATCCAGTCCTTTTGCTTATAATCTTATTTAAACAGTTAGATTTAGATTTCAAAATAAGATAAAACTCGTCACAGTGACGCTAATGGTTCTGATTCCTTTGCACCTTTTCCAAAGTTAAGTTTCATTCTCTGACTGCCCTGTTTTTTCTCTCCCCTCATATTTCTTTTCTTTTGTCTTCAGTTGAAGTCAGAGCAGTTTTGTTTTTCTCATCGTAAAGACTCTAGGAATCTCTCTGGAAGCCTCAGAGCCTGCGGTCCCTGAACGCACCGCCTATCTAACCTTTTCAGTTCGTCTCCACCTGACGAGAAACAAAAAGGTCTCGTCTCTGGACTGTTTGTTTTCTCAAACAGCCTCAGAGCAACGCAGCCTTCTTTACTCATCTCCGTCCATCTGAAAACATTAACGTCTGTGCGAGAGCAGCAGCGGGAAACATTCTGAGGGGTCACATATTTTAGTTTTCAGTTCTGAGCCGACGTCCTGGAATATTTATGTGAACAGCAGCTTCTTCAGAGGCTGAGAAAAGCTTCTTAAAATCAAATTTAGAGACACAGACTGAGATGCTTTTTAAGAATAAACCAGGACTTTTCAGATTTGATTAAGTTTCTATTTCCTGCAGAACTCCTCTCAGTGATGCGTGCTTAAATTACCCCTGCACGATAACCAGGACTCACGTTTGGAGTCAGCTGAGGTATCCAGGGATGGAGTTTTGAGTCGTGTGGAGACGAATGAGAAGTGACTGCGGTCTGATCGTCCCTCTGAGCAGCAGCAGAACAACAGAAAGCAAAACAAGCATCTTCCAAAGATACAAACTGACGTAAATACCAACGTGCAGCCCTCACCAGCTCCAGGAAGGTCACTGAAATCCGAGCGGAGCAGCTGCTGGGGTCTGGGGAGATTTATGCAGGACTTCCTGCACAGTAAGTGGATGTTTCCATATCGTGCTCATCACGAGAAGAAAGGCATGCATGCTCATTTTGCATCAAGAAAACAACAGCTATGAATATGTTAAAGAGACCTTTAAGCAATAAAAAGGAAACGACTCAAACAAAGATCGAATAAAGGGAGGTGCAATTCTGTCAAAGCAGTTTCTATGTCCTTAATGAAAAGTGATCAATAATCTTGTAATTTCCTCGCACCACGGCTGTAATTTGTTCGAGATTAGGGCGCAATTTAGGTTTATTTCAATCATCGATTTGTTTTCACTTCTCCTCTTTTCCTCCACAGCTCATGCAAACACTTCCAGGATCAAAAAATGACCAACATCAGCAGCAAATCCTCACATGCATGAAGGATTTCTCGCAAATGTAAATGCAGCTCCAGCTCCGCACGTTTTTTGTTTACCTCATTTTCTTTGTCGCTCTTTTCTTACTCGTCTTGTTTTCCCTCCCATGTGTGGAATAAATTCATATTTATTCTGAAGTGTTTGTGCTTGCGTTTTTTTTTCTGTCAGAAGCTGGGGAGCGACTTGATGTTACCTGAGATTGCAGCAGAAAACAGAATCTGACATAAATAACATACAGCTCAGAAACAATCAGCAGTAAATGCGGAGGAAGGGGAAAGATTGTTGAAATATGCTTGTTTCTGCAGGACGGTTTCAGAAATGTGCACAAACGAAGATGTCTCTGTAACCTCGCATTTGTTTAATATCTGTGACGCACTCATTTGTTTACCGAGCCGTTTAAAGGTGGAGCTGTTTGTTTGTTTGTCCTCCTTCGCTCTTTGTAAACACTCAACTCAAACCTGGATTTACCTCACAAGTCAGCCGCAGCGCAGATTTCATTATCTGACATCTTTTAATTCGATCAAAGAAGCAGCGGCGGGGCAGATGTCACTGAGAGCATGTCTGGATTTAAATTTTTCTCAGACATTTGGAGAGAAAAACAGGAAGCGGCTGATGAGTCTCAGAGCTCAGAAAGCAGGTCGCAGCGATCAGCGGCGCTCTCACATCCAGTCTGCTGCTGAAAATATCCTCCCAGAGCAGCAGAGCACGTTCACACAGCCTCCGTCACTGACAGCAAAGACTTTAAAGGGATCGACTACAGATACACTTTAACCTGCTCCAATCACCGCGCTTAACGCCATCAGCTTGGTCTGATCTGAAGATGGATCAATAAAGTACATCCTGTTAGAGTCAATCTATTTTTATTTATATAGCCCTAAATCACAACAAATGTTACTTCAAGACCCTTCCCTAAAACATTATCAGTCTCTGGACCTGGAGTGTGGAAAAACATGTTCATCCTCTCAAACAGGAGAAGTGTTAAAAAGAAAAGTGGATGAATCCTCAAATCACACAGTTTAAGGCCCATTTATGCTCAACGTTGGATATGGGTGCGGACAGAGCCTCTGAAGTGCTAAAAGTTACTGTTCATCAAGAATCTGCTTGAGGCTGGCTGCAGAAAGACCAGAAGTCACGTACACATCCAGCCGTAAAAACAGACTTTTACGGCATTAAAAACACATTTCCAGCCTGGTTCAAAAAACAGCTTGGGTCTAAAACGTTGATTTTACTATCGGCACACACTGTACGGTGGGTGAATTGTTTCTAGCTTGGCGGTTTAGAAGTTATTAGGATCGTTTGAATGTCCAATCAGAGACACAGCTCAGCAACTGATGGGCGCCCCGTAGCTGTTCGGAGCAACTCACAGCTACTGTCAACAAATGTGGCTGTGTCCGCGGATTGGCTTCATTTCAAGGTTTCAGGAAAAGAGGGGTGACATCAAAATAGTCCGAATTTGAAAAACAATCCTGATAAACTCCAGCTCCTGATCCTGACATAAAAACATCCTGACATATTTCCCACATATCGCCCCCTAGTGGAGAACATTTTCCTTGGTCAGAAGCAGAGTGTGTTGATGTTTCCGTAGCACGTAACACTGCAGAAAACTGACCACTGATCATCTGGTATCAAGAGACACCTGAGATGAGGTTTGATTTCATCAGTCTGTATGAGTGATCAGTTTCCCTCTGGCATTGGGTTTCAACTAGGGCTGTCAATTGATTAAAACATGTAATCATGATTAATTATATGATATTTTATAGTTAACTGGCGATTGATCTCAATTGATGAGATCGCACACACATTTGTTTCAAATGTACCTTAAAAGGATAATTTCAAGTTTTTTAACCAAACAGCCTGTTTTTTTTCGGCAGCTCAACACAAACTGATAGAGCTCATACATCACAGCAACAGACGCATTGTCTAACAACTACTGTTGGTTGGAAACAAATAGAAAACTCTCTGGACACTTCACACTTAAAAAACTATCTCATACAATGTTTCCCAGCAGCCCCTGTATGCTTGGCCAGCAAGTGAGGACGTGGTCACACTGACAAACTGTACCGTGTTTAAGCATGCTTCAACTCTAAAGCCCAGTTCGTTGGTCCAGTGTGACCACAAGTGTGCCGGGCTTAAGCACAATTCACTTCACTGCTTTGGGACACTTCAGAGAAGTGGGCTTCAGTGCAGTTCACTTCATGCACAAGCACAAGCACAGCGCGTATGATCGCCTTGAGCGCACCTCACGACAATCATTTTTGAACAATAGGGGGGTGTTAAAGGGCTGTGTTGGACCAAAACAACTTAACATCAGTCAAAAAGTCTCTAAAGTTGTAGCAGTGCTCTCTGTGTCTCATTGTGCTGACTCTGATGAGATGGCGCTTTGTGCAAACAGACGCTTCACAATGACTTAGGTGAGCCATGTGCGTTTGTGATACCTGGTAATGGTTCATATTGGAGAAGTGTGTCCGCTGGCCGTGCTCTCCAGTGGGGAAACGGTGCAGCGGGGGCAATTGTGGTGGCGCACAGCACAGTCTGAATGGCCAGTGTACCATCTGGCAGAGCTTTGGGGCTGAATTTCCCATCAAAACACCGTCTTTACTCATTTCTGCTTGTTAACCACAATGTTATGTTAGTGCTGTTCGATTCCTGATTTCCCAACCTACGGGGTGGGCCGAGGGTCATACACAGAACGCTCGTCTGTTGATGGTATGTTAAATAAGTTAGTGGCATTAAGAGGACTTTGAATTAGGGATGGGTACTGAATTAGGTATTTCTGTAGGTACCAACCGAATTCTGGTACCAGGTACCAATTCACGTAAAATTTAAAAGGTACCATGTTTTGGTACCTTAATGCATCCTTGTGACTGTGAGGGAGTGGAAGAGAAGGTGATTTTCCATACTGGACATGAACACAACATTGTAAGGTTATATATTGAAGAATAAATATGTTAAGTTGAAAAGAATTTTGATTTTATGATAGAACAAATTGATATTTTTTTACCACATAAACACACAAAAGTACCAAAAATTGGTACTGTTGAGTTCTAAAACCAATTGTCAGGTACCAGAAATTGGTAGGGAATCATTTCAAATGTGAAAGGTACTCAACCCTTATTTGAATTAATGTGTTACTTTGGCGTCAGTTTCAACAGCCCTAGTTTCAGCTACTTAAAAAAAAAAAAACATGTCACACAGCCCGAATATCAGAAAGAAAGATGGTAAAAAACATGTTTGATGTTTGTGATTTCACAGGCTCAGGCGTGGCTGGGAGCAGTAAAATAGACGTATCAACTCCACACACTTGAAGATTATTTGGACAAACGAATGGTTAATATTAGCCCAGAATTAGTCCATGACCCCTCATCACTGAGGGAGACAAACCTAGCTGAAGAAAACTGACCGGCTGAAAAACAAGCTGCGATCACAAAAATCACCGACAAAACAGAAGCTCAACCACCTATCTCACTTTTCACCACGATTGCTGCAATTACCCCAAAAAAAACAACAGAAAAAACACTCCAGGGCCTCGAAGAAAAACACCTCCCTTCAGAGAAAGAGTAAGCACTCGATGCAGGAAACCATCCACTCTCTTCTGCCCCTTAGACTGATTGTTAATCAGGCACAGGTGAGCTCAATCACCTGCTGCAGTGAGGCTGAGAGCAGCACCTGGAGAGGAGCTGGAGAGAGACAGGGAACACTAAACCAAGCTGCAGCAGAAAGGGATGAGCTGAAATAAGCTACGAAACAGGAAAAAGGAGAAAGTGTGAAGGATTTTAACTCCATTTCAGCAGAGTAAAGATGCTGGATTTACAAAAGATGAACTATGGGAGCATTAGGCTGATATTTAACCTGGGAGGTTTTGTTACATCCACATTTTCAGACAGATTGTCACATTAACTCCTTGACAGGGATTCGGTGTTGTGTAAAAAAAAGCGGATATCTGTCAAAAATGAAGGTAAAATATTTGTATTTCTGTCGAGATGCAGCTGTGAGAGCAGCAGGAGAGACTGCAGAGGCCCCTAAACTCGACTAAACAACTGTTCCGAGTCTGTAAAAATCACTAGGAGAGCCTGTAAATCCCTGCAGAGCACACACACAGTCCCTCCAGCTGTTGTCATCGTCTCCAGATGGCAGAAACAAAAAGAGAAAGAGAGAGGAGGAGACAGCCGCTGATGAAATGCAATGCAACTCCGGGCTCTGACTTTGTGAACCTGGCAGTCCAGACGAGGAGATTTGGGGGATTAAGACGGAAGCTGCAGGTATCTGGGTGTTGATTCAACCCGTAAACTGACAGTTGAAGCCTCTGAATACTGACGTGACATCTGAAGAACAACATCAAAACAGAGTTCTTCAGGAGTAATTTACCCCTGAAAACTGAGACTAATACCGTTCTGCTTCTCAGAAAGAGATCAAACTGTTTTTTTATAATAGGGTGAGCAAAGTGGGCGTCTCACCGTCCACGCAGGCTGGTCTGGCTCGTGTCGTCCCGGCGATCTGTCCCTTCCTGCAGGCGCAGCGGGCCGTCTGCCGGGCGATGGTCCTCCTAGGCTGGCTGCTGTCTCGATCCAGAGTGACGATCTCACAGGTCCCTGCTGCCAGCTGACCTGAGGGACAAACACAAGTCACGTCAGAGAATGAAAAAAACAAAAACACAAGTGCTACATCAGTGTGGAGGTTCTCGTTGGATGAAAACAGAAAGCGTGTCCTGGATTCACTTTGAATTTTATGAAGAAGTCATGTAAGATTTAGCTTTTCTCCAACAACAGGCACCATAGACTGTCCCGCCACAGGCCCCACCATTGGCAGCCTTTGTGCAGCCAGAGTCTGCTCAGTAGAGGCTATAAGAGAAACTGAATGGAGCCAGGTGACAAAATAACGTTTTTTTTCTTTCGAGTCTAATCTCTTCTTGGTTCTTCCTCTCGACATATTTTACAATCTACAAAAAAACAAATACAAACAAAAAAAAAAACCCACGAGAACGGCAGCTATAAATCATCGTTAAACGTAACGTAGAACCTTATTTTTAACCTTGTACAACTAATGAAAACAAAACTTTTTATACAAAAGAGGACCTAAATACAAAGCAGCCAAATAATATCTTCAAATCACCACAACAATTGGACATGAGAAACATATCTGCGAGGTGTATTCATTTTTTAAAGTTTGACCACAGCCCATCTGGAATGACTGGGGAGTTGGATTGTTTTACTTATACTGCAGCCAGTCACCAGGGGGAGCCGATTTGTGTCACTTTAAAGTGATACTCCAGGATGGAAAAAGCTGGGTCCCATCACAAGGTTTAAACTGCCGTGCGTGGCGCTTCCGTTCTGCGCACAGCGGGTCCTGTGTGAACCTTGCGTAAGCGGCGAGCGCCTCTTAGCCAGCTGTGGCTCTGCAGCGGAGGTAGCGCCGTTTTATGACACAATGAGAACTAGAGCCCTATGTAGCGGTGTTTTTGTGTGAAAGTAACCCGCAGAAAATTCTCTAAATAAAGCGTCAATGCAGACCGATATCAGATCTTTTCTGTGGGAGTCCGTTTATTTGTGTTTTTGGTCAAGTAAAATATGGCCCCGTCTGAGTGCAGAGGAAACTGGCAGACGAGCAGGGAGGGGGTGTTTGGTGCGAGCGTCCTGGGCCTCTACTGCAACAAAAACACTTTTTTATGTTTGTTTTCACTTGATTATGTTTGTTTCGTTGTTTTTTCTTTAAATAAGGAAGTATGGGTTTGATTACAAAGACACTTTGGGGCGCAGATGGCTAACTGACGTTGGCCCTCGAGCAGGTGTCCCAGGTTTGAAACCAGTCTGCAGCCACTGACATTTCCCACTCTCACTCTGTGTCCTGCTCTATCCATTATCCAATCATTTCTAACTAAAGGCATAAAAATACCCCCAAAATAACTCTGAGAAAATAAATAAGGCACTTTAACTCATGAAAAAACAAGCGACCAGTGGGGGAGGATTGTGCAGCTCTCAGTGGATCAGTTCATACCTCACAACTATCAATGCTCCTTCACTCCTGAGCTCTGCTACTGTACGGGTAACAAGCAGGATGCTGAAAAACAGATGGTGCTTGAAGGAAAGACACAGCTGCAGAGAAAGCATACGCTGTGGACTCAGTTGAGAGCAGCAGGAAGACGTTCTAATCTTTTTCCCTGTCACCCCTTTTCCTCTCAAGAAGCTCTGGTTCTGGTGGGTGTTCAGAGCTGGTTTCAGACTGGAGAGCTTGTTTTTCCCTAAGCAAGGGCCACAGAGGAGTCACATCATTATACCAATAATGAAAAGAATTAAATTCACGTGGAAAAATGTGAGCATGTCTATTGGGTCCACTCTTTTAAATGTCAATGTATATTCAAGTATGTAACTCTGAATTACCTGATTTTTAACTTTGACTTAAACATCACACACATCAGTCTTCAGGTTTCCTCATCAAAAGCAAAAAAACCCCCAAAACTATTCTTCGTTGATGTGCAACACTGTAGTCCTACTTTAATGTTATACTCCCTTTCAGCAGACTGTTTGCTACAGTCAACTCATTGGTGTGAGTTGCAGGTTTTAAGATAATTTGTTACTAACCCATACATATTTCATATTCTGGATCTCAGTATCCAGAATATTTTCAGGATCTGGATCGTACTTTTACATCTGTCAGAAATTATGGTGACCTTGTCTTGTATTGTTCTGCAAAGCAATCCAACCATTTATCCTGGAGTTATATACACATATGGTGAAAACAGCCCTATCTCACAATGATAAAGACTCCTTGAAAAAAGTCCTAAATCCAGGCGGTGATCCAGATCACCTCCAAAATTTAATCACTTCTTCCTTATCCCATTTTGAAAAATTTCTGAAAATTTCATCAAGATTTGTTGGTTAGTTTTTCAGTTGTGTTGTTCACAGACAAACAAAAAAAAAAACCCAAAACACGATTTAATATAGATTTTGCATTAAGTGATGAAAAAATAACCTTCAGCTCCATAAACCTAAATATCTGTGAACTCTTTGATTTATTCATTTTTTGTTCAGGCTGTTTTTAGCCACGTCAGAGCTCAGGCTGGTGGTATTTTGGTCAGACACTGCCTCCAGCTCCTGATGTAAACAGTTCGTTCGTTCTTTTAGCCCAATGAGGAGTTGGTGCCACCCTGAAACCATTTTTTTTAGCTTGGGGTCAGTTATTTGGTGGATGAAACACAAAGAGCTGTTAGAAAAATCCTAACAGGGCTTCATGATGAAACCATCCTGCATCTTTAATCCTGATCTGATCTTTTCATCTGAAGCTTTTAGTGAGGAGAAAGCAGCAGCAGCTCTCTTTAGCCTCAGAGAGAACTGAGCGTCTTCAAACCTTCGACCTCTTTGCTCTGTTTTTGTTGAACTCACTCAGCAGCGGCCTCGGAGTGAGCGTCAGAAATACACACACACACTTTGATAGTGTTTACAAAGCGTGGGTCAACTTGACTCGACCTCAGAGTGATGCAAAGTGAGGCTCTTTGTACGACTGCATGAAACCACTGAGAGGTCAGAACCTGTGAGGCGTTGTTGTTGATGCTTTAAAACAAGGAACGTGTTTCCACGGCGGCTGAAGCTTCGACATCCTGTCTTTTTATTTCAAGAGGTCGACTCCTGGTATGAATACCTCGTCCATGCCTGAATCACCGACACCTGAACTTTTCATTCCTGCCTCTGGAGGAAGATCCGATCGAGGATAAATCTGGAATACATATCTGGAAGTAAAAATAGCTCCAAGCCTCATTAATAACACAGAGCAGAAGTGAGAGGTCTGTGGATCAGATGTTCAGAGATAAGATCACCTGTATCACACAGGTGCTCATTAATAATAATGATTTCTGTGATATGAATGGAAATTAAAATCCCAGCTGGAGGAGAAAGAGATTAGAGCTCAGCTCCTGTGGCCTGATGCAGCAGCTCGGAACGAGATGTGTCTTAATTTAGATCATAAAGCCTTCACTGAACCATACAGTGAAGCCGGTTTGTACCACATACGCGCAAGGTTCATCTTGATTAGCAAAGCGTAACCTCCACACAAACCAAATACGGTCACAGTGTTTGAAACTGACTCTTTTACCAGCAGTACGAATGGTGTGTGTCCACCAGATCACAGTATCTTTCTACGCTCAGCATCACTGCATCACATCTGATAGGTTTCAGCTCAAGTCAACTTGTAAACTCACACTCAATCCACTCCCTTGTATTTTAGTTTCTTAGATCCAGGAGCCCCACAGATAAGAAACGTAAGACTTCTTCACTGGATGCCTCGAGCAGCGAGGCATCAATTTCCACAGAGCAGATTGAGCAGGACAGGAAGTTGTGCACTAAAATCTCATAATAACATCTGCTGAGTTTCAAAATAAACTGCATTGACACCAAGCGGCAACCTTCAGTAGGGATGGGTACCGAATGAGGTACTTTTATAGCTACAGACCGAATTCTGTCAAAAGTACCAAGAACCAATTCATGTAAAATCAAAAGGTACCATGTGTAGGTACCCAAATGTATCCTTGTAACTGTGAGGGAGTGGTAGGCAATTTTTCATGCTGGATATGAACACAGCATTAAAGAATAAATATGTTAAATTGAAAAGAGAAAAAAAATATAGATAAAGTTGATATTTTTTGCCACACAGAAAGTACAGAAAGTTGGTACCATTGAGTATCGGTACCAATTACCAGGTACCAGGCATCAGTACCGTATGATTTCAAATGTCAAAGGTACCCATCCCTAACCTCTGGTCTAAAAATATGAGACAATGTGGAAGTGCTAAAACTTGCTTTTTCTCGAGGGGTCCACTTAAGGCTGTCTGCGGAAGTACCGCAAGTCACATACACACCAAGCCAAAAGAAGCTATTTTCACAGCAGAAATGAACTTATTTACTCACTGCATAAAACAAAATTTTATCCAGTGTTTTTGTCTTATTTAAAGTAAAAATTGTCTTATTATGCTTGATATAGAATAGTATTGAACTTTATTTGTCATTGCAACAAATACAAGGAAATTTGAGTATATGAAGCCACACTGAATACACAAAGAATATGAGATACACAGAATACACACAAAGAATATAAGCCACATTCAACTGGTCAGTCCAGAAAAATGTCTTGCTATAAGTTATTTAAAAACAAAAAATAGGTCTGAGTTGCTTGTAACAAGTAAAAAAAAAATCTGCAACTGGAACAAGTAAACTTTGCTCAAAAAGTTGCTTGAAACTAGAATAATATCTTAATACAAGAAACTTTTCTCTTGAATACACTTGATAAGATTTCAGTTTTTGTCAGTGTAGTCTGGTTCAAAAAAAGTCTCCTGTCTGAATTGCTAATTTTGCTATTGGCACAAACTGTATGGGGGATGACTTTTTTTCTAACTCAGCAGTTCAGAGGATACTAAGATCACAAGCTTGCCCAGTCAGAGACACAGCTCAGGTCACGTGACTGGCAGGCGCCCAATAGCTGCACTCAAAGCCCCTGTCACTTCCAATATGGCCGTGATAGCCAATCTGCTTCAAAATTCCCCTGATGACACAAACGGGTGACGTCAGGAAGACTACGTCCATTAACTATACAGCCTGTGGTTGACACCAGATCATGTTTGACTTCACTACAACCTGAGACCAACATATTGAGCACAGCCACAGGCCATGAGTCAACAGGTTTGAGGTTTTACAGCCCAACATGAACGAGTAGAGGATATTTCCAGCTTTCTGCTGGTCCTGCTACATACCACTGTTCACTAACGATAAGAGAGCAAGCAGTCAATACTCAAAAATGGACCTGGATCTGGGAAGAGTCTGGTGTTTGGCCTCCAACTCTTTGAGGGAAGGTTGTTTAAGCCTAACAGGGATGACTTTTGGACAAACTAAACATCAAAAACTAACGCTCCCAACCCTGCTCAAAATCTGAACCTTGCTCTCTTTCAGATGTTAACTCCCTGTCCACTTGAAGCCACATGAACGAATGTTAACGACTCCCAAGAACTCAGCCAACGACTTTTCAAACAACTCTATCTGCGATACTGATTACCCTTTTTTTGTGTTCCAACCAGAAACAAATAAAATCATTCCCATGGCTGATTTACATGTAAAGTTAAAGGTAAGGCGGTAGATGCACATTCTTGTAGGAATGAGATGAATAAGGTGACCATTATGGCGTTAATTTGTGATGCAGTCAACACTATACTCACACACTTCATTCATTTAATCATGAGTGAGTCCAGCTCTCTTCATCTGTACAGCCATCATAGAAACATCAAACCCTGCTCTCTGATTGGCTGTAAGCTCCCTGGATAAGAGCTCAGGTATCATTAAACTGGATTTATCCATGGTAACATACTCATCATACATGCAGTATACATTACATTTCTCTGACACCTCAAGGACCTTTAAGACCCTTTTAATGAATTTATTTCCTTATCAAAGGTGTATTTAAGCTTCTCAAGGACCTCGGGGTGGACATCTCAAGGACCCTTTCAGTCTCTAAGACTATATTTTCCCCATGAAGGACCAGCAGCCTCTCAAGGAAGCAGCAGATCCATTTCCATCTCATAACACGAAATGCACAAACACAAACTGAACCAGAGGACTGTGTAAAGCGGCCAAAGTCACAGATCAATACCCAGAGTGCAAGACAAATCCCACTCCTCTTTCTTTAAAGCACAACTCAGTCACAAACTAATACACTGACATGGTCAACAGTTCATGTCAGTGTGATTCACACTGTCTGAAAATATCCCTGTCTCTGATCTGCAAATCTTTTTGAACAATCAGCTGCTTTAAATCCGGAGAGTCATCACATTTTAAAGTTTCCCTCAGTGTCAGAAATCCAGCGACAGCTGTCGGCAAATCCACGAAAACATTTCAAAGAGAAATTTTAAGCAGCGCTCTGAATGGTTTCCAAAAGGAACATACTTCAGTTTATCTCTCCAGCTTTCTGTGGGACTGAAGCTAAAAACCACAATGTCAGCTTAGAGTTAAGATGAAAGTGTAAAAACATAAACAGTTTTTTACTCGGGCTCAGTTTGCTTTGATTTGCTGCTTAAAGCTTACAGTACAAAGGGCAAATCCTCTCTCTAACAGCTTCTCCCCCTCATTATGTCATCATATCAGAGTTTCAGGAGCAAGACCAGCCCTCAACCCTGCCTCCTCCGGTGCTCTTTGATTTTCAATCCTTCACCTTTTCTTCTCCTTTCACTCTCTCACCCCCACTATTTGTTTTTTTTATCCTTCCTCAAAGGGGGTTCATCAAGGTTAGGGAGTCAGCAGCAGCAGCCCCGAAGCTTCCCAATACAACTCACTCCAGGCCAGTGACCAGACATCGGTGATTAGACTAAAGTGAGACATGTTGAGCCTGTGAGACTAATCTAAGGGTAAACCAACACCAGACATGATAACAGATCATAAACATCAGAACTTTGTTAAAACATCAGGTGTAAACAAACAGACAACTGAATGGTCTCTGTTGTGACTGATTATCTGTGTGTATTCTCAACTTGAACTTCCTAAGACCCTGTAAATATGTGGACATTACATTTCTGCCTCTCAGACCCATGTGTCGTCATTTTTTCAAACTTTGACCTATTAGCCACATTTAGGGACACTGCCCACATCATCTTTTGGCAAAATCCCAACATTACACCCATTTAAAAAAAAAAAAACAAAAAAAAAAAACAGCCTATTTAAGTTGAAAAACACTAATAACAAGCAACTAATAAAGAACTCATATCACAAGCAATCAAACTTCCCGAACAAAGACCAAGTTTGGTTATTATACTTATCAGGTCTTACTTATCCCCAATAAGGGTTGAAGAAAAAACTGGAAATTATTTTAGCTTTTGATTGCTACTATCCACAAGTATTTGAACATTTTTTTATTTGCGCACACTGTGAACCCTTTTACACATTTGTATATTAGCACATTTGATCTGATCAAACATTTGTGTTTCTACCTTCATTACCGTTTACACATTTGTGGATCTTTTTGTGTATTTTTAAACTGATTTGCACATTTAAGGATTCGCATCCACATTTGTGGACCTATACAGACATTTCCGGATCCGTATAAACATTTTCCATTTTAATTTCACATTTGTACATTCATTTTCAGAAATCAATTAGGTGTTTGTGCATAAACTTTCAGATCTACAGACATGTCTATGTGCACATTTGTAGCTTACAGTTGTGAATCTTTTTACACATTTGCAAATTGTAAATTATGCACATTTGCAGATCGATACATACTTTTGTGAATTCTCCTTACTATTTGCATATGCATTTGTGGAGTACACATGTGGTTTTGTACATATATTTTTTCACCTCTGCACACACTCTTAAGATTTGTGAATTTTTTTGCACATTTGTAAATTTATTTTCACATTTGTAGATCTATTTACATATTAACATGGTTTTTCATATCTATTATAAGATCTATAAATAAATCTGCGTATGCATTGTGGATCTGTGCCACATATGTTGCTCTTTATACATTTGTATATGAAGTTGCACATGTAAGCACATGTTCTCCTCTCCTAGCTGTAAATTCATTTGTTGATTCACTTTCACATTAGTAGATTTATCTGTGTACGCTTTTAAGCATCTGTGCATACATTTGTAAATGAATTTGCACATTTGAGGATCTCTTTAGACATTGCTGGATCGAAACACATATTTGTAGTTATTCTTTACTATCTGTGTATGCCTTTGTGGATCTATATAAACAATTAGGGATCTTCATTGTATTTGTGGATCTGTTCATACATAATTATTAGGGGTGTTCAAATTTTCGACTTTTTATGCAGACCGATACCAGTACGAGTACTCCCTCTTGAGTACTTACTGATACCGAGTACCTAAACCACCAATACGTTTGAAACATAAAATTTCAATTAACAGTGACGGATCATTTTGATCAAAGACAGCACAGTCACTCTGCCATTAAGTCCAACTAAAACACAAACAACTCTCTGAGTTTAGATTGTTTTTGATAAATATAAAAAATATATATTTAAAGTGCACAATATATCTAGCAACTGTCAGAGTTTAAGTATTTCTAAAGTAAACTAAAGCGCAAAATAAAACAGTTTAACTGTTAACTCTTCCAGTTTCATTCACGTTGTCTGAACAGGACCTGGCGCAGATTTGCTGTGGTATTAAACCACGCAGCAGCAGCAGCAGCAGCAGCAGCAGCAACTAGTGGTGAGGAAGACTCGCTCGACGTAAGATTTTCTTGCCTAGAGTATCAGCTGCTGGTATCTGCAGCCTTCACGAGTACAGATACCTTGAAAAAAGGCTGGTATCAGCCTGATACCAAAAGCTGGTATCGGTACTCGCCCATCCCTCATAATAAGGCTGTTTCACAGATACATGTGGGAGGTATTTGTGGATCTGTTACATATTTGTAAACCATTTTTCACATTTTAAGATGGATAAGACCTTATACATTGGTGGTTTTGAATATTTATTTATCGATGCATTTGTCTATCTTAATGCTTTTTAATTACATCTGCACTTTTGTGGAGCTGTCCACCAATATTTATAGCATCTTCATATGCATCAGATGACCCTGTAGATATTTTTTAGCGTATTTGTGGATTTTAGTGCACAGTTGTGGATCTATAGACTCATGCATGGATCTATATTTAATACATTTTCAGATATGATAGACATTTTTGGATATGCACATCAGTTTGTAGATTGATGTGCATATCTGTGCACACATTTGTAGATGTTTTTATGCATTTTAAGATCAGTGTATGGCTTTCTTAATCTGTTTACACATTCATGAATAGATGTATGAATCTGTGGGTTTATGAACACATTTTTGGAACTGCATACACATCTGTGAAAGAAACACTAGCTCTATCTAGTTCATTAATGTAAAAACACTTCTCGGTTTAGAAATGTGGTGGACAAAAAAATATGTAGTATGAAACTCCTCCTGCGTCCTCAGTAAAGGAAAAGAATGTGAGGCACAGATTCCTGCTGGTTATTTCATAAACGCTGCCCTGTCCTTCAACTGTTTAATAAAAATCTATTCTGTCACTTCTGCAGCTGAAGCTGTTTGAAGTCCAGACTGTCGGGGTGAAAAGCTTTAGCCGTCAGCCGGAAACACGGTGCAGCGGCAGCAGCACTCAGGAGCTGATAGGTTTTGATGTGGCGAGCAGCGTTGGCTGTCAGCAGCGTGTCTGTGAAACACGAATGAAGACACTGCGCTGTTGTTTCTACCGGCTCAGAGACATAGCTGCTGTCCATCAGACCAGCTGTCTTTGAGGAGTATTAATGTCTGTGTGTCTCTCTGAAGAACACACACACGCGGCCTCTACAGGGAAACACCCCCATCCAAACAATGAGCCATCCTTCAGAACTTTTACATATGCAGAAAACGACTCCCAGCAGCCTCAGACATGGTTTCTCCTTCACTCTGATTACATACGAACTGATAATTTACATGTTTGGTTGTAATACTTCAGTTGATTTTCTCTGAAGACACCATCAGAGCTCAGATCTCCGTGTTGGGACTCATTGCAGTTTTAATGAAGCTCATAATTACATCTGACAGCCTGCATTAGCACCACTGCTGCTTTCTGTCTGATGTGTTCTCCCCATCCTGTTAGCCTGGAGGCTACATGGAAGCTAATAAACTCTGAGTCTGAGAGCTGCTGTGATGGGAGTTATCACCCCCTCCTCCTCCTCCCCCTCCTCTTTCTCCTCCTCCTCGGTCTGAAAACAGAGTTAGACCTCTGCGAGCTCTGCAGTAATGTAGTTTAATCTTTAAAAGGTTAAAGGTCACGGTCTCACTCCCTGGTACAGAGTGTACAGAGGAGAGGAGGCTTTAGACTTCTTTGACCTGAGTGTGGCTGTATCTGTCAGGAAGGTTGAGGTCAGAGGATGGAAACTGACACATGAGACTACAGAGGAGTGAAAGACGAGAGATTTGATCCTCAGACAGAAAACTAGATGAAATCAGGGGCTTGGATAAGGATTAAATATTCAGATCAGACTTTTCACTTTGTGTCTTAGAAATCTTGTTAATATTCTGGAAAAGTAAACTTAAGGAACAAATCAAGCTAAATCTGACATAATTTTCATCTGCACAATGTTCATGACGTACGTGCAGGAAAGTAGACGTCTTGAGGCTCAAGAAACTTGTCATATAAATTTCTTTTATAGCCCATTGGCAGATTTTTTTACCCTTTCCAAGCAATTAAAGTGTCATTTTTGTCTTTTTAATCTTGAAATAAGACTTTTCTGCACTTTCCAGCTGAATGTGGCTCATTGTAAGTCTAATAATACGTTTCCTAATAAAAAGAAGGCATGTCATGTTACAAACGTATTTGTAATAATTGTCTGTCGATTTGCAGGGAGATCTTTGGGGTTGTAACAGCAGTTGTCATGTGGCACCAGTTCAGCTTGGTCGTTAACTCTTTAAAACCCATCAGAGAGCCAACGCTCCCATTTCATTAGTGCTCTTTAATTTACTGTAACTCCTCAACCATTTGTGTAAGTGAGAAAATTCAAAAGGCAGAAGGAGAAGAAAAGACAAGCTTTACGTCAGCAACCAGGATGTTTACGTAATGTATAGGAATCTACTTACAATGTAGTTACAACCTCAGGCAATAACTGATGTAAACCGTTTTCATAACGATGACTCTTCAACCACTGGGACCAGCAAAAAAACATTCTCCTCAAAGAAGAGTAGACAAGCATTCTGGGCATCATTTCTGACTCTTTTGAACCCCAAATAATGAAAGATAACACTAGGGAAGTATTTGAAAAAATTCTGTTGAATTAGATTTTTCATGCTGATTAAAATTAAAATTGGCATGTTGATTCTAAAATTGAAGTCAGTTTTTTACTAGCATGCCAAGTTTTTTCCTCCATAGTTCAGCTAAATTCTACTGACTGGCTGAAGTAAGACTCTCCAGCTGATTACAATTGGACTCATCTACAGCTAACTGACAGACAGAAAGCTAGCATAGAAGGATTTAAGAGGATTTGTGCTGGCTTATCTCTTTACCTTGTAACCTTGCTAACTGAGCATACTGGAAGTCGAGCTAATTTTATTTCCATACAGCACCAGATCACAGCAGAAGTGATTTAGAGTTCCCTCTCTCATAAATCAGGTCTATGTCTTGTTTTTTAATCCAATAGACCAAACAGCCTCATGTTTTTTTAAATCTTATTTTCATGATGGGATGTTGTTTGTACGTCATTGGATTCACATTTCTCCTCGCGGAACTTCATGTGCATGAAAGAGCACATGATCTTTAGTGCACAGTTTAAGTTCTGCTCCAATGTGTTTACAGACACACTAACACGTGCATGCATTCACACCATAGACTGTATATAGAGTGGACAGTGTGGCTCCGCCATTTACCATTGTGTGGTTTTGAAGCCAAAATCCCCCCCCCCAGGGATTGTCAGAGAATCTGAGTGGAGCCGGGTGACGAAAAAAATAATATATTTTTTGATTTGAAGGGTCTCATCACTTCTTAACTCTACCTCCCGCCATATTTTAAAATGCCCAGAAAAATTACACGAGAATGGCATCTGTCAATCATCATTAAACGTGACGTAAAATCTCATTTTTAACCTCCTATAACTAATGAAAACGAAACTTTTCAGAAAAAAGAGGACTTGAATACAAGACAGCCAAATGATATCTGCAAATCACCACAACAACCGGACATGAGAGACATTTCTATGAGGTGTATTAATTTTTTAAAGTTTGACCACAGCCCATCTTAAGACTGGGGAGATGGATTTTTTTAACCTATACTGCAGTCGGCCACCAGGGGGAGCAGTTTTTGTGGCAACCTCACTTCGAACCAAGCAAGATGATGTCCATTTTTTTTTACAGTCTATGGTTTGTGCACACAGACAAGCTCATTTCGCATAGCGGTCAGTTCTGGGAAAACCACTCCACCACAAGAAACATCTTCTTACGCTTTCTCCGTGAAGATGTAGCATGAGTCCCCCTGCTGCCAACAATGTCACCGCCCCCCAAGGCTGTTAACCTAAGGCAAACACTGAATGTGCTTGACCTTCCTCAAAACTAGCAAAAGTCTAAAACAGAATAAAAAAAAGGAATTTTATTATTTTCCAAAGTTGTTTAGCCCTTATGAAATCTTGAGATTATTAATCTTAATGGAGTTGATCCAACCACAAATTCTTTCCTTTCAGGGGTTTAGATAATCTTTACTTATCCCAAATACTGGGATACAGTAATCCATTTTAAACATACTTAGTAACTGGGCCATGGATCATGAGTTGATCAGCATCAGTATGATTGTGAAACATCCCCGGGACATCATGTACAGAGGCTGTTGTTGTTCTAACATGAAACCACAAAACCCTATTTTGACTTTGATGCTACTGCATGACATTTTTTTCTCCTTCTTTTTAATTTTCCAGGCAGAAAAAAATGCAAAACAAACTTAATTTTTTGTTTGTTTTGGAATATTTCAGTTTGTGTTTGTTTTGGTGACCCCTGTGGACAAAGTGTGTAAGCAATCTTTTGAGCATAAAAAATATGGATATGGAAAAATATGAAAGTTGAGCAAATCGAGTTTTTTTTTCTATCCAGGATCATTCTCTGTCATACTTAAGATGCTTCTTTTTAACAAAGTGGATTTCCAATTTTTGGTTACGATAATTTAAACCCCCTGACTAACTTGTTCATGAACCATCAGTGGATCAGCTTTACTTCATTTTCTGAATATCACAGGTTGACTTTTCAGTTTCATTGATTTCGAACTGTCGGAGCGATAAGGTGCAGCTCCCTGCGTTAATTGGGTGTGGGTCTGTTTGTAGATGATGTAAGAGACTCAGTTCGCTAACAGGTATCCCATGGTGTCTGAGGAGAGTGACAGCAGCAGGTTTGTGTTCCCTCGTTAGCAGCAGCTCATCATCGACTCTCTTTAGTCCTCCATCTGTTGCAGCACAACATGATGAAAAAGTAATTGTTTCTTCATCTCTGACAGTGAGAGCAGAGGATGCTGGAAGAAGACGAGAGAACAGCGCGCTCACTCTAAACACGATTAAAGGAAACTTTTTTTAATTGTTGGATGTCTCTAATGATTAAGAAGCCTCGTGTTTACAAAGTGAAAGATGCTGCAGTCGTATCTGTTTTTCAATCAGCTCAACTTCAAAACCAGTTAATATAAAAAAAGCAGATAATGTGAGAACTTTTCACAGGATGATTCTGCAGCTTTTTTTTTCAGGCTCAGTTTCTGCTCTTGCTGCACAGAGCTTTACGGATGAAGGTCATCTTATTTTCCCCTGATAATAAAAAACAGACACAATCCCTGCTCTATCTGCAGAGGTGGATGGAGGTGGATGTTGTGACCCTGTAACATCCCAAAAAGAGCTGCTCTGACTCCAGAATAGCAGCTCATCACTCATAGTACAGTGGCCTTAAAAGGACAAGTACTGCAGCTTAAGATAACCCTGCAGGGCTGAGCAGAATGGTCCACTTCTACTCTCCGCTATACGACTGAAATATACGATTCACTGCTGGTTATATTTGACTATGTATCAAGTCCTGATCCTGAGCTGTGCAGGGTTTATGGACTCAAATCTGGGGTCTTAAGCTGCATTTGTGCGCTCCTTCGATGGCCACAGTTTCTTAGATGAGGTGTATTTCTTACTTTATTGAGTCCACCTTGCTCGTCTTGGGTTGGACCCCCTTTAGCCTCCAAAGCTGGCTTAATTCTTGGTTTCACAGGCTCAACAAAGTGCTTGAAACCTCCCCTCAGAGATTTTGCTTCAAATTGACATGATAGCATCACACAGTTGCTGCAGATTTATGGGCCACACATCCCAAAGGAGTTCTCTTGGACTGAGATCTGGTGACTGTGGAGGCTGTTTGAGTACAGGGAGCTCAGTGTTGTGTTCAAAAAAGCAGTTTGAGATGGCTTGAGCTTTGTGACATGGAGCGTCATCCTGTTGCACTGTAAACCCCAGAATTTGAATTACTCCATTGGATTGAGCTATGAAAACTCAAAATTTGCTAACAAGTCCAATTTACTCAAATGTCTGAGTTTTTTAGTGTTGAAACTGATGATTTCTGAGTGGATTTAACTTTTGTTACTGTTTAATTCTAACCTTGCAGAGCAGATGGACCTGCCTGATTCAGTTTCTGAACCCCTGCAGGTCCATCTTGCCAGGCTCCAATGACCAACGATTTCACTCGGCTAAATTCTGACCGGCCCAATCAGGGAAGAGAGACGGAAGCTGTGGGAGCATATGTGACGTCAGCAGACTTTCGTACTTGTCAGCGTTCCTTTGATTCTTTAGTTAAATGTATAAAAACGGAAGCTGTCGTCTAACGCCTTTTTCACAACTGTTTCTCGTGATTCAGTAGTTGTTCATCTATTGTTTCCTAGAGGCATCGGCTCACATAAGCTACATCATACTGTGGCTTGATGTGGATTGGTCCGTGGTGAGTGTGTTAATCAGAACGGCCGTCCAATCACCAGCTGCAGATTTTTTTTTTTTTAAGTCCCGCCTCTGAAAACAAATCGGAAGTGCTGCTACCCAGATGGACTTGTGAAATAATTCTGTGGCGGATATATGAAACTGTCTGTCTGGCGTGTCAGGTTAGTTTAAGTAAGGCACAACCTAAAATCATTAGTTTCTGTGACTGCTTTTTGTAACCATGATTGAGGAGGGGACGCAGTTGATATGAGACCCTGCTGTACTTCTAGACATGCAGCAGTGGCACAGGTTGTCTGTGTTGCACATGACATAGACTGTTTGTCTTTGCACCTTGTGGCATCGATCAGCTGTGGACTGGCTGTCTGTGACAAAAATAAAGAAATATACCTTCCAACACTCGATTTCAAAATTTGCCTAAATAGCATGATAGTCCAGTCAAAAAGGTCATTTATTAAAATATTAACCATTACACACTGCAAAAGTCAATAGGTACAAGACCCTGTGCCATGGAGCACAAACCACCAGTCAGTGCCGTGGGGCTCAGACGACCTGTACCCCCTGAAGAACAATATTTCAATGTACAGCAGAGTCTCATATCTACTGCCCTCCCTCCTCATTCACGGTTACTCAACTTATGGAATAAAGGCTGATTTTTGTTGTGATGGCGTTTGTAACCATGAGTGAGGAGGGAACGCTGTGGATATGAGACCCAGCTGTACTTTTAAATGTTATTTAATTTAGTTGTTCCGATCTGCTTCAATTTATTATAATTACATTTACTTAATTAATAAGGCAAATTTATTGATATCACATCTTTCAGTTTTGAGTAAGGTCAACTTATTATGTTTTACAGTGATGTGCAACGTTTTTAATATTACTTAATATTTCAATCTGTAACAAATTAGTGCCAGGTTGATTTGGTTAAAGACATTCAGTAGAATGATTTTCCATATAATCATAACTACTTAAGATTTTGAGTTAAAATAACTCAAGTTTCATTACTTCTAAAACCAAATGGGGGGGGGGGTGTATTTGTTTTGAAAATACCCAGTTACGTGTGTGTAAGGCCCAAGTCTGCATCTTCCCCTGTCCTGTGTCATATTGTTCTGTGATGCTGTTTTGTGTTCCTTCAAGCCTGTCAAGCCCTGGCCTGGAAGTTAAGTTTGACAGTTTAAAATAGATCTTAGTAGATTCTTTGTTCATTGTGTTTTCCTGCCTTGCTGTGATTTTTTTTTGCTAGCATTGATGGATAAGATTTATTTTTGTCTGATTTGTTTTGTTTTGCTCAGGGTGGTATTGTTTTGACCCTGATGTGGACGTTGTTTTGATGTGCTTTTTGTCCTGAACGGTCATTAAAGGCATCATGACCAACAGCAGCAGTTTTCCTGTGCTTTCCACCCACAGTCCTCATTAAATTTAAGTTTCTAGTTGACGCTGTTCAGTTTTAAAAGTTGAAAAGAGACACCTACAAGTTGTGGTGTTACGGTATCTCGCTTTTGTAACTCCAGCTCAGAGCTGTGATTTTGTGTTGATACTTTAGTTGAATTAAAATAAAGAATTTAAGTTTCCACTTTGAGAAACATTTGAGGGTCATGCCTCTGGGTTCTTCCTGCCAATTTTGTCAAGGTAATGTTTTTCAATCTTTCTTCAAGTTTAGGTGAGCCCCTGTGAATAGTAGCCTCAGTTTCCTGTTCTTAGATACAGGAGTGTCACCCTGTGTGCTCTTCTGCAGACCTTTGAGTTACTGTTGCCTTTCTATCATCTCCAACCAGTCTGGCATTCTCCTCTGACCTCTGGCATCAACAAGACATTTAGTCCCAAAGAAATGCTTCTCACTGGATATTTTCTCTTTCTGGGACCATTCTCTGTGAACCCTAGAGATGGTTGTGGGTTAAAATCCCAGTAGATCAGCAGTTTCTGAATCACTCGGCCCAACAACCATGCCACGTTCAAAGTCTCTTAAATCACCTTTCATCTCTATCCTGATGCTCACTTTGAACTTCAGCAGCTCAACTTCACCATGTGTACATGTCTAGATGAGATGCTGCCATGTGATTGGCTGATTGGACATGTGTGTTAACGAGCAGTTGAACTGGTGTGCCTAATAAAGGAGGAGCTACTAGGGAGAGAAACGTTTGGGGAATCTTGTTTGGTCAGCTACAATCACAAAGTAATGAGAGGTAGAGCTTTAAAATATCAGGAATATCTCTTCGTGGTTTGGGCCTGGTACACATGTTGCCGGGTATTTTCCAAACATAGCCCTCTTATTCGTTTTTAAGGCCATATCCACATGTAGATGTGTATTTAGAAAATCCGCATACATTTTTACTTACCGCCTGTCATCCACACAAAATCGCAGCTTTACGTCACTGCAAACAATGTTTTCTATGAACTCCGGCCAGAGTGAAGATTTTGGAAAACTCTGGTTTGGACGCCGGCAAACAGAGTTTTCCGTTCTCAAACATTACAGCTGAATGAGGGGGGCTTATGCTGATAGGTTGGCACCATAGACTGAATATAGCGCCATTTATCATTGGACGGTTTTGAAGCCAAAATACTGCCGTCTCAGGCGCCACCATTGTAGCAGTAGAGATGATGAGGGATTCTGGGAGAATCTGAGTGGAGCTGGGTGACAAAAATAGTAATCTTTTTTTTCCTTTCCAGAGTCTAATCACTCCCTGACTCTACCTCCCGACATATTTTACGATCCCTGAAAAAAAATACTCAAGAACGGCAGCTGTCAATCATCGTTAAACGTAACGTAAACCTCGTTTTTAACCCCGTAAACTAATGAAAACGAAATTTTCCAGAAAAAAGAGGAGTTGGATACAAGACAGCCAAATAATATCTTCAAATTACCACAACAATCAGACGTGAGAAACATTTCTACGAGGTGTATTAATGTTTTAATGTTTGACCACAGCCCATCTGGAATGGCTGAAAAGCCATATTTCTAAACCTATACTGCAGTCAGTCACCAGGGGGAGCAGTTTTTGTGGAGACCTCACTTCGAGCCTAGCAAGCGGACATCCATTTGTTTTACAGCCTATGGTTGGCACGGGTTTTACATCTAGAAAACACTGCCAAATATCGGTTTGCCGAAGGTATTTTGAAAAACAAACGAGGGGGGAATACTTGTTTTTAAAGTACCCAGCTACGTGTGGACATGGCCTAAAAATACTTTTATTCACACGCGATGGGCAAATTTTTCCATATTTGGCAGTGTTTTTCAGACGTGAAACCCATGCCATCCAATCGGGATGAACCCCATTATTCAGCTGTGACGTTTGAGAACCAAAACTTCAGTTTTGCAGCGTCTACATGAAACTAGAGTTTTCCAAAATCTTCACTTTGGCTGGAGTTTCAGGAAACGTTGTGTTCAGTGACATAAAACTGTTTTTGTGTGGACGACAGGCCTTAACGTAGAAAAATATATGCCAGCTACATGTGAGCCTTGGACAACCTGTCGGGTCCTGGAGTCGGTTTCTACTTTTAAGAGTTTATTGAAAACTTTGTTTCAAAGCTTGAGTTGAAATGTCCCCAAGTTATTCTGCCAAGGCTAAGACTGCCAGGACCTGCCACACTGAGCTCCCACCCCCTCCTCTTCTCCTTCACTCTTTGGCTTTACTCCCCGTGTATCCAATTTTCTATCTTCCCCTGAGTTTTGGGGCTTAATAGCTTCAAAAGAAAATGTTTTTTATCCACACATTAAATCCTAAACATCGTTATGTCTTAAAGTGAGATTTGGTGATAGAGATGCAACTGTTGTATATTGCTCATTCAAAACTCATTATCCACCAGGCAAAGTTTTTTAAAATGCTCACCTGCAGAAAAAGTGTTATAGAGAAGAAAATCTTCCACACTGATAGCGTCTAATTTAATCTGGAACATAAACTTAATGTGACGACTCTGAGCCCGTGGGGATTCATCTCCTCGCTCTGATCTCTGCAGTAAAACTCGAACATGAATATGACTTTGTGATTCAGCAGCAAGAAGACTCCAAACATCTCGCTCACATTACGGCAGAATAATGAAATTACAGCACTTTGTTTTCTCTGTTTGGACTCTCGCTCCTTCAATCACAGCTGACATGTAATCTATTCAGGAATGAGAGGAACGAAGACAAACTGACATCTGCTTGATATGAGCTCTTATTGTTCATCGTTTTTTTAATTCCCTGCAAATTGAAAATAGGAACAACAATCACAGAGCGAGGAAACCCGAGTCACCGTGTTTGTCCTGAGACAGAACGCAGAGGAATAATGATGAGGCTGAAATTGGTTTAGACGTGACGCAGGGGCTGTTTGCTGATCCTCCTGATGACGGTTAATGAGTCTCTGCAGCCAGAGACAGATCCAGAATCCAACATGAGGACGCAGCAAAAGTTTCTGAAGCTGTTAGGAAACAAAGAGCAGCTGAGAGGACTTTAATACGAGTCAAGGTTGTGACTGATCGGAGGAGCTGAACACAATTACAGAGAGCAGCTTTTAGACAGAGAGCGACACGAGGGGCATTGAAACGGGGAGATCAGAGGCAGACTGAGGGTGCTGCTAATACTACTTCCTCTCGTCCTCTGGCCTGTGACCCAGAAATCAATAAGAAGTCATCAAGGGTGAAACAATCCACAAAGTCAGTCTCAGAGGAGATCTGGGTCTGGTACGACTGAGACTGGGTTTAGACCCTCTGAGCATGCTTTTCTTTTTTTTTTTTTCAATTTATAAAGTTGCCTGTGCACACAAGAGCATTTTATAAGCCTGAACAGTTAGTAATAGTTGATTGTTGTTCTTAAAACAACTTTGGGAAAGAGCTTTCTAGACTCACCCCCTATGCGAAAAAATGAAGCTGATGAAAAGTTGCAATAAACTGCAGTTCCTGAAGTGTCCACTTGAGGCTGATTTCAAAAGTCATTGGATCCCACTAAGAAGTACAGACAGAAATTGCGATATGAGACTTCTCCTCCTCAACAGTGGGCGCTGAAATCAACACAAACCAAAAAGAGCCTAATATGAGCTTGAAGGCTAGGATTTTTTCATAATTATACATATGTAAGATGTGTGGCTACATTTAGTTGATAGGTGGGCATTTGTTAGTTGATATTAATCCAGATCAAGGGCCTGATTTGTCTGACAGAGGCTAGGGCGATGGGCATGACCTGATTCAGGGTTTATTGCAGCCGTAGATTTTATAATATATACTGTCTATAGCCTCTGTGACATCACTCACCTGTTTCAAATATAAAGTTTTGAAGCCTATTCTAGCAGGGGGCTGTTTCGGAAAGCCGACTCAACCTAGCTTTGTTCGGTTTAGGATGAGGTGAAGAGGCGGGCCTGTAGCCTCCACACCATGTCTGCCAAGAACTAAGTGGGTAAAACTTGTACGTTTGAATACCTTCATAAACAGAAAGTTGTGAAATCAAAACTGTTTTTTTGTTTTTTTTGTACCAGGCTGTGATTTTTTTTTTTTTTTTTTTTTTTTTTTTTTTGCTGAAACATGTTTTTTTTCTGTTTTTTAATTAGTATGTACATGGTTCCAATTATTTTTGCAGCCAGCCTCCAGTGGTCACCCAGTGAACTGCACTTTTAAACACTTTCATATTGGCTTCATATTTTTAGATTGGAGGTTGTTTCTTGTATGTAATTGATTACACTGGGGAACAATAAAAAAAAAAAAACTGTTGAGTTAGATTGTTATGCTGGTTAAATATAAAATTGGCATCCTGATTCCAAAATTGCAGTTTTTCAAGCATGTTTTTACTCCACAGGTCTGCCTCCAGATAAGAAAATTACTCTGATAAGCTGTTGGAAGACGTGGGATGGGTACCAAATTTGGTACTTTTATAGGTACCAACCATAGACTGTATAAAATATGGACAAAGCATCTGTGACACCTCTCGTCTGTTCCTGAAACCCTGAAATGAAGCCAATCGGAGGACGCAGCCACATTCTTTATGGCTCCCTGACTGGGAGTTTTTCTTCAAACAGCTACAGGGCACCCGGCAGTCATGTGATCTGAGCTGTGTCTCTGATTGGAACATCAAACAATTCTAATAACTTCCAAACCACAGAGATAAAAAAAAAAAAAATCACTCACTGTACAGTGTGTGTGGATAGTGAAATCAGCGATTTAGGCCCAAGCTGTATTTTTGAACCAGGCTGTAAATATGCTTTTGATGCCATAAAAGTCTGTTTTTATGGCTGGGTGTGTACGTGACTTCAGGTCTTTCTACAGCCAGCCTCAGGCTTTGTTTTTGCTAACCGGATGTTCTCCTTTGGTACTGACCAAATTCCATCTGTAGTACCGAGCACCAATTCACACAAAATCATGTTTTGATACCTAAACACATCCTTGTGACTGTGAGGAAGTGGAGGAGTAGGTGAGTTTCCACGCTGGACATAAACACAGAATTGCAAGTTTACATATTGAGAACAAATAGGTTAAATTGAAAAACTTTGAGATTTTATCATTAAACAAATTTATATTTTTTTTCCACATAAACACACACAAAAGTACCTAAAATTGGTACCATTGAGTACTGATATCAATTGCCAGGTACCAGGCACCGGTACCGTATCGTTTCAAATGTGAGAGGTACCCATCCCTGAGTACGACTTGCAAGATGTTAACGATTGGACTCATCTACAGCTACGTGGCAACTTGTTTGCGCAGTCACAATTGAGACAGTGCGGTGAGAGGTGTGTGCAGCTGCCAACAGGTCAGTACTATCCATATCTGCAAACAGAAAGCTAGGAATTAAGAGGATTTGTGCTGCTTTTCTCTTAACCTAATGGGGATTCTATAGTTCAAAAACCTTATGTTATAGAGAAAAACTGAGATCAGTTTTGGATACTGCACCCAAAAGTTAGCCTAAAACAGCAGACTGGCAACCATATTAGAAAAAGAAAACATGTTTACAGCTTCGTTAATACATTTTATTTAGTCTTTGTGGTTCATTTCTTTTTATGTTGGACTGGAATGCATGAGGTATTTTTCTTTTTTCCCTCATTTGTTTCAACAATAGCAGGACTGAGAGTTAGGAGTAGGTTTTCACTGCCAAGTTGACTGATTTAATGACTGAGCATTTCGCTACTGTTTGGTTTCAAACTCTTTGTTAGATATTGGATGAAAACTGCGTGACACTGAGAAATCATGTTTTTCTGAGTCCAGTAAAATCAGACCTACCTCGACATGTCGGCTTAAGTTTCTGGATGGACATGAGTCATTTAATCCTGAAACATTGTTTACATCTCCATGCTTCAAAACTAATTAGGGGGAGAAAGTGCACTGTTGATTTTATGCCTCTGTCACACCGATTATTATCCGCAGCCTTAAACTCCTCCGTGACTCAACACACGACTTGTTTGACTCACAGCAAAGACTCGACTGACCCTCCTTGATCCTTCCCTCCGTGACTTCCCTCAGAGACCTAACTAATACTTCTTCCTCTCTCTGATAATCTGATCTGGAGCAGCATCAGGCAATTAAACTGTTGCTCACACGTTTTATGACAGACGAGACGTTTGTGTGCATCGTGAGTCGCTGTCGTCTCTAAAACACAACACTCAAGTGAGCGTGGAGATGACCTGATTAAACTTCCTCATCTTATCGTCTCTCTCGCGTCTGTCAGAGGAGACGAAGGCGAGGGGAAAAGATGAGAGGAGCTGAAGGAAGAGCCTGTCCATGAAAATAAAAGACTCAAGACGCACAAACAAGCTTTCAAAAGAAGGACATAAATCATGTAATACATCTGCACATGAATATCGTCCTTAATTCACATTCAAATGGCAAAGTTACCCATGAGGCATTGGTGACTTTTATTTTTCCCCTCAAATATACAACCATTAATCTATTTCAACACTCTGTGTTTTATTTTTCTCTTATTCAAGATGATTTCAAGTTTTACTGCTGTCTTTGATCAAACAGTGTTAAAGCACAGGGACAGACTCATTTCAACATTTATATAAAATTTTAAACCAGAGAAAACATTTGAGGATGGATTCAAGTTGTTCCCTCTTTGAAAATATTTCATGTAAATAGAGAATTAGTCCATTCTTTCATGCTGTTATTTCTTTTTAACACAGATCATTTAAAAATGACTGTGAGTGAATTATACAGTGAGTCAAACTTTTTGTCGCTAACTTTCAACTGATTGGATGACCGTATTTTCTGGACTATAAGTCACAGTTTTTTCATAGATTAAGCTTGTCTTGTGGCTTATAGTCAGGTACGACTTATGTACAATGAGGTTCAGTGTAATTGGATACTTTTATAGAAATGATCACTAAATTCATACAAGAGGAATATTGATGAGGAAATATCTGACGGGAGCTCTGTATCTCTGGCTTGGACAGCCTGACAGCTCCCAGTGTTTAGCGCCTGAAAACGGGATTTAGAGAAATAAAAGCTCACTCATGTCTTCTTCACTCTCCTTTGTAGACAGTTTTTCAAGGATTTGGGTCAGAAACTGGTGTCAAAACTCCTGTAACTTTTTAAAAGTGAGGACATTTATCTGATGTAGTATTAGCTCACCAATCTAACCGGCAGCATTGAAAAATGCATGAAATGCATCAGAGCTTAGTGGGCGAGAGGAGCACATGTAGAAAAGAGAAACTGAAACTTAACTATGGTCACAGAAATGAGGTGATGTATGAAAAATATTTAAACCTCCTTCAATACAAATACAGACTTGTTATTTCTAAATAGTTCTCTCTGGAAATAATGTAGACATACCATATCACTCTAAATTAAGGTAACACACACACACACACACACACACACACACACACACACACACACACACACACACACACACACATACATACATACGTACATAAATATATATATATATATATATATATATATATATGTATGTATGTATGTGTGTGTGTGTGTGATTTGTAATCAACACTGTCCCTCTGCTACAACTACTCAACTACTCCCTCTGGCCTCCTGGGGGTCAAAAGTACCCTAAAAAATATTAATTCAAGCATTGAAATAAAACAGCGATTAAGTGACATGGGATATTTGAAAAAAGGTAAAAAAAAAAAAAAAAAACATAAAATAACATTTAAAAATTACAATAAATGTGACATAATGTCACATTTATTTTTTTTAATAATATTTGCCTTTTTTTATTCTATTTCAAAACATGAGAAATTTCTCTGAACTTTAATATTGTTAAAGTATCTCTTTGTTCCAACTTTAATCTGTTAACATTAAGACTTAAAACCAGTAGTAATCTCAGAACATTTTTAATTTAGTTTAATGTTAATTATTTTACAACTATTCAACTATAATATTGTATAATTTTGGCTTTAACTGAACTTCAACCTTGTACCTTACAACAATATTTTAATTTTAATCTAGTTATATTAAACATTTAATTCAACTTTGGTCTTGTAACATAATCCACACTAAATTTGATCTACATCTCATAACATTACGACTTTATTCCAATTTTAAGAAAGGGAAGTCTAACTTTTTCACGACTTTTGTGATTAATTTTGTAGTGGTGGTGGACACGGGAGCCTAACTGTCAGACAGAAAAAGGACAAAAGAGCAGAAGAAAGATAAAAAAAGAGAGCTAAAGGCTAAAACACAGGTTGAGCTGTTTGTGATAATGTTTATTCCAATCCACATGCAGTAGTTATTCTGCAGTGGTCTGTTCAAAATTGAGTCTATCAATAAAAATGAAGAGTAAGGTTACGTTAGCTCTGCTTGTTGTTGGTTGTTGTCGTGTTTCAAACTGTAGCTCTGTGTAACTGTTGATAAACACAATTCCTCGCTGTTGTATCTGGTAAAAAGCTGTCTTGAAGAAAGAATAGTTGTGTTAAAAAGAAGATCTGATCTCTACTCATTTCCAAACAAACACAGGCCTAGTTAAGACTCACATCATCACAACAGCGTGTATGCGATTCTGGCGTGTTGCTGCAATCCGCTTCAGACGGACAGTCCTCACAGCCTTTCTAATCTCAGAACATTTCCATTTTTCATTTCAGCTTTAATCAACATTACCATTAAGATTTTCTGTTTGTGTAACCCTCTGTTGCTTTGTCCTCTCCCTTTGCTTATAAAGCTCACTTTTTAGTCCCATGTCTTTGACCCAAACCACAGACCCAATTTTCATTAAACTTTGACAGAAGGTGCAGCGCTGGCAGACACAGCACCAGCTCAACGTGGACAGAATACAGTTTACAAAGTCAAAACACATCAGACCTGTGTCGCACTGCACAACACATTAAAGGAACCAGCAGGCATGAAAGAGTTTCATAATCACTTTTACTCTAACTGAACATCTCCGTCTACTGAATGATGTCTAACTCTCATGCTCACTCACTGCAATAAACATCTTTTATCCAGTATAAAGAACAGGTGCAGCCTCATAGAGTCTGCTGCTTAACATGCAAAGTGACTTATTTGCATGAATAGAAGTCGAGTTTCTCTCACAAAAATGATCCATCTCTGCCGATATGTTTACACATTCTGTCGTTACTTTTGTTACCCTGGCTCACCTGGATGTTTGCATCCTAAAGACCTCAAATCTGCCTCAGAGTGCACATTTCAACCACAAATAAAGCAGCTAACATATGGAAAACACATGAATATTTACCACATTACCAGTGAACAAGATCACACACAAGGTCAAACTGTCGTGTTAATGTGCACACTAAAATGTGTCTACATTTCACATGTCCCACATCTGGCTCACAGATCCAGACATACAGTGGGGGAAATAAGTATTGAATGTGTCAATTTTTTGTCATAAATACTGATTATGTGGAATTAAGTAGGATAACACAAGAAAAAAGTATTGAACATGCCAACTAAGACTCATCTAATACTTAGTGGAGAAGCCTTTGTTTGCAATGACAGCTTCCAGACGCTTCTTGTATGTTTTAACTAATGGCCCACACTGCTCAGGTGTGATTTTGGCCCATTCCTCTGCACAGATTGTCTTTAAATCTGGAATATTCTTTGGTGCCCTCTGGTGAACCATTTTCTTTAGTTCTTTCCACAAATGTTCAACTGGATTTGAGTTTGGTGAGAGAAGAGAAACAACCCCATGCCATGATGCTTTCACCTCCAAACTTCACTGTTGGAAAAAACATGGTATGTAGTATGACAGCCGAAAAGTTCAATTTTGGTCTCATCTGACCAGACAACATTCTCCCAGTATTCTACAGGCTTGTCAAGATGCTGTTTAGCAAACTTTAAACCAGCTTCAACATGCCTTTTCTTGAGGAATGGAGTCTTGCGGGCTGAGTGTCCATAGAGGCCATGGCGGTGGAGTGCATTGCTTATTGTTTTCTCTGTAACAATCGTACCTGCTGCCTCCAAGTCTTTCTGGAGCACTTTCAGGGTGGTCCTTGGCTCATTGAGTACTCTTCTGACTATCTTTCTGACTCCCTGGTCAGAAATCTTCAAGGAGCTCCTGTGTGTGGCCTGTTGATGGTAAGGTGGTGCTTCTTCCACTTGCGAATAATGGCCCCAACGGTGCTGACTGGAATATTCAGGTGCTTTGATATAAGTCTGTAACCAGCTCCATTCTGATGCTGAGCAGGTTGTGAATGTCTTCAGAGAGCTCTTTGCCTTTACCAATCATGAGGTGTGTCGTATTTTACTGCTTGGTGAAAAAATGACCTTTTTTGTAGGATCATCAATTTGCTCTAGCCCAGCTGATGTTGGTTTACACTAGTTGGAAGTTCAAGTAATAATTACTGACAGATTTTAGGTGGTATGGTGCATTTCCTTGCCAAAGTATACAGCCTTTCCATGGTGTGTTCAATACTTTTTTCCTGTGTTATCGTACTTAACTCCACATAATCATTATCTATAGACCTGAACGTTGTGATTTCTTTTCATGTGTGGATTATTTGAGGTAATAACAATGTCTGGTAGAAGTTTTGTTTGAATTGCAGCTCTGAAAATAAATGTATTGACAAAAAAGTTGATGCGTTCAGTACTTATTTTCCCCACTGTATGTAATAATGTTGATATAAAACAAGCAGTTGACTAAAAATTGACTGAATGATTGGCTGGAAATGATCAATAACATCTGTGTTTCAACCAAAATGGTGTTTAAATAACAAGAAGCAAACCGTATCATTACGAAAAGAGCTAAAATAAGAGCCAGAAAAGAAATGTAAGAGGCTCATCAGCTGTGAAGAAAAGCTTTTATATCTCTCATAAATGGAGCAAACCATAAAAGCCTTCCTGCTTAATGTCGATATGAAACATAAACTCTGCAGCTGCTCCTCGTATGCAGATGTTTGAGATAATCAGTGCGACTGGAGAAAGATGAAACACCATCAAACCCAGCATCTGCTCCAACGATGAGAGCTCAGTCAGCTGTGCAGGTTAAAGATTCCTGCGAGGCTGCACAGACTTTTATTTTGAAGGGGGTGAGGTCTGTCAGTGTCAAGCTCTGATTTTGTATCACGGATTAAAAAATACACAAATAAAGTCTATGAAGTTATACGAGTCCCTGATTTCTGTGTCAAACCTCCTCGTATCTCTGACTCTGCAGAGGCTTTTATTTTGAAGTCTGTCAGCCTTTATTCTTCCCTCACACAGCAGTTTATTGTCTTGGCTCAGCGAGCTGTGGAGTGCTCGGACATTTTTTGTTGTGCATGGAGGAGTCACGCTCCGTGTTGAATCACTCGCTGATGTTCCTCCTCCAGATGAATTTATTCAAATCCAATTAGCTCCTCTGCAGCTTTTTGCTCCGTTAATTTCTGTTTGTTTGTTTTTCTCTCAGCTGCTGATTTGCTCTTTCTTTCTTTTCGCTGTGTGTTTATAATTCCCATGAATATATGTTCGACTTAATGGAGCGTTGAGAATTAATTTGGACTCTGAAGGCTCCTTAGGTAAGCTTTCTGCACCGCCGGCGCCACAGTGAATCTGCTGCATAATAGGCTTGTTTCCAGGATCTAAATGAGCTTTATGAGCCGGCCGAGGAGAGAAAAGAGAAACTCTGTCAACAGTCAGCGTGAGGGAATTAAAATCAGCGAACACTTTGTGCTCATTAAAGCTTTTCACACTGAGATGATCAATGAAGAAAAGACGACAAGGAGAGGTGCTGGCTCCTCAAACGGTTCTTATGTTCCTTAAAAGCCTCATTTGGATCTTTATCGAGGGTTTTAACAACCATGTAGCCTCGACATGTGTTCACATCTCACTGTGTGTGACGTTAAAACTGTTCGTCTGGTTTCATTACAGCGAAAGCTAACCACAGATCTGATCATTCATCTGTGAGAGGCCTTTTATCCCTTCAAAATAAGAGTCCAGGCAGCATCAAAGGAAACTTTAACCCGCACAGTTGTCTGTTTGAGCTCTGGCTGTTGAATTTCAATGAGCAGATGCTGGGTTTTATAGTTTCTCTGCAGCAGTACCTCAGCTGAAACATCTGTACACGAGGAGCCGCTGACAGACGAAAACCTGCAGAGTTTCTGCTTCACATCCACAGAGCAGGAGGCTTTTACTGTTCGTGTCATTCACAAGAGACCCAACAGAGCTGAAAGTTGCAGCTCTCTAAAGCCTGTTCACAAGTCTTCAAGTCTACCTGGCTGCACAGTCAGACGTCTGAAATGTCAATGATATGCAGATGATGTGTTTGTGTTCAGTCAAAGAGCTCTTCACTTTTAGCAGACTTCAGACGTGCATATGTTATCTTACAACGTGGTACCACATTTATTCTCAGAGTCATATAAGAGAAGACAAGATGTTCAAATCTCCTGACTTTGAGCTGTCTAATTTTAATGTCTGTGATAAAGTCAAATGTTTTCAACTTGCGCAATGTGACGCTTCATTATTTTTGTCACCGAGACGCAATGACAAACATATGTTTTGTTTTCATGAAAGGATGCTATGAGGAGGATCTTTTATAATTGCACTCCCTCGCCACCTTGTGGCCCGGAGTCTCCACACACTGTCGTACATTACTTTTAGCGAGGCGTGTGTTTGTTTTGGAATTAGATGGAGTTCAGATCGAAACAAATTTTCTTTGTTCAAGACAACTTTTTGCTGGATACAATGCACAGAGGTAAGGTATTTATCAGTACAGTTACGTTGCCCTACGGTTTGAAATGTGACATCAAGCAAACCTTGTGGCACCCTTGATGTATCTGTAGGTTAATGTGACAACAAGTAAACACTGTCAGTTTGTAACGCAACTGGCAGCCCGGTGCTCTAAGACAATCATTCCCAAAGTCTGGGTCCTGACCCAAAGATGAGTCGCCAGAGATTTTTGATGGGTCACCAAATTAGTTCACACAAAATTCATGCTTTCCTTAACTGAAAGAAGTCCCCCCTCGCCGATTTGTTCACTGATGATTGGCTCCTCACATTGTCGGAGCTAGTTATGTTTTCATGAAGGGTCATCGCCACAATGTTTACTGTAACTGGAAACATGTAACTGTTTTCTAAAGTCTGAAGCCATGAGCTGGCTCTTCTCAAACAACCAAACTAAACCACCGTATGTTTCCTACTGTTTTACGGCACTCAAAGGAAAATGCTGTCACTGTGTCACCATCACATGAAGGAGCTAAAACATTGATTACTTTGATCGTTAGTTCCTAAAAGAAAGATGTGAAGTCAGATTCAAAACCTTTTTGTGTTTAAAAGTCCAAAGTCACTGCTAGATCTTTGACGGGCACCAGCTGCTAAATGGAGCCTTTACAGCTTGTTACAGCTGTGCAGTGACGTCAGGCTGAAAAAGGGGCATGGACGGATGCTGTTATTATGTTCTGAATTAACACTGAGTCTTAATTTCTTGTCCTGAATATCACACGACTGGGATACAATTCTGAAAAACCCGTCACTGTAAAAAATGCAAAGTATTTTCAGAGCGTAAGCCTCATAAAGCTGTCATGCATTTGTCAAATATGTGAGGCCTGTTAGCTGGTACAAAAGATGTAAAATGATGCAGAAACATGATTTAAGAACCCTTTTTTTTATCTTTGCACAGTTATCCTGTCAATTGATTTACTGATTGGACATATTTTGGATTAGGTCCCCATGGCTTGTTTCCCCAAAAATGTGTGTCACCTGAAAAAAGTTTGGGAAACATTGCTCTAAGACATGTCTGTAATGTGTAATGTTAGTAAATCCTGGTTATGTCCTGCCAGTCATCTCCCAAGCAGAGCTAACGTAACATCACTCTTTATTTTATTGATAGACTCTCAAGTTGGAACAGATCACTGCAGAATAACTGCTGAATGTGGGTTGGAATCAACATAAGCTAATTAGCCTTTAGCTCAAATCTCTGTGTTTTATCTCTTCTCTTTGTCAGCCATCAGTCAGCCGGTCATCCTGATCGACCTGAACTGGAAGCTAAGAAGTAGCAATTTAAAATAACCTGTAACCAGCTATATTGGTGCTGATAATCTCATTTTAAAGTGTGGATTACAATCAGGCATATATCTAGAAGGGAGACTTTTTCAAGATCGCTTTCAAACTCCTCACAGCCCCTTTAATGAGGGGATGATAACACAACAGTTTTCATGGTGAACCGTCTGACCACAATCCACAATATTTTCCCCCACTGTGTGTCTAAGCTGTCAAAATACAAGCAATGCATCCCTGCAACAGGCATTGTGAGATCTCCTCGACACAGTTAGTGACAGCCAAAATACACTAGGTGCACTCCACTCTGTCAGCTCATACTGGATCGAGGTTGCAGCATGCAAGACTCCTAATTTTGCCGGATGTCAGTATTCAGTTTAGAACAAAACAACCTTATCTTGTAAAATTACCACTTTATTCCAACATTGTATCATATAGAAATATGATTTAAATCTTGAAATTTTAATTTCTGGCACCTTTCATTTGTGAGAATCTCATGGCCAAAACGCACCAGATGCACCAGTCTCTAGTCTGGCTCCATCACGGCAGCAGAACAGATAAATTTATAGTCAAGTCGGTGTGTCAACTCACTCTGGATCCGCTCTGTCACAGTCATATGCAGCCGTCCTAGTTTTGCCGGATGACAGAGCTGTGAAGTGTCAATTTACACAAAGCAGAACGAGCAGGACAGAGAGTTGTGCACATGAAACCACCTAAAAACACCCAGGGACTTTCAAATAAAACAAACCAGATCGTATTAAACTTGAATAACAACAAACTGACATAATGAGCACAGCCAGGAGTCAACAAGTTTGAGGTTTTACAGCCAAATATGACCAAGGATAGGATCATCATTGGAGTGGGAAGCAGGAAATTAGACTGTCTGTTCAACATGTCACTGCAGGGGCATTTAAGGACCATCGTAAATGTGCACCACAGTCCTTGTAGAGCACTTTTATCTGAAACCAGGGTGTAGAAATGAAGCCATTGTGTTCACAGAAAGTCTTTTCACTTGATTTGGAGTGAGGATCAACCTTCTGACTCCACTTTTATCTGTGTGTAATGACCTTTATTCACTCTTTAGATCATCAGGGTCAGCACAGCAGCTTTACTGCCAGGATGAATTACACAAAGACATTACACAAGAACATGTCCAGAGAGTGAAATTTTGTGGATTTCAACACAGGGTACAACCTTAATACGGATCTATGAGCTGAAACATAAATACATATAAAGAACCATTTTGACTAAAGCTAAAAATTAGAAATTAGAAAGTAGACTAAAATTAGGGCTAGGATTATATCCTATTCCCACGATTCGATTCTATTACAATTCTTTGGGGGTGCTGATTCAATTTTGGATTGCGATTCTTTGATATTTATGATTTTTGCAATTTTTAATTTGCTTTTTTTTACACCAGACCACGTGAAAAAGATAAATAATCATGATTATGTCTACAGACTATATCAGGAGCCATAGTTTCCCATAAAATGCGCATCATGTGAGTCAGAGAAAAACATTTCACCCTCTGCTGGAGAGAAGTGGTAACTGACTGAAAAAAAGTGGTAAAAAAGTGAAATGAAGAATTTGAATTTGAAAAACATAACAAAAAAAATTTTTGATACAGGATCCTGATTGCGATGTTGTCAAACGAAAAACCCTGATACAATCGTTTTTTTTCGATTTTTACTCCAAACTAAAATGTTTTGATTTTCTGTCAGCTTAAACTAGAAAGGCATTTTTTCAAAGGGAAAAAATCAAATCTAAAATAGCAGCCAAAACTAACTCTGTATTTATGACACACTACAGGAAAACCACCTTTGAAAGACGAGATATGGGAAATAATGTTTCCATCAGAGCTAAACACTCGCTGTTCTTGTTAAAGTACGTGTGCAGCATCCATTGGTGTCCATTTCCAAACTGCAGGGGGCAGTGTATCACAAATGTACAACTACCAGAGTACAAAACAAGAGTCGAAAAAGTTCGCTTTTGTTTACAACGTGATATATCTGTCCCAGAGATTTTTCCAGGCTCTTTTTTTTTTTATTTCTCTCCTCTGTCGAGAGTGGCCGCAATTTCATGCCATAAATTATTTACCACTCGGTTATCACGGTGATCTCTGTGTGAAGAGTAATACAGAAGCCTGTATTTCTGCACTTCAACCACTTGGAAATTCTCTTCTTCCGCCATCTTGTCTGCGTGTCTCCATACGGCGGGTTAGAAAGTTTAGAGTGTGGGCTCTGTGGAAATTTCCTGTGTAAAAAGGACCACGCAAGTGGGCGTAGATGCAAAAATGACGTAATTCGTTCGCACTAAGCCACACGGACCCTACCGACACATCGAAGCGTAAATCAGCCTTTAGTTGGAGTTGCCCTGATAATTTACTACACCTGCAGAGGAAACGCCTCCACCTTCCTCCTGTCTCTTCTATAAAACACTGAAAGCTCAAAGCAGAGGACAGACCAGTGATAACCACTCCTTGTGCTGAGAAACCGACTCAGAGAGACTCTTTGGCTCAGCCTGTGTCTTTAATTCAATGTTTGTAGTCAGGCCTGTCGTCCTGACTTCACTTTGAAAACATTTGGATGTTATTAAAGCTGCTCTTCTCCTGCAGACTCTCACCGAGGGTCACACTCCACATTACAGAAGGCTGTAATAATGAGCAGCACACAGACTCATTACAGCTGCTGAGGACAGAAACAGAGGCTCTTTGATTTCATTTCATTCCCGTCCTCTTTAAGCCAAAAGCCTCACTGCACAGATCACCGAGCACTTTTACATCCTTACAATCTATTCGCTGTTAATTCACAGACTTAAATGGACTTTTCTGGGCTGCAGGACAAAAAGGAAGCTCCATGCTGCACAGATGGAGCTGTGCTGTGGATTACTTTCGGATTATAAATGCTCATCCCTGTACGCCGAGGCTGCAGGTGAAAACAGTCATTGTTTAAGAAAACTTCCATAGAGGCCACATGAACAATGCAAATGAGAAAGTCAGTGTTTATGAAAGACAGAATCAGGATTAAAGTTAAACGCTCTTTTGTGTTAGCTGCAGAAACACGTCAATGCTGACCTGACAAACATTTTCAATCTATTACTTTTGATCGTTCAGACATTATTATTTATTTATTTAATTACATGCTTCCTTATGTTAATATTTTATTTGTCAGAATTTAATATCTTAAACTCTTTGAACATGTCCTACTTAAATCTTCTTCCTCAGCGTCTGTCATCCGGTCATATTAATTTATAGCTCAGTGAAGACTTTCTAAGTGATACTGAAACAGTCTCACTTCTATATATATATATATATATATATATATATATATATATATATATATATATATATATATATATATATATATATATATATATAAATATATATAGTTTTACCTGAAAAAAGGGATTTCTTTGATCTATTTTGCTGTAACGGTGGACACTAAACCCTGTGATGTCTGTTGTTGCAAATTTGCGACATACCCTGTCAGGTCTTGATGCAGCTGAAATGACCTTTATATCCTAATGTCACCTATTGACTCATATTCAGGGTTCGAATTCTGGGGGAGCTAAGGGCAAATTGGTCAGGTGCTCCCCTGAAAGCGTTACCTGACACATTCAGGGGGAGCTCTGAAAATTATTGGTTTTGTAATGTGTCTGTTTCTGGAACGAGGTTGAATTGATTTTTAATGAGCCTCAGTTGATATCAGAGCTTGTTTCAGCACCACGGATAACACTGTTTGTTGTGTGGCTACATTTGCACTGGTGATTTAACTTACGACATACTTTTGTGGGGGATTTGACCAGCTGTTTAAGTCTTGCCTGCTGCTTTATTCTTGTTAAAGTTATTTGAGGGGCAATTTAGAGATTTGGGAGCCAGGAAAGCTGCCACTGCCACATTGATCTGAACATGTGACATGATACGGTTCGTTAAGTTGCAGAGTGATGTCCTGTGGTATTTTTATTACTCTAAATCTGACGGTACTTAACCCATACAACTTTTCTATCTGCAGCGGAAACTTTGCAGAGATCTTCTCCCTATGCTGCACATTGGTAAAGGATTTGATTTGTCGCACTGTGATTCGTAGTTACTGTGAATTTTAGCAACTTGTGAATTCAACAGAAAAAATTCCCTGACACTATTTGGATCTGCTATGGAGCCTCTATGGGATTTTAAATACAGAATTAGGCAATTGCTGTAGTAATATTGGAATATTTTTCTCTGTAAACCTGTTATTGGCCACATAAGGGTAATAAAATATGTGCATACATGTGAGTTAAAAAGTTGTGGTGCACATGGTAAATATTTGGCTCCCCTAAAGGCCACTGTGTAATTTGAACCCTGCTTATATTCTACACAAACCAAAGATCCTATCAGATCCACTGTGACCCAATATATCGGTCAGGGGATGAACTTCTCATATAATAAAACTTAGTTAAAACTATTGTGTGTACTATACTCAAATTTACAATCTCCATTTAATTTGACTCCTATGAAGGCCTTCGCACACTGAGTCCAATTCTTTCGTCACAAACTTATGCATGTTAAAAATACATTAAACCCTGTGTTATGTCAATCATGTATGCACACTCGCTCTGAAACCTTTGTCCATCATCATGTTTTATTAGAATAGGTTCCACTTTTTGCATTTTTTTTGCATCCGCCCAGCTCGTTTCCTGGGTAGTCTATTCAGAGATGCTGTAGGCTACTTGCAACATCACATTTTCTGACATATTTTCTGTGGTACATATGTGGTGCATGGTACATATTTTTGATGTTCAGATGCAGAATGAAGACATGTGTATATATGTGCGTGCAGCAGTGTGTCCGTGTGCCTGTGCCTGTGCATGCTGTGCATACTTCAAACATACAGATAGCCGCTGCTCAGGATCAATTACTGGATGATTCCATTTTCTCAACGTTTACACAAGAAAGACTTGTGTGCATGTGTGTGACGGTGTGTCTGTGTGCCTGCGACCCTGTGTGCATACCACAAACATACTGATAGCCACTGCTCAGGATCAATTGTTTGATCACTGCTTGATGTTTCTTTTTGTTGCGAATTTTCACAAATAATACAAAATGCATGCGTCAGATTCAGTGTGCAAGGTGTCTGTGCGTGATTCTTTCTTCTTTTTTTTTGGATAACAAATCCAAAAAACGCATCTGATAAAAACAGACTCGGTACGTGTGTATTAATTCAAGCAGTAAGGGGTTAAGCCGGACGGACAAAAAGAAAAACGAGGTAAGAGCAGAAGAAAGCTAAACAGGAGAGTGATAGAGCATGGACTAAAACATGGGTTAAACTGTTTGGGATAATGTTGATTCCAACCCACAGTCAGTTATTCTGCAGAGGTCTGTTCAAACTCGAGAGTCTATCAATAAAATGAAGAGTGAGGTTACGTTAGCAGACACGTCTCAGAGCGATTAAGGATGGGCTGTGAACATTTGAGGTACCAATACCGGGTACTCAAAGATACCAATTTTTGGAACTCTTGTGTGTGTGTTCATGAAGTAGAAAATATTCATTTGTTACAGGTAAAATCTCAAAGTTTTTCAATTAAACATATTTACTTCTCAGTATATAAACTCACAATGCTGTGTTCATGGACAGCATGGAAAATCGCCTACTCTTCCACTCTCTTACAGTAAGAAAGGTGCGTTTAGGTATTGAAACATATTGATTTAACATGAATCAGTACTCAAGTTTCAAACAATAGGGCCATGTAACTACTAATAGATACATCACACTGCCTGTTTGCATCCTGGGAAAAGTTTTCTTTATCAAAGAAAAGTTGTGTTAAAAAGACCTAAATTCCAAAACAAATGCATGCCCTTGGTAGGAGTCACGTCGTTACAACAGAGGGAGAAAGCACTCATGGTAAATGAGTGCTATCTTTATCTTTGTAAACACTATGGATTCTGGCTAAAGGTATCGCTGCTATCAACTTCAAACACATAGTTGTCATGGCACCTTTAAGTAAACACAACAAGAGTTAGTCATATGTAGATTACAGTTTCATTTAGCGTCAGCAACCAGTCATTAACACGTCGCTTTACCTGTCTAGGCGTGGGTGGGTGGACAATAAGAGGTCGCGCACAAAAGGTCAATAATCTTAAAACGTACATATATAACTTTATACATACAGGAGTAGAAGCCTTACACACTTTAACTGTGTCCCTGTGTGTTTATGTTGATGCTGTTGAGCTTTTGTTACTGCAGCCCAGGGATTCTTTAATCAGCCATGCGAGAGGGACTTCAGACGAACATCAAATTTGATTTCTATTTTATATAAAACAAAGTTTTTTATAGTTATTTTTCTTCACTCCTTCCTCAGTGGCCTCTCAGATGTCTTTCTTTGACACTTTGTTCCTCAGAGCCACCAAAGAAATGAAAGTGAAAGTCAATGACGATTAAATAATGATAAATAATAATATCATTGTTTGTCATGTCAGATCCAATAGGCTTTACAGTCTGCAGTTATAAACCTCCATCAACCGGATAAGCTGCAGATTGCCTCCTTCATTTATCACAGCGATAACTGTGTGTTGTCAAGACGGGGAATATATTCGTGTATTGAAAATATCCAAAAGGAAATGCGGCTCTCAGAAATGAAAAATGATAAAGAGCTCGTACGTTCAGTCAGTTTCTCTCTGTTTTTCTTCATTTAATTGAGAGAAAATGATCCTCATAGAATAAACATGTATACGGAGGAGCAGACCAGAGGAACCAATCAGTGAACATAATCCCCTTGAACATGTAATAAATTAAAGATCAAACATGTAGTTAAATTGCTTCAGGCGATACTTAGACTTAACGTTCATGAGTGCAGGGAAGACATGACCTTTGACCTCTCAAACCTCAGGAGCAAAAGGAACAGAGGATGTTTCTGCCGAGTATCAGAAAACGTTCTCTCAGGCGTTTCTGTGATTTCACATTCAAATGAGTGCAACAAGATAGGATCACGTTTCGGCTCGTAACATTTATTTTATCAATCGTCTGAATTTTATTACACTAAAGCTGCCAGCAGCTCTCACCAACTTATTTATTAATGCCTGAAATCTCTATTTGTATATCGTCTTTTAGTGGTTTAGTTGTTCTATCATTACAGACATAAGAAATCAAACATCACCTGTCCCTAAATTGTCTTTTGATACTAGATAACAAGTGGTAAGTTTTCTACAGTTTTCTCCACTGGGGGGCGATGTGGGGAAAATATGTCAGGATTTTTCTACGTCTGAGGGTCTTAGCTTAAGAGTGATTCAGGAAGCTTCTGAGAGCAACTCTGAGCAAAGAGGAGGCAGAAACTTAGGCTGTGTCCGAAATGGCATACTAACATACTAAATACTACATGGTCGTTGTGTATACACTGCATACTACATACTATAAGTATGATCAGAGTGCCAACCGTTTACACTGTAGTATACTACTCGGTTTCCCATGATGCATTTCAAAAACCTCCGACGACAAAAATTGGAAGCACACATAAGTCTATGGAAGCACACCAGGCTATCAAATATCTCAGTTGATTCGCCACATTTGAAAGTTTTAAGAACATTTTAGGCGAGAAAGTCATCACGTAGAATACTAAAATGTGGTCATTTGGGCCACAAAACGCACGGATACAAATTTAATTTAGACATTTCGGACATTCTGTTAAGAGCGCCAATATGCTATCGAAGAAACTTCCGGTCCGCTCCAAAACAAGAGCCTAATTTACAAAAGCGTTAAAGAACTTAAAGGAGATAAACTGGTGCTTTTATTTTGAAAACGGGAAGTTCGCTAGTGGATGATTTTTAGCTAACACCAGTCTCAAGACGAATTCCTCTCTCTTCAAAAGATTAAAAAATGTTTACTGCTAGCAGACACCTAAGACGATCCGTCCGTCGCCTCAGGCACTTTATTTCTTTGTACTTACGTTTAGGTTTCCCTGTAGAGCTAAGTCCATTTTAGTTGCTTCTCATCTTGTCATCTCATTCACTATTTATGTTTATAAATACGGGGCTCGCAATGCATTATGGGGCGTGTCAGTGCGACTAGTATGTCCACCTCCCATACTTAAAATTTTTACCGATATAGTATACATCCGGGTATTTCTCGCGCAATCTTTTCATACTATTTAATGTGAACGCACTACATACTATTTTTGACGTCACACTTAGTATGAGTAGTACGTTAGTATGCCATTTCGGACACAGCCTTTGTTCTTAGTGAGGAGGTGTGGTTGACCCTGGTGCGATGACGCAGTCTCCTAAAAGCTGTGATTGGTCAGTACCAAAAGGAAAAAATGAGGGGGAAAAAATACTCCCTACTCCTAACAATGAATGAACAATAAAATCAACGGATCACATAACTCAGACTGTATTCAGAAATGTGTGATGATGTCATTAATCTTATATCATGATGATGATGAAACCCAGCTAAATTAAATTAAAAAGCTGCTCATGTTACTACTCAATTGTGTCTGAAATCATTCACTCATTCCCTACTCACTACTCACTACAAATTGAATTAGATTTAGTAGACTGTATAGTCCACTAAATCAGCTAAATTAAAACAACAGTTCAGACACTACTGACTCACTCACCAGCCGCTGACAGTAACGTAATTACTCTTGCGTCGCTCATGGACAGCTGGGGATTTACAGTTGTAACTTTTTTCAAACACTGCAAACGGGTATTTATTTTAGTGATAACTAATATCATACTTTGCTTATTTTCCACAACAGCCAAATATAATAGAAACATTTATTACACATCATTTTTTTCATAAACAAATCACATGTTTGCGCAGAACTTATGCTGCGTTGGAGAATTACAAGGTCCAGTAAATGCATCACCCGCAATGCACAGTTAAGCGGCTAACATCCGTGTTGTTTGCTTCTCTGCTCGAAGTTGTGAGACGGGCTCGTCCGAACGTTAATCAGAGAGATAAGTGTTATTCTCTGGCAGTTTTTAATGCCGTTTCATGTCATCAGTAATCACGAAATCAGCCATGTCTTCTGTTTGAACTGCAATGTATGATGGTATATGTTGCTCATATGGTGAGCATTGCTAATACACTACTTTTCAACATGCATTGGGGGATACACTGAGTGGACTACACGGTGAATGACCGTGCTCACTCAGATTTCGGACAGCACTCAAAATGCCGTATTCACCCTATAGTGCATTATATAGTGAAAAGAGAGTGATTTCGGACACAGGCAATGTGTTTGGTTTTAGGCTATGTCCACATGCAGCCCAGTATTTGGGAAACGGCATATATTTTATACGTTTACGACTGTCGTCCACATGAAACTGCGGCTTTACGTCACTAAAAATGATGTTTTCTAAAAACTCTGGCCAAAGTGAAGATTTTTGAAAACTCCGGTTTCATGGTTTTGTGTGGACGCCGGTAAACTGAGTTTTCGGTTCACAAACGTCATAGCTGGATGACGGCTCATTCTGATTGGCTGGCATGGGTTTTACGCCAGGAAAACACTGAGCATTATGGGTTTGGCGTGCTTGGAGCACAAAAGTATTTTTAAAAATGAACGAGGGGGGGATACTCGTTTTCCAAAATATCCGGCTACGTGTGGACATGGCCTTAATGGTAGACGCAGACTCAGCTATCAGCAGTTTGATTTGGCAGAATGACCAAAAATGAACAACATGGATAAAACAAGAACTAGACAGAGGAGCCTGCTGTTGGCTCAGCTCATAGAGGAGAATAAAAGAGTGTTAAGAGGGAACTTGGGTCCCGGGATCACGGCGCATTGCGTGTGGGTGTGAGACACGCTGGTACATGCTTCAATCCCAAGCGAATCCTAAGTGAAGTTGTTCTTAAACAGTTTTGTGGGCTACCACTTGGAGTATAACATTGGTATCTTTGACACAAAAAACTATATGAATTTTATGGAATTTCATCTGCTCATTAACCGGACTGTTTTGGGGGTGGATCAGCAGATAAACAGCTGTCTCAGGTGGAAAAAACTGCGTAGGGAAAGTCTGACATCGGTATCAGCGTCCACTCTAAGGCTTCTTAAAAGTCCTCCTCCCTCCTCCTAATAGTTTTTCACCTTAGGAGCTCTCTTAATGCTTTAGAAACTTTGTGAATAACTTTTATCTTACAGAGGGAAAATTCTTAGAAAAATCTTCAATTCTGAGGAACTAAAATTTTTCTAAGAATGAGCCTTAGGATGCTTTGTGTAGACGGGCCCTGGATTTTATCAGGATTGCTTTTCATATTCAGACTATACCGACAAGATTTAGCTTCAAATATTTTTTATCCTGCATTCTGAACATGTTTTATGCACCATTCTTGTTTTTTCTTCACCATTTCATTACTTTAATCTAGTCTTGTGTCCTCTGATACATTTTTTGATCTCTCACATTTTCACACCGTGATAAAAACATTTAAAGACACCAGCTGTAAGAGTTGTTGTGTTTCTGCAGAATGTATAGAGCTTTAGCTTTATGCAAGCAGATGTAGCTTTGGAAGACATTAATAGATATACTTTGGTCAGAAAAAGTAAATTCTAACATGAATCATTTCAGTATCATAAATAATACAAGATGAAAGCTGGGGCTGTATGAAATGGACCTTTGAGTGCATGTTTGTGTTGATGAGGATGTTTTATGAATAAAGTTGGGATATGCTACGTGAAAGATTTATTTTTCCTCACTTTGCCATTTTATCTATTCAAAATTTGTCTAGTCTCTAGTGCATTTAATCTTCAGTGATTGGCTTCATTTAAGTGAATTGAAAATGCCCTTTGACCTGTGAGATCAAACTGATTTTTCATCAAAAGATCAAAAGAAATTTCCGGGAGTCATCCCAACTAAAACTGCGTTAATGAGAGGAAGATAGATAGATGTAGACAACCTGGAACAAAAGTGTGTTTGAGCACAGCTGTAGTCAAAGTTTGGCTCCTGTTCCAACAAAGGAATATATCTTTGTGTACGTGTGTGTGTGCATGTGTGTGTGTGTATGTGTGTGTGTGTTAAACAGCTGATGCAGCTGAAGAACAGTGTAATGAAGAAGCGAGGACGTGTTTCCATCCTCCTTTTTATGGCCGCTCTCGGTGTGCTCATTAAAACACGTTGATGTTGGTGGGTGGTTGGAAAAGTCGTGATTTTGCAGCGGAAGCAGAGTGTGAATTAATCATGATGTACACACAGCATCAATAAAAGACACACACATACACACACACACACATCAGATGTGAGGAGAGTTACGTTCAGAAACAAACACGGGGGTTTTATTTCTGTTGTCTTGTCAGGTTTTAGTGGAGTGTTTCATTTTTACGTCATGTTGTCGTCTTTTTCTGCAGCCTTTAACAACGTCTGACCCGAAGTCAGAGCGCCACCTACTGTTTAAAACATTATTTACATAAAGGTAGCTGATTGAAAAAAGAAGCCCAGGGCCCAACACCTCACTGCCATGGCCCTGACTCTTCCTCTGTACACTGGGCCCTGGGATTGAAATATAAAAAGCAAAGAAGCAAATTTCTAATGCACTGATAGTTATTAAATGAGTTATGGTATCTTTTTTGCAAAATTAAAAGGTTTTACTTTGTGTTTTCACTTCTAAATCTTAAAATTAGCTCACTACAAAGTTAAGAATTTGTTTTCAGGTCCTGTTTATATCTTTTTTTTTATTTGACCGCCAAAAAAAGAGAAAAAAAACAACCTGTAAATCCTCTTTAGTAAATCTTTAAGGTCAAGTATTCAGTCCAAGACTAACTTATTCTGGTAGATGTCTTTCTTTTTTGATTATTTTTCATTCTTATTTCATATTTTCAGAATTAAACTGATGACAGAAAACAAATCTGGATTGATAACAGCTGGTAAATTTGTCAGTGGTTTAATAGTGCTGGTTTTTGCAAGACTTCTAGATTTTGCTTTGATTCTAAATGGAAAAACTTGAAAGCCAAGACCGAATCTTGAATAAAAAAAGAAACACCAGAAAGTGTCGGTATGGACATGAAAAAATTTAGACCAAGAGCTCCCACTAATGTCTGACATTTCAAAGAAATAACACAAACAAAGATTTAATAAATCATCAAATATGTGACTCAATCGCTGCTATTAATTTCTCATTAAAATCAAATTAAATTGAACTTGAAGTAGAAGACAAGCTGTCTCTGTGAGAGACAGTGTGTGTGTGTGTGTGTGTGTGTGTGTGTGTGTGTGTGTGTGTGTGTGTGTGTGTGTGTGTGTGTGTGTGTGTGTGTGTGTTCCTCCCTGCCTCTCTAGATTCCTCCAGGGAAAACCAGCGGCCCTTCATGGGAGCTCAATCCGCCTACCATGCGCCCCAGCCCGGTCATAAAGCTCTCTGATGCCCGGTGTGAGCCCCCAGCTGCTTTTTTATCGGTTTTTCCATCTCCCGCCTTCAATCACAACATTGTGCTGAGCTCACACGGGGCGACAGGTGCATAAAACACGCACGGGTGCACGCGCACATATAGATTTAGACCCGTCACTCAGGAGATCACCAAAATCAGCTCAGAGTGAAGAGATCAATCTTAGATTCGAGCGTCTCTACCGTGACCTGTTGAGACATGTTGGGCACTCAGTTTTGCCTCACACACACATGCATACACGCACGCACGCACGCGCACAGACCACCAGATTCATACCTTCCCTGAGGACCTGGCTGTGGAGGAGCAGCAGGAGCACGAAGCAGACTGCAGCAGCAGTCAGAGCCCAGGCCAGCCGGAGGAGCTGCATGAGGGAGATCCACGAGCTGCACGAAGAGCCAACAAAAAAGTCCAGAGAGTGATTATCCGCAGGCTGGAGCCTCCTCACTGCGCAACATCCATCCCGAACCGACCCAGAGGAGGACGGAGCCGAGAGACGGAGCTCATTCCCGGGGAGCAGAACCACGCACGCGCCTGGAGACTCAAATCCAGACTGAATTATGTTCAAAGCGGCAGAAAGGTTTAAGTTTGTCCTCCGGGGACTCTCCAGATGTCTCTCTTCGACTCGCTTCCAGGCGCGTCACGGGACGCAACAGCGGCCGGCAGAGGCAGTTGATTCCCGGGTTGACCCCCTCCGCCACAGCATGCTCGTCAAACACTCTCAATCTGACCCTCGATCAAGTTTTCCGCTTCCAACTTAGAGCTCGCTGCGCGCACGATCCGGCAGCACTCTCGCACTGGTCGCCCGAGTAAATCCCTCCACAAGTGGAAAAAGCGACACCGAGCCCGGATAGAGCTGCTCAGCGGGCATGTTGCACGTTCCCCCGCCCGGTGTGTGGCCCCGTGTCCGTGGAGAAGAGCGAAGGAGGAGGAGAAGAACTCGGCGCAGCTGCTGCCTCTGGTTCTGATGATCTGCACCGTGTGAGTGTGTGTGTGTGTGTGTGTCTCTTCCTCTCTCTCTCTCTCTAGCCACAGAGTGACGTCACAGAGTGGTTACAATAACTCGTGTCAAATCCATCCACAGGCTCTAAGTCACCGGACCGATGAGGTACAACAGGAGCAGAGACCTTGCCTCTGTGTGTGTGTGTGTGTGTGTGTGTGTGTGTGTGTGTGTGTGTGTGTGTGTGTGTGTGTGTGGAGAAACCATGAACTTTATAGCCGCGTTTCCACCAAGCAGTCCGGGTCGGTTCGTCTCGGTACGGTGCGCTTTTAGCGGCGTTTCCACTGACTCATCCCGGGACGGATCCCTAAAAACCGAGACGAGCCGTCCCACTTTTTTGGGACCCTTTCGTATGGGTGCCAGACCGAACCGATCCGCTCTCGGGAGGTGGAGCAACACACTGCAGACGGTTGATTGGTCAAAAAGAATCGTCACTTACCCCGACAGCGGCTGCATTTCTCCTGGCGGCTCACAGCCTTCTCTGAAACGAAGCTTGATTGCACGTTGTAACAGAGCGTTACATGAAAATCACAGAGAGGACGAAATGCTGCATGTCTCCCATCCGTGCTCTTTGTTTATTGTGTCGCGTTTTCTTCTTTGTTGGATTTAATAGCGGGGTAAGCTGCTACGGCGTCGCGCTATTGTTTACTAGCTGCGGCTTCCGGCATGCGGCTTACACGCCGCCCACCACGAGAGGGTACAGTTTGCTGTGGAAACGCAAACGGGATCAGACTTAACTGTCCCAAACCGTCCCAAACCGTACTGAACCGACCCGTACTGCTTGGTGGAAACGCAGCTTATGTGACTTAAGTAAAATATTTAAAGGTTACTTTAAGGGGCTTTGAGGAGTTCGAAAGTGATCTTGCATAGAGTCCCTCCTAGATGAATGCCTGATGGTAATCCACACTTTAAAATGAGATTATCATTACAGGTTATTATAAATTGATACTTCTCAGCTTCCAGTTCGGGTCGACCAGAACCGCATTGATTTACGGCACGTCTCGGTCTCTATGACAACACCACGCCGGCTGACAAAGTTTAGTAGAGACAAGAGATAAAACACAGAGATCTGAGTTTTTCTCTGCTAAAAATGATTCCTGTGATTAATTTTGTAGTGATGGTGGACACTGGAGCCTAACTGTCAGACTGAAAAAGGACAGAAGAGCAGAAGATGGCCAAACGGGAGAGAGATTACGTTAGCTCTGCTTGATAGATGACTGGCAGGACATAGCTAACCAGGATTCACTAACGTTAAACATTACAGACATGTCTCAAGGCACTGTTCTGCCAGCTGTGCTAAATATAAACAGCTACTAAACCACTTACAAACTGACAGTGTTTACTTGTTGTCACGTTGGCCTACAGATACGTCAGAGCACCAGGCTGCTGATGTTGCTAGCATATAGCCGGCTGCTAAAATGTTTGCTTGATGCCACGTTTCAAACCATAGGACTACGTGACTGTACTAATAAATACCTTACCTTGACATGTTGTATCCAGTAAAAAGTTGTCTTAAACAAAGAAAATTTATTTCGATTTGATTTTCATTTAATTCCAAAACGAACACACGTCTCGCTAAAAGTAATTTACCACAGTGTACAAAGAGTCAGGGACACAAGGTGGCGAGGGAGTGCATTTAAAACAGATCCTCCTCACTTCATCTTTAAAGCTAAGTAAAGGTAATCTTGCCCAGTTTGAACCCTTTTGCACAGGAGTTAAACATTTTTGAAACTGTTTCACGCATTTCAGATACATTTTGGGTTTAAGCTTTATGTGCAGAAACCTAAAATCAAACAGTGAAAAGGTTTTTAATATTTGGATTTCCACTTACATTATTGGCTTAGCCAACCTTTACTCTTAACCAGGTCAACTCCAGACAAGACACATTTTTCATGCTGGGTTTTTTGGTTTAAGTTTTTACAATATTTTCAAGGATAAGTTTGGTTAAGACAGCTTTTACATTGTTTATAGAATGAAGTAGAACAAAATACTCACCCAGAAGGCTTTCCTGATCCAAGCAGTGCTTCGGGAGATATTTAGATCCAAAATCATGCAGCTAACGTCCGTATAATGGGATCCATCGGGGCATAGACAGCGCCGCTCCTAAAACTGCATTAATCATCCAAAAACTCATGTTTTTCACCAATAATCCATCATGGTCCGATTCAGATTAGTCCTCTGCTGCAGTCTGTGTCACTCCAGACAGCACTGTGTGTCTGTAATGACCTCTAAACTGACGAAGACTTTGTCTACGTTTGTGCCTCAAAGAAAGGAGGAAGTGGAGTCAGCTCTCCAGAGAGTACTGCGCATGCGTGGAGGGGCAAACGTAAACGAAGTCTTCGTCAGTTCAGAGGTCATTACAGCCACACAGCGCTGTCTGGAGTGACACAGACTGCAGCAGAGGACTAACCCGGAGCGGACCATGATGGAATATTGGTGAAAAACATGAGTTTTTGGATGATTAATGCAGTTTTAGGAGCAGCGCTGTCTGTGCCCCAATGGATCCCATTATACGGACGTCCGCTGCACAATTTTGGATCTAAATATCTCCTGAAGCACTGCTTGGATCCGGAAAGCCTTCTGGGTGAGTTTTTTGTTCTACTTCATTTTATAAACAATGTAAAAGCTGTATTAACCAAACTTATCCTTTAAGAGTGTAAGTCCAGTAGCTGGTAGATGTAAGATGGTTTACAAAAGCAGCAACACAACGAAAGAACAGCCACAAAGAAAGAGGTAAACTTTTCTCAGTTTATAGTCAGTAAAAAACTGTTTTTAATTTTAACTTAAGTAATGAAAAATGTAGCTGTCGTGCAAACATTATGGCATGACTGATTCTTAGAGCTAAATATGACACATCACGATTCCGTGAGTGCTTCAGGGCCAAGCTGCAACCTCTAGTATTAAAATATGGGACAATGCGGAGGTGCTAAAACCTGCTGTTTCTCAAGTATCTGCTTGAGGCTGGCTCCGGAAGTACCGGAAGTCACATAAACACCAAGCCAAAAAAAGGTGTCTTCAAAGCAGAAATTAACCTATTTACAGCCTGGTTCAAAAATGTCTCCTTTCTGAATCCCTAATTATCATGAGCTCGCCCAATCAGAGGCACAGCTCAGCTCATGTGACTGACGTGCACCCTATAGCTGTACTCTAAGCCCCTGCCACTTCCAATATGGCAGCTATTGTGGATTTGCTTCAAAAATCTGTTTCAGAAACAGACTGGTGATTTTTGGGAGACTAAATCCATTAATTATACAGTCTTTGTCCAGGACCCAAGCCAGGGCCCTACCTACCTACTGTTTTCGGATCGTGGCAACCGGACACAGAGTAGCGGGGGTCATCATGGCAGCTAGAGTTTCTGAAAGTTAGGATCAGGATGACAGAGAAAAAGAGATACGCTGAGGAACAGACAGCTATACAACAGTAGCTACTTATAAAGTTGCAACAAGCTACTCTGTGTCAGATTGCCTCCAACCCGGAAACAGCAGGCATGTAAGGTGACCAATCAGAAAGAAGGAAGTTGGGGCGTTCAATGCCCGCCCCTGAGTGCCAAAACTAATCAAATTTGATTATGTAATGAGCAATTTTGAAGATACTAAGATTGTAAGTTTACCCAATTAGAGGTGCGGCCCATGACTGACAGGTCTGGCGCTGTCCGTGAGGAGGCTCAAAGCCCGCCTCTTGAGTCAGCATTTCCAACATGGCCCCCTGCCTGATGATCAGCTTCATTACTCTGTTCAGGGCATAGAGACTAAGTCAATTTATTATATAGTCAGTGGGTGAACTAAACAAGACACACAGGGTGCAAGAACTAGAAAATAAAACAGGAAACACAAAAGACTCAGAAAAAACCGTCACCAAGACCAAAATTATCTTCCTGTATTATGGAAAACATGACCCTAGTTCGAACTAAATTAGGTTGAGTCCAGCATTTACCATTTCCCTGATTTGAAAAAGCCCATAATTTACTATTAAATCCAGAGTACCACATGATTAACTGTGCTTATACCGAGGATAAAAAGAGCTACACTCTGCTACTTGCAGGTAAGCAGGTTTTTATCTTTCATGCAGCGTTTTAAAACACTGTAATCAGCTGTCATGTTTATGAACTCGTACTAATCCTTCCAGCTCCAGCCCTCCTGCTGCCTCCACCATCATGGAGATCAGAGTGTGTTCAGATCAGATGAAATCCTCCTGTAACTTAATGTGTGTGTGTGTGTGTGTGTGTGTGTGTGTGTGAACAGTCTGCTGGGAGAAACTGTAGATTCTCTCTTAGCTTTTGGCGAGCCGCCCTGACAACATAAATTATTGCAGAAGTCTACCAGCCAACAACTGTTTTTATGTTTTCCCTGAACTCAGATGTGGTTGTTAAACAACTCTGCAATCTGCTGCTCTTTATGTTCTGCTCTAATTACTGTGTGCTTCTGTGTGTGTGTGTGCGTGTGCGATAAAGAAATAAATTATTCAGAGCTTCTATAGAAAATGAGGCTGCAGTCGACAGACAATGTAATAATTAAAAAAAAAAAAAGTGACACTCTCAATCACTCATTATTCTGTTCTTTTTGTGTTTCAGAATTAAGGTATGATCAGACTTTCAACAGAATCTGAAGCTTGACAAGTTTAATCTCCCATCATTGTCAAAATTTCTGTGTAATTGGTCAAAAAACCCAAGAGACTGTGATAAATTCGCAAACCAGGACTAACAGGAACAGCATGATCACAAACAACATTAAATCAGCCCAGAGAAAGAGTCTGAGTCACCTCTGCCTGTTGACACTGTGACAAAAAAATGAAACATTTCCCTCCTGAGTTGGAAAATAATAACAGTTAGCAAACCCAGATATCAAAATGTCATCATGTCCTACACTCAGAGAAATAACTTGTTGAATGAATGTCATTTAATTATGGAAAGAATTTCCATCTAATTCAATTGCTTTCATTTAGAAAGACCTAAATTTGTTCAACCAACTAATTGTTAACATTTTGAGTGAACAAAAATTGTTGGTATTACTATTACTTCTTTGCAATGTGTGGGTCCAACTGAATTTGTAAAGGTTGTTTCAACATATCCACTAAGGTAAGACATTTGAACCATGAGTGAGGAGGGTACACAGCGGATACAAGACCTTGCTGTACTTTGAGCTGTGTTGTACACTGCTTTGGACAAAAGCAACATAGGCTGTCTGTGCTCCACTGCATGGACTGGCTGTGTAATCTTAAAACACTTCAGTTTCAGATTGGCCGACAAAGCACAGCCCATCAACAGAGTTTGTTTAATTGACTCAAACAAACTTTAAAAATCATTGGGTACGTGGGCTGGGCCATGTAGAGCATTGACAGCCTGTCCGCACTGTGGAGCACAGACATCTCAAGGCACAGTAGAGCCTCATATGCACCGCGTCCCCTTCTCACTCATGGTTTCAGTGAGCTATTACAACAAAAAATACGCAATTCGTTTGTACTAATTATAAAAACGAAAGTTATGAAAGTTATGTCCAGATGTACCTCTGGGGACAGCAAGTGGATTGTCCCTCAGCTCAACGGGATCTTCCACCATTCAAGATGATGCCCACATTAGCCAGGTTATCCTCTGGCTCTGCTCTCTGCACATTACTGCCACCTCCTGCTCTGGAGAGGTGTTGCACATGGGATTCCTCCCTAATCAATTAAAGCAAACTTGTAGTTTGAACTATTTTGCGCAATATGGTAATACATGATTTAATCATGTTTAACCACTACACTTTTAATAATCTAATAGAAGTTACATGTTTTACGTATGCTGATTGAACAAACACCTTCTTTTGTAAACACTCCTGCTGACTGATGAGGCATTCAGGGTTCGACCTCTCCCCTCTGCTCTGTCATGTTGTGTTTAATTGCACTTTGGCTTCTGCGTGATCTGCTGCTGTGTGTCACACAGAACAAAGGTCAGAGCTGAAGGCAACACCTGCTCGCCTCCTCACCTGTCGATAAACCTGCTGAGACGTCTGCTGAAGTCGTCTCTTTACTCTGTGTACTCCACATGCACTCAATGTTTGTTTGAACTAAACAAATTAAGAGTGTTCGATGTTACTCCTCTAAAACCCTGTGCTTATTAGAAGGTGCTTTTTAACTGGAGGAACCAGGGTCCGAGTTTAGTTCTGGGGGTAAATTCTGGGGGGGGGGTCCCAAAGGTGCTCTATTGGATTAAGATCTGGGAACTCTCGAGGCCATTTGAGTACAGAGAACTCATTGTCATGTTAAGCTTTATGACGTGGAGCGTTATCCTGCTGGAAGTAGCCATCAGAAGATGGGTACACTGTGCTCATAAAGGGATGGACATGGTCAGCAACAATACTCAGGTAGGCTGTGGACTTTAAACCATGCTCAATTGGTACTAAGGGACCCAAAGTGAGCCAAGAAAATATCCCCCACACCATTACACCAGCAGCAGCAGCCTGAACCGTTGATACAAGGCAGGATGGATCCATGCTTTCATGTTGTTGACGCCAAATTCTGACCCTACCATCCGAATGTGGAGCAGAAATCCAGACTCATCAGACCAGGCAACGTTTTTCCAACCTTCTATTGTCCAGTTTTGGTGTTGCTGTGTGAATTGTAGCCTCAGTTTCCTGTTCTTAGCTGACAGGAGGGTCACCCGGTGTGGTCTTCTGCTGCTGTAGCCCATCTGCCTCAAGGTTGGACGTGTTGTGTGTTCAGAGATGCTCTTCTGCAGACCTCGGTTGTAACCAGTGGTTATTTGAGTTACTGTTGCCTTTCTATCAGCTCCAACCAGTCTGTCCATTCTCCTCTGACCTCTGGCATCAACAAGGCATTTTGGCCCACAGAACTGCCGCTCACTGGATATTTTCTCTTTTTGGGACCATTCTCTGTAAACTCTAGAGATGGTTGTTGGTTAAAATCCCAGTAGATCAGCAGTTTCTGAAATATTCAGACCAGCCCGTCTGGCACCAACAACCATGCCACGTTCAAAGTCCCTTAAATCACCTTTCTTCCTCATTCTGATGCTCAGTTTGAACTGCAGCAGATCGTCTTGACCATGTCTACATGCCTGAATGCACTGAGTTGCTGCCATGTGATTGGCTGATTAGAAATGTGCGTTAACAAGCAGTTGGACAGGTGTGCCTAATAAAGTGGCCTGTGAGTGTATATGCGTCATAACCTCATCAGATAAATTGATTAATGATGATTTGAAGATGTTTGAGAAGGACACATCCTGCTGAAAGTTGTCAACCAGCAGACTAGTTGTTTAAGATGAAACAGAGGTCAATCTGTACAGTCTTGGTGCTCTAGACTAAAGAGTTGTATGGGGTTTTGCCGGAAGCTGTTTCAGGCTTGATGAAACAGCTTCTACCGTTGACAGCTTTGCAACTTTTGCTTGTCTCCTTTAAAGTGTCGACAAATCCATCTGCAGTGCAATCAAACTACTTAGGGACTGAATGTCCTTTATCACTTTCTTACTGCCCTCTACTGGTCTGGAGGTGTGTTGCAAATATTTTTATTTTTTTTTCTCCATACATCACCATTTTCACCAGGAATCTGTATGACAGTGCTGCCATGCACAAACGCCTCCATGTGACTTCCTGGATGTCGCTTTGGGACGGCTTACTTCTTAGTAATTGTAAATAAACTTTTGGAATAATAATAGTTGAAGAAATGTCTCGATGGATGGACTTGTAATTGTTGAACCAGATGACATTAAGATAGCACAAATAGCGCCACAGATAATATTTAATGAGATTATTATGTCTGTGTAATAAATCACACACCTGTTGGGTTCAGTGGAAGGATAAACTGTATGAGAGCTCTCTGAAAACATTAATTTACCAAATCATTTTTCATTTGATGAGCACACAATCTTTTTTCAAACAGCACATGAAAAATGCAGAGCGGCAACATTTGTCCTCAATGCTCGATGTTTGGAGATGAAAGATGGCAGATGAAGCTGTTGGTTGTTGATGGAGACGTTTGATGATGACAGCAGCCTCTCCTCTCTGAATGAATCCATCCAGCTGATTGATCGTTCAGCTTCACGGGCCTCAGGTTACGTTCAGAGTCTTATCAAAGCTCTCTGCAGCTCCCGTCTGTCAGACAGACTTCATCACCGCTGCCCTCCTCCAGCTCTGACGGGGATCTGTCTCCACCAGGTCACGCTCCCCGGGCCTCTGGGCGGCGGTGATTATTGCTGATGTTTTCCTGCCATCGATTAGCTTTCCAAAGCGCCGTCAGTCAGAGGTGGAGCCGTCGTATGAGAAGAGTCTGGAGAGAGAGATCAACACAAACACTGTCAGGACTCATCTGATGTCAGTAACAACGCAGGAAATGAAAACTGTCTGTTTGACAGGGCAGACAGACAGGAGGTGATGAAGACGCTTCAGTCAAAATGTTGACAGCCTGAAATTAACACCAAACACAAACTCTGACCACAAACTCTGTGGAATAACCTGCAAATAAGGGGAAGTTTGTTCCTCGAGTGCTGTTATAGGAAGTCAGTGTAGGTCCTGGTTTTAGAAGAAATGCATGATGCAATCCTGGAAGACACCGGCACTCTAGGAGCAACAGTTTCTCTTTACATACTCAACCCAGTGAGTTCCGACTGGAATTTCAGAGAAACTTAGTTAAAAAAATGGTGAATTCAGGATCGAATGGCCAAATGCTCATTTCAACCTTCTGTCAACAGACTATGATGAAGTATGAGGACTCATTTCTAATCAATACTTCCAATAAATTACTTATTTTGAGGGTAAAGCAGTTGCTTTTTTGAAAAGTGATCAAAATCCTATCCATGCAACGTAAACTTGGCAAATATAAAAAAAAAAAAACATTAGCCAACCAGAGGCTTTAAATTCATGAGTAGCGTTTCCATGTTTATGATATTTTTATACAGTCTCAAAGCTATCAGAGCTCAGTAACACACTCAGTATGTCTTGAATACTCTTCTTCCCTAGTTCAAACATTGCTCATTAAAAAAAGACTTTTAGAAGTAAGACTTTAGACTTTTGGTGTTCCTCAAGGCTTCATCCTCGATCCTCTGTTGTTCTGTTTGTACTTGGTGTACAGCAGAGTGAATCCAGGGAAATAAGGAAATGTAAAGTTTGGTTAAAGGTATAACCAAACAACAAATCAGAATATGTACAGTTGTTCAGGAACATTTAAATATACTGCTACAGCTTTTGCAATAGAAATGAAAGCAGGAACCAATGCATTAAAGGACACTCTAAAAGGTGAAATGCTTCTCTGGGGTTCATGTATCTGCAATGGCCTTAGGCTTCATGGAAAATGGTGTTTGCTCATAGCAGCCAATCTATGTTATAAGCATTCATAATTTAGTCGTGCAAAGAGGAGCCCTCCAGCAGAGCCTCCAGTTATGATCCTCTATTCGTCTGTGTAACCTGCTGATGGTTCCTACGCCATCAGTACATCCACTTATCATCATAAGTCCCATTAAGATGCCCCTCATTATCATGAGGGACATCTCTGTGGTTCATGCTCATGTGTTGACTCCCACAGCAGCTGGACCCCCTTGTAAACCCCTAATGTGTCGTAGATTTTCCTATCAGTGATAAGGAAGTAAGACTTGATTCAGGATCATGTTCTGCAGCCTTTTGTGGGTTTATTACCTCCACCAAGGAGGCTATGTTTTTGGAAGAGTTTGTCTGTTTATTTGTCTGTGAAAAACACAACTCAAAAAGTAACAAACAGATCTTGATGAAATTTCAGGAAATGTTCAAAAAGGGATAAGGAAGGATGACTAAATCTTGGAGGTGATCCAGATCAGAGTCCTGCACTGGGTAGGGTACCCGATGGGTACCCGCAAAAACAGCTGATTTGCGGGTGGTTTTTAATTTTTTTTTTTTCCCGGGTTCGGATCTGGGTGGAAAAAATAACATGTGGGTCGGGTCACGGGTTTTAGTTTGACACATCAAAATTAATATAAAATAATAATAAATACAATAAAATAAAAACGTAAGTTGTAAGCTGGTTGTAAGGCTGTGACCATATAGACTGTTAAAAAACATGGACCTCATCCGTAAATCCGTAGCATGGTGGAAGGCTGAGCCACGCTATCCAGTTCTTATAATACATCCATGGCTGTGACATGATCATGGCTCGTACCTGCTGAGCGTCGCGTAAGTCTGGACAGAAAGTAAGTCTACTATTACACATGTAAAGGTCCTTTTAAGAGATTAAAAGTTTAAAAGCATTAAACATAAAAAAACAAGTGAAAAACATACAACAGTTATATGTGAGAAGATCACAGAGGGTTGATGATGGAGCTGAAGTCAGGCTTTTATTGGAAGAGTTGCTTCATTCAGGTGTGGTGTTTACTCACTGGCATCTAGACTATGGCAATATACCGTTCAATTTTCAGACAATATGACCCAAAATGAATACTTTGAATAAGGTTAAGGGTCGGGCTGCAGGTCGTGTTTCAATGGGTCGGATCCGGTTGCGGTACTTATCAGGCTGATGTGCGGGTTTGCGGTTCAGGTGCGGGTTTGTACGTCCCCGGGGCGGGGCGGGGCGGATCTCGAAAATTGGACCCGTGCAGGACTCTGATCCAGATCACCGTCTGGATCCAGAACTTTTTTTAAGGATTCTTTATCATTGTGAGGTAGTTAAAACTTGATTGATGCAGAGACAGTGCGGCGCTCATGCCAGGCAGTGCCAGGTCGTCTCCAGGCTTTGATAAAGGCAAAGGGTGGCTATATTGAGATGTAAATCTTTTTGGTGATAGAGAATAAAGTATAGAAACTGTGTTCAATGTTTGTTGTTGTTTTTGGATAGTGGGATAATGGGTAAATCTTTCTGGCCCACCTTGTAATTCCCACTCTTGGTCCTTGCTGGTACTTGAACCAGCAACCCTTCACTTTCAAACCCAAGTGCCTATGGACCGAGCTACTGCCACAACTGCCACCCAATAAAACATTTGTGTCCTGCCAAGTATCTGGTTCCTTAGAAACCAAACTTATTGACTTTTCCCGCTACACAAATCCAGCTCCTCAAGTCATGACATAAGTGTCCTGGTTGATCTCACATCCATCCAGAGACCTCTGCAGGGTGAGCTTTAGAGTCAAGGAAACTGTATTTTCTTTCTTGTTTCCTTATTTAAGCTGCGTGATGTCGCCTGGAGGCTTGAATTTCTATGATGGTTTTATCGTAGAGCAAAAGTCCATAGAACTTGCACAACAACATTACCTCAGAATAAATAAAAAAACAACACAGAACTTAAAGATATTGCAAGCACTGCAAAGCAGGTCTGCAGAAACTGATTCCCAAAAGTAGTAAAATATCCAGACAATGTTAGCTCTGCCTGCAAAAATCTAATTTAGCTGTGTCCACTTGGTATGCAGCCTGTTCTGCAGTTGATTTTCCAGAAGCCGGGTCTTTATTTTTTTGGACTGATTCATGAACAGACAGAAGTGTATTTTATTAATAGTAAAGTGTAAACTCCATTAAAAAGCCCCCTGGGATGTTGGTGTTTATTTCATGGAAATCAGCTTTAGGTCTGCGGCTCCATCAAAACTCCTCCTGATAGTTTTAAAACAATTTTCAGCCAGCGTAAAAAGAAAACAAGAGGGAAAGTCATTTTTGAGATTGCCTCCAAGGATCTGTCTGTTTTTATAGCGTCTGTCTTTTTATCCTCTCTGTTCTTAAGAGTCTGTATGTTTCTTTAAAGCCCATTTGTGTCTCTTTCTTTACTGTCTGTGTTTATTTCTTCAGTTTCTCCTCTCTGTTTGTGTCCTTATCGTCTGGCTTTTACGTGTCTTCCTCCAGGAGCTGAATTAACTCAGCAGCAGGGACAGGCTCCCTCTGACAAACACGGTTTATTTGCTGATGATCAGAAAGCAGGTAAGGCCAGCAGAGGGACCGTACCTGGCTAATGAAAGTCATTCTGTGTGGGCGAAAACACAGAAACACTTTACTTGCTTTCTGTGTTACAAAGACATCACACTTGATATGGTTTTCAAACAGTGATAGTAATGTTGGGATCAGCAGGGGGTTATAGAGGGTACATTTTAAAACACTGTCCCCAATTCAAGTCTGCAAAGTGCATCTGCAGCACGTTATTCCATGTTAAATATTGAATGTTTGCCTGGTTTGATGTTTTGTGCATCTTTTACTGGAAAACATGACGCCTGGCTCCTCTCACTGTTGGATATGTGTTTTTCTAAAGTCATTTTCAGACGTCAATCTTTATCACACTATGTCATTGTCTAGAGAACTTTGAGTAAAAGCTTTGGCTCTGTTACCATTATGTGCAGTGTCGGAGATGTCAAGTGTGTTTGGTAATTGTGGAACTTTGCTTCCATTTGAAGAAGAAAAATCAAAGAGCCTTGACTTTTAACAAACCTTGTGGTTACCTAAAACTATTATATCATGAATCAAGTTTAACTTTTCACTTTAGTTTAACAGAAATCCAAATATTGTGATTTTTAACCACATGATTCTGACCATTTTGTCATCCACTCTTTCTCTCACTGACCTCCTCATTGTCTTTAACTTGTCTTAGGTCAAGTCGTGGTCACAGCAGGGTAAGAAAATCAACCGAGTAATTCTACCACCCAAGCAACATTTTAGAGCTCCTTGTTTGGGATCCTGAAGCGTTTTTTGGACAAATAGGACATGAAGGTTACATCCATCAAGGCTGCCGACCTGTCAACTGAGCGGTCCTAGTGCCCGTAGTGTACAGCTGGCCATGCAGGCAGGCGCACCACTTTTGGCTCAAATACGGGACGTCCCAGCCAAGCGACAACTTCCGGTCTAAGAATATAAGACGGTGTCAAAGTGCTAAAATCTGCTGTTTCTTGAGTGTCCACTTGAGGCTGGCTCTGGAAGTACCGGAAGTCACATACACACCAAGCCAAAAAAATCTGTTTTCAAAGCGAAAATTAACCTATTTACAGCTTGGTTCAAAAAACGTCTCCTGTCTCAGTCGCTGATTTTACCAACGGCTCCCACTGTACGAGGGTGATTTTTTTCAATCTTGGCCGTTCAGAGGATATTAAGATCGCAAGCTCCCCCAATAAGAGGCACAGCTCAGGGTCATGTGACAGACAGGTGCCCCATAGCTGTAGGCGAAGCCCCTGCTACTACCAATATGGCCGCTAAAGCCGATGTGCTTCATTTTCCGTTTCAGAAACAGACGGGTGACATTGGGGAGATTACGTCCATGTTTTATACAGTCTATGGTCCCATCTAATACGGGACAGTTGGCAACTCTACCCCCAAAATCGCTAAGTTGGCAACACTGCTGTTTTCCAGATGTAAAACCCATGCAAGCCAATCAGAATAAGCCCCCAGTCATTCAGCTGTGACCTTTGAGAACTGAAAACTCCATTTGGTGGCGTCCACACGAAACCATGAAACCAGAGTTTTCAGAAAACATCTTTTTTGTGACGTAAAGCTGCGGTTTTGTGTGGATGACAGGGGTAAATGTATAAAAATGTATGTGGTTTCCCAAATACCCGGCTACGTGTGGACATGGCCTTAGTCTCTGTGTCGCTATTGCTGTTTACGTATAGTGCCATGCCTCGTGTCTTTGTGTTGCCTCAAGCCTCTTTTTTTTTCAGTGAGTTTTTTGGTTTCACCTTTCTTAGAGTTTTTGTTTGAAATTTTGTGTTTTGGTATTTTAAGTTTAAGTTTAATGACTCTTGTATCATACACTAGTAGAAACTGTAAGATGGGTAAACCACTTTTTACAAAATAAGTGATCATAGCTTCAAGCAAGAATTTCTTATTTTGACTTTAACCACATTATTGAGTGGACACCTCACATTATTGTGCCTCTTTAATCTAATCAGTACATTTAGAAGGGCTGCCCTTTTGAAACTTTTGACTTCTTAAGTCATAATTATGACTTCTTATCATACATTAGAATTTAATCCCTGTGTTGGTTTCTTACAAAATTTGACTCTTGACTTCATATTCCCATGTTGTTGACTTTTCTCATGATTACTTCTCATCACAAGTTCAGTTTAATCTCTTTTCACTCACTGTGATATTCTTTGCTGGACAAACTTGTATGGTGGCGCTCAATAAAAAGTCAAGAGAGTCAGAGGGATTTAACCTCTGGGGAACATGACCACCTATTTAAAATTTCATTGATTTCTATCCATGAGTGACCCAACACTGAACATCTGAGATCACTGAGCTATGAAGCTACCAGGGTTGCAAAAGAGAGCTGAAGCGCAAACATACATATGATTTCCACCTGGTATATTCTGGTTACTGTGTGAGCTAGAGGAAGACTTCACCCACCTGTAGGACATGGAATATATACAGTGAGTTTGTGCTTTCAATATAGAGATTGAACCTTCCATATGAAGTCCAGGTATTGATTATTTCCTACAGTCTGAACCTGTCTGCAAGACTTCACCTCCTCCATCGGCAGTGTATTCCTCAGTGAAGTTCAGCCAGCTGGAAACCCGTTCGATGGCCTTCAGCCTGTGACACGTGAAGATGACATTTAGTCAAAGCCCCTCCACCGTCTTCATGTGAGGCAAAGGTAGACGGTGTGTTCTTGCTCTGACCTTTACGGACTCCAGTGAAACATCTGAACTTGGTCCAGCTGAGCTCAGATCAGTAGCTGAGCATTCTGAATGTTAGCGCATCACTTTTAGGTTTGTTAAGCTGTTTAATTATGGGCCCAGATGTGAAAGCAGTAATGTATAGTGAACGTGAGGCCATGCAGATTAGAATAGATTTAAACTTGCATAAACACCTGTTCACTATACTTCTACTTCTTCTTCTTCTACTTCTTCTACTTCTTTTTCTTCTTCTGCTGCTGCTGCTGCTTCTTCTTCTTCTTCGTCTTCTCAAAGCTATCACATTGACTCACCTTTACCAGGAAAAGCTGAAAATGTCACAACTTTGAACAGTGTTGATGAGTGAGCAGTAGGTGGAGGAACATGTGAGGGAAAATTGCAGAACTAATGGATTCTCTGAAATCAAAGGGCAGTGTTGGGAATTTCTTAATAGAGAAGAGACTTTCACTGACCTTGGTGTTATGGTCAGAGTTTCATAAAATTAGCTGGAGTACATGGAAGAGCTAACTTGTCTTTAGGGATTGAAGGCTGCAAATGTTTTTACCACAGTGTTAACAGACAAAGGGAGCATGTTTCCTATGGATTTATACAACATGACTGGTGTTGTTAGTTTTTCCCGGGTGTCATTTCTGTTGTTCCAGAATGTTCTAATCGGGCTCTGATCAATCAGGAAAATTCTTTATTTTGATGTTGATTGTTTCAAAGTTTTGACCAATCAGGATTAAGTACGCAAACAGCTGGGTGTCAGTTCTTTTATTCTTTAAAACTTGTCAGCCAATCAGCAGATGCAGCCACATTTGATGTAACGCCGGCTGTAAGTGTCCTTTTAAACAGCTACAGGGCACCTGGCAGTCACGTGACCTAAGCTTTGTCTCTGATTGGACAATGAAACGATCCTAATAACTTATAAACTATGGAATTAGAGAAAAAGTCACTCACCCTTTAGTGATGGTTAAATCAGCGTTTTAGACTCAAGCCGCCATTTGAACCAGGCTGTAAATACGCTTTTTAATTCCTCAAAAGTCCGTTTTTAATGGCTGGGTGCGTACGTGATTTCTGGTCTTTCTGCAGCCAGCCTCAAGCAGATTCTTGATGAACATCAACTTTTACCACTTCTGCATAGGCTTCATTTTTACTAACGCGCTCGAAGCATAGCTTGTTTACATTCCCTGCAGCTGAAAGGAGGAGGGGGGACGGAGCGCACTAGCGCTGCGCGGAAGGACACATGAGTTAGTTAGGTCCAGATAAATGTTTTTATTTCCGAAGACTTAATGCACTTAAAAAATATTTTATGTAGCGCACTCTTAAACTGTGGTATTACTTTATGATTTTAGTTCTTGTAGGCAGAGAAAATAGCCTTTGAATTTGGTACGGTATTTCCCTGTTAGCGCCTATTTCCTCGTCACCATCGATTAAAGTTTGTGTCTTACTGAGGGAGAGGAGACAACTTTCTACTGTATCTAATGTCCTTAGTGGTCACATAGAGCTCATACAACCCCACTTCAAAAAAACTGAACTATCCCTTTAAAATGGGATTCTGCTTTAGAAATAAGTCCTGTTTTTCACGTCAGGTCGGAGACTATTCAATTTCCACAACCTTCTTACTGTTGTTGGACTATGGTGATTTGTTATTTATGAATGCACCTGAAAAATACTTAAAAAACTGAATTCTGTGTATCACTGCACTCTACTTTTTATTACTGGTTGTGGATATGGTGTCCATCACTGTCTGCTAAATACTTCTGCAAACCGTCCCTCCCCGTCCGTCCGTAGACACTCTCACCTGCTACTCTTCATCTACAAATCTGTTCTTCAGCTGCTTCCATCTTATTAACCACATATTTGATCAGGTCTAGTAACAATCACGGACTGCGCTTACAAGAATTTATAAAAATGTTTGTTCTTGCGTCGGAACAGAACTGGGTTAGACAGCCTTTAAATATGCTGCCCCTCTACATACTTTCTTGATGGATTTTAGACTAACAGAACTGGTCGCTGTTGGTGAATTTTAGACTTTCTTAAGAGACCGGAAGAGAGTTAGCCTTGGACAATGTGACTGCTTCTCCTTTTGTTTTGAATTGGTGTTTCCAGAACAGCTTGGTTTCGTTGTGCTGACGTCTGAATGTATTTGTAATTTTTATTGTGTAACTGTCAGCTGCTGCCATGCCTGGTCCCGCTTGAAAAAGAGATTTCAAATCTCAATGAGGCTTTTATCTGGTTATATAAAGGGTATAATAATACCCAGGACTCCACATGCAACAGTGTTCTAAACACAGGCAATAAATGATGCAAGCTGTTTTTATTACCGTAACTCTTCAACTATTTGGGCAAGCAAAATAAATAACAGTCCATTTTTTGTTTTTTAGTATTGAAGCAGTAAAAAAGTCAGTATGTTTCATTTGTTTTCTTCTAGATGTAGTGTTTTAGCATTGTAAACAGTTGCCTGAAGTCAGGTGATAGAGGGCTGAATGACACCAGAGAGCACTCAGTGCCTGTTTCCAAATTATCAGCCCATAAGACCCCAAAAAGCTGACAAAAATGAACAAAAAAGGCAAAAGATGCATAATCAGCGGATCGATTTCGGAAATACACCAACTCAAGTGTACAAATGCATTTACTAAACTGATCATCTGTCACTGATGTTGTCTTTCTCCTTGCTTTGTCACCATGGGGGGTTGTGTTGCAACAAAGAACTGTTGAAAAGATATCAACATGCATGGTTTTATGTCAAATTTAAACCCTATTTTTGCTTTAATTTTTACAAAAATGAATGGAATATGCAATTGAGAAAGCTTTTCCTTTTTGAAAGGCATCTCACAAACACCTCCATCAGTGTTTTTCAACCCTCAGCTAGGAAACTGCTGGTCGAGAGAACATATTTTAAAGAGCAGAATGAGTTATTTGGTAAAGTTATGTTATACTTTATAATATATTTTGGCAACCCTTACTCTGTTTTGACACCTTGTATTTTTCTGAGCCAGATTTCCCGAGGCTCTACCCTTTGTCTCATGTGTCTACTTTCTTGCTTGTTTTTCCTCTCTGTGCTCTGGATTCCCTTTTTCTCTGCCTGTTTGCTTCAACCTGCCCCCATTCAACCCTCTCACCTCACAAACTCTCAGTTCCCATCATCCACCTCTGGAGGCCACAGGCTGGAGTAAACCTTTTAAAGCTGTCCCTCCATTCCGAGTGCTGTATTTTGGCTCCTCTCGTAACTGAACTTAAAAGTTTATCATCGCGTGGATCTATTGAACGTAAAAACGCTCTCTTAATCCTGAGGACCTGTGGGCTTCTTATTTCGCAGAGAAATGTAAAGGTGCGTAAAACGATTCATTTCCAGCTCTGCCTGCAGTAAAAATGAACGATGGACTGTCTAACAAACCATCTTAAAAACAAGCAGAGACAATCCAAAGAGCCATCTTCTCTGCAGATATTGCCGCTGTAAAACAACGCTGGGGTTTAAACATCGTCTGCACGGATAGAGAGCAAAGACCGGTTCACTTCTTCTCCCAGAGGAGGCAAAGAGAGAGGGAGAAAGAGGTGAAACAAGTTTAATGTTCCCATAAAAAGAGGAGGAGGCAGTGAATGAAACTGGCCCCAGGTCAGCAGTGAGCACATTTCATCCAAAATTCAGTCTGAAATTTACATTCTGTTGCCTGGCATTGCTATGCAGAGCACAGAGCTTCTCAAGGCGAAACATAAAGTATCTGGGAGAAGTGAACTAAAACTCAGCTTTGTTTCATTCCTCCTCTCTTGTTGGTGTTTCTCTGCAGAGCTGCAGCAGGAGGCTCTGCAGGAATAAGATAAAAAGTCAAACACATCTCACTGAGCTGCTTTTTTCATGTTTTATACACATTTGAATGAAATTTAATACACTTTTTTCCATCTGTGATGGAGAGTAGATTATGTTATCAGGAAAAACAGCTCATGCTACAAAACAGAGCATTACCACCCATAAAAAATCTTCCTATTAACTAATTACTATTTATTTAACATCAGAGAAACATCACATTGGGATGCATCAGCAAAAATGTTTATTCATTTTGTTTTGAGTGTTTGCACCAAAAAAAAAAAAACATTCTTAAACATCGTACTTAAAACATCAGCTAATACCTGAACGTTTCCCTTCTCGGACATAATCAGGTGTCAGGTTTAGTGAGCAGGTAGCTCAGGACGATCTGTTTGCACATCCTCATGGAAGATTGTTTACACCAGGTTTGGAGAAAACAAGAAGGCCATGGATTGTAAAATAAGAAAGAATGAGATCATAAGTAATCACTGAAGCTTCTTACGTGATAAATAAAAGTCATAAATGTGAGATGGTATGTCACAGTTGGGAAATGAATGGTAAAGTTAGCTGGAGTTAAAAGTAAATAAAACCAAAGGTAAAAAAAAAAATATGACATTATATATGATGGTTGTAAATATGAAAGTGCTGAAAAAACTAAGACTTATCGCCAAAATGCAAAAATGTAAACATAATTTCGAGATTGAAAGTTTAATAATATAAGATTAAAAGAGATAAAAGATAGTAATACAATTGGTGCACCAAAAATGTGCAACCACATTTGGTGTTGTTGTTTTGTATATGAATGTACTGAACTTTGTATATCCAGCACTAGTCTTTATAAATATGCTTTGTAAATGAGATAAGCATCTACTTATATTTTTGAGATGTACTCTTGTGTTAGTATTAGAGAGTAAATGAGGAAAACAGAAAGCGGAACCTTGTCACTGTTGTCGCGCATCCCAGTTGCCTAGAGTGGATGGACTTCCTGCCCACGAGTGCTCCTGTTCTTTCTGCTCTGAGACGCTACCTTTACTCAGCAAATTAAATTCTTTTTAATATTGTGTTCACTGTACCTGTGACCCTTAACATAAGCCGTGTTCCACCAAGCAGTTTGGTTCGGTTCAGTTAAGCCTGATCCCTTTAGAGTTTCCACAGCAAACTGTGCCCTCTCGTGGTAGGCAGCGTGTAAGCCGGATGCCCAAAGCCGGAGCTGTTAAACATTAGCTTGACGCCGTAGCAGCGCGACACAGTTTACCCCGCTAATAAATCCAACGAAGAAGAAAAACATGACACAGTAAACAAAGAGCAACGATGGAAGACATGCAGCATTTCGTCCTCTCCGTGATTGGCATGTAGCTCTTTGATACAAAGAACAATCAAGCTTTGTTTCAGAGAAGTCTGTATGCCGCCAGGAGAAATACAGCTGCTGTCGGGGTAAGAGACGATTCTTCCTACAATGGTCTGCAGTGTTGTAGCTCCACCTTCCGAGAGCGGATTGGTTCAGTCTGGCACCCATTAGAAAGGGTCCCAAAAAGTGTGACGGCTCATCTTGATTATTTGGGGATCTGTCCTGGGATAAGTCAGTGGAAACGCCACAAAATGTATAGATAATAGTAGAAAAAAGTAAAAAATATATGATAGGTCAGAATTATGAGATAAAATGGTCTATAATATCAGGTTGTCAATTATGAATATGAGATAACAAAGTCAGAAATATGATAGTAGAAGTTATCAGAACGACATGCCATGCTAAATAAAATTAATAATAATAATAATAATAATAATCCATCCATTTTCTTAACCGCTTATCTTGTTCAGGGTCATGGGTGGCTGGAGCCTATCACAGCTATCATTGGGCGAGAGCTGGGGTACACCCTGGACTGGTCGCCAACCAATCGCAGGGCTGACACTCAGACAGACAACCATTCAGGCACACACTCACACTTAGGACGCGGTCACACTGGCCATCCAAAACGTGCCGTGCTTAGGCATGATTGACCCCCTGCAGCGCTGCTCCCCAGCTGTAGAGTACGGCCAGCGGTCACACTACCCCAATATGAACCAGACTTTAGCGGGTATCAGACACACGCACAGCCCGCCTACGTCATCGTGAAGCATTTGTTTACATGAAGCGCGATCTCATCAGAGTCAGCACAATGAGACACAGAGAGCACTGCTACAACATTAGAGACTTTTGGACGTATATTGAGTCGTTTTCGCCTGACACAGCCCTCTAACACCTCCGCTTTGTTTAAAATGATCGTCGAGAGATGCGCTTGCGGTGATTATACGTAATGGATCGCATGCGCTGTCCGCGTGCTTGTGCTCGTGCATGAAGTAAACCGTGCCGAAGCCCACCTCTCCGAAGCGTGCCGAAGTACGGAAGGGAATCATGCTTGAGCACGGTACAGTTGCAGTCACACTGGCCATTCCAAACGTGCTTTACGGCTGAAGCGTGCTTAGGCACGGCACGATTGGCCAGTGTGACTGCGTCCTTAGGGACAAATCAGAGAGCTCAATAACCCTGGTGAGCATGTTTTTGGACTGTGGGAGGAAGCCGGAGTACCCTGAGAGAACCCACACATGCACGGGGAGAACATGCAAACTCCACACAGAAAGGCCCACCAGCCAAGCTGGGGATCGAACCGGTGACCTTCTTGCTGTGAGGCTGCAGCCGTAATAATAATAAGAATAATAAGATTTATTATTCTTATTATTATTTAGTCATAATTGTGTTACAATGTCATAAAAATAAGATTAAAGTCGCAATGTTGATACAAGATGTCAAAATATGAGATTTAAGTCAGTTATGAGATGAATCTTGAAAATGGGTCATTGTAGATCATAGTCATCTGGGAAAATCAACATAAAAGAGACAATTATGAGCTTTTCAGTTCAAAATCTTGGCATTAAACATCATAATAACAAGATGAAAAGTAAAATTTGCTTTCTTTGAATTAATCATTGAGATTTCCTTTTGCATGTCAGTGAAACTTGTCAGGCTGTTGCTGGTTTTTCTATTTTATGTTGTCTGTTCAAATGCACAGAAGGTTTAATTCTCTCTTTTATGTTTGCAAACACAAATTTATTTATTCTATGAATTTATTCATTAATTTGCAGACTCCAGATCATGGTCTTTCTCCTGTGGCTCAAAGGACCTTGGTTGCCCTTATCCTGTCACTCAGATTTCATGTCTTTCAGAGTTGCTCCTCATGTCATGGGGCCACTGAGATTTCTGAAAATGAATCTTTGTTTGTTTGTTTGTAACAAACCTGGTTAACCTTTTTAAATGCAGCAAGATGAAGCTTATGTTTGCACTGTTCAGTGTCAAACGAACACGGTGATGCTGTCTCTTCAAATCACACAAAAAACACAAGGTTGCTCCATTGAGATTTGTCATAATGACGCACAGCAACTATTCTACTTGGACAAATGTTCTGTTTCACGTCACACGGATACAAACGCTTGTCGTGTTTTGAATCACCATGTTACATGGGACGCTGTCACAAACCATTCCTTTTCTTGTGTAATACAAATGCACAAGGTAATTTTATTCTACCTCTTGTCCTTCTCTCCTAATGATGCGCTCTTCCATGTCAGTAAAAGTTACGCCTTAATGATGTTGGACAGACAAACAACGTCACTGTTGCTGATTTAATAAAGTTTCTTAAAAATAACTGTGGTTGAGTTTTGTGCTCTAAAGACGCACAAGGTTGTTCGACCCTGAGTCAATCACACAACTCGATTTGAGGCCAAAAACTGGAACAAGGATTTCTGATTATGACAGAAAACTTTACAGGGATGTGCTATGGAAGTTTCTCCACCAGGCTGATCTTCAAGTGTCGTATTCTCCTCACAGGTTAACCTCAGAGTCACACATATGCCCCTCCCCCATCCTCATCTGACCCCTCCCCCTGCTGCGTCCTTCCTTATCATCTAATAGCCACATTATTCAGCTGGCGTCTCTAAAGGCTCTGCCGCAGCTGGATTTATGTTCCAGCTTTAAGTCAGAGGTAGAGCAGCACATTAGGCAGATCACAGCAGCCTGTGTGGAATTATTATGCTCACTTTACTGCACAGGAGGAGGATTAATTAAAGGAAACAAAGAGGCCATACATCACCAGGACGTCACTTTATTTCCCAGCGCAGACACACAGGCTGTGGTTACATGCAAAACAGTGAGGCTGCAGCACACAGAGCATCAAGGAGCAGTATTCTCACAAACAAAGGCACTAAGAATTATTTAACCCTCATTACAAGTTAGTTTTAGCAGTATTTACAAACTTTCAGACCATTACTGATCCATAAACTTAAGAAAAGCTGTCTCTTCTTATCTCATTACTACAAAAAAAGACCAAGAAGTTTTAAGATTCTTTCTGTGGAGCTGTAAAACAACACTCAAACTTCCTCTAGCCTCTGGAGGAGGAAGACTGAAGCATATCCTGAAAACGAAACCCCCTGCCTACAGTGAAGCATGGCGGTGCTTCTGTGATGCTCTGGGGTTGCTTTGCTTCTTCTGGAAAAACCTGAAATCTGCAACCGAATAGATTCATTTAGGACATCCAAAGAAAGAAAGTCATGCTAACTGTGAGGAATCTGAAACATGGGTGCTGTTGTTCCTTCCAACAAGACAACAATCCAAAGAAGACTTCAAAGTCCACCAAGGCTCAGTCTTAAGAGAAGGCCATTGCTCACAAGGAACAGGCTGAGAATCTTATCGCCATTTTTTAGGTCAATTCCAGGAGTCAAACTTTCATCAACTATATCAAGGACATTAATCATATTTGCCTTAAATTTGGTGGAAAAACAGTTGGCATCTGCATGTGAAAAAAGTATCAAAATTTTGTACATAACTCAAAGGATGTGGCAGTATCAAGCCCTCAGTTTTGCAGGTTCAACCACAATATCTGAGCTGTCAATGCCTAAATGTAATCTAAAGCCCCAGCTTATAATTCATCAAGACTTACACAGCACAAAAAATAAAATAAAATAAAATAAAAATTATCAAGTGTTTTGTTTAACTTTCAGTAAAAATTGTCTCATTACTCTTGATATGAGCCACACTCAAGGATTCACTACAAGGACAAACTGGTTCAGAGACAGTTTCTCCCCAACAGCAGTAAGGGTCCTGAACAAAGGCTAAAATCAATACCTCATTTGTTGTCATATAATTACAATATAACAATTACCTCTATTTTATCAATGCACCTGAACATGGCAGCTTTTTTACACTTTACACTGTTTTGCACTTACTAAAAAAGTTCTATTCTACATTCAACTTATCAGTCCAGAAAAAATGTCTTGTTCCAAGCTGTTTAAAGACAAAAATGAGGTCTGAACTCCCTGTAACAAGTTAAAAATGAATCTTCCAATGGGATAAGGAAAATTTCCTAGAAAATTTGCTTGAAACTAGAATAATGTCTTAATACAAGTAAATTTTCTCTTGTTCTATTTGAAGTTTTTCTTCTTTTTTTGTCAGTAAAGTCAGTAAACAGTTGGCACCTACATGATAAAAAAATATACCAAAATCTTGCATAAAACTCAAGGGGTATGGTCTTTGCAAGCCACCAGTTTTGTATCTGAGGTGTAAATACATGAATCAAGTCCGCCAAGGCTTTGTCTGAGAGGAAGTCTTGGAGTAGTCTTGAGTGGCCATCACAGTCACATGACTTTCACCCTATAAAAAATCTGTGTTTGGATTTGAAGAAGGCAACTGCAGCACGCAAACCCAAGAGTACTGGTAAACTGGAGGTCATTTCTCATGAAAAAGGAGACAATTTTCCTGAGGAGAGAAGCAATTGTCATTAAAAGTTTCATTTTGTGTTCTAGTTTGAGAAAACACTTGCAAATATGAGATGAGCCAAGTTTTATAAATTGTCTTTGTTTTTATTCTAGCAAACAGCTGAAAGTTTGTAAATTTTGCTTATAAACCCAACTGGTAAAAGAGGTTGAATCATTTTGAGACCTTCTCAAAATTTCCTCGGTGGGCAGCATGCAATGAAAATTTACACACCAATTCAACCTGGACTTTTAATTCCCTCTAGCCCTCCAGTAAGGCTTTTGCAGGAGCCCTGGATGAGCTACTGTGAGGACAGAGCAGGAAATATCAGAGGAAATTCATGCAACTGGTGCGTGCCCAGAGCAAGATGTAACTGGATGAACAAAAACATCTAAGGTCGAAAACGGACTTTCAAAGCAAGATGTCTGCACGTTGAAGTGATATAAATGCAAAAATCAAAGCCCAGGTCTGCTGCTTCATCCACCATCACGTTCCATACATTACACTTTCAAAGCATGCGTTTCACTTTGCGTCCTGCTACTCGAAGCTCAAACAATCAACCCAATTATGTTCCCTTTGCAGCACACTGCTCTGGTTAACCTGTAACATAACTCTGTGTCTTCCCCCTCCTGCATTCACTGGTGCTGAAACTCAGAGAATGAACCTCTCCAGGATGTCTGATGACGCTCTCTGGCAGCTCATCCGTCTGAGGATGAGCAGTAAACAAAAGAGCAATAAGAGCTTGTTTCAGATAAGACTTTGATTCATCCTGCGCTCTTATCACCTGCTTTTCAGAATCACCTGCAGGCCCATACTTCCTCCAACACACCAAACCCTCCCCACCACGCCGTTTATCTGAGGAGTTTATAGACTCGGTGGCAGACGGGGAGACAGCACCCTGCGTGTCTGAGACGATGAAATCCACTGAATTTAAGTGACAGGCTGTCATGTGTGGATAAAAACTACTCTTTGAAATGACATCCACTTCATGAGGGATTAAAAAAAAAACACACTTGGGGAAAACAAGTAGGGAGGGGAATTAAAGTCACACAAAAAGGACAGAAAATTGTTGTTTGCACTCATAATCATTCACAGGACTCGTGTGTTTTTGAAGCAGTGGAGTTAAGAGTCTCTTTTCTTTTGAAAGTAGTTCTGAGAAAATGACCCCAGAAGTAAATAAAGTCATTATCAGCTCTCTGATGTGTTGACAGGAACTGAAATGTTAACTAAATAAAAAGTGAAATGTATCCTGAGGTGGGTAGCGTGTCAGGCGCACAGAAAAGGTTTTGAAAGAGGCATGTTTTGAGTTCTATGGGGCTTGATCTGGGGAGGGGGATTTGGTGCGTCACTAATGGGACTAAAGTATCTGTCTACACCTGTTAATATGAATTTAACTGTTTTAATCAGGTCTATTGCCATAAGCCCTAAGCCATGAAGTCTCCAAACAGCTGTGATACAAAGTAGGTAATTCCTACACTGTAACAAAAAAAGAAAAAAGGACGTTGTCTCGCTCAGCTCAAAGTGAGGTTGCAAAAAAACTGCTCCCCCTGGTGGCTGGCTAAAGTATAGGTCAAAAAATCCATCTCCCCAGCCATTCCCAGTGTTGGGCCAATTACTTTAAACTGTACACTGCAACAAAAAAATAAATAAAATAAATACATAAAAGGGAGGTCCTCTAACTCAGCTCAAAGTAAGGTTGCAACAAAAACTGCTCCCCCTGGTGGCTGGCTGCAGTATAGGTCAAAATATCCATCTCCCCAGTCATTTTCAGTGTTCGGCAAATTACTTTAAACTTCTCACTGTAACAAAAATAAAAATTAAAAAAAGGGGAGGTCAACTCACTTAGCTCAACATGAGGTTGCAATAATAACTGCTCCCCCTGGTGGCTGGCTGCAGTATAGGTCAAAATATCCATCTCCCCAGTCATTCCCAGTGTTGGACCAATTACTTTAAACTGTACACTGCAACAAAAAATAAATAAAATAAAATAAATAAATAAATAAAAGGGAGGTCCTCTAACTCAGCTCAAAGTAAGGTTGCAACAAAAACTGTTCCCCCTGGTAGCTGGCTGCAGTATAGGTCAAAAAATCCATTTCCTCAGTCATTCCTCGTGTTTGACAAATTACTCTAAAAAAGTAGTTAGTTATAGTTACTTGTTAAGAGAATATTAAGTTTGCAGCTTCTATCCTGTGTCTGGATTAGAGAGCCAAGTCGGCTAGACCTGTCAACATTCCTGATTTAGATGGGATTCTCCCACTTTTTAACTCTACCTCGCACTCCACTCCCAACTTGTTATTTCTCCCTATTACCCCCTTGTTTTTAAGTATGGTCCTGTCATCTCTTATATTTTTTTTCAAGTCAAAACAAGTCAGCTTCTTGTACCTTACATTCAAACCTCAAAAAGCATCCTCCCTTCTCCCTCTAGTTGGTTTGATCCAAAGGCGCTACAGGTGCAGGAGATTCTGGCCTTGTACACACGTAGCCATGCATTTTCAAAAATGATAAATTAAATAGAGACTAAGATGAAAAAGTGAGGTTATGTTAGCTTTGCTTGGCAGATGACTGGCAGGACATAACCAGGATTTACTAGCATTACACATTACGGACATGTCTCAGAGCACTGGGCTGCCAGTTGTGCTAAATATAAACAGCTACTAAACTACTTACGAACTGACAGTGATTACTTTTTGTCACTTTAGCCTTCAGATACGTCAGAGCACCGGGCTGCCGATAGCGCTACATAAAGCCAGCTGCTACACATTTCAAACCATAATGCCACATAACTGTACTGATAAATACCTTACCTCAGTGCGTTGTATCCAGTAAAATGTTGTCTTGAACAAAGAAAATTTGTTTCGATCCGATCTCCATATGTAAGTTACGACAGTGTGTGGAGACTCCAGGCCACAAGGTGGCAGGGGAGTTCAATTAAAACAGATCCTCCTCATAGCATCTTTTACCACTTCAAGGTACAGTTAGAGAGCCTGAAGCTGTAGTGTTGGCAGTTGAAGACAGGGGTTCCCAAACTTTTCACCCTGGGACCCCCAAAAAAGCTGTCCTGGAGACCTGGTGACCCATTGCTTCAATAAGACACAAAATTGAGTACCCCCAAAATACTTAATTTCACTGATAGGTAGAGAATAAGACTACCTACTGTATGTTAATGTCTACCATACCATTGTTACTCTGGTTTAGTCTCTTTTGGGTCTTCAACAATAAAAAAACAGCTCAAACATTTTCTGTTTGCATGGCTTTAAATACAATTTAACCTCTATTTTTGTTAATATTTATTAGGTAATGGATCAAATGTGCAGTTGTAAGGAGGTTTGATTTTGGAAGGTATTTCGAGACCCCCACTTTGGACATCACTGGTTTAAGAGGACGTTGTGGTCAACAGTGTGAAGAGATACTCAGTGAGTCAAGATAGAGATTTCAAGCTCTCTAAGCCCCAAGCTCGCTAAATAACCTGCAGATTGTCATTGTCAGTTGTGTTCTCAGCAGGAGTTGAATGACCCGAGCACTCACAGGTGTGCTGCTCAAAGCAGAGTGTGAGAGAAAAGGATAAAGACACAGCAAAGGGCTAAAATGAAATGAAAGGAATCAGGCTCCCAGGAGAGGAGAATAAGATGGTTAAGTTGAAGTCTCTGTTGAGTCATAAGATGAACACCATTAAATATAGTTGGAGGTGATAATATGATGAAATGACACGACACAGAGTTGAAACCCCACGTCTGACCAAACCGTGTGGAACACAGCCGACCGAGTGTAAGAGTTTCAAACCTCAGCAGAGACCCGTCACTTTAATCTCATCAGCAGCAGCAGCTTCATATTTCTTTAGCAGCAGCAGCTCATTATACAAATTAATTCACAGGAAGGTTACAAATGAGCTTTATGTCTTCTTTCTAAATGGACAGACCCGGCACTCCTGGAAATTAAAATAAAAAGATGGATGCTCTGAATTCAATCTAATTCGGCTTTTTGGGGAGATTTTGGTCACTTGAGGACAATAAAAGTATTTTCAAAGACTCACAAAAGATACGGCTGCGACCTTCAGGAATATCAAGAGTTTTTTATCTTGTCAGGTTCATTTTAGGTTTTCGGAGCATTAAATTATTTAGCTCAAGGAGGTGTGTTACCCATGTTAACGAAAAGTATTATTAGACAGTAGTTATTCACAATATGTACGGTAACAGCAGGACATTTGAAGGTGCTCAACTTTCTGTGCTGAGCTTAAAGCAGATATTTAAATTACTCACATTGAAAAAGTTGTGTCAGTTTTAATTTGGTTGAACTTTTGTTGTATTTTTTGAACAGAGAAGTTGTGTGGAGCTATGAGTCCCACAGGGCACCATGCTCGGCCCACTTTTACTTCCTCTGTACGCACTACCAGTTCATCAATTCTGATTTCTAAATGGTTTTTAAACAATGTGTGGTGACACAAAGATGGATGACTAAACTTCAAGAACTCTTAACAAATGTTTGTCATATTACTTGGAAAAGTTGTCTTATTAGACCCAAAGTTTCATTCGCCCAACAACCCTGAAAAGTGTCTTATTTCCAGATAGTAAAAGCCAAACTTCACCTGAATATCTTGTGAACCACTAAGAACATTTGCCTGCCAGGGCCAAGCGTGGAAGGGGGCCACTTCTCTCACAAAAGACATCATCTTTCCACATGTGCAAACAGCATCAGTCACTGTTAGTTCTGCAGTGCACTTTGTGAATCAAACACCAACTTCCTGACTCATCAGCACAGGTTTAGTCACCAAAAAGCTGCACAATCCTTTGTGAATCACGCTTTTAGTGTTTCAAGTGCTCCCATTAACTTCCTGCCATGCTGTTAGTCAACAGTGTATTGTTGTGCTTTGGAGGGTTTTTTTTTTTTACTTCATGTTTTTGTTTTAAAGAGTCTCAAAGGGATTTTCAATCCCCATCAGTGAAAAACAAACCTGTTGACCTTCGCCACTGACTAATTACTACTTTGAAATGAACATTTGAAAACACAGAAGTCAAGGATTAAGAGCTGAACTTCTGAAACTTTATGCTCTGTATGTATAAAAACACTTTACTGTCAAAGAGGAAATTTAATGCTCACGTCATCTCACTGATGAGTCTGTAGTACCTTTACATGATTAACTGCTCAAAAAGAGCTTAAACTGATTTCAAACTTCTGTTGGAAAAACTGAAATGCTTTATTTCAGCCACTGTCTCCCCGATATGAGCACCACTTACTTCTGCGTTGATGTGTCCGCCTCGCTCTGCAATACTCTTCCAAAAGACACGAGGGCAGTGTGGTGTGTGTGATCATTAGATCGCATGTTTTACAGAGAAGCTACAACATTTTCTACTCACCACAACTGTGGGAGTATCAAGTTATAGTAAATCTAAAACGTGTCTGTTTTTCATACAGCAGCCATTTCAACAAAGGATAGACATTTTGGACAAGATGAAATGTATGGCCGATGTGCACGGCTCAAGAGATGTCATAGCCCAGAGGCCGGGGTGGCTGAGGGGTTCACTGGCTACCCCTGGAATCTGGTGGTCCACCCTGCCTGGTCATCCCCTGCTGAGCTCTCAATCTTTTTGTCTGCCTGGACTTCTACAACCTGAACCCCATGGACCATTAAAAGATCAACCATTAGGACTGTTAGGGAGAAAATGAGGTACTGGAAACATTCCTCAGAGAGTTTGGTCCATATTGACATGATAGCATCACACAGTTGCTGCAGATTTGTCGGCTGAACATCCATGATGAGAATCTCCCGTTCCACCACATCCCAAAGGTGCTCTATTGGATTGAGATCTGGGGACTGTGGAGGACATTTGAGTACAGGGAACTCATTGTCATGTTGAAGAAAGCAGTCTGAGATGATTCCAGCTGTATGACATGGAGCGTTATCCTGCTGGAAGTAGCCATCAGAAGATGGGTACACTGTGCTCATAAAGGGATGGACATGGTCAGCAACAATACTCAGGTAGGCTGTGGACTTTAAACCATGCTCAGTTGGTACTAAGGGGCCCAAAGTGAGCCAAGAAAATATCCCCCACACCATTACACCAGCAGCAGCAGCCTGAACCGTTGATACAAGGCAGGATGGATCCATGCTTTCATGTTGTTGACGCCAAATTCTGACCCTACCATCTGAATGTGGAGCAGAAATCCAGACTCATCAGACCAGGCAACGTTTTTCCAATCTTCTATTGTCCAGTTTTGGTGTTGCTGTGTGAATTGTAGCCTCAGTTTCCTGTTCTTAGCTGACAGGAGGGTCACCCGGTGTGGTCTTCTGCTGCTGTAGCCCATCTGCCTCAAGGTTGGACGTGTTGTGTGTTCAGAGATGCTCTTCTGCAGACCTCGGTTGTAACCAGTGGTTATTTGAGTTACTGTTGCCTTTCTATCAGCTCCAACCAGTCTGTCCATTCTCCTCTGACCTCTGGCATCAACAAGGTATTTTGTCCCACAGAACTGCTGCTCACTGGATATTTTCTCTTTTTGGGACCATTCTCTGTAAACCCTAGAGATGGTTGTGGGTTAAAATCCCAGTAGATCAGCAGTTTCTGAAATACTCAGACCAACAACCATGCCACGTTCAAAGTGACTTAAATCACCTTTCTTCCCCATTCTGATGCTCAGTTTGAACTGCAGCAGATCCTCTTGACCATGTCTACATGCCTAAATGCACTGAGTTGCTGCCACGTGATTGGCTGATTAGAAATTTGCATTAACAAGCATTTGGACAGGTGTGCCTAATAAAGTGGCCAGTGAGTGCAAGTTGAATATCTTGAATACCTTGGCCCTCTGTTTTTATTACGATCCATCTGTGGCATTTAAAGATACGTTCCCTTTCACCATTTCTCATGATGTTAAGATATGAGACAATCTCGTGTCATGTTCTCATTCTCACCCATGCTTAACTTGCACATGAAACTTCCCCTATTGTTAGGGTTGAAACTTAACAGTTTAACTTCATATTTCCTTTCAAAATAGAACAAAAATAAAAGTAAAAACACCTAATTTAGTTATCGATGCAAAGAAGAAAGTATATCCTTAGAGCTTTTATTTTTTCCAAAATGAATTCTCTATTTTTGTTTCCTCCCAGTTCAATTAGTTTTCATCCAGCAGTTTATAGAGCCTCGGACATATTTAGCTTAGCTTTGCATAAAATCTGGTGCAACTCTCTAACTTAAAACACACACACACACACACACACACACACACACTTTGATTGTAGTATTCTCTGTGATTGGATCAATAAAACTTCCAATTATTGGAAACTTGAGCTTCACTGAACCACATAAAACAAAATCTTCGGTACAAACAGCTAAATCTAACTGATGTATTACTGATGGAAGTCTGTGTCGTGCAGAACAAACTCTTCTGTGACCCAGGTGCTTTTATTTATGACACACTCTACAAGGAGCTTTTATTCCACTTCATAATCAGCGTCTTTATTTCAGAGAGTCTCCACCTCAAGGTCAGCCCCATCATGAGGTCACCGGTTATAAAACTAAACACTAAAGGTTTGAGAGGAGGCAAGAAAAACAGTTTCATTTCTGTTTTGTGAAGATGGTGAAGTTTAAACATCCAGAAGGAGGAAGTCTGTGAACAATGCTGCTGTTAGAATCAGGGTAAGTGCAAGAGTTTAATGTTAACCTAAGGGTTTGTGGGTAAAATATCGAAGTTATCATTTAAGAACATGGAGTACCCAAGTTCCCCAGCATGCTGGTGCTGTCAGATGTTTTCAACAGTCTGAAACAGGATGTGGAAAAGAAGCGGTCATTGTTCGTAAAGGTCAGCAGCGTGAGCAGCAGGTCGCCCTCACACTGAGCAAACATGTTTACAGCTGTGACAAACTGTTCGATTTTCCATAATGTGTGCACACATCATTTTTTACACAGCCCAAACTCGCCTGCAGAGCCTGAAAATTTCCTCCTCTGTCTGTATAAAAACAGCAATAATCCTTCAGAAACCCAAGCGAGTCCACTCTGCCAAACAAAACAAAAGCACAGTCGTGTTATTTCATGAGGGTAAATGCGTTCGTTCAGCTCTGTGGGGCTCTGAATCAGACAGCTGTGTGTGCTAAATGTACTCTGTTAGGGAGGAAGTGGATTAACTGTGAAAAAGTTTCTCTAAAGTTTCCCTCCTGAACTGAAACTGTTCAGATTTCTGCTTTAATAAGATATCAGGATAAATGTCAGCATGGATTAACTGCCTCAGAGGAAACAGGAGGCAAAGTTTATCCTCTGATCTGTCGAGGTGTGTGATCTCAGACAGGCTGTGAGCTGAGACTGAGACCAACCTGGACCTGCTTGTTTGGGGATTCACACCAAAATTTTAACAGCTCGACAAAAACATTTCAATACAGAGAGACGACCTTTGCTGGAAGGAGAAAACAAGAAGTTTGACTCTGACATGACACTTTACAAAATAATCTGCCAGGGCTCAATTTTTTTGGTTTTATTTTTCATCATCATTTCATTTTCCACCAGCTCTTCTGAGGGGGTACCAAGGCGTTCCCAGGCCAGTCGAGAGATATAATCTCTCCACCATGTCCTGGGTCCACCCTGGGGTCTCCTCCCAGTTGGACATACCCAAAACACCTCCCGAGGGAGGCGTCCAGGAGGTACCCTAACCATCTCATCTGGCTCTACTCTGAGCCTCTTCTGGATGTCCAAGCTCTGAACCCTATCCCTAAGGCTGAGCCCAGACACCCCGCAGAGGAAGCTCATTTCAGCCGCTTGTATCCACGATCTTGTTCTTTCGGTCACTACCCACAGCTCATGGCCATAGGTGACGGTTGGAACGTAGATTGACCGGCAAATTGAGAGCCTTGCCTTCTGGGTCAACTCTCTCTTTACCACAACAGACCCGTAGAGCGTCCACATCACTGCCGACGCCATCCTGAACCGTCTATCAATCTCTCGCTCCATTTTCCCCTAACTCGAGAACAAGACCCTGAGATACTTGAACTCCTCCACTTGGGGCAAAGACTCTCTCCCGACCTGGAGTGGGCAGTCCACCCTTTTCCGACTGAGAACCATGGCCTCAGACTTAGAGATGCTGATCTTCATCCTGGCTGCTTCACACTCAGCCCCAGTGCGAGCTGGAGGTCAGTGTTCGATGAGGCCACAAGGACCACATCATCCGCATAAAGCAGAGGTGGGTTTCTGAGACACCTAAACCTGACTCCCTCCATTTTATTTTTAATTTTCTTTTTTTTTTTTTTTGTGATGGTGTTTTTTTCATATTTCAAAGCAGACATCTCAATCAAAAACTGGATTTCAATCATAAACATAGGCAAAGTTTCAAACTGTGGTGTTAATGTGTTTTGGAGACACCCTGGGATCAGATTTCAGGCTGCTCTTAGGGAGGGACATGACAAACCTGACACTCACCTGTTTTTTTTGTTTGTTTGTTTTTTTGTTGTTGTTGTCGTTTTGTAGCTGGACATTTGTCCCCATCCAGACTTTTCAGTTGTTTTTTTTATAATCCTGGCTGTGTCTAGATAAGAGGCTGTAGCCATTTTCAACACCAGCTCCTCTCAATGCAGTAAACAAATGTGTCTGAGCCCAGCAGGATCACATGTTTTTTTTTAGACATTTCCCAGGGTTCACTGAATTCAAACAAGGTTGTGGGATTTCAAATAGCTGCCTAATTATACACAGTTCAACAATACTTTGTGTGCTTCAACTCAGTGGTGAGCTGTAAAATTTAATAAACCAACATTCAGATGTGTAATTTTCTTTAAAGAGAGGGTATTGACCTTTTTTCAGGCTTTATGATATTACTCTGTGCCCCTGTTGTACCTTTACATGATTTACAGATAAGAAAAAACTAATTTTCTCAGTTTAAAAAAAAAAAAAAACTTGTGAGTTGTTACATTTCAACAAGTCTCATGACATCAATAACAGGGAAACTAAAGCCATGTCCACACGTAGCCAGGTATTTTAAAAAACGAGTACCTCCCTTAGTTCGTTTTTAAACATACTTTCGTCCACACACAGCAGACACATTAGCCGATAAGTGCAAACTCAAGGCATGCCAAACCAATATTTGACAGTAAAACCTGTGTCAGCCAATCAGAATTACCCCCATCATTCGGCTGTGACATTTGAAAACTGAAAACTCCATTTCCCGGTGTCCACGTGAAATCACAAGACCGGGGTTTGCAAAATCTTCACCTTGGCCAGAGTTTTCAGGAAACATTGTTTTCAGTGTCATAAAACTGTGGTTTCGTGCGGAAGACAGGCATAAATGTTTAAAAATATCTGCAGTTTCCCAAATACCCAGCTACATGTGGACATGGCCCAACAAAAGAGAATTTGCACCGTCACACCAAAATAAAAACAAGGCCTCTGGGGTCTAAAAGGTGGAGTGAAGGTTTGACTATCCACAGCCACCCACTAAATCTACTAAAAGAGTAGACAAACTAAAGGAAAAAAAGGCCTCAAACAAAAGTGGAGTTGCTTGATGGAGAGAAAACACTGTGCTAAAGAAAATCTCCTTAGAGAGCAAACCTCTAAAATCTCTTATAAATACCCTTTTTCTCTCAACACATACACACACACTTCCAAAACACTCGTTCCCCAAACCAAGAGAAACCAACTGAAGGTGTTAGCTCTCTGGTGTCACACACTAACTGCGGGAAAGATCCTCCTTTTATAGACTCCCCAGGCTGATGAGCACCAGCTGGGTGCACTGAGGACAGGTGAGCTGAGTGAGAGCTCGTTAGGAGAGCTGGAGGTCACCAAACACCTCCATCTGTAACACAGCCACTAGCTGGGTTTCCATTACACTTTTTAGCAAAATAAAAGCAGTATTTCTGAAGTTTTGACAAAGAACAATTTCTCCTTGCCAGTGTTTCCATTATGACCAGAATTGTGCACAACTTTAGTAAAGTAAAACATGATATCCGTCCAGCCACTGCACTCATGATGATGCCAATTCTTGAACATGAGTGTTTTTATTCACTGCTCAAACTGTCTGCCGTGATCACGCCAACTCAAAACAGTCATTAACAAAACCCTGCATTGAACATATTAATAAGAGCAGAGCTGATAAAATATGAACGCTGGAGTCTGTTTGTGTGGCAGTGGACACGTATGAGGTGGTGAGGGAGGAGCGTTGTTATGACAACGTACCGGATAAGGTGTTTCCATTGCAATTTTGCGACAAAGTTCAGAATCAAAATGTCTCAAAAAACCCACCTCATGAGAGCGTAAAAACTTTTTGTCTAAATTTGAGAGGTTTTTCGAAAATGTGGTGTTTCTATTACTGTTTCTTTATTGCGATTTTTGGTTTTGCACAATTCTAGGTGTAATGGAAACCCAGCTACTGTCTCTTTCAGGCCATGTCCACACATAGCCGGGTACTTTCAAAAACTAGTATCACCCCCTCTCGTATAAATACTTTTGTCTGCCAATAAGTGCAGCTCAAAGCATTCCACACCCATATTTGGCATTGTTTTCAATATGCAAAACCCCAGCCAGCCAATCAGAATGATTGGTCATTCAGCTGTGACGTTTGAGAACCGAAAACTCTGTTTACCGGTGTCTACATGAAACCGTGAAACAAGAGTTTTCCAAAATCTTCACCTTGGTTGGAGTTTTCAGAAGACGTTGTTTTTAGTGATGTAAAGATGCAGTTTCGTGTGGATGAAAGGTGTAAACATATAAAAATGTATGAGGTTTCCCAAATACCCGGCTACATGTGGACATGGCCCAAGACTCCCCACTCCACAAAACCTTGGTGTTTAGCTGTGTTTCCACCAAGCAGTCCGGTTCGGTTCAGTACGGTTTGGTACAGTTAATCCTGATCCTGTTTGCGTTTCCACAGCAAACTGTGCCCTCTTGTGGTAGGTGGCGTGTAAGCAGGATGCTGAAAGCTCAGCTGTTAAACAATAGCGCGACGCCGTAGCAGCTTGCCCCGCTATTATTCCAGCAAAGAAGAAAAACGCGACACAGTAAACAAAGAGCATAGATGGAAGACATGCAGCATTTCGTCCTCTCTGTGATTTTCATGTAACTCTCTGTTACAAAGTGCAATCCAGCTTCGTTTCAGAGAAGTCTGTGTGCCGCCAGGAGAAATGCAGCCGCTGTCGGGGTAAGTGACGATTCCTTTGACCAATCAACGGTCTGCAGTGTGTTGCTCCACGTTCCGAGAGCGGATCGGTTCAGTCTGGCACCCATTCGAAAGGGTCCCAAAAAAGTGGGACGGCTCATCTCGGTTTTTAGGGATCTGTCCCGGGATGAGTCAGTGGAAACGCCACAAAAAGCGCGCCGTACCGAGACAAACCGAACCGGTCTGCTTGGTGGAAACGCGGCTTTTGAGGCCTGCTCCTCAGAGGTGTCATGAACTAATGAGTAGACCCTTTTGCAATGACCTCATAATTCAGCAAGTGTCGTGAAAATCTCGTGAAGAACAGACCTTTTGACCGGTTTATAGACAGATTTAGGAAATTCTACAACATATAAATATGTAGCTGTTGATCAATTTGCGCGCTAAACTTGAACATCCAGCATTGTTACTTTGCACCCATGTTTAAAACCTGGCAAAGTAGAATACACCCTCTTTAAACAACAAGCACATTGAAAGGAAAATCTGCATGTACAGATACATCACTGTTTCCTAAAGTTTTTGTGTTCTCCCCCCTCTTTTCTTTAAAAATGTTTTCAAACATATCCATATTTACAGAGCAAGAGCCTCAGAGTCTGAGATATGCAAAAAAGTCTGGACCTCTGTGGTATGGTAAAAAGCCACTTCAGGGCTTTCAGTGGGAGACTGCACAGGCTAAAAATCCACAAAATATGACCTTCTGTTGAAGGGTAGGCCAAACAAGCTGTAAGTACACGTGTTTGCTTTTTGTGACTTTCAACAACTCCATCAAACCCTGTAAAAAAAAAATAATCATCTCCCAGGTGAAACCAGACTCAGGTATGTATGTATGAAAGAAAGTAAGAAAAGCAGACCCAGGATGAGGAATGAAAGAAGAGGAGAAGGAGAAAAAGTATTCAAAGGCAAATTTGTCATCCGTTATCCTGTGACTGAATCAGATTACAGACGAAATATTAAGAGGGTGAAAAATGTTTTGTTTCAAAAATAGAGTCAAATGACTGTAATGAGTAGATATTAGGATCAGTGCACATCTGCTGCATGAGACTTAAATAGCTCCAGTCTTTAATAACCCCTCAACCATGAAACGCCATTACATAAAAGAGCTGTACATGAAGACGGCGCAGGATATAGAGAGACAGACCAAAATCTGATGTAAGTATATATATTTGTGTAGGACAAAAATAGGATTATAATTAGGTTACCTCTGTTTTTTTTTCTTTCACTCGGGAGACACAAGAAGAAGAACATCTCATTTCAGTAAGGTGTTGAATTAAAACCTCTCTTGTCTTGTTAAATGGTGATATTCATGTCAGGCTGTGTCATAAACACAAAGTCTTTATTGTCTGTTGATTATTATTGGTGCTAAAAGCAGTTTATGACCACATTAATGCCAACAGCTGGCCTTATGTAGAGCAGTAGACTGTGTTTAACTTTAAGATGTACTTTATTACATAGAAGGTACATCATGAGGGGATGAAGTTAGGCTGTTAGTTGGACTTTTATACGAATAGAGGACACAAACAGAAAGCTTCACACAGATACAGTCCTCTGTGTTAGTTTTTATTCCAATGAGGAAGACAGCAGCGAACCTGTTTTATTTATGTTTTGACTCTCCAACTGGTGGGTCATAAAGTTTTACTGGAAGCCCTACCTTTGAACATCAGTTTAAACACATCGTAAGAACCTGCAGCCATGTTTCAATCAAATCCTTGAAGTTATGTGTTTAAAAACTTTGGAAAAGTAAGAATTCTCCTTATATACAGTGGAGAAATAAGTATTAAATGCATCAACTTTTTTCTCATCACATTTATTTCCAAAGCTGCAATTCAAACAAAATTTCTACCAGACATTGGTATTAACTCAAATAATCCACACATGAAAAAGAATCATGACATTCAACACCATAAGTAATAATTATGTGAAATTAAGTACAATAACACAAGAAAAAAGTGTTGAACACACCATGGAAAGGCTGTATACTTTGGCAAGGAAATGCACCATACCACCTGAAATCTGTCAGTAATTATTACTTGAAATTCCAATTAGTGCAAACCAAATTTTAAAAAAAAGGTTGTTGTTTTTTAGCTCTCTGGAGACATTTGCAGCTTGATTGTTGCTCAGCATCAGAATGGAACTGGTTACAGACTTATATCAAAGCACCTGAATATTCCAGTCAGCACCGTTGGGGCCATTATTCACAAGTGGAAGAAGCACCACCTTACCATCAACACGCCACGCACAGGAGCTCCTTGCAAGATTTCTGACCAGGGAGTCAGAAAGATAGTCAGATGAGTACTCAACGAGCCAAGGACCACCCTGAGAGTGCTCCAGAAAGACTTGGAGGCAGCAGGTACAATTGTTACAGAGAAAACAATAGGCAATGCACTCCACCACCATGGCCTCTATGAACGCTCAGCCCACAAGACTCCATTCCTCAAGAAAAGGCATGTTGAAGCTGGTTTAAAGTTTGCTAAACAGCATCTTGACAAGCCTGTAGAATACTGGGAGAATGTTGTCTGGTCAGATGAGACCAAAATTGAACTTTTCAGCTGTCATACTACATACCATACTACTGCACATCACCCAAAAAACACTATACCAACAGTGTGCCGGACAACGATCCAAAGCCCACAGCAAAGTTGACTCTCAAATGGTTTCAAAAAAAGAAAATCAATCTGTTAGAATGGCCTAGTCAATCATCTGACTTAAATCCAACTGAACATTTGTGGAAAGAACTAAAGAAAAGGGTTCACCAGGGGGCACCAAAGAATATTACAGATTTAAAGACAATCTGTGCAGAGGAATGGGCCAAAATCTCACCTGAGCAGTGTGGGCCATTAGTTAAAACATGCAAGAAGCTTCTGGAAGCTGTCATTGCAAACAAAGGCTTCTCCACTAAGTATTAGATGAGTCTCAGTTAGGGTGTTCAAGACTTTTTTCCTGTGTTATCGTACTTAATTTCACATAATCATTATTTATGGACCTGAACGTTGTGATTTCCTTTCATGTGTGGATTATTTGAGTTAATACCAATGTCTGGTAGAAATTTTGTTTGAATTGCATCTTTGGAAATAAATGTGATGAGAAAAAAGTACATGTGTTCAACACTTATTTCCCTCATTTACTGTATTATTTACTTTATTTTTCTTTTTACATACTTTTCAACTACATTTTCAAAATTCTTGATGTGTAACTTGTATGTAAATTCACTCTGTAAGTTGCTTTGTGTTTTGAGGAAAACAAAGGAGTTGTTAAAGTCTTTTGTTGCAGCAGCAGTGTACCGTCTCTGCACAGATGTTAGTTTTATGAAGCAGAGACTGAGTCCTTTAAACTCCTCTCTCCATGTCTAAGTGCTCGGCTGTGTCTCGAGCGATCAAGCTAAATATCTGAGTTCATTCAAACACGATTCAGACGATTGGCTCCAGACGGTGCAGTGTTTGTACAGACGAGGTTCGGCTGATTACATCACAGACGGAGAGCTAAATGTGTGGTCAATGACATGAGGCTGATGGCTGTCAGACGATCTGCTTGAAGAGGAAACAACTGAGAGGAGTCATAAAGGAAACGCTCGGAGAGGAATCGATGCAGTGGAGGAACTTAATCTCTTTGCTTTTTACGCTTAAGTCTTATTAATCTACCGCTCTGTGCTGATGCAACCAAGAGTCAGAGCCTGGAGTCCAACTCTTTAAGATTTGATGGTACAGTACAGTACACAATTAGGTATTTCTGCTATAAAAAGCTGGAGTAGGCTCTGAAATAAATGATCTGTATCATCCTACTTCTTTTGAGCCTTCTGTTGGGATACCAGTCCTAACATAAGAGGTGGCGCAAGACACACTGTAATCAGCTGATTTAACAAGAGGAAGGAGGAGCAGAGGTCAGACTGGATTATATCTCACCTCTCTGATGTTATTAAATTAGGATAATACTTTAACTTAAAGAGGCTTAAATCATGATTCAAATATTCTGGAATAAAAGTGCTTTTCTTAGTATTTCTGAAGGTTTTTAAAGTAGCCTGGAAGAGTTTTCATTTGTTTTACATTCTGGAATAAAAGTTCTTTTCAAAGTATTTTTGTGTGTTTTTAAAGTGTTCTGGTTCTGGTACAGTTTGGAAAGCATTCTGGAGTGCTTTCAAATTGTTCCGGAATGCTTTTCAAACTACTCTGGAACAGTTTTTGAAGCATTCCGGAATAGAGGGGCTCTCCAAAGTTTAACACAATGCTTTTCAAAGTATTATGGCACAGTTTGAAAAGAGTTCTGGAACTGAGGTGCTGAACAAAGATTTTTGGAATGATTTTCAAAGTATTCTGGAACAGTTTGCAAAGCATTCTGGAATATATGTGTGTTCAGAGGTGTTGGAGAAGGCTTTCAATGTCTTTCTGGAAGCCCCTCAAGGAATACAGTATTCTTAAAGGGCTGTAACACTATAATCATTGTGCTTTTAACATATTATCAGCTAATATGAACCCACTTTAGACTGTAATTTATCATTGTGTGATGGTTTGGGTTTTTGGTTTGTGTATTTCTGTGTTTTCTTGTGTTTAAGTCTTCTTGTATTTCTTTGTAATCCTGTTCTTGTCCTGTGTTTCTGTGTCACCTGTGTAAATCTTAGTTTTTCTTTTTGTTTGTGTGTTTTCTCGTCACTTTGTTGCATCCTGTGTTTGGCTGAGTTCTCCTTGTGTTTCCCTCCTTGTTGATAGCTCCTCATGTGTTTCACCTGTGTCTTGTTTCACACCTGTGTTAATCACTCCCCTGTCTATATAGTCTCTGTGTTCCGGGTGCTCTTTGTTGGTTCATTGTAGCTGTCTCTGTATGGCGTGCCTCGTGTCCTCCGTCTTCTGTGTCTCTTGGTTTTGTTCTGTGGGTTCCTTAGTACTTTTGATTTTGTTTCTTTAGCCTGAGTTTTTTTAGCTTTTGAATGTAGTTATAATGAAAGTTTTCGTTTCATCTGCGACTGGGTCCTCCTCTCCTTTGTTCCTGTGGTTCCCATGACACATTGTCTTTGGTCTAAAAAAAGAACAAACAAACAAAAAATGCCTTTTGTTTATTCCATTTTCAGCGTGTTAGACACATGAGACTTGCCATTTCAGAGCCATGATTTCCTCAATGAAGATTCAAAGTTTACAGTTCACTGTTGAAATACAACAAGTTCAGTTTTCCTTACAAGCCTGCACCAGACCACTTATAAGAAATGCACTATAAGGCTGGACTTCACTGTATGTATGAATATGTTAACTTTGTGATGTTCTCATGTGTTAATCTAAAGAAGATGTGTTATGACCCAAGAAGTAAGGAGACTATTAAATAAAGTGGATACAAAAAATATGTTCTTTAAATCACTTTAATTTAAAACTTAGTTATTTCAAACTCTGTAAAGATAAAATCGATCTTTGCAGGTAGCTTGGTCAGCATATTTGGTTTCTTGTAGAAAATAAAAAACTGAAACAAAACTGCATACTTTTTATAAACTGTACGGTGGCCCTGGCTGCTCACAGTGCTGCAACTTAAGAAAGCACATGCAAAAAGACAAAACATAAGCAAATTAAGAAAACATCTTCACCAATTCGACATTTACACAGCATTTAGAAAAAAACTCTCTTAAAAAAGATTCCTATTTCATACATCCAACATGTTATATAGCTTTTAATCTACCAAAACGCCTTAGAGCCCTGTAAATTGCATTACTATGCTAGCGGTTAGCATACATCGATTCGTCATTTTTCCAGCAAAACATCAACTCTCTCTGAACAAACACGTACATAACTCCCTCCCACATAATCTCCTTTAGCACATATACAAACAGCCATACTTAAAAACTTCAACAAACAATCAAAACCAACCACACAGGAAAGACTAAAATGCACCATTTTGGATGATGTGGCAACAAACATTCAGCTGTGACTGTAATTCCCAGGCAACAACAAGCATGTTGGTAGATGTGCATCACTTTAAAGTGTCCTCTGTAAACACTTACGTTGTGTTGTGGTATTTGCAGCGCATTTTCTAATTGCTGCACACATGTTGTCAAATTGATTAAGATGTTTTCCAAATTTGCTTGTCTTTTGTCTTTTTGCATGTGTTTTCTTAAAGTTGCAGCCCTGTGAGCTCTCCGGGCCACCGTAAAACTGTCATCTGCAAATAACTGCATTAGTCTTACATGAAGGCTGCAAGTACACAACTTTCCTCACACATCTGTAGCCTCTTTAAATTTACGTACAAATAGTAGAGATAGACCGAGATGGATATTTCCAGGCCGATTGCCTACAGATATTGATTATTTGTAGTCAAGGAGGCAATTATCCAATATTTGAAGCTGATATCAATTTGCAGTCAAAGTGAAAATATTGGTGTCAAAATTTTGGATAATACAAACTCTAACACTTACCTGCATTCAAATGCCTTCAAGCATATGCTTATTAAACAGCTCCCAGGTTCAGCAGCATTTTTTATAAAGTTAAATGAAAACATAAAAAAAAATTGCTTAAGTTTTCTACAGTAAATCAAGTTTTCCAAAATTTTAATGCAACTGCAATAGCTGAAATAACTGCACTGCTGATTGGCTGTTACCCAAGCCATGGCTCTGCTTGTAACCAATCAGATGGTACTGTGGGTGGGACAGTGCTGGGGACTGAGTAGTGACTGCAGACGACAGAGTGGCTGCATCAGAGCTGCAACTGTTTTAAATTTGTTTCTTATCAGCCGTCAGATTTAAAGAAAGGCTGATGCCGATATGCCTCAAAATGCCAAATATCGGCCTCGATAATTGGCCCGGCCAATAAATTGGTCTATCCCTAACAAATAAGCCAAGATGTGGTACAAACTGGTTAAAATGTTGTCACTACCGGGTTCATAAAAGCAACATGGAAGCTGTCAAAATACTAAATGTTTCTCCCATTATCGACATGATGTGGCTTGTCACAACATTCATATGTAATGGATTCAGAAAATAACTGTCTTTTCACTTTCTCCTGATAGTTTATCAAAAGTTGTGTTATCTGACACAACAGCAGCCTACAAGTTTATAAAAAGAATCCTTTAATGCAACTTTAAGGAAGAAGCATTATCAAAAAAATCTGTGTCTCATTCAGTTTCTTTATCCTTTGAGATATTGAGCGTAAGGATTTTAAGCTGCTGTAAAGCTTTAAGAACTGTCTGCTGTGTCCACTTCAGAGTATAAAAGAAACAGGACAAAAGACACTTTGACAACTCCAGAGACACTGATGTTTCACAGGAGGGGGCTGTTTAAACATTTAAATTTGATGAAGCACTTCAAAATGTTTGTATAGAGGACAGTAGTGTCTGATCCCTTCTCTTTTCACATGAATAAATCTGATCCCGAACTGACAGATGTCTCTCAGTGTGACGGTCTGGCTGCAGCTGCACCGACACTAATGTTAACCAGCAGGAGCCCCATGAATCCATCACTGATACTGACTGATTGGTCTGCCATGTCGGCTCCCGGAGCTCTAAACAGCAGCTTCCAGCAGTCAGATAACAACCGTCATCGTCTCAGCAGCAGCAGCAGCAGAAATAGCAAAGCCATTATCCCGCTGTGTGTTATCAGGGACGGATGAGGAGGCAGGATATCAGCTCCTAATCTCCCCTCCGCTGCTGTCGCTCGTAACACAGCCGCCACCATCGCCAGGGCTGCAACAGCAGGCCGAGGAAAATGGATTCTTCACTCTCTCCAACAAAACATCCCCCGTCCTCCTCCTCCTCCACCTCCTCCTCCTCCTGCTCCTTCCTCCTGGCCAGCAGTTTGGTGAAAAATGAAACCATGGCAGGAGAGAAAGAAGGAGTGGAGCTCTGTGACCACAAACAAACAATCAGTCTGACTTTTAATTAAAGTAAAGAGAGACAAACTCCTCTGCTGCGAGCAGACGAGAGAGAGGGAGCTGAAAATGATCTACAGGACTGTCAGACGAGCACACAAACACACAGGCTGCATTCATTTACACACTTTATTCTTCTCTTATAAGTTAGTTTTATCCCCTTTACTGGAGTGAGTTTAATAGAAGTGTACTTTCTTTGATGTCAAAGTCAATATCTGTGAGCTAAAGGAAAAATAGATGAAAAACCAAGAGGGAAAAAATAAAAACAAGCAGGAGAGTAAATACTATGAGTTTTTAAAATGAAAATCTGTCCTCTTGAATCTATCATCAGGAATAAAAGAAGTTAACAACCCAGCAGCAGGTAAAACTAGCACCAAAATGAGCTGTTTATGAATACTCAAGTACAATTTATTTTGCATCATTGACTGGATGGGACAACAGCTTTCATGTGTGAAGCCAAAACCTCTAAAGCTCCACCTGGTGGCAGTTTGCAGATTAGACCATAAGCCCCGCCTCCACCATTATAACAGATGGAACATGGTTAAAACTAGAAAAATTAAGATTAAGCCTTTGTTGCTGACTGTATTTTATGTAATACATGAGTCTCAAAGACCTCATCAACATGATAAATTGTTTCCTCAAAAACCTGTTAAACTAGAAAAGCCCTCAGAGAGCGCAGACCTCCACCAAGCATATGATGATTGTCACCAACACTTTAGTCCTACTTGAATGTGAGGGCGTATTCAGACCTGGACTGTTTGGTCCACTTTAAACGGACCAGGGTTCGTTTCCCAAGCTGGTGCGGACTTTTCATGCAGGTGTGAATAGACGAACCCTGGTGCGGACCAAACAACCGGACCGAGACCCACTTTTTGAGGTGGTCTCGGTCCGCTTCCAAACGAACTCTGGTGCGGTCGGTGGTTCTCCGGTGCAGGTCTGAATACAAACCAAGGTCCATCCGAACTAACTACAGGATACATGCGCCTTTTGGGCCCATAAAGCCACCGTAACCTAACCGTCTTTAGTTCGTACCTGATCCTCAGTCTTCTGTTTAGCCACACTGTTGCTAGCATGTTGTGGGTCAGGACACACAGAGCATAGCGTCTCCTTGCTGCGCGCATTCGTCTTCGCTGTTCCAAAATTTGAAACGGTGTTGTTAAGCCTACTTTGAAGGAGCTGCTCTTGAAACTGAAAATGATTTTGCAGCTCTAATAAGAGCACAAACAAACATGTTTACCTCCATTTCTGGGTCTGTATTCTGTGTGCCGCCCTTTGTCAGTGCTGTCCAATGAGAGCACTGATCGTCACACACATGGATGTGTTTACAGAATATAGTCCACTTGTAAAAAGTACAATCTGAATACAAACCGCACTAAACGAAAATGATCAAGTTCGCTTTTGGTCCGGACCAAACAAGTGGACCAAAGGACTTTTCTGGTCTGAATACAGCCTTATACTCCCTTTCAGCCGACTATCTGCTACAATTTGGTGTTAGTTGCAGGTTTGAAATTATGATGACCCAGTACATGTCTCATATTCCAGATCTTAGTATCTAGAATATTGCCAGGATCTGGATCGTACTTTTACATCCATCAGAAATTATGGTGACCTTGTTTTGTTTTGTTTTGCAAAGTAATCCGACCATTTATCATGGAGTTATATACACATATGGTGAAAATGACCCTATCTCACAATGATAAAGAATCTTTTAAAAAAAATCCTGGATCCAAGACAGTGATCCGGATCACTTTCAAAATTTAATCACTTCTTCCTCATCCCATTTTGAACATTTCCTGAAAAATTCATGAAGATCCGTTCGTAACATTTTGAGTTATGTTGTTCACACAGAAACAGACAAAGAATATAACCTCCTTGGCAGTGTTGCCAACTCCTCAGCATCAGAAGTAGCTATATACAGCTGACCATGCATTAACGGGGAAAGAGAGAAAACAGCGCTTTTTTCTTACTTTTCTCCCGCGATCTTGGAGCCTCCAACTACCAAAAAGGCGCTTGATTTGTCACTAGAGGTAGACCGATATTTGGACATTTGTCTCAATTGGCCATCGGCCGTATTTTCTTTTAAAAAGCCGATTTTTGATCCGTTGTATAAAATGATGCAATTTTTGATCAGGCACAAAAAAGATGAGCACCTCAAACTTGTGGAACCACTTGGATACATTACATACTTTTGTTCAAATTATATTAACAAGTTTAAATTTTTTTTTTTGACATTTTAAGATAAGTGTGAATGTTTACTACTGCTTGTTACATTGTGTGTTTACTCGGACAAAATATGTCATTGTTTTGAAAGCTGAATAAATGTTCAGAGGACTGGACACGACTTGTTGTAATAGATTTCTTTTAGCTGCTCAGAAATTGCTGCGTTTCACAAAAATGTGATAAATATATATTTGTTTAACAATCGGCCTGAATATCAAATTGGAAAAATCGGCTATACATATCGGCATCGGCTGCCCAAATTCGGAAAGCTTGGCATCGGCATCGGCCCCCCAAAAAACCATGTCGGTCGACCTCTATTTGTCACTATTCACTTTTCTCTAATTTTCTCGCTGGGGGGGTCCAGAAAGTTGCTAAAAATAGCGACGAATTTGCTAAGTTGGCAGCACTGCTTCTTGGTGGAGGTAAAAATGCATAAAAAGATTTTTAAAAAATGAATGTATTCTGCCCCATTGAGGATAATCACTCCACCACAGGCAGCTGAACTTGTATTTTCGCTCTCTTCAAATGGCCGCTCTCATGACATCATCTATACTTTTTTGTCTTTCTTTTTTTGGGAAAATCATTGCTAATTCCTGAAAACAACATCTAAATTGTTCTTCACATTCTGCACTGAAAGAATGAATATTTGCTAAATGCTTTACCAAGAAGATTTTTTTTTTTTTTCAGATATATACATGTTAAAAGGATTATGTTATGGCCCAAGTTGTATAGGTTTTGTGTGTGTCTGTGTTTTCCCCCTCCCCTCAGGCTGCTACTGGAGATGGAGGATCTGGCAGCCACCCGGACCAGTCGTGACTGGCAATTAGGCAGCATCAGCTTTAAAAGGCTGGCTGGAGCTTCAGGAGTGACTGGATTTTGTGTGAATTGTCGCTCAATGTTGCTCTCAGTTTAGGATCAGATTCAATTTTGCTTTTGGTTAGGGCAAGGGTAAGTTAGGGTTAGGGTAGAAAATCAGAAATGGTCATGTTGTGATGCTGTTAAGCTTGTATGAAGATAGAAATTTGTGTTATCAAAAACAGTAGCTAAACCCGTCTTTGTTACGTTGCTCTTGTTTCTTTAAAGGGTCCTTATTGTGTTTTTTTCCTTTCTTGTTAACTTAAATATTAATTAACTCTTGTGAATTTATTCAAACACAATACTTATCATAACATGTGTTTATGTTTCTACCTTTTACACCTATGAGAGCTGTTGAACACAACAGGTTAGTAAACATCTCAGTTCCAAGAAAGTTAGAATTTTCTGGCTCAATGGGTTAGGCTTTACAGGGTTAATAATTTTTTTTCATTTATTTTTTCCCCAAAAAGGTGACTTTCCCCATAGCATCTCCCCCCATTTTAAGGGAAATTTTAGTTTTAAAAAGATGATTTTTGGCTAAAATCTGCCAACTCTGACTTCTGGTTTCCAGCACGAATTCAGAAACACTTTGAACTTTTGTTTCACAACACAAAAACTAACCCTGACAGAGGTCTAGTATGAACTGAACACATGACTGAAAGACTCATCGACGTGTGAAATGCTGTGTTATCCTCCAGGTTCCAGTTTAGCTACATAGTAAATTGTGAAAAGTGAGAAAAAGACGGGGAACAAAGACAAAGAGCAGAAAGCGTCTGCAGCTAGGGTGAAAAATCCTCCAGAGGGGTTTATAGAAATGTCAAAGAGGAGGAGACGCGGGAGGTGAAGATAACCAACAATGACACAGACGGTGGCGTGTTTCTGACCTTTGAACGCTTCACAGAACTTTACAGTGAGGAAATGTGAGAAGCTGCTTAGGAAGGATGAGGTTTTTCTTCCTGCTATTGAAAACTGTGAGCAGCAAATGAAGAGAAAGTCAGAGGAGAGCTGGAGTTAACTGGATCCATAAATCAACCGTTACACTGAGCAGGCTGAGAACTTCATTCACAGCTCAACAAGCATTCAAAACTGTGTCTGCACGTGGACTGTATTCACTCTGATAAATACATGCAGTCACATTTTTACACATGAAAAACAACCTGCATCACTTTATTTTATGTCCTGTTTTCAACCATACAGACCACTTTTATCAGTAAGATGTGTTTTTACTGTCATGTGTTGGCCTTTTTGTTGTGAGTATGTGTTTGTCTGGTGAATTTATCTTGTATTTCTAAGTGTCCTTTGTCTTTTTCTTGATTCTTGTTGTGTGTTTTTATTTTGCAGCTCTGGCTCCCTTTGTGTCTGGATTAGTTTTGTCATGTGTTGGCCTTTCTGTTGCGTTTGTTCCTTGTGTTTATCTGCCCTGTGAATTTATCCTATGGGTCTTTGTGTCAGTAGTTATTTCTTTTTGTTTCTTGGTGATCTCTATCTTGTATGTTCTTTGTCTGGTTTAGTTTTACCTCCTGCCCTTGTGTTTTTCCTCTTGTCCCGAGTTTCACCTGTGTTGATGAACCCATCGTCTATTAAGTCTGTGTTTCCTCAGTTCTTTGTCAGTCAGTTTTTTTGTCTCCATGTCATGTTCTTTGCTCTTGTTTAAGGGATTTTTTGGACCTGTTGGATTTTGTTTGTGATTTCATTCCTTGTTTTTGGTCCTCCCTACTCTCATGTTTACTGCTGATCCCTGACACTCATTCAATGCATGACCTATTAGTCAAATTAAGCTAGTTTTCTTTTATAAAGGACAGATTTCTCTCTATCTTTTATTATATTACTTTGGAAAATGTATATTTGGTTTAAAGCTTCAAGGAAGTTAAATCATGTCCCAGTTTCTCCAAACACAATGCTCATTGGTTTTGTATCTTCTCTATTAACTACTGAAATAAAGAAACATAGATTTTATTGAGTAAGATTCAACAGAAACACACAAAAAAAAAAACATGGAGAGAAAATATATTGTTCAGCTGTATGATTAATTATGTCAGTTAACATGTTGATGATTTTTATTCTACCAATTATACTCCCGCTGCTTAAAACCGACACGTTTCTGGTCTTTTTTCGAGGCATCTGTGAGCAACTGTTTAAGGTCTGTATTTTTGTAGTTGGATCCAGAGTTTCAGACATCCAGGCTGCTGCAACGTTTAATCAGTGAGTGATGATTGAAACATACCTTCGTCTTTCAGGAAAGAACTTTGGTGAAATCTGCTCCTTTTTATAATCAGTTATCAAATTCCCCTCCTCTCTCTTTAATCCTTTTCCAGAGGAAACACACAGCAGAAAAATAAAATAAAATAAAATAAAATAAAATAAATAACAAAAAAGGAATATTAACCAGAAGTTTTTATTCTGACCAACATCAGAGCACCCATACAACACCTTAATGTTGTTTGAGAAGAGATTAATCACTCAGTCTAATATTTCCACCATGATGCCCTGTTGGAGCCTTTGTCCACAAATAACAAATTCTTTCCTGGGCAGCGTCCCCCAGTTGTCTAATGGCATTTGTGCTTGGCCTGCTAGTGAGATCAAATTTGAAAATTTTTTGACATTCACTTTTGCTTGCATTGTTGGTAACAAAAAAAGAAAGAAAAGTTGAACCTTTTTTAACTGAAATCACTCGACTCTATGGGTTTTTGGGGGTTGGGGACTCTGAAAAAAAAACACAGGAAAATAAAGCAGGCATAGAAGGCAGACATCGTGCAATGCGTTGCGGTTCAATAAAAAAATATGCAAAGAGAGTGACGCAACATTTTTCAGTGAACAGATCAGATAAGGGGAGACAATCCAAGTCTCAAACTGGCGAGGCTCGCTGTGGTCAGTTTTAAAAGTTTGATTCGCTCTTTGCATTGATACATCTGGGACCTTGTGTGGTGAAATGTTGGAGTTTATATACTGCTTGAAGAGTTATTAATTAAGTTACTGGGACATTGCTGCAGCTCTTGTTCCCCAAGCAGCTTTCATATTCCAAATTTTATTTTTTGAGCTTTTTGGTAACACTTTAGAGGTCTGCAAATTTCATCACACTTTGGTAATAATTAGACAAAGTTTTTTATTTCTCTGAAATTAGCACATAACTTCTTTAAAATAGTGTCCAAATGTATTGTTGCAAGTCACAGTTGGTAGGTTGCTGTTTTTTTCCAGTTTCTTTTAAATTTACTCCAAATTGAAAGGTAAGAAGGTGACAGTTAGCAAATAATATATTTGCAATTAAATCACAACCCACCACAAAATGTTTTTAGAAGTATCCCAACGTTTCTGCTGTTTCCAGAGAAGCAGGTGATAAATATCTGCTTAGTTCTTGAACACAGAAGTTAGGTTCATTTTTTCCTCTAATAATTACCTTTGAAATGTCAAGTGAATAATTCAATTTCCCAATAAGCAGTTGATAGTTCGCTATTTGTTATTTAATTTCACCAAGTTCTTTAGTACCCAGTTTGTTGATATTGAGATCACATGTAAAATGATAAACCTTTATGATAAGGCCTATGATGTTTTACATGATACAACTGAAGGCTTCAGATGTGATATTCACCAAGATTGGGGTTGGAAATTGGCCTCACCTGATTGTGATGGACACTGCGAGTACAGGCACACTGCAAACAGAATCTGGCCAGAAGTTATGTGCTAATTTTCACCAAATTATCATGAAATTTCGGGGGTCATTTCAAAGAAATACGAAAAACTTTGTCTAATTAACACCTAAGGGCGATGAAATTTGCAGACCTCTAAAGTAAAGTGTTACCAATACCACACGCATTTACTCTGTTCAAGATCGCCAAACTTTCTCTTTCTCTTTGTTTACCTGATTGACTTTCTGATAACAGGTGTTTGTGTATACCTAATATTGATCTTCTCTCTGTCACACCTTTACTGCTCACCAGGTTTATTGCTGTTTATGAGTGGTAAACATGCACAGTTTGAGTTTGTTTGGCAGTGTTTTCCAGGAGGTTCCTCATAATTATGACATAATCTGCACCTGTGTCTCTTTCATGGTGTAATTATTTAACTGGATGATTATTTGCCGTCGTACGCTGCAGCTCAACAGGCCGTTCCATAACAGAACGTCAGGACTAATTCTCCTGTTTGTTTGTGGCTGAACATGCATGTGGGTCCAGGTCTGGGTTTGGGGAGCTTAATGTTCTGGAGAAGTGATGGAGTACTGTAGGACTATTTGTTCCTAACATTCAGAGCTTTCTATGTGAGTGAAAAGCTTTTAAGTTCTATTTTTAGTTATTGTAAGAGGAGATATTGCAGGAGGGATGTGCTCTTTATTCATGGTACTCATCAGAACACGTGCTGTAGCATTTTGGAGTAACTGATGAGTCTTGAGAGACTTATTAGAGCAGTGTGATGAAAGGGATTTGCAATAATTACTCCATGTATTTCTGACTGTTAGGTTCAGTTCTCCTGCAGTGAATATTTCTGATTTGGGTGGAAAAAAAGCTCATACTTTCATTCCTGCCAGAGATATCTGATCACATTTACTCCTCCTAAAGAGCACCCAGGAGACAGCGTCACAATTTTCCAGCCTAGTCTCAGAGTTTCACTGAAGCTGAGCCGTCAGAGGAGGCGACATGAAGACTGGAGTTTCTGCAGGAGTCAGCCGACTGACTGTCACTCATGGCTTTTTCTTCCAGCTGTTGTTCATCATTTGTAGCCCGTCTGTCAACACTTGATGTATGAATAAAGATTTAATCACAGCAGATGACATGTAAAGTGATGATTGTGATTGAGTTTACAGAATGAATGAGGGAACTATTGAGCACCGGGCTGCCAAACTCAAGCTGCTCCGGCGCCAACAGTTTAATATACAGGCTCTTTATTTATGAAGCTGCGCTCTCTGTGATTTATTCACTCTGTTGTTTTGGATTTATTCTGAGATAATAAATGTTGATCAGTCACAGGGCTGACAGCTCGGATCAGAAGCTGCAGCTTACACAGAGGTCACGTTCTTTATTACAGTGCAGCTGATGCTGACTTTTATCAATGATCTGAGTGATGCAGGGAAAACTGTGGAGTGAAAGATCTACACTCACCAGCTACTTTATAAGTTAGACCTTTCAAGTACTGGGGTTAACTCTGGCAACTGAACAGAGCTGCTTTAGTTCTTTGAGGCATTGAGATCTGGAAACCTCCCTCAGAGATTTTCCTCCATATTGAAACGATAGCATCACACAGTTACTGCAGATTTGTGGGCTGAACATCCATGATGAAAACCTCCTGTTAAACCACATCCGAAAGGAGCTCTATATGATTGATATCTGGCGACAGGGAACTCATTGTCATTTTCAAGAAACCAGTCTAAGATGATTTCAGCTTTATGACATGGAGCGTTATCCTGCTGGAAGTACCCATCAGAAGACGGGTACACTGTGCTCATAAAGAGATGGACATGGTTGACTTTTCAGACTAAGGACATGAGCTGGGCCACACATTTTTTGCAGCAAAGTTAAGCTGCTGTCGTCCTCTCCTCGGCTATGCAAGTCTGCTTTACTGTTGTACAGCTGCAGTTGTAAGATGCAGTCAAACTCTGAGCTGCTCCCTCATGACATCCCTCAGGAAGTTTGTTTGAAACACAACATGTTTTTTCCGTGTGGTGTCTTTGGACGTTATAATCTTTCAGCACCGCAACGCACTTGTAGCAGAGCAAACGCATTGGTTTGGTTTTTGGACTGGAAAATAAATACTTTTCAATTTCCTTGCAGATTTTAGTTAAAGGGTTAAAACAGACATGCTATTTTCACCTGTCTGCTAGTGTTATTTCAGACGTACCTGCTCAATGACACAATGCATTGTGGGTAAGTTACGATAGGTATTGCGGTCAATATTTGTAATAATGTTTGAATTTTTGGTGGAATTTGTCCATGTTAGTATAATATGTTTTTCTCTCGGGACCTAAGATCAAATCACTCGGCAGCTGCTCTTGGGCCACTCGAGGGTTGCTTTCCGGCCACATGTGGCCCACGGGCCGCTAATTGAATAGAAGTGCCACGGACTGTATATGGAGTGGAAATTGTGGCTCTTTTAAAGTTTGAACACAGCCCAACTGGAATGCCTGGGGAGATGGATTTTTTGACCTATACTGCAACCAGCCACCAGGGGGAGCAGTTTTGTGCTGACCTCACTTTGAGCCTCCAACTAAAATTGGGTTCAGAACTGTTCAATGCATTATTGAAAACTGGAAGGATAGTGGGGACCCATCATCTTTGAGGAAGAAAGTGGTCACAAAAAAATCCTGAATGATGCGCTTGGTGAAATCAAATGGAAGAAAAACAACAGGAGAACTCAGGGCGATGAGCATTTTTACACAAAAAATGTGAAGGGAACTCAAGGGTTTAGGACCCAACAGCTGTGTAGCGCTAAGAAAACCACTAATCAGTGAGGCTAACTGGAAAAAAAGGCTTCAGTTTGCTAGGGAGTATAAAGATTGGACTCTAGAGCAATGGAAGAGGGTCATGTGGTCTGATAAATCCAGATTGACCCTGTTCCAGAGTGATGGGCCATCAGGGTAAGAAGAGAGATAGATGGGGGCAGTGCTATGATCTGGGGTTGCTGCAGTTGGTCAGATCTAGGTTCAGCAACAGTCTGTGCTCAAGGTATGAGGTCAGCTGACTACCTAGAGATACTGAATGACAAGGTTATTCCATCAATGGAGTTTTTCTTCCCTGATGGCACGGCCATATTCCAAGATGACAATACCAGGATTCATCGGGCTCAGATTGTGAAAGAGTGGTTCAGGGAGCATGAGACATCATTTCCACACATGGATTGGCCTCTACAGAGTCCAGACCTGAACCCCATTGAGAATCTTTGGGATGTGCTGAAGAAGGGTTTGCTTAGCAGTTGGACTCTCCATCATCAATAGAGATCTTGGTGAAAAATTAATGCAACACTGGATGGAAATGAACCTTGTGACTTTGCAGAAGCTTATTGAAACAATGCCACAGAGGATGTGTGCCATAATCAAAGCTAAAGGTGGTCCAGCAAAATATTAGAGTGTGACTTTTTTGTTTGGTGGTGACTTTCTTTTTTTTGTCCAGGCAGTGTATTATACAGTGATTGTTGTTCACTCATCTCACTCTTACAACAGATTCGGGCAAGAATCGAGTCACTTAAACTCTTGAACTCGCAGCTTTTAGAGTCTGAAATAGAAATTGCCGCCCATCACTGAAAGAAACCCAGGAAGGAGGCAGCCAAATGTTGCACTATAGACATCACTCATGTAGTTTAAACACTAATGTGTGATGTCATGGAGCTTCGCCCTGTCTATCATAATCTATGTCCTAAAATCAACAACAAATATCTGAGTAATATCTAACTCACGCTGGGGCCTTGGTGTATTTGGTTAACTGGGCGACCCTGAAACAGATCAGATAAAAAATGTGTCTGATAGGATGCTGAAAGCCAGATTAAATAAAAGATTCAGATGCAGATTCATCCGTTTCTCAGGAGAAGTCCTCACAAGAATAAAAATAAGCCAGTGAGTGTGAGAGGGAGCTTCGAGGACTGACTGTTTGCAGCTTTGATGATTTTATTTATGACATTTTAAGTCAAGGAGAAACTGAGGAAATCAATAGATCAAAGGTTTCTGTGTGTGAGTGTGTGAGTGTGTGAGTGTGTGTGTGAGCATGTGTGTGTGAGTGTGTTTGTGTGTTGCAGGGCTTTTTATAATTCAAACTCTCAGAGACAGTTTCCAGCTCTGAACACGTCGAACGCTCTCCTCCTCCTTCCAGTTTACTGACCTCTGTGCGGTGAAATCACTGATTCATCAATACCAACACGCTCCTCTCTTTCCTCTCCTTCTTCCTCTCCTTATCCTCCTTTTCTTCCTCTTCTTGCAGTAAATCACAGAACATCAGGTCTCACACAGAATGGATGGGGAATATGTTCATAGTTAATGTTCGTTTTATAAAAAACAAATCCTCCCTGCAGTCGGAGAAATGTCAGCGTGCTGAATAATCTGCAGCCTCACACCAAGTTTTCACTCTGGCTGTGAAAGAAGAGCATTCAGGATACCATCAGTCTGTTGATCTGTCCATCAGGGATGCTGGCTGTGATCCTCTGCTCTTTAAAGCTGAGGTCACAGCGTCCATGATTTCCAGAAAGAGTGTCAGATTTGGATTCATTAGCTCACAGGAGAGTTTTCCATTTTCCCTCGGACAGACTTTGGCACAGAGAAGTCGCCACACTTCAGTTTTTGAAACTGGTTGACCCCGTGTGGTGAATTCCACTACAGAGTCCTGCCTGTTTTTATTGTTTTTAAAGCCACCCTGTTATGTTTTTTTCTCTCTTATCCCTCTGACACAAAGATTTCTCCAGCAGGAGATTTTCACTCTCAGTGTTTTCCGACACTAATCGATCTGTTTGTTTTGGGAAGTGAAGATCTGCGGCTGCTTGATGGTCGTGTTTCCTGAGAACTCACAGTGTTAAAAATTTAACACTCATCAAAAATAAAAGAGCTGAACTGTGTGTGTGTGTGTGTGTATGTGTGTGTTTCTTTCTCTCTCTGTGAGCTGGTTGGTTTCTGTTTCTGCTGCTCAGATTGATCCAAATTTCTCGTTCGGGTCAAGGTGGTTGCCAGAAAATTGATCTACACTTGAACCTGATGAAACATTTGGAAAGATTGCAATCACCAAGTGCACCAAGAATTGCTCATCTCTTGCCTTCTCCTGTGGTCTAATTCTGAGGCATCTTATAATAACCTACCCTCATGTCATTTTCCTTTTATTTTTTACACCTGTTATTTCTATATGTCACTTGTAGTACAATATTATATGAGTTAAATTCAGATTGAAAAGGCTGGCGTGGTCTCTTTTATTGTAAGTCTCAGTGTTTGTAACCCAGCTCCCTTTCTGCAGTGACTCAGCAAGAGCAGCTCATCCAGATAAATACCCCTCACATTTGTATACGTCTAGAAAACTGCGCAGGCATGCACTGAGGCTGAGCACTCAGGAATGAAAGAAAAATATTTTGCAATTATAAGAGAATTTTAAAAATATTATTTGCAGACAGCCCTCACTAATAACAGTAATTCTGAAGACATCCTGAGCATCCAAATATTAGGTGAACATACAGTCACCCAGAATCTCCAGGTGATAATTTTTCTCTAACCAGGTTTTTGTGCTTCTGTTCAGCTCTTTTTAAAAGATACAACAGAACACATTTTGAGGAGGGGTAGTCCAAACTTTTCTCGAAGAGGACCACATTTCAATTAAAGTGACCAAAGGCTAGCGCCCCCACAGACATGTTTATTTACCATGAAAGTAACATGAACGCTCTATGTGTTAACTATTTCTTTTAGTGTTTTCTGGTCATTAAGTGTTGCCAAAAACCCTTGTTCCCTTAGCCCCTGCTGTACTTCAAGAGGTGCAGAAGTGGCACAGGTTGTCTGTGTCACAGCATGGACCAGCTGTCTGTGCTCTGCATGGTGTGGACTGACCGTCTAAAAAAAAATAAATGTGTCTTTTTACATTTTCAAAATTGACCTAAATAGCATGATAGTCCAGTCAAAAATTAATTCACTAATATATTAACCATTAGGCACACAGCAAAAGTCAATAGGTACAAGACCCCATGCCATGGAGCACAGACCACCAGTCAGTGCTGTGGGGCACAAAATGTCTTATTGTTACATTTACTTATTTCATGAGGAAAATTTATTGATATCACATCTTTCAGTTTTGAGTAAGGTCAACATATATCTTAAAGTGATATGCAACATTTTTTTAACATGACTTAATATTTTAATTAAAACAAATAAGCATCAGGTTTATTGAATTAAAGATATTTCGTAGAATGATTTTTCCATAATAATCATAACTTTTTTAGATGTTGTGTTAAATTAACTTAAGTTTCTTATTTTATTGCTTAGCCCGCAGGAAGAGGGCACCATAAGTGCTATTGGCTTGAAATTTGCTAATATGACAGACTAGACCCTGCTCTACAAAAGTTCTTATTTAGGATCTGGTTTTTGAAAGACAAGCCCTCATACTCCATGAAACCCAGAAAAGTCCTCTCATTAAGAATGAATAGGATTAAACTTTGAGCTCCTGGCAGGCAGCCCATTTGGGTCTCTAGACAAAAAAGTAAAAGTCTTACAGTTTTACAAATTACATAGATGGATTCCTGGCAAAAGTTCCTATCAAAATATCATATTTTTACAAAGATTTGAGTATAATTGTAGCATCTACAAGGAGTTGTTTCCAAAAAATTTGTAAAAAATTTTCACCCTTTACTCTGCTGCAGTTGTGTGATGATGTCACACACTAAGGAGTTCCGTGCAGCTGGTCATTTGACCCAACAGAGGAAATAATACATGGTATCAACTGTGATACCTCCAATAGGGCCAGATAGGGATGAAACCCTGACAGTGGAGGGGAAATAGGTATAACAGACCGGCAGAAGGGACTGGGCAAGAGTGCGAGGACCCGTCTAACGCTGCTTGCAGCTTTAATTTAAGGTCGTTTTTCAAGTAAATTCAACATATCTGGGTTTACAGTGCAGTGGAAGGCATATTTCCAGTTGCTCAGTGTAAATGTGTACTGCTCCATCTTTCAAGCTAACCAGGGTTTCCAGGTATGTGTGACCACAATTGAAAAAACAAGTCCATTGGTCAGGAATTTAAAAATACTACCAGCAGCGCCACGAAAACCATCAACCAAGAAGTGAACTACTTTGTTGCTCAGTTGATGTGCACCATGAAATTGTTTGTGCACTTGACAGAAAATGTAAATGTTCACATCATTTAGGACATGACTCATTTCAGTGACATGATTAATGCATCATAAGATAAAACCTGGGGGCTGTTTGAGTGATTGGTAACAGTGTGCTTCAAAAAAAAAAAAAAACTACCAGACTATCATAGAATCACTTTTTGATGAAGTGGATAAATATAAACTTAATCTTCTGAGCTTTAATGGCTCTGAAGTCAGTGGAAGTGAGAGTGGACAGCAGAGCTGCAGTGTTCCCACTCTGTGTTTTTACTATGAAATGACCTGAGTGTTTAAACCGCGCTCCAACTCTGCGTGTGCACATCCAACCCCGAGCCGTGTGTTCGGAGCTCAGTGAAGAGTCATTACGGTGAATAATGACTCGCTGGAGGCGCTCTTGGCCTTCGCCTTATTAGAGCGCTGATGATGACACCTCCAGCAGAGAGAACAGAGAGGAGCGGCGGGGGACGGAGGAAGACCAGCATCCAATTACCACCAGCGCTGAAAGCTCTCTGCGGGCGAGCGGCGGCCTTTTCTCCAGGCGACGGCGGCTTTGTCCTCAAGGTCAGGCGGTGGTAAAGAGCGCTGAGACGGTTTTCCAGGTCAGGGAGGGAAAAAAGATCTGAATGTTTCATCTCCGCTGGAGGTCACGAAAGACATCCAGGTACTGGATACATACATGTGATCCTTTTTAACTGCACTCCAGCTGCTGTGACCTTTGACCCCGTCTGCCTGTATGAAAGACTACATGAAGAGGAGGAAGAAGAAAAGGGAGCAGGACAAGCAGAGCTGTACCTGAAAAACCTGATCTATGACCCTCTCTTTTTATCCTGCCTTTGGTTTCAGGAACCTTGAATAACTCTGGTTTAAAGCTGCAACATTCAAGACTTTTTGTTCTACAACTGAATTTACTGACGATAAACAAACTGCAGCTTTTGATTTGAGTTTTGGAAGGAGAAAGTAACAAATCTTCCTGTAAAAGGTCTAAAATGTGGTTACTTTTCCGTTATACGTTTTATAAATGTAAACATTCGCTCATTAGCTCATCCTGTTAGCATGTAAAGCTAACTGCCGGTGTCCACTAAAAAACACATTCACCAGACACTTTATTAAGTACACCTTGCTAGTACCAGGTTGGACCCCCTTTTGTCTTCAGAACTGCCTTAATCCTTCGTGGCATAGATTCAACAAGGTACTGGAAACATTCCTCAGAGAGTTTGGTCCATATTGACATGATAGCATCACACAGTTGCTGCAGATTTGTCGGCTGAACATCCATGATGAGAATCTCCCGTTCCACCACATCCCAAAGGTGCTCTATTGGATTGAGATCTGGGGACTGTGGAGGACATTTGAGTACAGGGAACTCATTGTCATGTTGAAGAAAGCAGTCTGAGATGATTCCAGCTTTATGACATGGAGCGTTATCCTGCTGGAAGTAGCCATCAGAAGATGGGTACACTGTGCTCATAAAGGGATGGACATGCTCAGCAACAATACTCAGGTAGGCTGTGGACTTTAAACCAGGCTCAGTTGGTACTAAGGGGCCCAAAGTGAGCCAAGAAAATATCCCCCACACCATTACACCAGCAGCAGCAGCCTGAAACGTTGATACAAGGCAGGATGGATCCATGCTTTCATGATGTTGAGGCCAAATTCTGACCCTACCATCTGAATGTGGAGCAGAAATCCAGACTCATCAGACCAGGAAACATTTTTCCAATCTTCTATTGTCCAGTTTTGGTGTTGCTGTGTGAATTGTAGCCTCAGTTTCCTGTTCTTAGCTGACAGGAGGGCCACCCGGTGTGGTCTTCTGCTGCTGTAGCCCATCTGCCTCAAGGTTGGACGTGTTGTGTGTTCAGAGATGCTCTTCTGCAGACCTCGGTTGTAACCAGTGGTTATTTAAGCTAGTGTTACATTTCTATCTGCTCATTCTCTGTGAACCCTAGAGATGGTCGTGGGTTTAAATCCCAGTAGATCAGCAGTTTCTGAAATACTCAGACCAGCTCGTCTGGCACCAACAACCATGCCACATTCAAAGTCCCTTAAATCACTTTCTTCCTCATTCTGATTCTCGGTTTGAACTGCAGCAGATCGTCTTGATAGTTGCATCGAGTTGCTGCCACGTGATTGGCTGATTAGGAATTTGCGTTAACGAGCAGTTGGACAGGTGTGCCTAATAGAGTGGCTGCTGAGTGTATGTCTTTTAAAGTGCTGCATTACACAGTTATTTCACACCTCTGGGTTAGTTTTCCAAGCTCCACCATCACCTCCTCTCCCCCTCTCTGCAGTAAATGTATAAAATCCTCATTCATCTTTACATTTCCTGAATGCAGCTGGTTTCTGTGTGTGTGATCCTTGCGATTCTCAGAGCAGCTGATATAAATCTGATGATTATGTGTCCTCAGAAAAACCAAACACATGTTTTATTCATGATTCCATCAGTTCCTTTTTCCTCCGAAGAATTCGATTTCTTCAGTTGCGGGACGGGAGCTGCACGCTAACACAGAGGGAGAAAAGACAAAGGATCCAACTCTGCCTTCTTCAAACAGCTTATTTTTTATTGAAACTGACACATCTTTGTTTTTATTTCTTCATCTGTTGGAGAAGAGGAAGGATTTAAAGTCTAATTACTGCTCCAGAGAAAGAGATCTCACAGGGTTAACGTGCTGCTTTAAGGCTGGAAGAATAAAACTACTGATGACTGAAGAAGAGTGGATTTTAGTTTTTATATCAGCAGTCATCCAACCTCCAATATTTGACACATTTAAATTCCAGATTTGAAATCCAAGAACGATTAAAACACTATCTAAAAATTAAAATGCTGAAGAAAATCTTTGTTTGCCTTTGTTTGAAGATGGTCTCACAAATGATCCGAAAACATGACAAACGTTTGAGTGCGCATATGAAAAAAAAACCTCAGTATGAGTCGGATTGGGGAATGCTAGGAGGTAAACGTGGACCAAAGTTTTCTGAAATTTTAAGGAGTAACTACTAAAACAGTGAATGAATAGAAAGAGGAGAGGGAAATACTGATATTGATCTGAGACAAACAGGCTCCTAAAACAAAACAAAGCAGAGAAAAAGAGAAACCAAACCACTGCTGCTGAGCTGCTGATTACAAACCAAACTGTGTTTGGAGGAGATAAATAGTTTTAAAACAAACTACTTTTACTTTTTATTTTCGCTCATATATTTGGTTTCTGAACACAAACCTGTCACAAATTTACCAACCCATGATTTAACATTACATAATAGGCACCGAAATTGGTGATTTATAAATCTTGTTTCTCATTGTCTATGGTTGACCATGGGTAAGTTTGGCAGTAACAGCTGAAATAAACCAGATACGTCTTCAGTCTATCCTGCTCCGTCACGGCAATGGATCAGATAGGTTTCCATTCAAGTCAATGTGTCAGTTTACACTGAATCTGTTGTGTTGCAGACCGTCTACATGGCTGCTTCATCATGTTGCAGGTAATATGCAGCCATCCTATTTTTGCTGGATGTGGAGCTGTGACGCATAAATACAGTGTAGGGAAGACCAAGCGGGACAGCAAGTCATGATAGGAAACTGACAAGAAACACCCAGTGAGTTTCAAAATTAAACAAGTGTTACCGGCGCCAGGCCTAGGGGAATCTGGGCCTATAGCACAGGCAAGGGTGCGCTGTGTAACTCAAATTAATGGTTAAAACACTGTGAATTAAAAAGAGACAAGGACACAGTTAGCGTCTTGCTCTGCCATAGCTCATTTAATCTGAATAACTTCATAGAACTTTCTCATATTCCATATTGACTGTAAAAGACTCAAAAGCATCCAAATAAAACATTAGTAACATAAATAAATTCATGCACAAAACAAAATAGACGCTTAACAATTTAAAACTCTCTTTAAGCAAAAATAAATACAACCAAAGGTACAACAGTGCAAACTGAATCCTACATACAATTCAATTGCTAAACCAAAATGCTACTTTTTCCAAAGTCACACTTTCTAAATCACATATCAACATCCACATCTACTACAACACACACACATACACACCCAGATGCCGTGTGATGCAAAAACGCTTCCGTCGAAAGTTACTGAAAAAGAGCTTGTCTCGGTGCTGTCTACTCACTCACAAAGTTAATACAACAACGCTCTACTAATCACTACACATCACAAAACCTCATGTTACAACTTTACAATAGTTATCAAACACAATTTGTTTTGGAAAAAACACAGCTTTAAACGTACCTGTGGGTTAAGGAGAGATGAGGACACAGTTAGCATCTTGCTCTACCCTAGCTGATTTAATCTGAGCTGCGCATGAGCAGAACAAGCTACATAGTCTCCCCTGCAGCCACAACGGCGCAACACCCCTTTGTACTGACACTTTTAGGTAGTTGTCATACTAAACAGTTTAAAATGTGATCAAAAAAATATTTAACAAAAAAGGGGATCTGTTTAAATACCAAAACTAAAAGTATAGCATTTTCCAACCTACTACACAAGCTGTGCCAACATCGGTTCGTATTTAGCTTGACTACATCCTTAAATGGACATAATGGGCGGAGCCAGCCCAGGAGGCAACAGGTTTGAGGTTTTACAGCCCAACATGAATGAAGAGAGACTTATGAATGGAGTGGAATTGTTTTGGGACTGAACATGCAACCGGTGTGAGTTGACTAACACAGTCAACAACGGAGTGGAGTCAGACTGCAGATGTATCTGGTGTATTTGAGATGTAAGAAGTAAGATCTATCCTCATTCTTGAAGACAAGGATTTCTGAAGCTGAACTGACAAAAAATGAGGTCAGAGCAGAAGAAAGCTTAACAGAGGAGTGACAGAGCAAGGACTAAAACACTGGTTAATCTGTTTGTGCTAATGTTCATTCCAACCCACAGTCAGCAGTTATTCTGCAGTGGTCTGTTCAAACCAAGGTAATAATAGTTAACTAAAACGAAACTGAAATTTGAAATACATTGCAGATAACTCAAACTAATAAAAACTAGAAAAGGAAACAAAAACGATAAGTAAACTAAAACTGTATCTTGTGTTCACAATACTAACTGAAACTTTCGAAAATTAAAGACAAAATGTCCTTAGTTATTGTTTTTGACAATATTAATAGCCTTTAGGATTTAAATTAATAGGACACATTTTCCAAACCAATTTCACAACAGTTTTAGGCAGTTGTCAGTGCTGTTCGGCACCATCATAGTGGCGTACTGGGATGTGCTTGTTTACTGCACAGAGTCACAGAGTCTACGTTTCTAATTATCAAAGCTCATATTATATTGTTATATATAATTTATGTTGATATTATTTTTGTGTAATTTATGTTAACTTAATTTTTATATGATTTATCTTTATATTTTTTATATTAAGTTTGTATTATTTTTTTGCGTTAAAGGCAGCAGCCCACACGTCAGTATCAGCATTGACTGAGCAGTGAGCACTATGTTGGACTTGAAAATAAACAGTATGACAAAATATTTACTCAGACCTTTTTGAATCCTGGACCTGGTTAATAAAGTATGAAAAAACTAAAACTAAACTTAAACTAAGCCTTGTAGCAAAAAATCAATACTAAATAAAAACTAGAATGCCCGCTCCAAAACTAATTAAAACTAAACTGTATTGGAAAAATAATGTCAAAACTAACTAAAACTAAACTATAATGAAAACTCCAAAACTATTTTAATCTTGGTTCAAACTTGAGAGTCAATCAATAAAATGAAGAGTGAGGTTACGTTAGCTCTGATTGGTGAGGTTGGAGTTGGTGGATGAGCACTGGTAGGACATAACCAGGATTCACTAACGTTACACATTACAGACAGGACTAAGAGCCAGAACACACCAGATGCGTCTCCAGTCCAGCTTTTCTCCATCACAGCCCCGGATCAGATAGGTTTCCCTTTTAAGTCAATCTGTCAGCTGACCCTGGATCCACACTTTTGTAATCTGGCTGGGTCAGATCGCAGCAGATATGCATCACAACACAATCTATTCAGGACGCCAGAGCTGTGACACGTCAATTTAACAAATAAAGGATTTCCCGGTGACTTAATGGGAGCTGTAACAGAGAAGCACCCTGTGTTAGAGCTCTGAGGTGCGAGTAACACCAAACAGATAGTCTGCTAACCTTCTAGACACCAACTACGCCACAAACTGAGTTTAAAAAGCTTAAATGTCATGATTAAATAAATAAATTACCTTGTCACTTTGGAAGAGGGTTTTTGGCAAGAGTAGCGCAGTTATAGCACAAGGTGATGGTGCTCATTGGAAACAATCTTTATCCAGGACAATCAATCCCGATTTCAGCCACAGGTGTCACCGTAATCAAAACAAAACAGAAAGTCTTTGCAGAGATTTTAAGAAGAGAAACACTCTAAAACTTTGAATTTCAAGGTGAGGTTCAGCTGCTTTACAGTTATGAATAAAACCAGCACGCCATCTCTTTATCGTTGTGGTTTCTGATTATCAAGAAGCTTATGCTGAATGTGTCAGTGTTATTGTCGACTCTGTTTTTGATTTGTTTGCTAAAACTGCATCAAGTTTGTGATTTATCCCTACTGAATTGATTTTGTGTGCGATTCAGGCCTGGCTTGTGTAATGGAGGTGATTTAAGTTCATTCTGCTGTTTTGACTCCTCACAGTTGTTTATTTTATGTCCTCCGCATATCAACTTGAGTCTGGGTCGGGTGTTGTGAACCAGAATCCATCAGCATGCTGTCACCACCGTTAGAAACAAACCGCTCTCCTTTTTGATTCCTGCGCACACAAACACACCTCAGCATGAATATGGAGAGGAGGAGAAGGAGGCTCACTGATGTCTAAAAGAGCCATTTTCTGTCAGAGAGAGAAGAAGCAGGGGAAGCTCAGCGGGAGGCAGGCGGCTCTGGAGACTGAGAAATATCTTCACTTCAGACACAAAGAGAGGAGCTCGGCTTGTAAAGCTCAGGTTTTTAACGTGTCACAGAGACGGAGCAATCTGAGGTCGGCTGAGGCGGAGCAGCGAGAAGGAAAAGTCATTTCTCTCCAGGTGAATATGAAAACAGAGTCATGTTGGACAGGGAACACTGAGCTCCAACTGAGCCTCAAACTAAGAGTGCATGTCTAAGAGCCAGGAAGCAAAGCCGGGTGGATCTACCTGACTTTCTGTTTCTTTCCTTAAAGAGAAACAGACTTTATGAATACAGACGCTCTCATGTAAGGTTTCCCCTCCAAACACTCGCCATCCATCGATCCACATCTCCTCTTCTTAACCCCTCTTCATTTGCACCACTTGACCTCTGACCCTAGTATGGATCTGCAGTTCATTTTGTCCTCACCGACGCTGGTGCCGTGTTTGTTTCTCCGGCACCAGCGTCAGTGCAGACAGTCAGAGGTCAAAGGTTAATGTGATGAGGAGCTGATGGAGAGTATCAGTTTGTCAGATTAACTGAGGGCTTATTGATTCATGCACTTGTGATGTTCCTCTGTTGTCTCTTGGGACAAATTCACCCAAAATTGTCAATGAGAGCAGAGTTAACCCTGGATTATCTTCAGCAGTCACTCTGATCAATAACTTCAGATGTGATTTTGGGTCAAGGAGCTGATTTTTCATTCAGGAGAACAGTTATTCACTGCAGTCAATGAGGTGCTGTCCTTTTGTTTCTAAGATCTGACAGTCTTGTTTTGTTTTTGTCTTAATTTAACTTCTCAATTCTCTTTGACTATCTTTGTTGTAAATTTCCTGACAGTCATAATTAAACCAGGCATGTCCAAAGTCAGGGTCTGTTTTTATACGGCCACTAGCTTTCATTTTACAATGTATCAGCAATGACACAGAAATAAATCATGTAAATTATATGTACATTTACATTTTCTGTGAAGCGCAAAAACAAAAATAAAGTATATTTATAAACATCTCACTAAACTATGTCTGGACTGTGCATAGGTTACTTTATTTTTTCATGTATTCATCTAATTAATTTGCAGGGAAGGTGCATATTGGTCAATATTTCTGTAAACATGCCGGGGTTAGCCAAATGGCAAGTTTCCATCTCCAGTCCCTGACCAGAAATTAAAGTATTCAACCTAAAAACACAAAATTAGATTAAAAAAATAAATAAACAAATAAAAAATAAAAACAGAATTAAAAATGTATTGGGGAAAAGCAGTTATTGCAATACAATTAACGCCCAGTAGCTATTCATTGCTACTAGCATCTAAAGCAAACAAACAACAAACAAACAACAAACAAACAAACGAAAGCCAGATAGAGGCGGATTATTCCAGAGTTGGAGGACATTTTGGCTTTGAATGTTAAGAAAGATAAACCTTCTCTTTTATAAATTATTGTTAAAAATGATCTAATTTAATTTAGTGTCCCCTATTATGACATGTAACTCATTGTTTAAATACAGTTTAATATATTTCAGATTAATAATCCCATCTACATAATCTCTGCAATCGTAACCATTTTGACTGATTGTTGGAAATAAAAGGAAACAGTATCTTCTGTTAAATGTAGAATGTGTTTGGCTATATGTAGATTAACTGTATTATATCTAGATGATGGAAATTATTGAATTGAACTGTCGATGATAGCATGTAAATTCTTGTGCGAATACATTTTACATACATAATACAATACATAGATTTTCCTCAGGAACAGAAGCCAGCTTTTCATCCAGGTGTTACTGGTACTAGGTACAACGATCTGAAAGAAAAAAGAAAAAAGAAAAGAAAAGAAGAGGAAAGCTGCATGAAGGTAATTAACCACATGAATCCATGCAAAGCAAACAGGAAATAGCATTAAGGTAATGTTCAAATGTTGCGAGGCATGAAAGAAACAACAGAAAATAAAAAAAATAGGAACACCTGCAAGGTAATAGAAGAACAAACTGGACAAAACTATAATAAGAATATGATTCATAAAAGGAAGCATCAATCAGCACATTAAACAACATTAAAAACACAAATAAAACTTGTTTAAAGCAAGAGCTCTGTACATTGTGCAGAAACTAATCAACTCTTACTGCTGATGTCTTTAGAAAAGAATAGAATAGAATAGAATAGAATAGAATAGAATAGAATAGAATAGAATAGAATAGAATGTTCTTTTATTGAGCTCCCTTGGGGCCAATTTTTATGTCCTAGCAGCTCACAAAAAAAGTGCAATTAATGCAATTACAATACAAATAGAATGATGATAATAAGAATGTGAAATTAGAAGAAATATAGAAAATAGAAAAATATTACATATTTAAATGGGAGCAAGATATATACAAAGATTGGTTACTGACAATGTAAAGCACTTGACGATGAAAATGAAAATTTACAGTGAGAAATAAATGGATTTATCAGGTTGTGAAAATGCAAGAGTTTAAACAACACACTAGAGGACACAAGACTAGACCCAAGGTGCAGAAAAGGAGAAAATTGGCATCATTAAGAAATATTTGGGCTAAAAATGTTGTTTTTGAGTCAAAATAGCCTGAATATGAAAAATAATCCTGATAAAATCCAGATCCTGATCCTGCCATAAAAACGTCCTGACATATTTTCTCCATATCGCCCCCTAATGGAGAATATTTTCCTTAGTCAGAGGCAGAGTTTGCCGATGTTTATGCAGCATGTAACACTGCAAAAAACTGACCACTGATCATCTGGTATTAAGATCTGGTAGTGATGAGAAAATAAGCTAAAAGAACTGAAAAGAAACAGCTAAAAAAAGTGTTCATATGTTACTTTAATATATAATAATTGAGTAATTTTATCTGAGAGTTGAGTTTTTTAGGGATTCCAGCAGTTTACCATCAAGGAGTACACGCTGTAAGTGGAAAGGAGTGATCCATTGAGGCGTGCTCTGAAAGTATTTTCATCTGTAATTCTACAACCGTCTAAACACCGCCCTTTGCCTCTCTCTTCCTGCTGTTTCACTTACCCGCCTTTCATGGATTTGCTGCTTCTGTTGAGTCATTATGTCAAACCTGCCAGGATCGATGGGGCTTATGGGAAACACTGACTAAACAAACGCTCACATCTTAAACACCAACATGCAGACAGATTACGCTCCACTGCTGGACATTTTTAGAGATTGTGTTGTTAGAAACTGATTTTGACCGAGGTTTTTTTTTTATTCCTGAGGCGTAATTAAACATTCATTCTGGGTAAAACACTGTCTCTGTGATGTTTAATTTAAATTGTAAGGCGTGGAAAAGGAAGAGTGTCTCTGGTTACATTTTTCAGCTCCTCTCACGCCACATCTGACATAAACAGCTCCACTGCTGAGGAAAAGTTTATTTACTCCAACCTCTGCCTCCCCTGTGCTGGATAAATACAGTAATATGTGACGAAGCATCTCTCGGTCTCACCTCGCAGAGACACCTCGATGACACACAGCAGCACCGCAGACACACACGGGGTGTTCAATCATGCAGCATTTTCTGCTTCACATCACAGTAAACAACACCGAGGGAGGTCTGACTCCACTGGACCAGACAAAGACACCGCACCGGCTCACTTCCATGATTCATCACCACCGCACGTTCCAGGATTCATCACCGGTTTCATTTAGAGAGGTCGTTAGCAGAGGTCACTGCAAGGTCAACGCGTCAGCTGTATTAACTCACGTGTTTGTGAAAAGAAAAGTGCTCTCTGCTGCGGCTGCTGTCACACTGGATTTAGTTTAAGGTTCGTTTTCCTGTCAGCTTCCTGTCGGTTTGAGGCTTCACCTGCAGGGTTCACAGCGCGAGAGTGTGTGTATGTGTGTGTGTGTGTGTGTCTGTGTGTGTGCGCAGGACGAGTGTTTCTGTTCCTCAGGAAAGTTTGTCTCTGGGAGGTAAAATCTGCTCTGCTGTTGATCTGATAAAACAGAAATCTGAAGGTTGTAGTGATCTCTCTCTACAATCTCTTCACAAGAGGAGATTCTGTAAATGTCTTTCACATCTTGAGCAGGTCTTCATCAACGTTTAATAAAAAACCTTTTAGTCTGACTTCATCTATGTTAGAGTGAAATTATTGTATGTACACAGAGGGGACTCAAACTGCTTTACAACGGCAAAGAAAAGATTGACAAACATGTACCAGCCACTTTATAAGGTACACCTGTCCAACTGCTCGTTAATGCAAATTTCTAATCAGGCAATCACATGGCAGCAACTAAATGCATTCAGGCATGTAGACATGGTCAAGACGATCTGCTGCAGTTCAAACCGAGCATCAGAATGAGGAAGAACAGGGGCGTAGCTACAATTAGGCACACACAGGCAGTTGCCTGGGGCCCCAAAATTCCCAGGGGCCCCCAAAGCATCTCTTAAAAACTGATTTATCAAGTTCTCTTCAATTGAAAGCATTTCTTTTTTCTAAATCTTACTTCACATGCTTCAAAATACATCAAAAGGCTAAATCTTTAATGATCGTTTTGGGAACTCCCCCTCCCTTCTTATTCAATGGGCTATTCCATGTTACAACACATCTGAAAATTTGATTCAGGAAGAAAGTGGTAAAAAACACTTTTTCCCATTTTTTTTCTAATTTTCAACCAAGTCGGAAATAAAAACAATGTTGCTCTGAGATCTGAGATAAACGTATAAGACTTTTAGGATTTAAAGGCCTTTATCTAGCCCAGGAAACAGGATAATTTTCTCAAAATCAAACTTTTTAAGTTGGTGATTAACATTATTGTACAAAATCTCTTTTTTGGAAACATAGCTCACTGGACAGGGGGTCAAATAAAAATACATTAACTTTAAAATAATAGAACCAAAAAGTATGGTAACTGTAAATATCACATCTTTCAGTAGATTTTTTTTCCAGTTTTATGTTGTGATTGATACTTACATATTTTTCTTTACTAAATCATTTTTTCAATATTTACCTATTGTAATGTTTTTCACTTCATACTTTCTTGTTTGTTACTGTCTCTCTATAAATTCCCCACTGTGGGACAAATAAGCTGTCAATTGACCATAAAAGATTTCAAATCCAGGACAAAGTGGACTAAATTATGTATTCATTTTTTTCAAAATCAAACTAAAGTACAGAACTTGAGGAAATGCGCTTAGTTGCATTAAGTTACCATGCACAAGATTAGCACTGTCTCATGCCTTGATTCTGGGAAAGAGACAGTGGACCCAGGGAAGGCCAGTCTAGCTCTGAGGAAGATGAGTTACAAGGACATGGAGGGCCCCATTGACTGGGTTTGCCTTGGGCCCCCAAACGACTAAATAGGCCCCTGGGGAAGAAAGGTGATTTAAGAGACTTTGAACATGGCATGGTTGTTGGTGCCAGGCGGGTTGGTTTGAGTATTTCAAAGACTGCTGATCTACTGGGATTTTAACCCACAACCATCTTTAGGGTTTACAGAGAATGGTCCCACAAAGGGAAAATATCCAGGGTTACAAATTTAAGTAGCACTGTCTTTTAATCCAACACCAGAAGTGGGAAACTTGGGCATCATTTTTGACTCTGAGCTGACTTTCATCCCACACACTAAAAACATAATATAATTAAGTTTTTACCATTTTCTTTCAGGCTAACACGGAGACACTAATGCATGCTTTATTACTAGTCGTATAGACTATGCCCTGCTTTCTGGTCTTCCCAAAAGAATAAATCAGGTCTACAGTTATCACAGAATTCAGCAGTACGTGCCCTGACTAGGACCAGGCGGCAGGCCCACATTACACCTGTTTTAAAATCACTGCATTGGCTCCCTGTGTGTTTCAGGATCGATTTTAAGGTTATTTTACTTGTTTTTAAGTGTCTTAATGGTCTCTGGCCATCTTATCTCTCAGAACTGCTTTTACCCTACGAACCCTCACAGACTCTGCGCTCCTCTGGCAGCCAGCTCCTAGTCATTCCCAAAGTCAGGACACACACCCATGGGGAGGCATTTTTTCAATATCATGGCCCCCACCTGTGGAACAGTCTGCCAGTGGACCTCGGGGTCGTGGAGAGCGTTCATGTTTTTAAGAACAGGCTCAAGACCCACCTATTTAGCTAAGCCTTTGGTTGGTATTTAATTATTTCATTATTTAATTTATCTATTCATTTATTTTTAAGAAGCCTAATTTTCTTAGTTTGTGCTTTTCTATGTTTAACTTCTGTATTTTAGTTTTTTCATGTTTTTATCCCTTCAGTATTTCTAGCTACCTCTAGTTTCTCCCACAGGGAGCCCTCTTCACTGGGAGCGGTGGTTGGCCATGGTTGCAGGGGCCTGTCATTAGGTCCCTGCTGGCGGGTGGTGTCCACTTCACCCCCCTCCCTAGGTTTCAGTTTATCTGTACTTAACTCAGCTTTATCAGCTTCATCTGTGTGTGTGTGTGTGTGTGTGTGTGTGTGTGTGTGTGTGTGTGTGTGTGTGTGTGTGTGTGTGTGTGTGTGTGTGTGTGTGTGTGTGTGTGTGTGTGTGTGTGTGTGTGTGTGTATGTATGTTGCTTTATGGGTTTCTGGGTTGGGTGGGCATGTTTTGTGTTCTGTTTGTTTTGTTTTTTAACTGCGCTGTAAAGCACTTTGCATTACATCTTTTTCATGCATGAAAAGTGCATTATAAATAAAATTTTGATTGATTGATTGATTGATTGATTGATTGATTGATTGATTGATTGATATAAGCTCCTTAAATTTCAGAGTATGGGATTAAAATTTGTCTATATGTGTGGATTAACTAACATTTATTCAACCATCACTGTGGACGTTCCTGAGGAACCTATTGTGCCTATTTGTATCACTTTAGACTTTTTTTTATTGTTTCTGTCTTGTTTGTTTTTTTCATCCTACTTTTTTTTGGGTACATTTATCACAAAAAAACAATATTTATTGTAAGTAGGGCTTAAAGAGGGGCTATTAGGCTTTCTAGGCATTATCCTGTCCCTTTAGGACCTTTGTAGTTGCTTTGCATAATTTAAAACTCAAAGAAATCTTTATTTTTCTCACACTGGTGTTTTAGAAAACCCTTATTTTCTACCTCTGTCTAAAATGCTTTTTTTTTTAGCGATTGTCTCTTTAAAGCTCCCCACTCTACAGCCTCTCTTCTTTCTGATTGGCCAGCTCTCTAGAGGCCCGTCAAGGGCAGAACTGTGGGCAACGAGCAATTAGGAGACCCTGATCATCATTTCAACAAGTTTTGATAAAATCCTGTTAGAATCTTATGAAGATCTCATGTTGTTTTGATCAGTTTACAGACTCAGAGATTTCTATATGAATATGAAAATCTACATGTTTAGTACAAACATACAGCATTGTTATTTTATCTCCATGTTTAGAATGCAGGGAAGTTGAACACCCTCTTTTCATGCTTTCAGTAGAACATTTGGATGTAATGTTTTGGATCAGAGGTGTTAAGTCGTATTAACTGAAAAACAAAAAGCGTTAAATGAAGGCTTGTGATGGATTTTTATCTGAAACATGTGCAGTTTATGCTCCACCACCATCTCTCTGTCTCTGTCTCTCCGTGCCTCACACCCAGCCGCTCCTAAACTCCTCATCCTCATTAGTGCTTGGTACAGGAGTCCCGTTGGCAAGGTCATCGTTGTCTGGGTAACGCTTTGCTAGCAGGACGATGCTGAGAATAATGATGAGGCTGATCAGAGCGACATCAGCAGCATCAGGAGATAAAAAAAAAGAAGAACCCTGAGAGAGAAAAACAACTTCATCCAGAAGATTACAGCCTGAAGGAGGGGTTAGTGAGGGGGGGCTGTGGGTTCAGGTCCTAGTCCAGGTCTGACTTCATCAGCAGTTTGAGCCTGAACTTTTACACATTCAAGTGTGTGTCAGTGTGTGCTCATTCTCTGTGGAAGTTTACAGCCTCAAAACCTGCTGAGAGATCGTTCTTTGTTGCTCCGACTAGAAGTTTGGAGGAAATCGTGATTAGGAGGGTCAAAGAGGGCAGGATTGTTTACAGCATGTGCTCAGTCATGCTGTGTTTGCACAAAACGTGAGTTAATCACATGTGAAGTCAATTCAAAGACAGAAATTCTAATCTTCTGATGCAAGTTCACGTGAATTTGTGATGTAAAAAAGAAACATAAAGAAAAATCTGATCTTCACTGCATTATTTCTGGTAGAGTTAACTGTCATGATCTGATATCAAAGCTGTGTCCCTATTTAGGGTCTGCTGCCCAGGAAGGATGCAGTCTTCAAAGGACCCAGCCTTCATAGACTGCATAGATCGCAAAGGCTGAACTGAATTGAGACAGTCTGTTCTACGAAGCGTTTCCTGTTTGTCACTCTAATCGTCACACAGTAACATCACATCAACTTTGTATAGCAAACTTTTCAAACACATGTAAACCAAAAGTTTACATTTAAAAAGGGATGGGTTTTTTACTATTATAATCATTTTTACTGTTTCAATTTTTTATTATTATATTTTTTTAATTCAAGAGTAAATAACCACAATCACGTCAAAAAACAGAGTGAAGCAAAACCGTACATTTTCAATATCTGAAAAAGTGCTAGGGGGCTGTTAGATCAATTAAAAAAGATTGTATAAAGATTTACACTCACCGGCCACTTAATTAGGCACACCTGTCCAACTGCTCGTTAAAGCAAATTTCTAATCAGCCAATCACATGGCAGCAACTCAATGCACTTAGACATGTAGACATGGTCAAGACGATCTGCTGCAGTTTAAACCGAGCATCAGGATGAGGAAGAAGGTGATTTAAGGGACTTTGAACGTGGCATGGTTGTTGGTCTGAGTATTTCAGAAACTGCTGATCTACTGGGATTTTAACCCACAACCATCTCTAGGGTTTACAGAGAATGGTCCAAAAAGAGAAAATATCCAGTGAGTGGCAGTTCTGTGGGACAAAATGCCTTGTTGATGCCAGAGGTCAGACGAGAATGGACAGACTGGTTGGAGCTGATAGAAAGGCAACAGTAACTCAAATAACCACTGGTTACAACCGAGGTCTGCAGAAGAGCATCTCTGAACACACAACACGTCCAACCTTGAGGCAGATGGGCTACAGCAGCAGAAGACCACACCGGGTGACCCTCCTGTCAGCTAAGAACAGGAAACTGAGGCTACAATTCACACAGCAACACCAAAACTGGACAATAGAAGATTGGAAAAACGTTGCCTGGTCTAATGAGTCTGGATTTCTGCTCCACATTCAGATGGTCAATCCAATAGAGCACCTTTGGGATGCGGTGGAACGGGAGATTCTCATCATGCATGTTCAGCCGACAAATCTGCAGCAACTGTGTGATGCTATCATGTCAATATGGACCAAACTCTCTGAGGAATGTTTCCAGTACTTTGTTGAATCTATGACACCAAGGATTAAGGAAGCTCTGAAGGCAAAAGGGGGTCCAACCCGTTACCAGCAAGGTGTACCTGATATATTGGCCAGTGAGTGTGTTAAAAAAGTGCCTTTCCTCTGTAAATTATTTAAAACTAACCCAAACAACACATTTTTCTTCCGCAGCTTGTTGACTGTTTGGACCTCAGCACATGTTTTAAAGTTGCATCATTCGTGTATTTTCTTCTTGCTTCTCCGAATGCTGGTCTCTCTTTTCCTTGCAGGCTGTCACATTTCCTGAAACTTTTGAGCACTGTTTTGACTCATGTGTCTTCTTGTTATGCATCTTTTTTTTCAGCTGCCTCTCTTCCTGGATATTAGAAAACAAGTTTTCCATTTTTCAAGCCTGTGATCTCCATAAACCTGCAGAAGTGACTGAATAACATTTGCACTTTGAAATTCATAATTACAGTAAATATTCTCCTCACACAGGATCATCTCCTCTCCGCGTGTGTAATTAACCGCGCCGTCATTCATCATTTATCACACGCTGATGATAGCGCGGCTCCTGTTTGATGCATAAATTCAGCCTCTTCCTCTGTAATCTGCCTGAGTCAACTCCGCAAACAGCCTGCAGAAACTTCGACAAACCCCTGAATTATTGATCAGCACACAATGTTTCCTCCTGTGAGCTGTGATTTCCTCTGATATCAGATCAGTGACTTTCAGACCTCACAGTGTTCAGACTCACCTGCTCTGTTTAGGTTACAGGGTTCAGCTTTGTGAAGTATAGTAGGAGGATAGAGAGTGATTAGGTATAAAAACAGGTGTCCTCTTTTGAAGAAAGAGTTAAAACTAAAAAAGAAAACACTGAAAAATGAGAGTGGGAAAGAATGGCTGTATGGTGGTGAAGTGGTTCGCACATCCTCCCAGAGTCCCAGAGCCTGTGTGGGCTCCCCTTAAGCTTCCTCCCATGCTCATTAGGTTAATTGGTCACTGCTCAGTGCTCGAGGTGTGAGTGTGTCATGTTGTCTGTCTATATATCAGCTCTGTGATGGGCTGGTGACCTGCCCCGGGAGTGCTTTGCGTCTCAACTGATGACAGCCGTGATTGGATCCAGTCCCACGCTACCCAGAGTGGGATGAGTGGTAGCGATAAAAGAGATGGATGGATGTGACGGCAAGAAACCTAAAAACAATGTTTCTTCAACAAACTAGCAGGGGGAAACACTTGAACTGTCTTTTTGCATGTTTACTTCCACTGAGTTCAGCAATTTGATGTTTCTGTGCAGCTGTGTAGCTCTATCTAAAACCATCTACAGTGGGGGAAATAAGTATTAAATGTGTCAACTTTTGTCTCATCACATTTATTTCCAAAGATGCAATTCAAACTAAATTTCTACCAGACATTGGTATTAACACAAATAATCCACACATGAAAAGAAATCACAACGTTTAGGTCCATATATAATGATTATGTGGAATTAAGTACGATAACACAGGAAAAAAGTATTGAACACACCATGGAAAGGCTGTTTACTTTGGCAAGGAAATGCACCATACCACCTGAAATTTGTCAGTAATTATTACTTGAACTTCCAATTAGTGCAAACCAACATCAGCTGGGCTAGAGAAAATTGATGGTCCTATAAAAAAAGGTTGTTTTCTCACCAAGCAGTTAAATACCACACACCTCATGATGGGTAAAGGCAAAGAGCTCTCTGAAGACATTCACAACCTGATTGTTGCTCAGCATCAGAATGGAACTGTTTACAGACTTATATCAAAGCACCTGAATATTCCAGTCAGCACCGTTGGGGCTTTTATTCACAAGTGGAAGAAGCACCACCTTACCATCAACAGGCCACGCACAGGAGCTCCTTGAAGATTTCTGACCAGGGAGTCAGAAAGATAGTCAGAAGAGTACTCAACGAGCCGATGACCACCCTGAAAGTGCTCCAGAAAGACTTGGAGGCAGCAGGTATAATAGTTACAGAGAGAACAATAGGCAATGCACTCCACCGCCATGGCCTCTATGGACACTCAGCCCACAAGACTCCATTCCTCAAGAAAAGGCATGTTGAAGCTGGTTTAAAGTTTGCTAAACAGCATATTGGCAAGCCTGTAGAATACTGGGAGAATGTTGTGGATTATTTCAGTTAATACCAATGTCTGGTAGAAATTTTGTTTGAATTGCATCTTTGGAAATAAATGTGATGAGAAAAGAGTTGACACGTTCAATACTTATTTCCCCCACTGTATTTTCACAATCCTGCAACTACCAGGACACTAGCAGAGCTCAGCTTATGGATTTTTCCATCAGCACCTAAAGTCAGACCAGAAGAGGGCGAAAGAAAGAGATGAAGGCCACACAACAAAGATGATGTCATAAAGTGATTGCCTTCTATGAAATTTTATGTGTTTTTCAAGAAATTTCCCAAGTGCTGTTAAACAAATCAATGTACCTTTGACACAGCTTTTCCGAACATCCTAGTTTTATTCCGGATGCTTAAATTATTTTACTGTGCACACATAATTATTTCACCAACTAGGGTCAAAGTCATTAGCCCCCTTAAGAAATTAACATTTTTTAATGATCGAAAAACACAAACCACTGCTGTGCAATCATGTGCTTTAACTGTTAACAACTTGCAATCAATCAGTCAATCAATCCAGTTCAAACTGAGGGCTGTCCTACTCTTTATACACCGTTTGAGCTGTCACTTGAGAAATCAGTTCAGACTTGAGAGAAGCAACAGAGATTTCTAAAGCCATGGCAGAGATCCACTGATGTTTCAGGCGACTCTGGTAACCGGAGTCTTTTTGTGGGACGCATCCTGCTCAAATGTCTATAGATTCTGATTATATACTTTCTGATGAGGGGATTTTGACATTAGAATTAAAAAAAATACACTTAAGCTTTTTATTTGACCAGAAAGTCCAGGAACTTTAGTAAAACATTACCAGGAACCAGAGCTGTCAAGTAATGAAGACACTTTGTTACCTTACTTAAGTACAAATTTTGGGTATTTATACTCTACTGGAGTAGTTATTTTTTAGCTGACTTTTTACTTCTTCTCTTCATATTTTTAGACAAATATGTGTACTTTCTACTCTCTACATTTTAAAAATAGCCTCGTTACTCCTCTTTCATTTTGGCTTGTCTTCATTCCAGCCTGTCATTAAAATATAAAAAAAAGAACAACACAAACACACACACACACAAAAAAAATAAAAACCTAACCAGATAAATATCCATTTGGATAGATTGAATTGAATTGTGGTTGAATGTGGTATAAACATAACACTGCAATAAGGCACAGTGATGTTCTTACTCAAACATTTATTTAACCATCGCCAGGTGAACACACTGTGCATCATGACAGTCAGTTAACATGAAGAAGACCCGGTGCCGCACTGTGCTGGCACAAAACAGGAAACAGCACCTTCTAAGTACGGTGGCTCTAATTAGAATTAGAGGAAGAGCAGCAATCAAGAAAACAAAAGTAAGAAAGTGTATAGAAAGTGTAAAAAAAGGTCCATAGGAAAATAGATGATGACAGCTTGTCCATCATTCTCCAGTTCAGCCAGTCTCCACCTCCACAGGGTCCAGGACTGAGTTTCTTCAGTCATGCTCCATCTCTGTCTCCTGGATCATGTCTGCTCACAACAGGTGAAGCTCTTCCAATGTGGCGTTGGTGTCTGATGTTAGCTCTGTTAGCCATGTCTGTGAGCTAGCTTGTCCATCTTATTGGAGATAGATCTTATGTTCCCAACAACGATGGATGGAAGGACAGGTCCATGTCGTCACTCCTTATCTCACACCTGAGAACGAGCACACCGTCCTCACCTCCTACGCCTCACCTTGTGGGAAGACACCAGAACTTACACCAGTCAGTTAATGATCTGCTCCAAATACAAAGATTACGAAAAAGAGACGAAAAAATTACAAGAAACAGACAAAGAAGAGAGAGCTGCTGCAACAGGCAGCCATCGCCAAAAGGGCGGTGCCTAGCAACCCTGTTACAGAGTCACTCTTTAAACTGAAACACCAGGAGCTGACAGAGACACATTCACACTATCAGGCTCAAAGAAGACCATTGTTAATAAACCAAGTCAATCACGCTTGTTAGTGATCTTATTGCGGATGAAGGGAGAAAATAAAAAACCCTGTGGGTGCTCCACCATTCAGACACATTCAGCATTGCAGGCCCAGGTACTAAATTTAGATCCTGGTTCCTCCAGAGATTAACCATTAGGTGTGAACTTGCCACCTACCTCCTCTGGTCACTTTTTGTCTTAAACTTAAGAGTCCTTTGAGTCAAACCAGCACACTTTAAAGTTTATCTCCATGTTTTCCTTAAATGTTTGTGGAAAAAGTGTGTCAAGTGGCGTATCAGCCTCTGCACAAACTCTTGATAACCATATCTCACACATCTCGATGCGGTGTGTTCCCACAGTCCAACCATGAAATAAGAGAAGAAGAGTTATTGATGTTATGCAGAACAATAACTTATCTTCAGTCTGCAACCTGCAGACATTTACTACCCATGTCAGCAGAGACTTAAAGCTGTCCATAAACTATTCCACCTTTGTGACAAGCCCATCTTCTTCTTCTTCTTCTCTGCATTTACATTTCTTTTGTTTCTGCTGTGATCATTTGGAACCATCGCTCAATCTTCACTCATGTTAGTCACAGAAAAAAGAATAACATCAACTTTTCCCTAAATGTGCAGGTGAAAATGTTTGTCTGTTTTTCAGAGAAGCTGCCAGAAAGTGACTTTTTGAGGTGTTGTAGCTGAACATAAATATCTCCCCCAAATATTAACTGTGTCTGAGTCAATATTTCATCAACGGCTGTTTGATTCATGCTCCGCAGACAGGCAGGATGTGAAGTGTGCGTGGTTTCTCCCGCTCGCTGGGAAAGCCCGACCCCTCGAGGGAGACGATGTGTTTGATATGTGAGGCTCGTTTGTCATGTCGACGCCTGTGTTTACGCCTGTTAATGTCACATCAAACACTGATGAGACACAAAGCATGACGGGAGGGGGAGCTGCTTGGGGTAGTGATGTGCTGATGGTGTCAGCATTTAGTCAGATGGTGCATGATTGACAGGTGAACATTTGACACCTGTATGACATCACCTCTTGGATCTAGAGTCTAAAAAACATGAAAGAGAGACGCCTCCTGATGCTGGCTCAGGGTGTCTAATGCTAAAACTGTAAAGCTCCATGTTTCAGCCAAAGGAAGCAAGGTTTGTGGTATTTTTTTTTTCTTTACCAAAAGTTTTTTTAAAGAATGTAAAATGGATGCTCTCTTTTAAATCTTTGGATAGTTTTGTTAAAAGTAAGGGCAAATTATAATCCAGGGTGAAAAGAACTTTGACAGTAATTGCCTCCCACTTCCATCAAGTGTCACCTCTCAGGTAACAAGCACCAAAGTTGGACTCCTGACCAAAGCTCAGGCATGTGGTTGTAAAGTGAATAACCCAGTGAGGCCAAAGAAAATGCCACAAAATACTACAGATGTAGAAACTTAGAGGGAAAATTTAGCATGTCCATGTGATCGACAGTTTGCAGCAGCCTCCAGCTTACATGAACCATTTCAGCACCGCGGACAGAGGCAGCAGTTGGAAATGCACTGTGTGTGTCCAGGACTTAAAAGCTTTACTAGGTTTAAAAGGTTGAAATCTTGAACATGTTGAAAAAAGTTGGCATTCTAACTTAGATCTTCTGCATAGTTTTTGGCACTTTTCAAAGCCTTCAAAATTTGTTTGATTTTCCTAGTTCAAATTTTGAACAATTCAGCATACTCAAGAGAAGTGTGCTTGTATGTTTTAAAATTTATAACAATTAAACTTTTTAAATATTTAAAATTTTCCAGATTTTTTAGCACTTTTGTATGTCTCCCTCAACATTTTGTGCGATATATATCTTTTTAATTCATTCCGCCAAAACACCACAATTAAAAAGATTAGATTCTCTCTATCAGCTGTGCTAGCAGCCGTTTATTTCTGACACTGCATGATAACATGTTGAACACCACAATAGTAGTTTGGTGAGCTTTTATTTTAGTACTTCCTGTAACTGGGAGTTTCGTTTTGCATATTTGCTAAATATTTAGTTGCAACTGAGAGATTTATATTTAACATTTATATTTATATTTAACATTTATATTTATATTTAAATGTATATTTAACATTTATATTTATATTTAAAATTTATATTTATATTTAGCATTTATATTTACGTGTGACATTTAATATTTACATTGAATTATTTAAGATATTCTTAAGATGACAAATATTGCTCTAAACGTCATGAAAGGTCACTAGAAAAAAAAAATCACACACATTCTTGCACATGGTTTGAAGCTAAATGTGACAAAATGTTGCTTTTTTTGTTAGCATGCGCTGCTTTACAAACAGTGCCCCATGCTTTTGAAATGAATGGAAGACTGCCAAAGCTTTTGCTCTTATTGACATCCCCCCCTCACATTACTTTATTTTTTATACTTTATATAGGCCTAGTTTTGAAACTAGTTTTTTTTACACTTAAGTTTCAGTGAAAAGCTTGAGTCCCTACTTTAAGAGATGTCTGAAGACTCATCTGTTCAGGGAACATTTAAGCACTTAACTTGGCTGTTGTGTCTTTGGGTTAAAAGATTTTTATATTTCATAAGATGAATAAGTTAGTTAAAAAGTTCGAAATATGTTTATTTCATGATGCAATGTGTTATAACGTTTTGTGTAAAATCAACAGAGTGACACCTCTTCACTGTGAGGATCGTTCGGTTTCCATGCAGAGTGAGTGCTCTGTACGTTGGATCTTTGACACATCTCCGGTGAAAGTTAAGCTAGGAGCACGGTAAACGTTAAGTCTGAGAATGACAAAAGCACGCTGAATGTGTTCTAAACGTTTGAACCTTGGGAAACTTTCGTCTTTGTAAGTATTTGTATGTTCAGGGACATTAGTTTGAGGTCACAATTATATTTTATTTGAAAGTTCAATGTAAACAGGTGATTGTTGATACAGCTATCTATGTTGTGTTTAGCATAAAAAAGCTAGCTACCTGTATTTTGTACAATGGCGGATAGTGCACAGTGTAATGTATATTTTTTTCTGTATCTTTCAGTTACATTAATTTATTTACTTCAAGAGACCTCCATAAAAGCAAGAAAAGAACACATTGTTTACAGAGTTTCTTTATTAGTTCGCTGGCTGTCTCGCTTTACATAGTTACATGTCATGAGGACAGCACACTACTAACCCTTCTCCTCTTTGTCCTCGGGGGTAAAATGAGTCAAAAGGCCTCAGACCCAGCTCTAAGTGAATTCTTACCACTAATTACAGAATGTTGTCGAAAGCAATTAATTGTGGTTAGTTGGCTTGATTATTTTACATTATTAAGAAAAAAAAAGAGAAAAAAAATTGTCGTACAAACTAGGTTTTTCCTTTTGTCTAAATTCTTGCTTGTGTTTCATGTCACTTTGGACAAAAGCTTCTGCTAAATGAAACTGTAGAACTGTAAAGTTGATGCTTCAATTTCTACAAAAGTCTTTTTAAGCCCTAATATCTTGACTTCAACCTGAGAAATTCATGTGCATACTTTTGACACCTCTGGCCAAGTCTTTGTGTGTTTTAAAAAAGGAAAAGTTAAAGAAAAAGACAAAGGAAAAGGCTTTACTTCAGGATTTCCTTTTTTAATTTTAAGTCATCCTGTTTAACTCAGTTAGCAGATGAAAGTATGAAGTAGACTTAACAGTGTGTTAATGAGGGGGGCAGATGGCCTGGCAGTTTGGGTCGCACCCCATGAGGTTCTACCCAGTCCGTGGCCATTTTCCCGTATGTCATTCCCCGCTCTCACCCTTTTTCCTGTTCTGTCTTCTGCCCTATCCTCTCTAATTAAAGGCATAATAAGCCTGAAAAAATAACTTCAAAAACATCAACAACAAAAGCTGTGTTGATGTAGTGTCGTGAGTTATCCTGCTGAGCTCCACCTTGGGGTTCATGGACACGTTGCACAGCAGAGCAGACCTGAGCTCAGGCTCTGTGGGCCGCTGCTTCCTCTTCTACCACTTCTCTAATGTGTTTCACTATTCCTACTTCTTCTTCTTCACCTACTTCTACAACTATTTTTCTCCTTTTTTCTTAAATTTCACATGTTCCAGGTTTTCAGCTTTGTTTTACAGCTTTTAACAATTTTATTTCACATTTTTTCAGTTTAAGCTGTTCGCTTCAGCATTTCAACACTTCAGCCACAAGGAAATGCAATTTTCTCTCATTCAACTTTAGGACTATCAGGAAACCTTGAGCCACACTGTAACTCATTCATACAGGATAAATGTTGATGTGTAGATAAAGAGGAGCACCAGGTGTCACCAACAGTTTAGTACCACTTTAATGTTATACTCCCTTTCAGCAGACTGTCTGCTACAATTTGGTGTTAGTTGCACGTTTGTACAATAATTTGTTTCCTGACAGTGTTGAAAATGATGATGACCCAGTACATATTTCATATTACAGATCTTAGTATCCAGAATATTGTCAGGATCTGGATCCTACTTTTACACCTGCCAGAAATTATGGTGACCTTGTCTTGTATTGTTTTGCAAAGCAATCCGACCATTTATGGTGGAGTTATATACACATATGGTGAAAACAACTCTATCTCACAATGAAAAAGAATCCTTTGTGGAAAAAAATAAAAAATAAATAAATTCATAATCCAGACAGTGATCTAGATCAGCTCCAAAATTTGATCATTTCTTCCTTTCCATCCCATTTTGAACATTTCCTGAACATTTCATCAAGTTCTGTCATCACTTTTTGAGTTACGTTGTTCACAGACAAACAGACAAACTCCCAAAAACATAACCTCCTTGGCGGAGGTGATTATTTTTAATTTACTCTCATTAAAAATGTATGCTTCAATCTGCTTCATGCGAGTTAATTTTTGTAGATCATTATCTTGTCCAGTCACTGAGTCTTTAGTTTCAGAGGAGGTGATGAAGCCCACCTGAGTCAAAGGGGGATTTTGGTGAAGTTATGGCTTTAATTTGGCACTGCAGGCAATGAAAGGAGCCTTTTTCCTACTTTGATACATTTTTTAATCTGCTTTTATCCTTCCGCAGAGGACCACCAAAACTCAAATCCTGGTTATTATCAAATTCCCCACTCACACTTCCTGTTTCCCATAATACAACACAGTCTCTTCAGGTTTTAGAGAAACAAGAAGCTGCTCTCTTCATATTAAGCAATTTGGGTTTTCTTGGATGAGTTCAGCCAGGACAAAACTGAGCCCAGTTTTGTCTTTTGTTTGTCCCATCCTGTTTAATTTTGTGGTGATATCCCATCTCATTTTAGAAAACTTCACTTCCTGCCCTGATCTGTTTCCTGCCTTTGTGATTATTGTCCCTAACCTGTGTTTCCACCTGTGCTTGTATTGTCTGTCTTGATACCAAGTTGTTCATTCAGTTTTATTTTCTTCTAAACCTGATCCCAAAGATTACTGAGACTTTTTTATTGTTTACTTTTCTTTTTACTTTTCTTGTTTAGTTTTCTCAAGCACTGCTGGGACATAAAAGAGATACAGACTCTTTTAATGCATCTTTTGTGTGCCATAAGTCAGATCTTAACCTCTTTTCAGTTTGATAAAGTTGATTCAAACTGTCACAGAGATCTTTTTTTCTATGAATAATAAGCACTAACAATTTTATTCACCACAGGCTAATCCATTCACATCTTCTACAGAAAGATCAAAACACAGAATAAAACAGGTTCAGGTATTTTATGTGTTCAACATGGCTGAAAAAGTATGGACTATAACACCATCTCTACCATCTTCTGAAGCAGGCCATTGTGTCTGATAGTGAAATATAAATGTGAGGTAAATAAAGGTAGAAAATAATAAAACGCTAGCACAGCAGTGAATCTGATATCTAGGCTCTTTCTGTTAGATTTCGTCCTTGTGCTGGCGTTTCCTCCTCTCCATCCTCACCGTCTTGGATGAAGCGATCAGCCGACAGCGGCTGCTGATATTTACGACCCTCGTCGTCCAGTCAGGAGCAGGAAACACATCACTTTTATGGAGGGGGCATTAATTCGACTGGTAGTCAGGGATTTATGGGTGTCTGCTGCAGCGGGCGTTTGTCCCAGCAGGCACTAAAATGCAGCACAGTGTAATAACCAGCATAAGATGTTCAACAGCAGACTGTAAAAGGCGACTAGAAGAGACGAGAGGGTCAGAGCGAGAGTGGCTTCATGGGTATTATCAGTTCGTTTCCGTAGAATGATTATAGCACCAATAATTGTCACACAGTGTTCAAACCAGCAGGTTGATACTGTTTTTCATCTGTGTAGGTTGTAAGTTGTGTTCAGTATGAGGTCAGAAAATTTCTTCTCACATCAATCTCTCTAAGAACAGCTTCAATCCAACAGATAAATCTCTTTATTTTTCCTGAGCTTGGTCTTTTTTCCCCTCAAAACCAGACCTGCAGCCCCTTCATGCGTGCTGTGACACAGGTGAGAATCAGTGTGTAAGTCAGGGACCGAGTCAGTCGACTCGGACCTGATTGGTGCAGTCTCTCCGAGGATACGATGCACAGACTCTCCTGAACCCTCCGGAGCTCAATTACAGCCGCTGATGTCTGCAGGGTCCCACCGCAGCGCTGATCGATAAGTCATAGTGTGATGGAAGAGGCTCGCTGATGGGTCAGGTATCGATTCACAGGAGCCACTTTTCTCATCATCTCTCTGTTTTCAGGACTTTCCCAGCACGTCTCAATACAAACCCGTGAGAATGATCAACCCCTGATCTGAAGTGGCTGCAGAGGCTGAATCACGATGGCAGATTTTACAACCCAGGCTGCAACTCCGTGAAGCTCTGTGTAATAATTAGCATAATTAGCCAAATGCTAATATTAGTATTCTAAACAAGACCTCCTCTCTAATTGGTACGTTGTTAAAACTGGTTTCCACTAGATTTAGTTCTATTTTACTTTCTGACACAGTTCGGCTTGATTAAAAATGTATTAAACAGGGTTACAGTGAGATTACATCTGGGTGAAATCTGATAACACCAGATTAGATCCTGTTTAAGAGATTTTAATATTGTTTTACAAGAGTAGACTTGCTTTATACCTGGAAAAAATTGGTTTAAGCAAAATGATACTGTGTTAAAGACAAGACTAGATGGGATTAGACTACTCTATTCCAAGTTAAAGGCAGATTATGTTGGTTCAAGAAGAGATTATGGATCACTTTAAATTACAAGAAACAAGAATTAGACCTGATCAAGCTTTATTTAGACCAATCTGGATTTGATTTGGACTGACTAAAACCTAATAAACAGACGCAAAGAAATTATTTTAGGCTGGATTAAAGTGGGTTTAATCGTGTCTTGAAGCCAGATTTCAGTGAGAGAAGACAGGAAAGAAATCCTTTCCTGGGTACTGGTTTGTAATTGGACAACTGGACCAATAGTATCTTGGGTTAAAGGTCACACTTGGTTGGAGACAATTAGCACTGCGTTAAAGCTGGATTTCACTGGATTTAATCCAGCCATGACTGATTTGATAATCTGATGCTGGATTAGAGACTCAGAAAGAACTGTTTTGATTTGAATAGCTGAGATCAGTCCTCAAAATACCTAAATTAAACTGGTTTAAATTACAGAAGGCTTAATCTAGATTAGATTGAGACTTGGACTACGCAAATAATCTGGGTTTAAATTAATTGACAGTGGGTTTGGATAAATTTAGATTGGGTTTACTGTTGAGAAACTGAAATGAAGAGTTTAATCTGGGTTGAAATAGGGTAACAGCCTGATTATACTGGATCTGGACAGCATGAGACTGGATTAAAGTCAAACAAGACCAGATTAAACAGCCAACAGTAGCTGTGTTTCCATTACACCTAGAATTGCACAAAACGTCAAAATCAATAAAAAATGGTAATGGAAACGCCACAGTTTAGAAAAGCCTCTCAAATTTCTATAAAATTTTCGATATTGAAGTTTCTCACAAAAGTGCAATGGAAACACCTTTTTCGCAAAAATGTCACGTTGTCATAACAACGCACCTCCCTCACCTTCTTGTACGTGTCCACTGCCACACAAACGGACCCTGGGAGCGGGTGTGAGCGGGTCAGAGAGCAGCAGGAGAGAGGGGCGGAGGTCTGTGTGCGTGAGTGAGAGTATGAGAGCTGGAGATGATGATCTTCATTTGGTGTTTTGTCCCTGCCTGTTTTGAGTTGATGTGATCACAGCCGACAGTTTGACCAGTGAATAAAAACACTAATGTTCAAGAATCTGCATCCACGGACATTATGTTTTACTTTACTAATGTTGTGCGCAATTCTGGTCGTAATGGAATCACCGGCAAGGCCAAATTGTTCTTTATCAAAACTTCAGAAATATTGTTTTTATTTTGCGAAAAAATTTAATTGAAACGCAGCTACTGTTGAGAAACTGAAATTAAGAGTTAAATCTGGGCTGAAATAGGGTAACAGCCTGATTATGCTAGATTTGGACAGCATGAGACTGGATTACAGTTAAACAAGACCAGATTAAACAGCCAACAATAACAGGATCTGGTTGCCAATTGTCTTTAACCCAGTACAATTTATAACCCAAGATACTTTTGGTCCAGTTTTCCAATTACAAGCCATTACCCAGGACAAAATGAACTCTTTCCAGTCTACTCTAACTGGCAGCTGGATTTAAGACCCAGTTTAATCCAGCCTAAGAGAATATCATGTCAAAATAAATACTTTGCATTTGTTAATTAGATTTTAACCAGTCCAAATCAAGTCCAGTTTGGTCTAAATATATCTCGATCAGTTTGACCTTGTCCAATCACAGCCGAGATAAGCTCTAACAAGGCTTCCTGTGATTTCAAGTGATCCTAATCTCTTGTTCAACCAACATAATCTGCCTTATACTAAGAATAGAATAATCTTAACTCATCTAGTCTTGTCCTGAACACAGTGTCATACTGCTTGAACCAATTTTTTCCAGGTATAAACCAAATCTATTCTTGTCACATCACAGAAAGATCTGTTGAACATGGTCTAATCTGGTGTAATTTAGATTATAGCCGGATTACTCTGGGTAATCTGGGTCAAATGTGACCTTGATTAGAGACCCTTTTAGAGCAAGGTGAGAATGCTGTTGGCAGATTATTCAGATAAGACTGGGTTGGAATCTGATTCAGGATGGATTAACACAGTATTAGACTGAGTACACATAATAAGATTCTAATTAAAACTGGGTTAAAAAGTTAGACTGAGTTTAAAGAGGGATGACTGGATTAAAATGAGATTATGTTTTGTTTCCAACAGGTAAGGTGACAGACTATGCCATTTTTGAACCATAACACACTGGGTTATGCTGGTTCAAGTAGATTTTCACTTGGTCTGGACCAGATATTACCAGAATATAATTTACAAGAGTGGAGATGGTACAAAATTAAACAGGGATTTTTGAGTTTTTCATCTTAGATTGGGTTGTCGTTTGAAACTTCTTTAGAAAAAGATTAAACAAGACTACCACCAAGAAAAGAGAGAGGAAGATTAAACCTGAAAAAAACAACCTTGGAACAAATTTGGTTGAATTTTCACTAAAAAGACACATTTCGAGTCTCACTCCAGCATCCTGGACATCAGGCTGTGAAAAGCAGAGAACCAGAATTAAAGCATCTGATTGAAAGTCACAACACATCCGACCAAACAGGAAGTCAACCAGCATCAAAGAAGACAACGAAGATTTCAGCGTTTGTAGAAAAGTTTGGCCGAACTTTGAGCACAGAAGGAGTTTGAGATTTCTCTGCGGATGGATCAATATTTATTATAAAACCAGAGCGAGTCTGAGGTGAGTCTGTCAACTGGAATGAGCTCATTACTTCAGCGGAGTGAGACATCCAATCTCTGTCTGCACTGTCACACACAGCAAGGTGAGGATCGGTGTGATCAGGTTTGTCCCTCTAATGAAGGACGCGGCGCTGATGGGAATATTAATTATTTTCATAATGAATGAATATTTCAGTAATCCTCAGAAAGTTCACATCCTGAAGAAAAAAAACTAGGATTTAGTTTATATTTCCGTGTTGTTGTTTTGTGTATGCGTGTGTGCTGGGAGCTCAACACGTCCTGTGTGTCAGCGATCACACAGAAGCATCATGGGAAATGTCAGTTTGAATTATGGACTCTGCCAGAAGGTTTGAGGGTTTGGAGGTTTTTGTGAGGAGTATGCAACAGCAGTGACATCTCTAATCTGTTTTCAAACAGTCACTCTTATGAATGTTGAAAGTTAGGCTTGTTGTCAGGAACCTGGCCTCACCACGCGCCGTTTACAAGTCTTACAGGATTTAACTTTAATTTAAGATGTTACACTGCTGAAAATGATGGGCCAACTCATCTCATGCGCATTTTTGTTATTTTCATTTCTTTGTTATATGATATTATTCATTTTTTTATTACGTTTTTTTACTGGAACTGTGAAAGCTACGAAGGCAGAAAATACAGGTTAACAGGAGTGGTCTCGGCTTGCGATCTGTACACTGCTTCATTACACACTGACAGTCTTCTTCTAAGTTCACAGTACCACAAGAAACTTGTGAAATACTTCATGTACTGCAAAATAATCTAGTACTGAAATAAAACTAACAACATACCTGTCTCAATATTTTTACACAGGGTTCCTACAGCTCAGGCAAGTTAAATTTAAGACTTTTTAAGACTTTTTTAATGACGTTGGAAATCAAATTTAAAACCAAGTCGACAACGAACCACAATTAAAACAAACAAAACTAACAAACAAAAACACCACATGAATTACCTGGGTTAGAGGTAATTTTAACCCACTGTTAATTTTACATAAAACAACACTTTTTACCTTTTTTTAACCCCATTTTTACAACTTTATGCCTATTTTGCCCCCATTCATCTTTTTTGGCCACTGTCACAACCATTTTCGGAATATTTGCATGATTTTTGAAATTTAATTTCAAATTTAATTCTTAATTTTGCTGCCATAATCAATTTTCCTAAGCAACTTTTGGATCTTTTTTTTTTGCCAATTTTTCCTCATTTTTTTCTCTCTCCAGGCACCCGAGGTAGAACCAAGACATGCGTCTGCTTTAAAAGTTCCTGGTGCAACCACATCACCGTTTTGTTAGTTCAGCTATTGTGATTAAGCGATGTTGCCATGAGAGTAAATCAGGAAATTATTTAGAAAAATAGATAAATGTTACTTAATATTTTTTTTACTTCAAACTAGCATAAATCTTACCAATGTGTTCAATTTTTTAAGACTTTTGAAATTTGGATTCAAGACTTTTTAATGCCAATTAAGGCCTTATTTTTAGAGTTATGAATTCAATGCCTTTTAAGACTTTTCAAGGATCCGTGGGAACCCTGTTACAGTTTTTACATAATTTTAAGAAAAGTACAAATTCACTTGATACATCCCTTGCCATGAACAAGCACCTTCATGAAATCAAATAAAGTTTTAAAGTGTTTTTTAACAATTCAACAAACAATATTTTATCTTTTAAACCATAACCTCATGAGCTGTATTTACAAAACTAAATCTGATTTTAACCATTGTCTTTTAAATGTTCTTTTATATTCACTTTCAATGAACTGAACAGTAAGTATTTATACACTGTATCTGAACACAAAGATGATACCAAGTGTAGCTTTTACCAAAGAATATGAATGTGGCAAATACATGCTTTCCTCACTGCTAAACAACACCACATGTGCTCATTAGCTTAGCTTAGCTTAGCTGAACTCTCACTCACTCAGACTCTCTGTTTACACAGGCAGCTCTCAATGCTACACATTCACTCTGTTGAACATGGGTTCTGGTCATAAACTCATGTATTTACAGTTGTTATGTGTATTGATCAGCAGTTAACTTGTGTCATTTAACCTCTCCAATCCACCATCTTAGCTGCACAATGCTACGCGCTAATTTTATGAACCCGTCACTCTTTAGCTCAACATTTGTTACACTTTAAGGTGTTAGATTTATCGCTAGTGCTGTCTATTATCATTTACCGGGCAGCTTACCTGCAAAAGCAGAAAATACAGGAGCCGTCTCTTCGTAATCTGTACACTGCTTCGTCACATACTGACTGTCTTCTTCTACTACTGAGTTTCTTCAGCTACTGATGCATAAGGTACGGAGAGCCCTCTGCTGGTGAAACTTATGCACGACTCTATTAGAGCTGAATAGACATAAACAGTTGTTATATGAAGATCGGCCTTAATCAATAAAAGTAAAATGGGGGCAACACAAAGACACAGTCCAGCTCAGATAATAGGCGTCCTTTTTTAAATCAAAACTTTTTGAAGAGTTAAGGAAACAAACCAGTGTTTTCTGACTTTGTTCCTCCCAGCTGTCACTTTCTGCGCAGGCGACATTACATTAATAGTGGGAAAGAAACTCTTTGATCCAATAAATCACAGTGTGAACGAATCTCCACTGTTCCTTGTGACAGAATGAGCACTGCAATCACGGCCAAGGCCTTGAAGAAACGTTTGGAGGGCGGAGGTGTTTTATTGCAGGTGGAGGACGCGGCATCTCCAGGCGGCTCTGACGTCCTTGTGAACAGACTTCTGATGGGGATGTGGACGTCGGTCCCCACCTTCAATCTGTGTCCGGACACCACGCTGCTGTCACCACACCGCCTCAGCTGTCCATCACACCTGGCAGGGATATTATTGTTCTGACGCAGGTGGAGCAGGTGACAGATGAGCCATCCTGCTCAGAAAGGACCATTGGGGGAAAAAAAGCCCTGGAGAAATGAAAAACCAGAGTGAGGATGTCAGAAAAGAACAGCTGTCTGATGTCAGACAGCTCGAAACATCATCAACAACTAGAGTTTGACATTAAATCTCCTTTCTGCAGAGGGTTTACGTTGCACACATCCTTCAACCTCCTCTCAAATTATTCTTTCTCCACCGCACTTCAGCCTATATCATCTCTTACTTTGACTTAGATTCTCTCATGGTAGAAAAATGTAATAAAAATCGCAGCACAGGTATGGATGTTGGAGATGAGAGAAAAAGGAAATCAATAAAAGTTAGAATAAACAGAGGTTTCAAGAAAAGTTTGGCTTTCATTTATCAATAAATTCCCTCCTGTCTTACTTTATTATATAAGGGCAAAGTTAAAAATTTAAGAGAAAAGTACGAAATTGAGAGAACTAACTCACAATAATGAAATCTGGAAATGTTGATTTTTATCTAAGTCATCCTTAAAAACCATGTTCCTAGTAGAAAAAATACAAAAAAAAGGGAAAAAACTTTACCTATCACCTTAACAAGAATATTTCCACTGGTGATATATGGTAAAATACCCATTGATCTTCTTCCAGTGGAGAAAATATCGCACAAAAATCTTCCACTTCAGCTCCAGAAAATAGGGGAAAATTGCTCATTTTTGTACAGTTGAGACAAAAATGCAGTAATGGATTATCTTCTAGTGGTGAAAACTTGGAAACATGTCCAATTCATAGAGTTTCTACCATAGAGACCATGACTATGTAGCTTCTAGGTTTTCACTTTGGTGGAGAAAACAAGAAGTATTGCTTTTTAAGGTGGAACTCCAGGAGTTAAAGGCTTCCTTAAGAAAAGAAGAGATGAAATGCTGACAGATAAACGTCTAGTGGAGAAAATTTGACATGTCCAGTATGTAAGGTTAAACTTCAGTGGAGAAAACATTTCATATGGCCCTTGCCTACAGGAAATAACATGACTATGTAGCTTCTTGGATTTCAATTTAGTAGAGAAAAGTCCAACACTCGGGGTGTACTTTCTCTGGTACAGTCAAGACAAAATCCTGTCATATATTTATATTGGAGAAAATGTGAAATATGTCAAGTAAAGTGTGTCCAGAGAAGTGAACTTTTAACTTTGCCCTTGCCCTCTTTGCTCTTCTACTGGAGGAAGCACAGTTATGTAGCCGATTGAATTTCCCTATAGTGGAGAAAACAAGACGCACTGCTTTTTGTGGTGTGACTCTAGTAGATAAAGTGTGCATGATGTTCTTTTGGTTGACATATTCAGTCAGAAATGTGGCAAGAAGAAGAGAAAATAATGGAGAAAACTGGTGCACTCCCAGTAGAGAAAGTATGATACATGTCATACTCATACAGTGAAGTCTGAGTGAAGAAAACTTGGTGAAATAGTCCACCAAGCCACTCCTCTTTAGGGGAAAACAGGATGATGTATCCTCCAGAATGTCCGTCTCTTTGATAAATCAAAATTTATGGCGCTTTAAAGTGCACTTCTGGTGGAGGAAACATGATGACTTTATTAAGTCTTTTAGTGAAATTTGTGGGTCTTTGTCTTTCCTCCCAGCCCACAAAATGTGATAGAGGAGTGTGGCTGTTTTTGGCTGTAAACAGCCGCATAGTTCCATGCACAAGCTTCCCATCTCGGAAGAAGACAAGACTAAGTGGCTAGAGTACATTTATGAGGGAAATGTTCCAGCTACACTCAGTAAAACTGTGCATGTGTGAGCTAGTCACTTCACGGCCGACTGCTTTTCCAACTTTGGACAGTACAACAGAGAGCTAGCGAATAGACTGGTCCTGAATCCAGGCGTAGTACCAACCATCCACCAACAAACCTGGGACCCTGGAAATGTGAGTATTTCAAATGCTGTGTGCTGTGGAGCAGCTGAAGAGCTTTTCCTCAGTGTCCCCCCTGTCTCTGTGTTAGCTTCAGGATGCTAACTTTAGCTGCGGTTAGCCTGTTGTTTTAGCCTGTAATGTTACGGTAAATGAGCTTCGCTGTTTTCTAAACATTGTGCACTCAGAGCTTGTGGCGCCGCTCTGAGTGACGCAGAAGAGCGGGGCGGTACCAGCGGTGGCTCATTTACATATGAAGGCCACACCCACTAAATCAGAGCGTTCTGAACAGAGGAGCTATGAGAGCCTGGAAACAATGCTGCTGTGCTTGATTTATTGGCTTTTTGGACCAAAACATGTTAGTGAACACCTCACCTAGAAAAGATTTAATAAGGACTTATCAAGGACTTATCTTTGCAAGAGATAAAAAGATAGTGGCTGTAGTTTGCCAGTCTACAGGAAAAAACTTTGCTCCTATTTAATTATGCAACATGCTTATTAATAAGTTTCTACTGTATCAGTGTTTGTTTGTTTTTTTTTTTGTTTTTTTTTACCCTATTGTTAAGGTGCAAAGCTTCTCTTGCAGAAATGACCCTGAAACACTCAGCCAGCCATATCACACGTTCTCTAATCCCTGTTCAGTCATTAAAGCTTGTTGCCATCAATATGGCTGAAGTGAAGGCTTAAGGTAGAGAAATGTATAAAACTCAGCTTCATATGAAACAGGTAGAGTCAGACTTTCCCACAAACTGTCTCATTATGAATTTCAGATTGTTTCTCAGCAGTTTAGGGACCAGACCGCCTCGACAGATAATGAGGGTTCAAGTTCTTTAATAAGAGGCAGATTTCTAATAAATTAGTGCTAATAGCTCACTATTTATATCAGACTAATGTGGCATAATGAGCTACGCCCTCAATTACAACGTGTTTCATTATATAATTGATGTTCATCCTGGTTTCATTTCATTCAGAGACACGCAGGGAGCGAGAAGAGCTCAGCCCGCAGGATGAAAAATGTTTAAAGTTTAAAGAATTGCCTGAAGAAGTTTAAGTTTCAAAGAAGGAGCGCTCACTCTTCTAAGGTTGCTACAACTTCAAGACAGTTAAGTTTCTTAAAAGTACCTTTTCTTGGGAGCCTAAAATCTGGTGAATTACAGCGTATAAGAGCTGAAGAATATTGACTGACGCCTAAGTAAAATCAATATTCACATCAAAAGAGTTTTTTGGAAGCAACAGTGAAGCCTCTGCCTTCAACACCAGCTCCAAAAGCAAACATTATCAGTCTCAGCTTGATATTTTCCATCAAGGCATAAGACGAAGATGAAGAGGGTGTGGAAAGAAGGATAAGAGACAGGAACTGAGCTAATCTCAGAGTGGACTTTTAGATGTGTAAGCCTGTTGAAATTCTGATCTCATCAACACCAGAAGCTTGGTCAGAGGCCTCAGGCTTCAAAATATGAAGCCAGCGGCGACCCTAGAGCAACATTTCTGCATATACACTCATCTTATTCACTCATTGTGGCACTGGAGTCCTGTGACGTAGGGATTGGTGTATGTTTGTAGTTAATTTAACCCACGTTTTGATTATATCTTCTCCTGAAACATCTTCAAATCTGGCTGTTTTAAATAGAGCTGACACTGACTCTGACAAGTCAGCTGAGGTCATGTTTTCTTTCTCTTCATCCATTTGTAGTATGTCTCCCCCTGTGTCTCCATGCTCCAGATCCTGCCCCCTGTGTGTCCTCTGCCCTGATTGTGCTCACCTGTCTCATTATCCCCTGATTGTCTGTTTATTTGATCCCTGTGAGTTCTCCTTCATTCACTGTTCCCTAATGTGACCTTGTTTCAGCACTCTGTCTCCTGAGTTTTAAACTGTTGCTTACCTTTGCCTTCCCATGCTGGTCGGGCGTGCTGACCTGGACTGACCTGTCATTAAAGAGGAGGTATCCTGCTCCTGCCTTCTCACAGATAGTCTATAAACTGAGCAAAACACACAAAATCTTTTTAAGAGCTTCACAAAACTATCCAAAATGATGATGTCATCACATGAGGATCCCCTAACTGGTTCATGACAGGCTGGAGCGGCGGGCCTCTAACGTCAAAATCTGCCCATAGCCCTCCGCCCAGCATGCCTCCTAAGGGCTGGCCAATCAGAGGGAACGGGGTTTGTGGAGCAGGAGCCTTAAAGAGACAGTAGCTAAAATGAAGTGTTTCAGACAGATATTGAAATTTAGGTGTTCTAAAACCACCAATGTAAGAATTTTTGTTGTTGTTGTTGTTGTTGTTGTTGTTGTTGTTGTTTTTTATGCTGTAACCAGACCCAAGACACACTTAGCACCACCCCCTTATTTGCAGAGTCTGCCAAAATATAAAAATATCCAAATATGAAAATAAATAAATTTGAGAGCAGAGCGGTTTTATTTCCTTATTTTTGATAATTAATTCTATGTCCATGTCGAATTTTTTTTTTGTATTTATTTCTGTATTTATTCATTTATTTACTGACTTATGTATATATATTTTTCTATTGTTGTTTTTATTTTCATTTTTATTAATTTTTTTATTTTGGCATTTTTGGTCCTCTATAATTCTGTTCCAAATGTTGTCTTAATGACCATAGTCTTCGTAGTTTTTTTGTCTTTAACAGAACCAAGTGCTGGGACACAAAGACAATCAAGCGGTCCGCCATGTACCTGACATGTCAACAACAAGCGTTTTGATTGGTCGTATGTGTAGTCATCACAAGCAAAACTTTAGAAAAATCGACCTAGGTTCAAAAAAATAAAAGCTGCAATTTTAAAATAATGTTGTTGGTGTAAAACCTTGTATTGAAAAACAGTAGGTTCAGGAAAAAATAAATAACATGCGAAATATTCGCGCAAAAAATATGCGTCTGGTGTGCAAAGGGCTTTAATGTGAGTTGAGTATATTTAGATTTAGAATTTTTCCAAAAATTTTTGACAGTACCGATGACTTTGATTAAGATAAAATGTTAACTTTTTATAACATAAAAATCCCACTTTAACAATTAAGTATTAATCTACAAAAGGATCAACCCATAATAATAATAATAATAATAATAATAATAATAATAATAATAATAATAGTAATAATAATAGTAACATCTCTTTTTGTTCCTTTAAAATTTGACAAAGTCTTTTGAGAAGCTTTTGATACCTGGCAACAGAGAATTCTGCTGCCTGATTGGCTGTAAACTGTGAGTTAAAATTAAACTTGGACCAATCAGGCAGTTAAGCTCAGTGGTAAGTCCATGTGCCCTCATACAGAGGCCAGAGTCCTGTTTTCCCACAGCTTTTTTCCCTACCCACATCCTGTCTTCTTAGAAAAAAGCACAAGAGTGAAATATAATCTTTAAAAAATATGGATCAATTAGCCGTCTTTATCCAACTTTAAAAACACAGACTGAACTGTTGTTTCTGATAACTTTAAATTCAACAGAGCGCCTCCTGTGCAGCATCACGCAGACAGTAAGTGTTTGTGTTTCAGTGGAGATATATTCTGACGGAAACATTTTTGCAGACAAACTGCAGCTTTGATCTGCTCTAACAGACAGCCGCAGGAGTCAGTCCACCTCCTCTGAACATCGTTTTCAATTAAATCAACAGCTTCCAACTGACCTGCCTGTAAATCTCACCCACAATCCCTCCAAACAGGCCCCACACACACTCAGCAGTCTGGGATCGGCTCTGTGTGATCGCCTTACCGCCAACAACAAAGACGCAGAGGAGATCAGACGGTCAGAGATGCTGCTCTGAGTCCAGGTCCCATCTAAGCCCCCAAATCTGGATTCAAACTGATGGAGAAATCCTCACCTGAACCCTGAAATCCAACAAGAACCTCTAGCTGCCTCAGACGGCCGGGAGAGAAACCAAAACCTGAGATTTTTCAATAAAAAAGTATGTTTATGTTTAAAGAGAAGGGCTTACAGCTGCTCACTACCTTCAGTATTTATTCAAAGCTCACACCTCAGCTGTACTCCCTGACAGTAATGTGATTATCACCGTCATTACCTGCGGTTACCACGCTGCAGCTGCAGGTGAACAGTATCACATCATCTGCATATACATGAATATAAATGAGGGTCAAAGCTCCTGTGAGGAAATTTTAACTGATTATAAAACTCATTTATTTATGAGCATCAGGAACAAGACTGATCACACCTAATTTAAGTTTTCTAGTTTTAATGTCTTTAAATGCTGTGACAGGGTAGGTGTCAAACCACATGAATTAAAAACAAGTGTGAAATTACTTTCCCCAAGCAAAGATTCAAAGTGAGAGATATTTTGACCTTACAAAGGAGGAAGGAAAGAAAAGATTATGTATGCTGAAACACTGGTTACAGATATGCTGGAGGACAAGAAGTTTCAACTAGTCCCCAGGGGCGCCAAAATTGACATCAAAAGAAATTTCTAAAGAGGAGCTTTGGGTTTTTTTAACCATTTTAACCAATTTAATCTGATCTCTGTGGAAAATCTTGAAAAATTAGGATTATTAGAACACTTTATGCCCTGTGTTTATTACCGTATTGACTGGAATATAAGATGCTCCTTGATCCATATCTAAAAAAGGGGGATTGTCTTGTCATTGGGGTTTGGTAATTAAGTGCATATGCTTGTTACAACAGTTGACAGTATAAGCTATAAATGTCAGACATATATGTGCCTTAAAGCTGTTAAGTGAATGTAACCACAGTGACTAAGGACAGCTGCTAGCAAGCTGGGGTAAATGATGGAGAGACACAATGAATACATTTACATGCAGTCAATATTCAGGTTAAGGCCAATATTACGTTTTCTTAAACATTGGAAATAATAATACAAGCGTGAGCAAACAGGGTTATTCCTGTTTACATGGTATCCCGATCAAAACGCACAGACAACATCTCGATGCATGGAGAACGTCATGACGCAATGTGAGATACTTTCGCTTCTTACTGTATCCATAGCAACAGCAGCAACAACACCAGCAGCAGCAGCATGGCGGACTTCCTGTACTCAAAAGACCACACTGGAAAAAATCTTAATTTTATCAAGTCATTTTTTTTTCTTATTTCAAGTAGAAGATGTATTTTTAGTCTTATCATGAAGCACATGCACCCAACCAGTCCAGAAAAAGTCTTGTTTTGAGTTATTTAAAGACTAAAATGAGGTCTGAATTTCTTGTAACAAGTTTAAAAAAAATCTGCCAATGGAACAAGAGAAAGGTTACTTAAATTAAGACATTATTCTAGTTTCAAGCACATTGTTCAGCCAATTTCTCTTGTTTCATTGGCAGAATTTTTTGTACTTGCTTCAAGCAAACCAGACCTCATTTTTGTCTCTTAATAACCAAAAACAAGACATTTTTCTGGACTGACTAGTTGAATATGCCTCATATCAAGTATAACAGGACAATTTTTACTTAAAACAAGTCAAAAACACTTGATAAGATTTCTTTTCTTTTTTTTCAGTGCAAGATTCCTTGTGACAGAACATGCGCAGATACAAATGAATGTTCCTTTGGATGGGGATATTCTAATAGGCGTATACATTACCAAATATTCGGGTGAGAAAAGGAGTGACTCAAGGGTGGTTTTTAGGTTTTAAAGATGGATATGCTGGTGTTTATATGATTGTGCACAAACATGTTATTGCTGGTATTCTGAATATGAAAGGGTTACTGACTGCATGTAAACGTAGTGATTGATTGTCAATAAGAAAGTGACAGAAAAGTAGCTGAGCAGTAGAGTTACTCAACATCTGAGGAGCTATGATGGTCGAGGATGGATGGTAAAGAAAAAATAATAAAATAAAATAAAATAAAATAAAATAAAATAAAATAATGACTTATAAATAAATATATAAATTAATAAATTAATAAATAATGTAGCAGTAACCTTGAACCGCTGTTTAGCAAGTGAAAAATGTGGTTTCCCTGGATGTCAAGCCCAAAGATGACAGGAAGATTATCTGAAAATGCACAAGTACCAGTTGCCAAGATTCTCTAAACAGTTCTTTCACACAATCATAATAATAATAATGATGATAATAATAATAATAATAATAATAATAATAATAATAATAATAATAATAATAATAATAATATAAAAAAATAGAAATAAAAGAACCATCAGTTCCACCAATGACAAGTTGCAGCATCCGGGCTGACAGCACCAAATATAACGGCTTATATCTGAAATATCTTTATTAATGCAAAATAATGAAATTTATCATAACACTATTGTTTCTCAAACAAATTAATATTTCAATAAAATACTATTATTTTCTAATTTCTGTGACACCCCAACCATTAAGGCTAGCAAAAAAACGTAGATGGCTCCTCAAAGAAGAATGGACAAGCTTTGCAGGAATATGCAGGTTATTGCAGTGCTGCATGGAAATTCACGTTTAATGACTTTTCAATCACAGGCAATAATTGAATCAAGTTGTTTTCATTTTGCAGATAATTCCATTACCATAATTCTTCAACCACTTGGGCAAGCAAAAATTTTCAACAGTTCCCAAAAGATGAGATGATGAGCTTATTTTGATTAGTCAAACATGAAAACAAGATTTTTTTTTTCCCTTTCTATAAACTAGAGCTCGTCTTGTTTTCAAGCCAGTCTTAAAACCGTTCCCTTAAAGAAGCAGGACTCATATTTTAATATGTCTCCCCTGTTGAGTTACCATCGTACTGGAGTGTTATAAAGACTGGGGTTTGCCTTTCCACCCGTCACTCTACAGTGTTGACATCTGAGTCCACTAATTCTTATTGGGTTTTAATTAATCCTGATTGTGACTGATTCCCCTTGAGGGCTCTTTAATTTAGTTTTTGATTAACGCAAAGTTCGACCAACCAGGATAATTAGTGAAAAAATCATTGAGGAGTTTTCTGCACGAGCTGTGCTGAGCGTATTTCAATCAGGAGAGACAAATTAAATGAATGAATGAGAGATTATTATTACATCAAGTATAGTGGTGATGTGGCCCAGAAGGCAGAAGGTCTTTGACGTTTGGACTCTTAGATAGAGGAATACCTGATCCCACCAGCAGGAAAACTCACATGGAGAAGGTGTATTGTCGTATTAAAAATTCATGTCCACTCTGCTGTTGGGATCAAAAAGTGTTTTTGTTGAGCTATAATCGATATGAAATGTATTTTATGTTTAAATTCACATCAGGTAAGGCTTAGGCTATTATTTTGCTTCGTATATTTCTTACCTATAAAAGTATTTGTTAAGGATGCAGAGAAGAGACGGAGCTGAATTCAAAGCATGATCGATCAGGCTGTGCTGCATTCCCTCAGTGTGAAGCTGAGCTGGGTTTGGACTGCTTAAAGTCTTAGGAGCTCAAATTACTGAAACAAGGCTACTTTAAAATTTCATCAGAAATGCCTCCCAGTCCTCTGAAACCCTGTATTGTTTTTCCTCCTCTCCGTGTCAGCCCTGTTTGTTCCAGACATGAATAATAAAGCCGAGCTGAAGCATGTTTTGACTCCTGGGGTCCTGGAGGAGTCGTTGTTGGCGAGTAAAGAGCCGAGGGCCGCTGTGTCGACAGAGGCGAGACAGAGGCTAAACACGCCGCTCTTCTTCTTCTTCTGCTCCTCCTGGACTTCCTGTCTTCTTCCATCTGCTCGTCCTGAGCTGCTCCCCGGTTTGTTCCACACATGTCAGCCTGTGTGTGAGCTGCTCCACCTGCAGGAGGTCCTACAGCCACGGCATGATGATCAGACGCTTGGAACATGAGGAGAAACTGTCCGTCAGCAGGAAGGGTCTCTGTGGGCAGCTCTCCAGCAGCCCTGTCTGACATGAACACATTTTTACTGTAAAGGTTTCATTCATTAAACTGGACAGATAGTCGTTGCACTTCCTGTGACTGTAGTTCCTGACCAGCAGAAGGACGGAGCAGGAATGTGATTATGGAATCGGATGTTCGGGTCGGAGGTCAGACGGGAGTTGTGGCGCTCAGCAGATTTCACAGCAGTGCTCACTTGTCTTCTGACGACCTCTGACCTCGACTGTCTGAGCAGCAACCTTCACACACCAACTGCACACACCTGAAAGTAGAGCACAAAGTGTGGAGAGGAAAAAAAAGAAACGATTGTCCCCCAGATCCTTGTGCTTTTGAGGTGAAGTTCAGAGGATTGTTCTCAGAGTTTCAAAGGAGGAAAGAAGAAAGATCATCTCCTAAGACCAAAAAAAAACATCCGAGACTCTGCTGTGATGTCCTGACAGTTTCTTTTGTGTGTTACTTGCAGTGTTTTGAAAGATGCATCTTTCCTGCATTTGCCACTCATTTCTCAAGATTAAGACTGTTGCAGATTATTGACCCTTGTTAGACACTGTAGCTTTGTCTTTCCTCCCTTTCTTGTTCATAATCTTCAATTTAAAATGAAATCAGTGCCAAAACTAGTTCTTTCTAGATCTGTCTTTTCTCCTGAAGAAAAGGAAGTGACAGAGTGATGGAGCACAAGCTAAAGGCTAAACACGAGCTAAACTGTTTGTGCTAACGTTCATCCCAACCCACAGTCAGCAGTTATTCAGCAGTGGTCTGTTCAAACTTGAGACTCTATCAATAAAGAAGAGTTAGGTTAAGTTAGCTCTGTTTGGTAAAGTTGGAGTTTCAAACAATAGCACTACCTACAAATAAATACATTACCACTGGCTGTGGTCAAATTTAGAAAAAAGTAGAAATGTTTCTCACATCCCTATGCTAAGGTGATATAAAGACATTATTGGGCTGCATTGTGTTCAAGTCCTTTTTTCAGAATAGTTTCTGTTTCATTAGTTATAAGATGTTAAAAACTGAGTTTTACATCAAGTTTCAAGATGATTGGCGATTGCAGTTCTTGAGCAGTTTTTTTGGGAATAGTAAAATAAATCAGTAAGGAGAGCAAAGATGAGATTAGACTTCTGAAAGAAATAATATTTATAATTTTGTCACCCGGCCCTGCTCAGATACTCTCAAAATCCCTTTTCCCAACCAGCAAATAATTGTTGAAAAGTTGTTTTTAACATCATCACTATGTGTCTAAACAACATCTAAATTTGACTGAAAAGTAAAAGGTGAAAAGCCGTGTTTTCCAGGTCATTGAAAAGTCATTTTTATAACAGCATTAATCTATAGTATGCAAGTAGTTTTGATGTGTTACTGTTAACCTTTCACAGCTACTAGTTTTTGGACGTTGACTCACTTTGTTTTGTTTGAGCCCACTAACAATGTGATTTTTGCTTCAAATGATGTTGCAAAATAGAATAGTTTGTGGGTCGAAAAGGAAGGATTAACATTTTTAGGCCTCTGGCCAACAAGGTCCGAATGAATGAATGAATGAATGAATGAATGAATGAATGAATGAATGAATGAATGAATGAATGAATGAATGAATGCAAGAAATTTATTTCAGTTCTCTTACAAACCATGAAACAATTTACAAGATCAAATTATTGTTTCCAAATTTCTGAATTCCAAAGAGAACCCAAAAGGGTGTAAGTTGACGCTTAAGCTTATTAAAACCCACCCCTCTCATCTTATTAGATAAACAGCAAAAAAAAATCACAAAGTCATTTTGTAGAAAAACAATTTAAGTGCATATAATTGCTAGGAGCAATTGGAACTAAGTGTGTAATATGTCAAACCTATTAATTAGTATTTTCCAATGTGTGTTTGGTGGCAAATTGTGGCTTCAGAAACAACTAAGAACTAATTGTCATGACATTTGTCAGTGCTGAATAAGCTTAACAAGGGCTAAATAAGGACCAAATAAGACAGGCTAAATATGGTTATATTTTTAACAGCTATCATTGGTCTAAATAAGGACTAAATTGGACCAACTTAATATCTTCATATTTTTAACGGCTATTATTTGGCTATAAAAGGACCAGATCAGACCATCTATATTGGGTCATATTTAAAATGACTTGTACTAGGCTATAAAAGGGCCAACTAAACATAGTTATATTTTAAAAAGCTGTTATTGGGTTTGATTAGAATAGAATCAGACCAGCTAAATATGGTCGTACTAATGACTTTAATTGGGCTTAATAAGGAACAAATTGAACTGAATAAGCATGGTCATATTTTAAAGTACTATTATTGGGCTAAATTAAAACAGAATCGGACCGGCTAAATATGGCTGAATTTTTAACTGCTATTAATGGGATAAATAAGAACTGGATCTGACTGGCTAACTATGTTCATATTTTAAATGGCCATTACTGGGCAAAGTTGGGACAGACTAAACGTAGCCCAGTTTTGTTCATCTTTTTGGGTTTTTTTTTTTTTTTTTACGAAATCAAGGCTTCAACTGACCAAGTAAATTAAGCCTAAAAAAAATGTCTAAATGACGTCAGGTGTTTGGTGGGTAGACTTAAGTCTCTCCTGTACAGACTCTGGCTGGACAACAGCGGCGCCTGTGACGGGGGTATTTTGACTCCAAAACTGGTAAAAGGCAGAACCACGCCGTCCATCCAGTCTATGGTCACAACCAATTCCAGCCAAAGCTTTCACTACAACCACTGCCAGACAAAAAATCCTAAAAGAGGGCTTTCACACCCGTATGGCTCTGTACCTTGAGAAAAGCAACAAAAGCTTTAAGAATATTGATGCCATCCAACAGTTTGGCAGTGTGTTGTTGTTTACTTCTGCCTGAGTAACACTTTCGTTTTGCTTCTGAGAATCCAAAACAGAGCTAGGTCCAGAATCAGAACCGTACCAGTATGAAGCCCTTCCCAGAGACTTTAAAAAGTTAAAGACCGTTTGTACTGCATCTGAGTGTTGTTGAAAGACTTTCTGATATTAGAAGGGCAGAAGTCAAGAGAATATTTAACAAAGGTCAAAATGACTTTGGGTTTTTTTTATGCAGAAATGTGACATTAATTTTTTATGACTGTTTTTAGAAAGAGTGTAGAGATCGATGTCATAAATCTGTATTATTTTGAAAGTTAAACTACCATCTGAGACAGGTTTCTCCATCTGAGCACGCTCTCCTCCTTCATCAAGGTCGTCCTGGAAACTTGCTGCCATCGACATTAACAAACTGCTTCGTTTTTCAGAAACTCAAAAACAAAAAAAAAGCACTAAAACAGCCACGTCTGCGTAAAAATAACACGACATTAACTGGCTGAGCCCTCTACACGTATCTACACACACTCACCTACACACACTCACACTCTTTTTCCTCTGGCTGTTAGCAGTTAATAAATAAAGGAAATGAGCGGAGAGAGCTCATTAATATCAGTGAAGGTGAGCCGCTAACAGCCCCAGGAGGCTGCTGCAGTTTATACAGGAAATGAATGGAAGGAGAACACTGGTGCTAACGCTTATGCTAACACACACAGATACACACACAGAGAAGCCACTGAATACGCGGTTAATATCACACAAGGATCAAAAACTGGACAGGGAATCAAATACCTCTATCGAAAATAATTTTAATTTATAGATTGAGAATTAAACTGTAAATTTAAAAATCCATTTAATCCTCTTAAACACACTTTATATTTCTAAACTTACACAAGATATATTCAATATTTCATCCAAGAGGTGTTAAATATTGTATCCAATAACAATGGGTCAAAGAGGGCATTAACAAAGACAGACGGACACTTAATAACGTTGATTTAAAATATGCATGTGGAGCTGCAGGAGCGGGATGTTAATATTAAACAGTGAGTAAGTGAAATGTATTATCTGCAATAAAAATGTAGATTAAAAATGCTCTGCACATCTAAAATTTACCAACCGCTGTAGGATTCTTGCAGGAATCCTTTAGCTCTTGGTTTTTATCTCTGCTCGTTTCCCCTCCTCTTCTTCTTTTCCTCTCAGGACCTCCATCACCAGGAAGCCAGAGTGTCAGTGTCAGAAAGAGAGAGTGTGTGTATGTGTATATGTATGTGTGTGTGTGTGTGTGTGTGTGTGTGTGTGTGTGTGGGCTCGACCTTGGTTGGGCTGATTATGTACACAGAGGACACAGCGGGTGAGCACGTTTTTCTGCCTCTAATGATTCATAAACAATTCACACAGAGTGAAGTCCATCAGGAGCTTCATTAGTCTGTGACACACACATATGCACACACAAGCATAAACCCAACATAGGTACATCGCTTTAGGTTTATACAGAGCCATAAAATGTATGATATATAGGCTAGTCATCATCTCTATGATGTCACCCATCTGTTTCTGAAGCAGAGTTTTTTACCCTAACATTGTTGATCATCATATTGAAAATGCTGATTCTGCCTCACTTCTGGAGGAGGAGCAGCTCAGCCCTGACCTTAACAACCCCAAACTCCTTAGTTTGATAACGTAAAATGATTTGTGTTTTGCAAAATGTTATAGTCAGTAGTTGTGTATTTCTCCAGAAAAAAAAAAACTGGGTGATGTTTACTGTATCCTGTTTGTTTTTATGTTTTGTGAAAAGTCTCTTTAAGATTTGTTCCACATTTTCACATTTTTTTTAATTGTTTGGGATTTTTGGGATAAAAACAGTTTTGTTTTATATATATATATATATATATATATATATATATATATATATATATATATATATATATATATATATATATATATATATATATATATATATATTGTTTTTGTTTTTTTCATTATTATTTTTTTGTTTGTTTTGTGTTTTCTGAAATTAGAACATTTCTAAAATGCTATATTACAGAAAATTCTGTCTATGAAATGATCTATTAACACCAGATTTTTATTTCATTTATTTATTTATTTATTTATTTTTTGAACCAGGCTTTAAACATTTTTCATTTTCAATATTAAGTTTTGTTTGTTTTTTTTTGTTTTTTTTTTTTGTTTTGTTTTGTTTTTTTTTTTGGGGGGGGGGGTGTTGTTTGCTTGTTGTTTTTTTGTATGGTTTTTGTTTGTTTGTTTGTTTGTTTTTGTTTTCTGTTTTGTTGTTTTTGTGTTTGTTTTGGTGTGTATATGATTTCTGGTATTTTAGGGGTCAGCCTCTAGTGGGTGCCTGAGGAACTGCAGTTTTAGCACCTCTCTACCAGCTTTTTTTCTTGTGACCTGATGTTTCTCCTTGAACAGAAAATATGGATTTAAGTCCCCTGAGAGCTCACAGAGAGATTGAAATTGGACTTCCGCATCTGGAGAAACTAAATCACTGAGATATGGTTCAAAGTTGAGATGTTCTGAAATCAGCTCATTTCTTAATGATTTGAATGGAAAAATTAGTCTTGTCAAAAAAGAAAGAAAGAAAACTCCATCTTAAATCTAAGTCTAGACTACAGACTGAAGGTTTTTTTTTTTTTTTTTTTTTATCGTGTTGTAATATTTAATCCAGAAGATGGCGCTTCTTTGCACCAAACCACAGTGAGATGAAACTAGTCATGGGATTCCACTCACAAGAAGTGACCAGCAGAGGTCAGTGGTATGCCGCTGGGCTGTGTGTCAGTCTGTACCTTAAACCAATCACAGTGTAGACCAGGGATGTCAAACTCATGCCATGGAGGGCCAAGAGGCTGCAGGTTTTTGTTCCAACCCAAAACTCCACCAGCTGAATTCACTGATTACCTCACCTTCAAGCAGAGAGCAGGGACTAATCAGTGAATTCAGCTGGTGGAGTTTTGGGTTGGAGCGAAAACCTGCAGCCTCTTGGCCCTCCATGGCACGAGTTTGACACCTGTGGTGTAGACTAAGTGAACGACTGTGGTGAAAACAGATGGTACTATAAGGAGCTACACCTCAGCATAAAAACTGCACATTGCTGAACTCAGTGGAAGTCTTTAAGCAGGAACATGTTTTAAATATTTTTGCTTCTGTTATAAAATTAAAAGGGACCCTTTTTATTGGATTCCACTGGAAATAAGAAACCCAAATGAAATCTTTCAAACTCATACTAAAAAGTTGAAATATATTCTATAGAAAGACAGCACAATGAGGAATATTTGGTGGAAACTGTACACCTGAGCTTCTCCACTGTGAAATGAAACAAACACATAAAAACAAACAAAACAGAATGGGGAGGAAAGAACGTCCTCCGCTGTATTTCATTTCCTCTCTGATGCGACCCGCTCCGGCGCTCCGGCCTGAGATCCTGAGCCCGGCTGATCTGGGATAAGTCCATACGCAGCGTCTGTGCCACAGCTTTGATCTGCCTCCCTGCTGCCTGCGAGCATTTCATCATGACCGGGAGGAGCTGATGTGCTCCCACAAAAACCAGAGACTGCTCAGACGTCATGGTGTAACATGAGTGTGTGAGGTTCCTAATTAGTGCGTCTGAAACTTTTATCAGAACATCAATCATGTGAAGGTTTCACCTTGGATCAGTTACAAAACAGCTCAAGGTCTCTGAGAACAGAGAGCTCTGCTGTTAATGTGTTTAAGTGCTGAACTATACTGTTAGATTAAATATCAAGACTATTTCAGCACTAAAGGTGGTTTAAGGGCAAGAATCTGGAGATGATTTCTCTTCACTACTGCAAATTTGTAATTTTTTGTTGTTGTTGTTCATCACCTGTTTTTGTTGAGTTTTTTATTACCAGTATTTTCTTAATGCTTCAAAAAACCTCTGCACACTCAACTAAAAGCTTTCTTTCTGATGTCAGATGGATAAATGTCTAAAATTATAGTAAAAAAGAGGTCAATAGTTTGAGCGACATGGACCATATTTGATTAAATTCAAATATTTTACTGAACTTTAGTATTTCAAATAACATGAAAATATATCAACATGTTTTTGAAGTGTTTTTTTTCTTTCCATTTCATTAAGTTTGCCTTTTCCAAGAAATATTTTGAATTCATGCCTTTTTTCTTTTTGTTTTTTTCATTTTTGTTTATTTTGTAACAAAATTTGATTATTTTTTATGCATTAGTAAGGTGTATTTTGCTGTACACAATATTCTTCTTTTGAAGATTCTAGTGTTCTTTCCATTTTTTCATTGCTGGTATTAAAAAAAAACATTTTGTGTGTAATTCAGGGTTGTTGTATTTTGTTATGTTTTTTTGTTTTGTTTTGTTCTGGTTTTTGAGTTCCATGACAGTTTTTGTTCTTAACACTGTATTATGTTTTTGTATTTTATGAAAAGTTTTATGATTCAAGGTAAAGAAATGTTGCTTTCAGTTGTTTTGAGGTGTTCTTTTGTTGTTGTTATTTTTTTAGTGTTTTTTTTTTTTTAAGGTTTTTTTAATGAAAAAAAAAATGGGTTTAAAAAAATGTTTCCTGAAGTTTTTTTTTCCATTTTTTAATCTATTTATTTATTTACTTATTTTTCAGTTTTAACATTTTTTGTTGCTTTGTGTCTTTTTTTTCTCTAAAAGATTTGGGGTTTTGTAAACTGCATGTCAGGAAACATCTACCGTGTTTAGTCGATTTTTTTTTTTCCAAATCTTTTTTAGTCAACTGATACTTTTGGAATATTTTTGTGTATCAGGAAATGCCTGTGCAGTGGACCTGCAGGGCCACCGTATCTGTTTTTACATTTTCAGATTTATTCACTGAAGTCCATTTGAGTATGTTGAAAGTTTATTTTTCAAATAAAGTTCTGAGTGTTTGAATGAGCTCAGGTGAGTCCCAGCTGCAGACACCTGAGGTCAATCAGAAAGTGGGCGGAGCCAAACTGAAACTCTTCAAAGGCAGCTGCAGCACAGGGGAGTGTGTTTCAAAGAGGAAACAGAAAAATAAGCTTTAAAGTTCAAAACATGAAGCTGTTTGTCAGAATATTTCTCTGTCTGCTGTTTGGAGCTTCAGCTGCTCAGGAACTAAACCAGAACCAAAACCAGTTTACACACCAGAAACTGGACCAGACAGGAGTCCAAGAACCGACAGGTAGACCTGATTCACAACACACAAATCACCTTCAAATCATATATCTGATGTAAAAAGATGGATTTTTTTTTAAGTTTCTTCAGATATTACTCTGAAAAGACTAAAATGAATGAAAAGAGAAAATAAACTATGACGCAGTTTCTATAAATGCTGAATCATGATGAGTGTATATTGATTTTTAACTATGAGAGGTTTGTCTGAGAAATGTGAGGATTCTTGGATGATTTTGGCCTCACAGTGAATTTCCAAGGTCAAGAATCAACTTTTTATGCTCAGCTCCTTCATTGAAAGATGACAAATCCATAAAAGAAGAAGTCAGACTAATGGGTTTGATCTCCCTCCCTCTCAGCTCTCCTCCAGCAGAAACAGTCCTTCCATGAGCCGTTAACCTGGAGGTTTCCTGATCCACTGCCGGAGGACGAGCCTCGCTTCCCTCCAGAGTTTGAACTGAAGACCCCAACAGCTGCCAGCAGCATCAGCGCCATCTGCAGGGACAGCACAGTCCGCGTGGAGGCAAAAAGAGACCTGCTGGGGATAGGGACACCTGTCCGAGCTGAGGACGTGACGCTGGGAGGATGTCCGGTCACAGTGGAGGAAGCTGAGGTCCTGGTCTTTGAGTCGGAGCTGCACGGATGTGGAAGCCAGCTGATGGTGAGGGTTAAGGATTTCTCTCATCTGCACATTAGGTCCAAATGAGATTATTTCTTTGGTTGCATTGAGGTCTGAATCAGTAAACCATCAGAAGATCAGAGTAATTCATTCACAGTAAATCAAAAAGATGTGGTGGAGAAGCTATAAAAAAATCAGGTCCCAAACCCCTTTTTACTCCTGTCAGCACGTCAGCTCTGTAAACTGAGTTTCACATCTTCAGCCCTAAAGGAGCTGTCCTCAAGCTCAGTGCTCAAGAACTGACTGAAATGCAATTGGTTGTTTCTTTAAAGATAAAAATGTTTGAATCAAAGCCTAACACTGAAATGTTTCAGATGACTGAGGACTCATTCATCTACATCTTCACGCTGCTCTACAACCCCACTCCTTTGGGGAACAGTCAAATCCTTCGAACCAGAGACGTTTCAGTCAACATCGAGTGTCACTACCAGAGGTGAGGTTTCACAAATTCAGACAGGAAATCCTGAACTATCCCTCCAATGAGATTCATCTCTTCTTGCTTCTTATTTTGTTTTTAGGAAGCATGACGTGAGCAGTGGAGTGTTTCAGCCAACCTGGGCTCCGTTCAGTGACTCCAAAGTTTCAGAGGAGAATCTGTACTTCTCCCTCCGACTCATGACGGGTGAGTGAACATTCAAAGTTACGCATCAATTCCAGACTATTCCCCAACTGGGTGCATAGTTTGCAAGAAAAAGAGTTCTGATCCAGAGACAAGTTCGCAGGAGGAAGGTGCGGGATGGGAGGGGGTAGAGCATCTGTCTGCATACCATCCAGGAGAGTAGAGCGTTATCAGCCTACCAAAGGAGCCAAAAGAGAATTAAAAATTGTATGGGTCAGGCTGACTGTAAAATTTTCCATCTGCTTTAGAGTTTTACCAATCATCTCTGTTGCAATCCAAATGACCTAGTTTGGTGGCCCATTGCAGCCGAGTTAAGCCACGAACTTCTCCAAGTTGTTATCCATCCTATCCTGCCTGGGATTAAGTTCGCATAACACCTGAGTCTGAGTGTTGACAGCCCTGCACAATCCCTCGATGACGGGCTGCTTGTTGATTGCCAAAACAGTAGCCTGCGTCTTCTGAAGATTGCGAAATATCAGGAAACCTCCTGCTCCAAACAGCAGAAAACCCGATATTATAAGTCATCTTCGACATCCTCAGGATTGACATTTGCCAAGCATATTTTCGTTAATCAAGTATGAAAGTTGGAGGTTCGAAGACGATCAGATACCGTCGTAGTTCTGACCATGAACGATGCCGACTCGCAATCCGGTGGCATCCTTACCACGACCCGCCAGGCAGCATACCTAGAAACCAAAGTCTTCTGGTTCCAGGGGTGTGTATGGTTGCAAAGCTGAAAATTAAGGAATTGACAGAAGAGCACTACCAGGAGTGGAGCCCAATAGGCGCCCCATAGAATTCAGGGTAAGAAATATGTAGTGGCTATTTGTCAAAACAAAAAGGAAGAGAAACTAAAAGGATAAACTTGGGGAATAACTTTAACAAACCACCACGATGCACCTTTCCAGTTGAGTCTTACATAGGTCAAAAGAAAGCTCCACTCAGAAATCCAATTTGCATCTTTTACTGAGAGGAAACTGTTCACAAATATTTCATCACGTCTCACCGACCTGGTAAAAACCTCTATCCCCACCCCAATGACACACCCCCTACCAATATAGATTTCCTGGGAGGTCACTGCCTTGCACCGTGCTTATTGCCCCCTGGTGTTTACAATGACAAACACTATCTAATGAAATAGCTCCAACAGAAATATTTTGGTCTAAAAAATGTTTTTTTCATGTCTAAATTATCTGAATTTAAAAAACAATCCTGATAAAAATCCAGATCCTAATCCTGTCATACAAACCTCCTGACAAATTTGCCCACACTGCCCCCTTGTGGAGGACATTTTCATTAGTCCCAAGTAGAATTTGCTGATGTTTACTCGGCTTGTAACACTGCAGAAAACTGACCACTGATCATTTGGTTTTAAGAGACACCCAAGAGACAGTTGAGGTTTGACTCCATAGGTCTGTGATGATGGAACGAGGATGTTTGACGCCACCTAGTGACAAGAAATCACATAAAGAAATGGTTAACAAATAGAGTATGTTGTTTCCTGACGTTAAAATTTGTTTTTGGTCCTTTATTCCAGATGATTGGCAGTTCCCTCGCCCTTCCTCTCAGTTCATGCTTGGAGACATGATGAAGTTTGAAGTTTCGGTCAAACAGTTTCATCACGCTCCTCTCAGGGTGACCGTGGACAGCTGTGTGGCCACTGTCGTCCCAAACATCGACACCGTCCCTCGATACGTCTTCATGGGAAACAACGGGTCAGTAGATGTTTTTTTTTCCTTCTGTAGTTTTATCTTTAAGGTCCTTAAAGGGCAGCCTGTGTTTTAAAGGTTTCTTATTTCCATAGCTGCTCTTTGTTGCGTTCAGGTGCCTCTTAACAAAGCTCATCTGTCCATCCATCAGTCCCCTGCGTTGTTCTTTGTGATACATTCAAGGGTTTTGTTTTACACAATGGTGCCCTGTGTTGCTTTTAAGGGCCTGTCCTTTTAATCATAGTCCTGTGTCTTGCATAAAGGAGTCTTATCTGCCCTGTGCTCTTCACTAAAGGTCCTTTGTGCTGCGTTCAGGTGTCTCTCCTTGATGATAATCCTCTGCCTTGCATAAAGGAGTCTTGCCTGCCTGACAGCCCTGTGCTACATTCAAGTGTCCTTTTTGTGTTGCATTCAGGTGCCTGTTTGACAGTCAGATAACAGGCTCCAGCTCCAGATTCCTGCCGCGCACACAGGATGACAGACTGCAGTTTGAGCTGGAGGCGTTCAGGTTCCAGCAGGACAACAGCGGCAATGTGAGACCTTAAACGCGTCACGACTTGAAATCTATTTATTTTTCACCACGCTCTGTTTTCCTTCCCTCAGAGCGACCATTTGATTCAGTTTATTTGAAGGTTAACGCCGAGTTTGTGTCTTTAGATCTTTATCACCTGCAGTGTGAGAGCCACAGCGGCGACTGCAGCTGTCGACGGCACCAACAAGGCCTGTTCATTCAGCAACGGGTAAGAGTAAACAAAAACTACATCTCCCATCATCCCTGAAACATGAGGCAATATGAGTGGAATAATATCTGAGAGCAGAGACGTTTTGATGCATCTGAAGAGGTGAACGTTTTGATTGACAGGTGGAGGGAGGCCAGTGGCAGCCATGATGTTTGTACCTGCTGTGACGCAGACTGTGGGGGAGGAAGCATGAGTCACCTGGCGAGAACAGGTAGGAGGATAAACTCCACCAACTGTTTTCATTTACTTTATTAACTTGTTGATCTAAACCCAGCTTATATTCATACATAAATATATAAAATAATCCAAAATACATAGTTTAAATTAGCTGCTGTTGTTGGAATAATGACACTTTTTCCACTATCTGTTCCAAAAAAAAATCTGGAAGCAATTTCTACAAGAATTTTTCATCTTTTTTTGTGAGGTCTGATTTTTCATATGCAAAACTAACCTTAGAGAGAGGGTATTGTGCGTTTTAAGGCTTTACACAGCCATTTGGGTTGCTCTGTAGTTACTCTTTGTGATTTGCACATCTATATCCCCCCCACAGTGTTTTAGAAAATCCTTTTTTCAGTCTGTCTAGAACACAGCTTTTAAGCTGCTGTCTCTTTAAGGCTGGATGTTCCACAGCCCCCCTTCCCTCTGATTGGCCAGCCCTCTGGAGGGCTGTCAGGGGGGCAGAGCTATTGGTGCGTTCCATTTGTACTCGGAACTGGGAAGTCAAGAGTAGGAATGACATCATCTCCGAGTTAAAGTGTTCCAGTTGCCAAGTTGGAAAAACTTGCCACCACAGCAGTATGTCTGTATACAAACATCGAATAATACTAATACTACTAATGTAAACAACTGAATTATAGCAACACTCACTAGTCAGAAATTCTAAAATAAACAGAACAGGAGCTTAATTACTGTTTACCCTTGAAGTTGTATTTTCCTACTGGGAACTCAGGGTGGTGTGAATGCTCAGAATTCCCCGCCTGAGGCCATGTCCACACATATTTTTTAGGAAACCGCATTTATTTTTATACATTTGCGCCTGTCATCCACACTTAACCGCAGCTTTACGTGACTAAAAATAATCTTTTCTGAAAACTCCAGCCAAAGTGAAGTTTTAAGGAAAACTCTAGTTTCTTGGTTTCGTCTAGACGCCGGTTAAAAGAGTTCAGTCAGGAAGGACCACATTGTCAAAATAATATTTATTAACTTGCATTTTATTTGGCAGTATGGTTCTGTTCTGGGACTCCCTGCTCCTCCACGCGCTTGCCTGAGGCAGGAGGAGCACACCCACCTGCCCATCACAAGCCATTGTTAACGGCATAAGCAGGGAGAGCAGAAGCAAAAAGTAAAACCCAGACAGAGCAGAACAATCGACATGAATACATTGACAGGAGGAGGTGAGGTGGAGGTGGGTTGCAAAATGCCAGCAGGGGACGCAGGAAGGAGGCTGGGCTAGAGCTGTTTAAACAGCCCGCTCTGAATAAAATTTTCCAATAGGAAGCGGACACGGGAGTCAGCCGAGCAATCAGCTGATCTGCACCGATGATGACAGCTAAGCTGTTAGAGCTTGACGTCATGGCCTGCCTGAACTAACGCTATGCTTGATTTTCGGTTCTTAAACATCACAGCTGAACGATGGGGGCTCATTCTGATTGGCTGGCACAGGTTTTAAGTCTGAAAAACACTGCCAAATATGGGTTGGACCTGCCTCGAGCTGCACTTGATCGGCGGATTTGCCCGCTGCATGTGGAAGGAAGTATTTTTTAAAAAACGAATGAGGGGGGAATTTCATTTTATAAAATACCCAGCTACATGTGGACATGGCATGAAATTCTAACCTCCGGGGGCATTCCAGTCGAACGTTCCCACTTGGAACTCGGAAATTCCGACTTCTGAGTACAAATGGAATGCACCATAATGTAATAAGATAACCTCATCATTTATGAGGTCTTGTGGAGATCTCATGCTGTTTTTAGAACAGACTGTTTTAATCAGTAGTTACACAGATTTAAGGATTTCTACAACATGAATATAAACCGGTTTGAATACTGCTCATGTTTAGCTTAAAAACCCAGGATTGTCACTTTGTATCTATCAAATCTTAACTAACTTATATTTTATAGGAATTTGAAAGTATGAAGTATTTATATTTTATTTTTATTTTTTACTACGAAATTATCCTGTATATTATAAAAGGACAAAGTGCTGTGATATTTTTTGACGTCACAATGTTTGTGTCTGTGTTGCAGACGTGCAGTGGGAACAGGAAACATCTTTTGGACCAATCACAGTGGCAGAGAGACCTCTATAATTAAAAAAAACAACAACAACAACAAAGAAACAACTTTTATCAAATGAAATCAATGTAAATAAAGTTTTCTTAATCAGATTGGACTGAACTGGTGTGGTTTGTATTGTTTTTTTTTTTTTTTTTTTAAAGAGTAGAAGTTGCTGCATGGAGCCAATGCACACTATTTTCTTTTAACTTGGCATCTCAAAAGCAGACAAACATCACCAACATTTTTCTGGTTTTACAGTTACTCTGAAGTTCAGAGAAGCACAAGCATATAATTTCAGAAAACACAGACATCTGCCAAAATACATTCCACAAAACTACACAGAATAAAAGAAAAAACTGACATTTCCAGCAGACAAAATATCACACGACAAAATGGCATTTCAGATTAGAGGGGAAACAGCCTCATTTCTATCCTCCTTTAGGAGCAGACTGCAGTCTGAGGACGGCATTTCTTTTCTGGGCCAGAGCCAGCCAGTGCAGGGGCGACCTGCAAAAGAGCAGTCTGAGCAGTTTTAGGAAAAAATACCACTACGAGACAAAATATAGTATTTTAATATGGGTTTATTATAGCTGTATGTTGATGTTGGGTTTTACCTTTAACTCCATATTGAGAGATGAGAAAGCCACCAGAGTTAACATTCAGTATTTGCGCAAGGATACTTTTTTCCCATAATGTAATCTAGCTTTTTTGTGTCCTGTAAGCCATGGCTTTCTTTGCTATTTGCTTTGGATGTATTTGAAAAAAAAAAAGATGTTTGCAAATTACCCATGAACTCTTCATTACTGTGTGAAGCAGCATGAACGACTCTGAGCTGCTTGAAGCCTGGGAGTATTTTGTGACTGCAGCTTCTGTACTTCATTAAAGTCCAGTGACCTTTGACCTTCAGTCTGACCCGTCATGGCTCTGGCCCTTCGTGCTGTGTTGATCAGAGCTTCTTGACTCGCCGGGTCGGCTGGTGTTCGCGTGCCGTGCTGGGACAGCTGCTCTGCCCCTTCACCCATCGTCCATTTTCGATGACATCACCTGAGTGGACGCAGCTGGAGCGGCTGTCATCATGCATCACAGAGGGGGCGGAGCAAAGGCCTCCTCATCTATTTTCTATATATAACCCTGACCTCCACCCTGCTGCTCCTCCTCGCCGTGTTGCCTTATCATTCCCCAGCCTCGGTCGGGGCGTCGGAGGCTGCAGCATCCATCACGGGCCGGAGAGGAGCTTCCTGTCACACTCATCCATCTCTGCGCTCCATCTCTCAGGGGAAGAGAGGGACAACCATGGGCTGTGTGACCTGAAACTGTGGTCAGAGGGCCAAAATCAACAGCCACTCCTTCACAATAAAAGTCTTTTTAAAGAAAACTCAGAGGCGAACTTCATATCCTGATCATTTTATTTGTTCATGTCCTAACATTTACAACAAGAGGAGCTTTTTTTTGACGTGCTCCACATAAAAAGAGGATTAAGTTATTTCTTTGGTTATTGGATTGAGCTGCTTACATTTTGAGAGCGCTGTCTAGGAATCTTTTGAATTTTGAGGACAGAATATTTGAGCTCAGTCTTAAGTTGAACTGAGGAGTTTCTTAATAAGTTGTTGACACATGAAAGAAACTTATTAAGACTGTACAATGATCCCTCCTCTGATTTTTTGTTTGTATTCTTCTCCCCCATTTCTCAACACAAGAAAAGAAACCTGAATTTAGGACCCAGCAGCAAGTGAAAAATGAGAGTAGAGAGGAAAAACTACAAAAAAGTATACATTACTCTCCTTCTGCACCAGCCAGAATTGGTGAAACAAGAATAGTACCCTCGAGGTAATTTAAGATAACAAGAAAAATACATAAATATCTAATTCTAAACTCTTACCCTACTTTAATCTAACATCCATATTTAAAAAATGAGCTCTGCAGTTATTATCAAGCTGTAGAAGCACAGGAAACCAGTTAAACACATATTAATAAAGGTGATTTTTACAGCAAAATTAACATATTCAAAAATTGTAGCTCATCTTTTCAAGAGGCACACAGCTTTTTTTTAATAACTCACTTTTTTCTTAGGAATTAAACCAGTAAGTTTTGCCCATTTAAGGGCATGAGTGACCTGATTCAGGCCAAAGGTCCGTCTCTGTGTCCCATCTTAACTCAAACAAAGCAAAGTTGAGCTGATGATAGACTTCAAAACTCTGTATTGGAAACAAATTGGTGACATCATCAAGACTACAACCATTTATTACACAGTCTATTGTCTTGAGCAGGGGCGTAAATATCGATGGTGCAACCAGTGCAGCTGCACCAGGGCCCAGACACCATCAGGGGGCTCATGAAAGAAGAAAAAAAAGCAGGTGTCCAGAATTGCTGCAGGCCCGTTTTTTGTGGATGGAATAACCCAGGTGGGTCGATAAGGTAAAAAGTGGCTGATATGGGAGGAGGAAATGATAACATGCTCAATCACCTTGATATCTGTCAGTCATCATGAGTCTAGATGATGTGATGGCTGGTTTACAGGATGATTGTGTGGCCAATCACCTGTGACTTAGCCTTTAGAAGTTATCTCGAGTGGCTGTGCGTGAGTGTGTCCAGGCATGTGTGTCTCAGTGTGTGTGCGCTTGTGGGGAGCAGGACACAAACACATACAGAAACACTTCTCAGGAGGTCCTGCTCACCTTGTCAAATGTTACCTCCAATGGAAATGTTCACTTAGTTGTAAATTAGAACAAATAGGCAGGATCAGAACAGAAGCAGGCGAAAAATAAAAACAAATGGTTATTTTATGCTGAAAATCTGAGCCCTTTTTCATTATTCAAACATTAATCTTGTGTTTTTCTGCCCTCTGGATGTGGAAATATTAAATGTAATGATAAAAACATGAGACCAGCAGGCTGAGAAGACTTTCAAATAAAATAAACATGCTCCAAACAAGGATTCCCATTGGTATGCAGGTAAAAAAAAAAAAAAGTGGTTCAAATCAATGTGTTTTCATTGATTTATGTCCTAAAACAGTTGAGCTAATTTTAACAGCAGCTTCAGGGTTTCAGGGTTTGAGTTAAACTCAACATATTAAGGAAATGTTTAAAAGTAGAATTGAATAAAATGGGAGAGGTGTATAGTTTCAGAGAGAAACGCTGAGCAGGGAGCTGTGCATGTAGCAACATCTCCCCCTGCTGTGTGCAAGGAGGAAGAGCAGCTCAGCCCTGAAGACAGCAAGGAAAGGTCCTGTAAAATGTCTCATGTATCTTAATTTGTAGGATAAATTAGAAATAAAGGATCAAAACTTTAAAAATATAAAAAGATAAACATTAAAGATGACAAGTTTGACCTGTTAAATGTTGCTATATACAAAAAACTGTACATTTAGGAGCATTAAATCATGGATTGATTCAAGCTTCCTGAACAGAAACAATATCAAAACTAATGTCTTTGGGTTTAAGTTGGTTTTGTATCCTCCTTTGACTTAAACGTTTAGACTTTGAAGATCTTTCTAAACATAAACTCAGCCATACTTCTGTGAACATCATTCTGACCTTCAGACAGGTAACAAAAATGCATCTGACACAGAGAAGAAGAAGAAGAAGAAGAAGAAGAAGAAGAAGAAGAAGAAGAAGAAGAAGAAGAAGAAGAAGAAGAAGAAGAAAAGAGGGTGATTCTGGGCAGCTAACCAAACAAACAACCCCAACTCATGGCCTACTTACTCATTTTTCTAAACTCTCCTTAATTTGATCACACCCTGAACTCATCTTTCTACTTCCACTTCCTGCTTCTACGCTTTTCAAATCTTTGTTATGTCAGATAAACTCACAGTTTGACAGAAGAAGCCTTAGGGTTTCTGTCTCTAAACATGATCTGTAAACAAGTCACCTGAAATATTTACCTGAAGAGGACAAGCAGTAAAATGTCCCTTGTATGTGTTTAAACTATAATAACCTTGTGATTATAAAATTATCTAATGATTATTTATGTCACTGATCCACTGATTCTTTTGTTTGTATTTTAAAATAGTAAATATTGCCCTACAGTGTATGTTAGAGTCTTCCAAATGCTTGATTGTTTTAACAATAAAAGTAAATATATTTCATATTATGAAAATAAAAATCACAGCATCTTCTTCATTTCTCTTGTAAACATCTTATTTCGTTCTTTTAAGCTCTGAAAGACTGAATGTCAAGTGTTCATTGTCAGATTTTCACCTTTCGTGACTTTATCCAGCATGACTAACGTCTTGAGAAACACTGTAAACAATACATTAAAATACCTAACCCTGTTTTAACATACAAATGTTCTTTTTTAGCTTCAAGCATAGAGGAACTGTTTTTACCCCCAGCTAAAAGGATCATACAGAGGACGTGATGACGCCACACGCTACTGACGCAGCAGATTTCTGATGCTTTCAAGAGCTGTTTGAAACTTCGAAATTATGAATAAACTTTAAAAAATGGGACAAAAAAGACATTTAAGGAAGTTCTTGCTTCAGATAAAATGTTTTTAAATCTAAAGAATGCAGATTTTCGTTCAAACTTAGTCCGATCACACCAGACTTTACTCATACAGCAAAAACTAAATGGAAGAAGACTCAAGTTTCAAGTTTAGCTACATGTCTACATAGGAATTTGGATTTAAAGCTATAGACGCAAAGATTTATTAGAAAAAAAGCGCCCGTTTTTAAAAAATATATACATATATCCGAATAGAGACCATGCAAAATAAAACTGCATCTTGAATCTTAACATTAAAGCCAATATCAACGCCCCCAAAATTCCAAAAGCTTCTGGAACTTTATTGTCGGACTCTTTTTTCAGCACGTGAATGTTCCTCAAGACTCCTCCTACTTCCGCTCAGAACCGCTATGTGTCAGAAAAAAACATCCCGAGGTAGAATCCGCTACACGGACGCACTCTTGTTGTGAAAGACGCCGTTAGAAAGTCGTTAAATTCTGCTTTCTGGAGCATCAACAGCCACATACAGAGAACATGCCCAGTCTGAGGTAACCTTTCCCGGTGCTGCTACTGCCTCTTCAGCCGGCTGAAGGACGGAGCAGGACGGATAAACGCAGATGGAGAGACCGGGGAGACTGCTCTTGGTCTCCGAGCTTCGGGTCCGAAACACGGCGTATGATGTGAGCCTGAGTCGGTCCCTGCTCACCTGGAAGAGACGAGTATCTAGCCCGGTTTACCACCCCTTCAGACCCAGTAAGACCTCAGTTAACTCATCTATTTGCTCTTCACCTTTGTCGATCTGTCTGTGGGTCTGTCTGTGGGTCTGTCTGTGGGACTGTCTGTGGGTCTGTCGGCCTTCAAAACACGCGACACCATGGGAGATAAACAAAGCACATGCTAGGAGGACATGTTGGACACGAAGATAACGTTTTGACCTGTTGATAACTCACTAATAATCACTACAGAACACAATAAGTGTGATACGTGATACAGCAGTTACATAACACATCATCCTGTCTGACACACAATATGTGGAGGTCACACTGAGGCTGCAGGCAGAGGACGGCATACCAAGCCTCTTTGATACCTCTTTATAACAGCTTTCCAAACACATAACATTACTGTGAAAAACAAGACATTAGTCTGAACAGCAGTAATTATAGCTCCCACGGCAGGAGTGGGTGTAGTGACGTGGATACTGTCAAATGATCCTGCATTTTTTCTCACCCTTTGTGAAGCTGGAAGCCTGAGTCCTCTTTTTAGGAAGTTACTGATTGGTTTATGAAATGTGACTGGGCAGAGGTGGAAAGTTACAAAGTGGATTTACTGTTTTGTTTTGTTTGTTTTTTTTAAACCAAACCACTTATTACTTTAGTATCTTGACATATAGATTTGCAAATAGATTTTGGAAGCTATACATTATCATTGGAAGCTTAAATTCATATGCCACAAAGTTTCTGGTTGTGGAAGCCACAGTGTCATCAGCTTATCGTGGTACAACAATACAAGTTAAATCCAAGATAAAAGAAGAAGGTGAAAGTTGTGCATCTAGGATCAGGGGGTTACAGGTGTGTGTGTTTGTTAAAACACAGGGAAAGTGTTAGTATCCAACATGTAATGGAGAGGTTGACAGGGGTTATAATACTGAGGATTCTGAGGCTAAACGATGACATCTGTGTGTCTCATAGTAAAGTATAAACTAATAGTAGGACTCAATTAAAAGATTAATCTAATAGAGATTTTTTAAATTAATCCCGCATCAATATTTGACACGAGAAGCAACATCTTTTCGTACAAATGGATTAGAACAAATCATTGAATAGTACAAGTTTAAACAAAAGAATAATGGGTATTTTAAACCAAATATACTTTTCAAATGTAGAGTCCATTTTGAGGAACAGCTAGGGATGGGTACCAAATGAGGTACTGTAATAGGTACCGACCGAATTCTGTCAAAAGTAGCGGGTGCCGATTCATGGAAAATGCATCCTTGTGACTGTGGGGGACTGGAAGAGTAGGCGATTTTTCATGCTGGCCATGAACACAGCATTGCAAGGCTATATATTGAAGAATAAATATGTCAAATTAAAGAAATTTGAGATTTTATTACCACCAAGTTTTATTAAATTGACATTTTTTACCACATGAACACAGAAAAGAACCGGAAATTGGTACAGTTGAGCACCGATATCGATTGCCAGGTACCGGGCATCGGTACCATATTGGTTCAGTTGTGAAGGGTACCCATCCCTAGGGACAGCACTGCATTTCAAGTAGGAACTGTTTGCAAGGCTCATCCAATAAATTTAAGGGAGGGATGCACGATATTATCGGCTAAAAAAATAAAATATCGGATATCAGCCAACACTCCTAATTCCACAGATATAATAAATCGATGAATAATGGGCTGAAGTTGCAAATATTTTTTAAACTTTTTGTAGTTTTGTTTGCACAGTTCAGATTAAGCAGTCCCATATTTTGCTCCTGTTTTAAGTTTAGCTTGAATTTAAGCAGCTGTCTTCAAGGTACATTTACCACCTAAGTAATTTGCCCTGGTTGTGGGTGATATGATTTTCTCAGGAATAGCATCACCCAGCTTTCAAGTAGGATTTATCTTTTTGATTTTTTTGTTTGAAAGCAATCATCATGAATAAATATACAATTTCAAGTATGTTTTTTTTGTTTTGCTCAAGAAATGAATATTACATAACAAAAGTGATAAGAGTATGCACCATAGTACAATATGCTTCTTTCAATAAAGAAGACAGTTGATGATCTCTGCAATTATGTGCACAGAAAAATATCAGTATTGGCTAAATGAGTCGTTAAATATCAGGATATTGTGGTTCCCTTTTTCCGAGGTTTTTCCTGAACTTCTTGGCGATGCTGGTCTGAACTCACATGTCGAGCAGTTAGGTGATATCAGAGGCTAAAATTGCTCCATTGATATCCAAAATTCTTTTTTGCATAATTTGCACACGAAATGCTCTTATCCACACTTCCCTTTCCTCCTCCATTTTTTTTAGCTTAAATTTTCCACCATCTCTCTATCGCAGTTTATTGTTGTGAGGAGTGCAATACCAAACTGTGATAAAATGCATTAATTTCTTTCTAATGCAACATTTCTCTGTGATTAATTATTTTGTATTTAAGTCTTCAAGTCCCAGCCTTTGAAAAAAACCTGTCTTATTATTTTTTAAACTTTAACATTTATCATATATTTTCTCATTTGTTTCATTTTATTTTAAGTTTTTACAGCATTCAGATTAATAAGATAAAATCTCTTCATTTATATTTTGTGACTCTGGTGTTGAAGTCCTTGGTCTAGAAGGAACACAACCCTCACAAATTAGCCGATTAAGGCAGCAGTGGACCAGCAGCTTTAGTTTTCTGAGGGTTAAAAAAAACAAAAACTTTTACTTCAGTGGAGTCTGGTTGTTTCTAGTAAAAGTAAAAATGATAACGATCCAAACATTAACTGGAAGGTTTTTTTCTAAATCAATTCTCTTTGTAAAGCCATGAAGCCCTTTGACAAACAACCTGAGCGTCTCAGTGACAAAGGTAAACACATTCAAGTGGACATGCTTTGATTTATTTGCCCCGAGGATTAGTTCTGGCTGTCACAGCCTGTTAAACAGTAGCCAGTCAATCATCACCAGAAATCATCCGAGCAATACTCAACCAACCTAATAAACTTAAAGTCAGCATAATTAGAGAAGCTTAGGCACATTTTTTTGTTTTATACTAAAGAATTGCTCTGCATTATCAATAACAGTAATGAGGTAATCTTCATGTAGTGAGGACTGAAGTGTGAAAGTGACTCTGAGCATGATCACCTTCATCATCAGGACCCAAAGTTCATGTTAGATAACTCTAAGGCAAATTTACTTAAAAAGCAGATCAGACAAAGTCTGGACAGGGTTCACTGTGACCTGTTGAAGCCCCGTGATTGGATGCCTCTGACTGAACTGCACCATGGAGTTTTTTATACCTACAAGCTTGTGTTTTTTGAGTCGTTGGCTGAATTTCAATGTCCACACTCACACACTCACTGATAGTTTGGGGCTGTCCTACAGTTGAATTGCAAAGTGCGTGAGGGTACTCACGCTGACTTTCAGAGTCATTAATGCATCTTTTCTGTAAGTCAGCATATTTGCAGACTTATGGTGAGGGAATTACCAAAAGTTATTGTAATGTGATGTGAAACCATAGGAACACGGGGTTCCCGAGTGAAGCTCACAAACACGGCAGGTTAAATTAAAGCGTAACACGGAAATTGAACACACACAAGAAAACAAAATCTTATCAAGTGCTTTTGTCTTATTTTCAGTAGAAAATGCCTTTTTAGACTTAATATGCGCCACATTGACCTAACCAGTCCAGAAAAGTGTCTAATTTCAAGTTATTTAAAGACAAAATGAAGTCTGAATCACTTGTAACAAGTTAAAAAAAACCTGCCAATGGAACAAGATAATTGTTTTTTATATTAAGACATTATTCTAGTCTTCAAGGGGACATATCGTGCTGATGCCTGATTTAATACTTACATATAATATAATAAATTTGAAAACAAGACCTTTCACCCCCTGAATTTTCAAAAAATGAGATATTGTATTTTTTCTGATATCCTAGAATGAAATTTGATGCCTCTGAAAATAGGTCATTGCCATTTGGCCACGAGATTTCAACTGTCGTGACGACACGAGGATCCTTTCTTTTTATTGGAGTAATCTGATAAAGCAGCTCCTCCTCTGTGATGTCAGTTAGTCACACAACCGCCACCAAGGGATACACCCACCAAGAACCAAGTATAAACGTATAAACTATACATGTTACAGTACCGGTTTGACTCGCCACACTGAAGCGTCTTGAGATGATCTGTGTCCAGGTGGATTTTCTTCCTCCTGAGCTGCAGAACCGTCCGGGTCTGACTCGGGGTCCAATACAAAAGGACGTATCCTACACTCTGCCGTTTTATTACTGCTATCAATGCCTTACAGTGAAGTTTTGGCAAACAGCAAACTTGCTCGGTCTGCCCCATTCAATGTGGCGATTTTGTAAATACTGCCATGCTGCAAAATCCGCCCCCTGGCTCTACCCCCTCTGCCCCTCTGATAGAACTGACCAATCAGAGCACAAAGGGCTGTGACGTTGCGAGGTTACTGGAGGTCATTCTGGAAACGGAGCGTTTCAACGAAATCTTCAGAATGGCCTAAAATGAGGATATTGAGAACACTATTGTGGGGCAATGAAGGAACTAAATGACTTGTACTGAGGGCAGAAATGCTTTACAGGCATCCTAGTCTGGCATAGTGAAAAGGAGAAACAAGCATGATTTGTCTCATCATTGGCAGATTTTTTTTTACGTGTTACAAGCAATTTAGACCTTATTTTTGTCTCTAAATAACTTAAAATAAGATATTTTCCTGGACTGACCAGTCGAATGAGGCTCATATCAAGTATAACAAGACAATATTTGAATAAGACAAAAACACTTCATAAGATTTCAGTCCGAGTTATACCAATTTTAGTCTTCGCCGACTTATGCACTCTGCCACTTTCCAGGTGATCTCAGATTAAGTCCATGAGGGCTCAGGGTTAAGGGGGGGACATTGAGATTTAGTCATTACCTATGAAACAGTTGGTCTCTGACACCGTTTTCTAAACCAATCTGTTTCTTCTGTTCTCCTGGAGTGACTCAGCGTTACAGCTGATCACCGAGCAGCTGCTTGTCATCCACACCGCTTTGTGTTCCTGTCGCCATGGGAAACAGAAACACCTGCGGGGCTTGTACGTCTGAGTCAGACAGCGCTGTGTGAGTGTGTGCGTGTGTGTGATTGTGTTTCAGGTGTGAATCTTTTATGTCTGACCTGCAGCTGAGAGGAGCTTCTGCTGTCTTTATATCATTTATTTTAATAGTTTAAAGAAGTACGACTCAAATAGACTTTTGCTCTGATGTGATGCCGTGTTGTGTCGTGCCAAAACTGAACCAGGAAAGATCATATCCAGAGCAGTTACAGAGCCGTTAACACCTGAAACAACTTCCAAAGTGACCTTGAACTGAAATGTTTAGCCTCTCAATGAACGTCAAAACATTTCTAGATTCATTTTTTCAGGACACTTGGGATGATGTTAATATTTTTTTCAGTATTCTTAGTTATGAGCAAGTTAAAGAAGTGTCCAACATCTTTTGTAGGAATGAATTCCTTCTGAATTATTTAATACATACTTCACTTGTGTGGTGACTCGAGTTCTGAGCTTTGAAGGTTTTCTGTTTCTGAGTTTTGGGAGATAAAAATACACCAGGGGAGATCAAACTTACCTTGATAATTTTTACCTGATGGCTGCCAGAGCAATACAGCAACAGGCTATTTATGGAGGAGCAGCAATTTGAGCCTGAACTGAAGTTGTACCCACAATTGCACATCAAATATAGCCAACATGATAATCTATAATTTGTTTCTGTAAAAAAAGGAAAAGAGAACTCGACAAATTGTTTCTTTAAAACAGTTGATTTAAAGAAAAGTAAATAGTTACCCCAGGATGTCCAGATCTTTCAAAGTCTCAGTATGGCTCTGTGTAATAACTGAAATAAGCCTGAAGTCCATGACGCCTTATTCAATTGACAGATGATTTATCATAATTTTCTCCAATCTTGAAACAAATATTTGGGATTTTCCCAACTCTGACTCTTCAACATTAACCTAATTTTACCAAAAATTGTTTTCCTTTGAATTCCTTCTACTTCCTGAATAGCTTTAGGGAGCTACCATTTGATTTGTTCCAGGGGATGGAAACCCTGAAATGTGTTGAATACATCAACAAGGATGACCCCTGGAGTCGAGATTCTTCCTTTAGAAACTCAAAGCAGTTACAGTCTCCCAAGGCTCATAATCCAAGATAGCAACTCCCACTTCAGCAGTTAAAAAAGAATTTCGATTAGGTTTACATGAGCTGTGTCCCAATTCAGGGGCTGCAGCCTACGAAGGCTGGATTTGACAACTGGTTACGTCACAGCGGTGTGTAAAGGCTGTCCTACTTTAAAGCCTCCTCCAAAATGCGGCTAATGTGGCCAGCTTGCTTTTTCGGGTGCCGAGAAGGATGGATTCAGTGGATCCTTTGTAGCCTTACATATCCCAAGATTCATCGCGTGTGAACGCAGAAGCTGATGGACACGGCTGAACTCCAGTAGGAGTCCTGTTTTATCCGAATGTGAAGAATTTCTGGCAACAACTATGTGATTGTATTTCAAAAACATTGAAGAGGATTTTGTTTTGCTGTAGAGAAATGTTTGTTTGGACTCTTTTTTTAAGGAATATACTGAGAAAGAACAGCTTTTCTCTATAGATCTTCTTGTTATGGAAAGATTCTATGTTTATAAATGCAAAATTCTCTGGAAAAAAACTTACTTCGTGTTTGTTAATTTTTATTTTTACAGGGAATTCAGACAATACATTTAAATTATTCAGTATTCTTTAAAAAAAAGCTTGGATTTTATACTTTTTCCTTCTTTTTTATCTTTCTTTCTTTGTTTTTGATTTTGCATCTCCCCCAGCTCTTGTTGCTTAACTGTTACATGTACATGGTGGTTCTACACTCTATCAATAAAGAAAATGATAATAATAAAATAGTAAAGTAATATTTTGAAAATAATAGTTAAAAACAACCTCTTTTTAATGTAATGTTTTGGTTTACGTGTGTTTAAAAAAGGCTGACAGGTGAGGGCGGCGCTGTGTGACGTTGAAAGTGACAAACAGCAAAAACTCTGTAGACCAGACCGTCTCGATTCAGTTTGGCCTTTGCTGTCTACACAGGCTACGAAGGCCTGGTCCTCCAAAGGCTGCAGCCTTCATGGACTGCAGATCCTGAATTGGGACACAGCTTTAAACTTGTCTTTTTTGATCAGTTTAGTTGCAATGATTAGGTAATTTCTATCTGTAGATGTTTGCTCATGTTGCTTTTGCTCACAAACCATCACCTGAAAAAAGCCTGTCAACCAGCTGTGACTGACTTTTTCAGAAAACGCACCATTGCAGTATCCTGCCAGTAGGGGGCAGTGGAACAGATGACTCACTTGGGTTCACAGATGTAGCTTGTGGGAATTAGTATTATCAAAATCATGCACTCAAAGTTAAAAACAGCCGTACTTAAGCGCCTCTGAGTGTTAAATCTGTGCGTGCCAGTAAAAAAAAGGGTTAGGGTTTTCCTTTGGGGTCTTTCTGGTTGAACCTTACTCTGTGCGATTGTTTTTCGTAACTCTCACGTTCTCCTGCAGGGTTTTGTGTTCCTCCTTTCCCTCGTCAACAAGACTCAGGTAGGAGATCTGAGCTCCCATGATGCAGTGGGCCTCCTCCACCTGCTGGCTGCAGGTTTAGTGGTTGTGATGCTGCTGTTAGACCATGTTTCTGTGTTTGATGTCGGAGCTAAAAACTCTGATTGAACCTGAGGTTATGTTCCAAAATGATGATGAGAATTTATTTTGATTCAGACAAATTTAATTTACTCCTCAAAGTCTGAACTTTATGTTCCTTTCGATCTTAAATTTATTATTTCTTGACTCAAATGTTATTAAAGATTCATGAGAGTCACATTTTGTAATAAACCTCAGAAGAGTAGTTAGAGCCAGTTCTGCTGCTGGTTTCCATCAAATCTGGTAGAAACATGCTGTCCTCCTCCTCCTCGGTGCTGTGTAGTTTGGCTGAATAGTTTTAGTAACTCTACTCTACTGCTTTAGTTTAGTTGGAGTTCATATGAATGTTGTTAAATTTGTCTAAAGAAATATTTATCTTGATATTGCAGGATATCTTCTGCCTCTCTCAGATTTCTTTTTTATTTTTGTTTGAGGTGGGGTCTCAGCTTCCTAACAAAGTTTGGAATGAGCAACCCAAAAGAGAGACCCCGATCAGGCCACAATCCCAAGTACACTGTAAACCCCAAAGTTCAAATTACTCATTTAGATAAGGTTTGAAAACTGAAAACTTGTTAGTAAGTTCATTTTACTCAAAATTTCTGAGTTTTCAGTGTTGAAAACTGATGATTTCTGAGTAGATTTAACTATTGTTATTGTTTAAGTAAGCACAACTTAAAATCATTAGTTTCTGTGGCTGTGTTTTGTAACCTTGAGTGAGCAGGGAACGCAGTCCATATGAGACCCTGCTGTACTTCTAGACGTGCAGCAGTGGGTGGCACTGGTTGTCAGTGCTTCACATGACACAGACTGTTTGTCCGTGCGTCACAGCATGGGCCAGCTTTCGGTGCTCCACGTGGTGTGGACTGGCTGTCTGCGTCCAAAATAATGAATATATCTTTTATATTTTCAAAATTGGCCTAAATAGCATGATAGTCCAGTCAAACATTTCATTTATTAATATATTAACCATTAGGCATACTGCAAAATTCAGTAGGTACAAGACCCTGTGCCATGGAGCACAGACCACCAGTCAGTGCCGTGGGGCTCAGACAACCTGTGCCCCATGAAGAACAATATTTCAATGTACAGCAGGGTCTCATATCTACTGCCTTCCCTCCTCACTCACGGCTAATAAAGTTATGAAATTAGAGCTGATTTTTGTTGTGACTGCGTTTGAAACCATGAGTGAGGAGGGAACGCTGTGGATATGAGACCCAGCTGGTCTTCAAAATGTTATTTAATTTAGTTTTTTAGATCTGCTTCAATTTTTTATCATAAAATTTACCTAATTCACAAAGCAATTTTATTGATATCTTATCTTTAAGTTTTGAGTAAGGTCAGCTTATTATGTTTTACAGTGATATGCAACATTTTTTAACATAACTTAATATTTTAATTTGTAACAAATAAGCATCAGGTTGATTTGATTAAAGACATTTGGTAGAATGATTTTCAATAATAATTTTAACTTTTTAAGATGTTCAGTTAAATTAACTTAAGTTTCATATTTCATTACTTTGTTTTTTTTTAAGGTAACCGGTTCACAAGTATTTTTCAAGTGAACTCAACTTGTCCAGGTTTACAGTGTACTTAGACTGTTGGACATGTTGAATTTTCACATTTCTTAATGTGGAAAAGGAATTATCGTTAGGTTTAATGTTCTGTCTGGAGAAAAGCATAAATTTAAACTTAAGGGGATCAGCGTCAATTGGAAACCAACCAAAGTTTATACCTGTAAAGTAAAATCACTCCATAACTGTGAAAGAGCATCACTGTATGAAGCTGCACAGAAGTACAAAATGATATCATCAGCATAAAGATAAAACTTACAATCATTTGACTTGTCTCCAGTGTCATTAGTGTACAGAAAAAGATAGGAGGTCCAAGGAACAATCTATGGGGGACTCCTTTATCGACTTCGGTGAAAGATGATTTTGCATCGTCTGCAGTTATTGCTCGAGCTCTGTTAGTTAATTAGTTATTAGGCCAGTCACACACACTGTTATCAAGACCAATGGGGAAGAATCTGTGCAATAAAACAGAGTTGTCAACTGTGTCAAAGGCCTCTGATAGGATTCACAGCACGTTGCAGAAACTGCAAGTTTCTATGTTTTTTTTTTTTTTTAATAAAGAAAATTAGACTCAATATGCGCTGTGTTCACATGACAAGTCCAGAAAAACATCTTATTTCAAGATATTAAAAGACAAAAATGATGCCTGAATGGCTCGTGTGTATGAAGTCGTTATTCTTATTTTAGAAAATTTGACAAGCACATTTTTTGTTGATGCAGAGTCACTACAGAAAAAAAGAGCAACTACTGACAAAAGTTTTGACACAACAAATCAAACTTGGGGCCAATGCTGAGTCGGTTTATCGGTGATCTGTGTGAGGTCTTTGTTGACGGTGAAAAAACAGACAAGTAGATCTGTGTGTCTCACACTCCTCCACTCTTTAGATGTCTGTCGTCTCACAGTACGTCTTTATTTTTACATTAACTAATGGACTCCTCGAGGGTCACATCACTCGCTAACACTGAGGCTCTGTCTCTTCAGTTTACTCATCCATGATCCAAATGTTCTCTTCCTCGCTGAAGTGTCTTTGTGCTCAAGACGCTGAGGCTGAGAAACTGTGTTTGTGTTTTTGTTCAGGTGTTTGTCGCAGCGTGCCAGTGTCAGAGATCATCTCTGTCCGAGAGGAAGAAGAGGAGACCGGCAGCAGACGGAGAAAAGACGATGGCAGCTGGAAGAAGATCAAAGAAAGAGAGGGGAAGGACTGCAGGCAGGCCTTCACAGGTAAACACACCTGGACGCAGGTGGGAGACAACATCTGGAAACACATGTGTAAAAGCTGAGGAGGACACTTCATCCAGGAAGCAGATCAGTGAAACAACAACGACAAAATACACCTGTGGAGTCACCTGTTAAACAAAAGCACAGCTGGAACGCCCAGAGGTTATCGATCAGAAAGAAACACCTGGAGACATTTCTGTAGCAGAGGACACACCTGTAAACATATTTATAATCCACCTGTTTGTGAAATAAAGACACGTAAGAAACGCCTAAAAGCAAAAGAAACACACCTGGAGTCATAATAAACGTGAGTAAAAAGTAAAAGCATGACTAGAATTTGAGACAAAGTACAAAAAAAAAATCTATGAATGCTGCCAAAAATCTGGAAACACATGGTGGATACATCTGATACAATCCTAGAATAATACTGAAATTGCTTTAAGCCCATGTGTTAACACACCTGTAGAGCTCTGAAGTCTGCCTGGTTAATGAAAAACATGGGACAGTAAAAGATCCTGAGCAGTTTCAGAATCAGAAATACTTTATTTATCCCAAAGGGGAAATTACATGTCAGTTTCATATCTTCCGAGAAAAATAAAAAGACAGTGACATGTGATGTTGGGAGTACAGGAGTGGGGGGACATAGATGTGAAAATGAATACAGGGGAAGAAGAGAAGAAGAAAGCAAATTCCAGACTAAGATCCTGCATGGGGGCTTGGGGGGGTCACAGTGTGAAATTAGGAAAAAAACACCTCAACACATAAGCACATCGTCACCCTATTAAAACAGTAGCCTTATTTATTTTTCCAAGTTTTTTTTCAACTCACCCAGACTCAACAATGTCTCTGCCGTTTGATGATGACAAGGCCACGGTTGTTGCCATGGTGATGACCTCGAAGAAAGTGAGGAGGAATCAAAGTTACTGACTCGTGTTTGTGTCTGCAGTGATATACGTGGAGAGGGGTCGGCAGCACCGCTGGCGGTGTGCTGAGGTCACCTTCACCTGTCCAGAGGAGGCGCTGTGCCAACGCTGGGTCTGCAGCATCAGAGAACAGCTCGCCACCATCAGTAAGACATGACCCATGCTGCCCGCTTTAGGACTTTTTTTTCGTTTTTATTTCCTAGTTTTTTTTTATTTTGTTGAACTATCAGAGGTTGGGGAAGTTATGAGCATGAGGAAAACCAATATGTACAATCTACATAAACACACATATTCAGTAAACAGTCCGTACTGTTCAGTGTAGGTTTCCTCTTACTCTGTATGTGCTCTTTTTCTTTGCATTCCACGTGGCAGTATCTAAACAACCACATTGTTTTCCAGCCTGGCTAACTCAGGTCCTTTCTTTAGATACTAGGGATGGAATGGTTCACAAAATCCACGGTTCGGTTCTTATCACAATTTTGTGGTCACTGTTTTCAGTTCGGTTTGGTGTACATTGTTGTTGTTTTAAACACCCCAAATTACCATATACCCTAATAATCCACCATTAACAAATTATTGTATTGTCCTGAAAAACCCAAAAGAATGAGGCTGTTCCCATTTAAAACATCATTAAAGCTAAGTGAATGCCAACCCCTCAGTAAGGAAAGTCACTATTGGCTGTCCCAGAAGTCGCTAAAAGCCACTAAATGATGCTGCCGTCTAATTTGCATAATAACCTATTTGCATGTAATTGTCATGGACTCTGTAGGAGAGAGAAATAAGGTGGGAGAGACAGAAAGCAGGTAAAACACAACATCATATATAGGTTTGGAACTACAAATTAACTTTCTTCTGTCCATTCTTTTTTTTAATGTCTGAATATCAACCCTCCTCCTTTATCTGGGCTGAGGCAGAAGTGACTTTAATGAGACACACACTTACATAATTTCATCTGCTGGGAGTTAGGAGGACTGTCTGTGTTTTGGATAGGGAAGGAACTCACGCACACTGACCATTCAGGAGATCAAAAAACGCTCCAACGTCAGACTCTAAACTCCAGAAAAGTTGCAAGAATTGTCATCTTTAGAAAAACTTACCAGAGGGGTCTGAAAAGTCATTAAATGTAGCAACAAAGTCTCTAAGTTGGCAAAACTGAGTCATGGTTTTATCCTCCACTTTCTTACCGCCTTCATCAGAGCCCACACTGAATCTAAAGCAGAAGACACACCGCCACAGGTACAACCTTTAACTCTGTCTTCTCTGCTCGTCATGTAAACAACACACACGCTTCCCCATAAAGTGTCCTGCTGTACTCCTTTACCTCGAGTAAAGAAGAAAAAAAAGAAAAACATGAACCGAACGAAGCACATGCATCCTGGATTTTTTTCTTAAATCATTCCATCCCTATTAGATACTCAGGCTTTGGCTTATGAAACGGTACTTGGTACTACAGGAGGAATTCGGTCAGTACCTTTAAAAGTACCTAATTCGGTACCCATCCCTGGGATCCAGATATTGATACCTGTTTATACATGTGGGACATTTGAAAGTCTGGATTCAGGAAGTCAGGATTGTGGGATCTTGATGCTAACTTTGGTGCGATTTTTACCAGAAACTGTCCATACTGTAATGTTGTTATCATTCACAGCGAGCAGACCCAAACACCTGCTGGTCTACATCAACCCATACAGCGGGAAGAAACAGGGCAAACACATCTACGAGCAGAAGGTGGCGCCGATCTTTGCTCAAGCAGGCGTCTCCACAGACGTCATCGGTAAGTCACGTCATCACTTGCTTATTCTTCATCCTCTTGGGTCATGAACTGGACATCTGAGGTGTTATGTGTGCATGTGTTTTCAGTGACGCAGTACGCCAACAATGCCAGAGATCACCTGAGGACGGAGGCGGAGCTGAAGAAGTTTGATGGGTGAGGATCTGTGGATCAACAGCCCACATAGGTGATAATGTTTCCTAAAAGCTCCTGCTAACACCTGACTCTGCTCCTGCCTCAGGGTGGTGTGTGTCGGAGGAGACGGCATGTTCAGTGAGATCATCCACGGCCTGATCTGGAGGGTGCAGATAGATGGCGGCGTTGATCCCAACTGTCCCGATGAAACTCTCGCTCCCTGCTCGCTGCGCATTGGAATCATTCCTGCAGGTCAGAGAGCCTCAAACGAGTCTTTAATTTTAGGGTAAACTGGTTTTATTTCATGTTCGTTCACCCAAGATGGAGAAAGTGAGGTCTGCTGAGGTTGTAAAGGTTTTTTCTTTCACTGCTGGTTGGCCATTAAAAAGTTAACTAGACTCTTAAGGAGGTTTAAAAGGGTTTAAACAGGCAGGAGAGGGTCATAGAGAAGCTTATAGGATCCCTGCATGAGAATGTTTTAATTTGAGTTAAAGGGCGAATTTCAGGTTAAAGACAACTGTTAAGAAATTGATAGGAAAGTAACTTAAAAATCAATATCCTGAAAGAAATTCTTAAATTAATAAACCACAGGCTCTCCTGGAGATGTTTTAGTACAGGTTTTGTTCTTCGGCGTTATAAAATGGCACTTGAATGTGACATCTCAATTGGGAGTCCTGCTGCTTTTGCCTCCGTTTAACATTAAAAAACATGGATCCAACTGTCATTCCTGTCAATGAAAAGGAAGAAAATCTTTATTACTTTTCATATGATGGTCCTCAGGGTTGTAATTATGAGCCTGTTAGGAAAGATAGAGACCGGGAACGGGGCAGGATTAGTAGGAATAACAGGTGTAAGAAAACAGTGGAGTTGTGGTGTGAGGAGGAGCAGGTGTCCCGGTGAGTGAGGCCTGTTAGCTAGTGATATGTAGCCTAATGTTGTGTTCACATCAGCGTATTTTAAGTTTGAAATCAGATGTGCTGACTCAAAAAAAATAAGTAGTATGAGTAAGAAGTAGTATGCTTAAAGCAACGCGATTTGACCCGTCATGATAAAGCCCATAGAGAGAAAGACAGAGAGGTCTTTAGCCCCGTTTCCTACAAGCAGTCCGGTTTGGACCAGTACGATTTGGTACGGGTTGGCTTGGTTAAGCTTGGTGCTGTTTGTTTCCACAGCCAACCGTGTCCCCTCGTGATAGGCGGCATGTAAGCCACCTTCCAAGATCTGGTTTAGTTTGGCGCCTTTATGGAAGGGTGCCAAAAAGTGGGACGGCTCATCTCAGTTATTTGGGGGATCTGTCCCGGGATCAGTCAGTGGAAGCGCCGTAAAATGTGTGCATTACCGAGACGAACCGACCACTTGGTGGAAATGGGGCTTAACAGAGGTCTATCCACTGATCTAGAGTCAGAAAATCAAGACTTAACTACGGTGCTAAGCCCCCGTTTCCGTCAGGTTGAGTCTCTGGCTGAATCTCTGGCAATCCCTGTTTACATCTCTCACTGGGAGCCTGGCTATAGGCTGCTGCTGGTGAAGCTGGAGCTGTCTGTATTGATGGGGCAGCAGCCGCATCAGTCTCACCCATACCTGGCTCCGGTTTCCCATCCTGAACTCCATCCATAGACTCTATAGAACAGACTCCATCATATCAATCTACCTGTAAAAAATGGGCACCACAGACAACTGCATTTTTTTGTGACCGATGCAGAAATAAAGTCTCGTCTTTTCAGCTGTACAAAACAAGTCTGAGCACGAAAGCCTGTCCTGTTAAGCTAGTATTTCTGCATCCATCCATCCATCCATCCATCCATCCAAACACACTTTAATCATCTTAATGGATGGTCAAATTAAATAATACTTTGGAAGAAAGACAATAAACACGACCCATTATGCCCAATCTCACCCATGACAACCTGTTTTTCACACTTGCCTCTTCTGTTATGTCAAATGAAGCAATGCTGGCAAAAAAAGTTCTTAACAGCTATACCAAAAACAGCAACTTCTTCCTCGAAATGTGTGCCTTTTCTATTGAATAACATATAAAATCAGTGATTAAATTATCCTACTGCTGTTATCAGACAATGTTAAGTGTTAATGAAACAAAAAAATTTACCTGCAATATGCTCTTTAATGGGACAATGGGTTGTTTGTGTTACGTAAAGACCAACCGTTTCAAATAGGCTGCAGCTCCTTGTTGAGGTTGAATTCATGTTTTTATCTATTTATTTATTTGTTTGGTAGGTCTGGCACCTTCAGCTTCCTGTTTGTATAAATAGAAATGCAGATAATGATGTGGCCTGGTTTCTCACTTTGTTCTTTTTTTACTTTCATTTTTGTCGTCTGCTCTTTTTGTTAGAGCGCTCTATAAATAAAATGCTTTGAATAAATAAAACACAGATACATCCCCTGTGTTTCACACACTTAAACACACACACACACAGAGTCATCAGAGAGTTATTATTCCCCTCTGCAGCAGCAGAAGCCGCTCTCCTTTTAAATTAAGGCTGCGGGTTTGTGTTTGTGAACATGTTGCAGTTCATAAATTAAATGTATCGAAGCTGTTTAAGCATTCGATGTTTTTTGTGCATATGTTTTTTGTTAATGAGGGCTGGTCAGAAAGTTGATGAAGTTTCCTCTGACAGAAGATTTGTTTGTTTCAGGTTCGACAGACTGCATCTGCTTCGCCACTGTGGGCACAAACGACCCCGTGACCTCTGCGCTGCACATCATTGTCGGTCAGTCTCATCAGTTCAAAACACAAGACTTGCATGATTAAAACTGACAAGAACTCAAGAGTTTTACCTTTCAGTTTTGTTTGAATTATTCCTTTTTTTCCTTCATTGAAGTCACAAAATTATTAAACCTAATATACACACACTTCTGCTGTCTGTGCTGTCATACTGCCATCTAGTGTTGATATTTAGAAACACCTGTTTGAGCTCTTTGAAGCAGTGTTTTAGTATAGATTGGAATAGAAAATACTTTATTTATCCCTGAGGGGAAATTCAGGAGGAGTCACTGCAGCAATCCAGAAAACAAAAGTAAGAAAGTGTATAGAAAGTGCAAAAAGGTCCATAAGAAAATAGATGCTGACAGCTTGTCCATCATTCTCCAGTTCAGCCAGCCTCCACCTCCACAGGGTCCAGGACTGAGCTTCTTCAGCAGTCTGTTCAGTCTCTGTCTCCTGGATCCTGTCTGCAATGTAGCATTGGTGTCTGGTGTGCTCCATTAGCCATGTCTGTGAAAAGCATGATGCTACTCTGCCTTCTGCTATTCCCTCTGTTGCTGGGTTAGCATGGCTAGCTTGTCCATCTTATTGGAGATAGATCTTACGTTCCCAATAACAATGGATGGAAGGACAGGTCCATGTCATCACTTCTTAACTCTCACCTGAGAACCAGCACACCTTCCTCACATCCTTCTCCTCACCTTGTGGGAAACATCAGGCCTTGCACCAGTTAGCATTGACATGCTACAGGCTGCTAACAGCTGATTTCATATGTAAACAATGCAGCTATGGTTACATGTAGGAACTCCAGACAAACAGGAGAAAAGTAATAAAAATATCACAGGAGACAAAACCAGTTTGGTGTCCCTGACCAACAAATGAGCCATACAAAGTAATGACCCACTCCAAATGCAAAGATAAGCTGCTGATACAGGCAGCCACAACCAACAGTTTCCCTTTTTACTTTTAGTAGTGAGTTTATTCTGAATGATTCTAGGTGTGTTAAATGTGTGTGTTGATTTTTGTGTTTAGGAGACTCTCAGCCGATGGACGTTTGCTCGGTTCACCACAACAACACCTTCCTGCGGTACTCTGTCTCCCTGCTGGGTTACGGCTTTTATGGCGATGTTTTAACTGACAGTGAGAGGAAGAGATGGATGGGACCAGCCCGATACGACCTTTCAGGTAAAAACGCAGTATGCTTTCAAACATTAGATACAGTTCATGATAACAAAACCACAACTTTAGAGACGTCAAAGAGGAGGTGGCTGTCGCAAAGGCTGCAGAGAGAAGCTCTGAGGAAGAAGTTTCATAAATGAGCTGGAAATGTTTCCTCTTGTTTTCTGAGGGCGGGGGGCAAAGAAAGAAAATGAGACTGATTTAAAAAAAAAACTCAAGTTAAAGCTGAAGAAAACATGAGAATTTAATCACAAGGTTACTTTTAAGTATTGCCAAGGCATGATGGGATCATCCTAAACTCGACATATACAGCAGAGCAAAAAAGTATTTAGTCAGCCACTGATTTTTACAAATTCCCCTACGAAGAAAGATGAGAGAGGTCTGCAATTTTCATCAGAAGTAAACTTCAACTTTTGAGAGACAAAATGAGAAAAAAATCCAGGAAATCACATTGTAGGGTTTTTAAAGAATTCATTTGTTAATTATGATGGAAAATAAGTATTTGGTCAAAAACAAACAAGCAAGATTTCTGGCTCTGACAAACCTGTAACTCTGGTCCTGATACTTTTTTTTGCCCCACTGTAGATGTACAGAGCTGAGTACAGTTGGAGCACTGCATGAATAGACTTCATTATATGAGGTGGTTTTATTTCAAAGCTGTGACTCCTCCAGGTCTGAAAATGTTCCTGACTCATCACTACTACGAGGGAACCGTGTCCTACCTGCCAGCCAAAGGCATCATGGGAACCCCGAGGGATGCCGCCAAGTGTCGGTCCGGGTGAGAGAGATTTCCTAAGACTGTGTTTGATCTGTTCAGCAGACAAATCTAACCTCCACACAACCTTCACTTTTACTTCCTTTTCAGCTGAAATGACAGATTCACTGTTTAACTCAATAGTTGTTTAAATCCTTGGCAAATAACATCAATGTGTCTGTAAATTTCCAGCTGTGCTGTTTGTCAACACAACGGGCAGCTGCTTGCAGAGAGAGCTGAGAAGTATGAGATGGAGGAAGCGTCTGAAAGCGGTGAGTTCAAACAAATCAACCTCTCAAGCTTAAAGGGGCTGTGAGGAGTCTCCAAGCATGTGCTTCCAGCATGTCTAGGTCTCAATGACAACACCACACCGGCTGACAAAGTTTAGTAGTGAGAAGAGATAAAACACAGAGATGTGTGTTTTTCTCTGCTAAAAACGATGACGTGATTAATTTTGTAGTGATGGTGGACACAGGAGCCGAACTGTCAGACAGAAAAAAGACAGAAGAGCAGGAGAAAAGAGAAACAGGAGACTGATACCGCCCGAGCTAGAGGCTAACTAGCCTTTAGCTCGGGCTGTATCACTCTATAACACAGGGGCTAAACTGTTTGTGCTAATGTTCATTCCAACCCACATGCAGCAGTCACACAGATTGTATGCTGGATTAATCTAAAGTCGTGTAGTGGGGTAAGGAGTTAAAGTCCATGTTTGGGGTGTTTTGGTTCCAGAGAGTGACGGTGACTGGAGGACCATCCGAGGGAAGTTCTTGGCCATAAACGCTGCCAGTATGAGCTGTGCTTGTCCTCGCAGCCCCAAAGGCCTCTCACCTGCTGCTCACCTGGCTGACGGCACCACGGACCTCATCCTGGTGCGAAAATGTTCCCGCTTTGACTTCCTCAGACACCTTCTCCGACACACCAGCAAAGACGACCAGGTAGAAAACCAGACAAAGCCTCTCCTCAGCTCTCACATGATTTTAACTATCCTGTTCAGTCTGCAGACGCCTGGTAGAGTTATACACCTGTCTCTCTGATTCTAGTTCGACATGACGTTTGTCGAAGTCCAACGGGTTCGCCGCTTCCGCTTCACACCGCGTCACTGCCAGAGTGACTCGGATCTGGAGCTGGATCTGCGGGAGACCGGCAAGAGACAGATCTTCAGTCAGATATGCAGAGACCACCCGGCTTGTGGCTGTGCTCCCGCCTACAGCAGCTGGAACTGCGATGGCGAGATCCTGACACACACAGCCATCGATGTCAGGTACTGCGATCCTCTGAGGTTTATCTCTCGTGTGAAATACTTTCACGTAGGATGAATTTAAACTCAAAATTATTTTTAATTTGTTTCCAGAGTGCACTGCCAGTTGATCAAGCTGTTTGCACGAGGGATCGAAGAACCAACCGTGTTCGAGGATCTCACCAACCCCTGTGCAATATAAACCCGACCCCTCTTTAGTCCCTGCAACACTGGAGTCTCCTTAATGTTTGTAACCTCTGCACACTTCACTGCTGTTGCTGCCAACATTAATACTCATCACATTGGCTGTTACATGATATCAAAAACAAAATGTAGGAAGTGAAGTTTAAACATCCTCAGAAGCTGAAAATATTTCCTCTGGAAGCCAATCATGAGCACATCGACCCTGAGAGGGAGGATTCAGAGGTAGGGTTCAGGATTTGTCCCTAGAGACAGTCTGGGTGTACAGTTTTAATAATTGCAGGGTGTCTGGCATCTTAAATATTCTTATTTTTAAGTTCTGATGATGCAAATAATCATGACTTGATGATCTTGCGGCATGACAGTTGACAAACTGCTGGATGGGTGTCCACTTCCTGGGGTTGCACAAAAGTGATGCCAAAATAATTACAGAGCTCAAAGCTGACTTGACACACAAAAACACACACATTTAGCTTGTGTTTATGTTTTCTTTCCACGTTTTCTTTCCACTTTCCTCCCCGACACTGTTGATCCTGTGCACACAGAGTTGCTTAAGACTCATTGGTTGACACAGCTGTCAATCATGTCAGTATCAAATAATGAACAGAGAATTAGCTCCTTAAAGAAATGATCACATGGATGTAATTTAGCACAAAAAATAACTAACAGTAGACGATGCTTTTATTGTTCAGCGCCTATCTGTTAATATGGAGGTGAGCTATACTGCAGCCAGCCAGCAGAGGGAGCTCTAAATGTTCAGCTTCACTTTTTTAAGCTGTCAAAGCCACTACAGATTACTTCAGATTAATTTATGACTCTGACTTGTACTTTTTCTGTAAACCATGTGACCTGGACTCGTAGGTGGTTTGACTTGCACTCAGTTCAGTGATATTACTTATTTTACACCAGCTTGTCAACCTGTGTTAACTCAGACTTCTCCAGGTCTTTTTGGAGATTCGACTCTGACTTGTCTCAACTTCAAAGTTGTTACACACATTAAAACTTTTTGCACTATTAGATCATTTTGACTCAATAAAACTCTGAGCTGTTCTTAGATTAAGGATTACCTGTTACATATTTTAAAGATGCCAGACACCTGTGAGTCCTTTAAGGAGGGTCATGTGATCAGTGAGGATCAGCAGCTGTTTCACGTTCCAAACACTGTAAATGAGGTGGAAGCAGGAAGTGAACAAAGTTTTGCGTCAGGATTCTTGATTCCTGCTCAGTATGCAAGCAAACTCAAACTGCTGCTTCTGTGGAGAGTATCTGTCTTCAGTATGAACAGAGGATAGAGCCATTACTTCACATTTCTCTCAGTTTGATGTGATACTGTGAAATTTGTTCATCTTGTGTCGTAAAAGCGCGAAATATTTATATAAATCTTTCTCAAATTATGCAAGATTCAAAAACAAAGAAAAGGAAACTGAAGAAGTGGTTTCCAGTCTGGGATCAGGATTCTCTCAAGTGGCTAAAAAAAAGTCTGGTGTTTGGTTTCACTCCTTGCATTTTGTGTTATACTTAAGTTTTGGACCAAATTACTTCACAAAGTCTTATATTTCTCAAAAGAAATCAACAAATGCACCCTGTGACTAAGCAGCGGAAGCACATAGAGTCTTGTTTCCAGCAGTCATGAGTCACAAAAAGAGGAAATCAAGTCAGGCAAGAAGACGTGTTGGGCTACAGATCCTCAGACTGAGTTAGCTTTAAGTGATTCAATCTTGAGGTGAAAATGGGAAATATTCCCATGTTGGGTAAAAAAATCACCTCCATGCTTACAGAATCGTACTCGTGGTAAAATCTGTTACTCTTTGAATATGTTTCACCTTCACAGCTAGCAGCGTTTAGCATGTTGTAGCCAAATGTTCAATATTTCTGTAGCCACCACACTCTTCACCAGGGTAACTCTCTTTATACAAAACACAATCAGCATGTAGCACCATCATCTGTCACTTTTTACATCTTACTCCTGTATTTAGAGGTGAGGCTGCTCTTACGTCACTGAGCCTCAGGATGGCGCTGTCAGTCTGACATAAGTTTGGTCATCAGACGTCTTCCCTGCTCCCACAGTTTTAACATTCTCAATATCACGGCCTAACTAATCATCATTAAGCACTAATGATAGGAAAAATCAGATTATTTTCTGCTGACCCTGAGATGAGCCGACGCAGAAGTCAGCACTGGACTATCACACCTTAGATGCTGTTTGTTTGTGTGTTTTGTTTGTGTTTGTGTTTGTGTTTGTGTTTGTTGGTCGTCCTCTCTGCTGTTGTCGAGCCGGACTCTGAATGACAGTGGAGTGAACCAGTAGCAGCTCACGGTGCTCAAAAATACCAACCAATCAGCTTTCTCGTGATCCTCAGCCAACCAAAAACACACCAGCTGGAGTTTGATGATGTAGCTGTGTTTGCTGCAGTTGTAGCTCAGTCTGGAGGTCTTCACAGGTTCAGATTCTCACACCGGATTAAGACATTAATTTAATGATGCATCACTACGATAAAACAAGAATATGATCTGAAAAAGGACTTTAACAGACCTGTTAGACTGACAGTAATGTACACCCTGGTTTGTAAGATCATGATGAACCTGTGAAGATCTTCAACTTATCTCTTAAAGTCGTATCAGTGTACAATCAGAGTCTGAATATTTGCTGTAAACTCTTTGAACAACGAACCAAATGTTTGGAGCATGTACTCACAGAGGTCGACTGATAACAAATGACTGAAGTGTGTTTTGAATTCCAAGTATTATAAAAAATATTTATTTGCATTTAGCTGGCTGATATGAATAGCTGTTGTGTAATTGTAGTGCTTGCTAGACATTGTAAAATGGCAAATTAGCTTGCATGCATTCGTAAAATCGTGAGTGATAAAGGTTTGTTGACCAAATACATAGCTAGTCGTGAAATTGAACCAACCGATGAAATTTTCAGTTAAATAAACAAGTGGCCACAATAACTCAACAAGCAATCAGTTAATTTTTCAACTCAAGCAGCTAGCTTCAAGGTTAGCTGGCTGCGGCTAACACATTGATGTTTTAAGTACACACCTGAGGATTATTTGGAGAAATGACCCATAACAGGGAACACAAATTAGGTCACAAAAGTCTGTTACAAATATTCACTAGAGTCATCAAGCTAAAGGATGACACAGCGAAATTTATTCATGCAATGCTAGTTGCTTAATCATTCAGTTTCCATTAGCAAGGCTAGTTGGTTAACTGCTGTACATCTCAAGCTAATGCTAAGTCAATAGCAGTAGCTTTTTCTCATTTTCTTTGTTGAAAACATGAAGAAACAGACGAGCACAGAGAACTTTGACATTAATGAAAAGTTTTTGATTATTTTAAATAGCTTTTTCGTTTGGAAAGCTAGTTAGCCAAGTTGCTAAAATACAGATTTGACAGCATAAATAACATGACTGACTTTCAAATTTCTAAAAAAATAAAAATAAAACAAAAATTCAGAACTTGGCGAGCTATTAGGGTTAACGGTAACGGTTGACTATGCAGCCATGAAAGCTCCTCTCACCTAGCTAAGTTTCTTTAAGGGAGAAGCTGATCACACCTAGTAATGACTCAGCAAGTCTTGACCAGTTGCTAGCTTGATGACATAGCCACTAGCAGTAGTAGCTGGTGAGCTGCTCAAGCTAACTGCTTAACACTGAGGGACAGCTAGTCATTGACATTAGCTTCGTTGAGTTTTTTTCTCTGCATTTTATGTTAGAAACTAGTTAGCCTAGTTGCTAACTATAAAAATAACAGCCAATTTAACATTTACTGCAAACCATCTCTATGTTAAAAAGGTGATTTATACTCAGAGCAAGGGAGTGAAACTAAACTGAATAACAGTAAATAAGTTAGCAAAGTTAGCACTGAAGCTTGCTAACAGACGATAGCATAGCATGTGCTTAAGCTTATGTCAGCTTTAACAAGAAATGTCACTTAGGTATTACACTTGGTAGATTCTGCACACACGCTCAAAACTTGATGACGACTTTAAGTCTTTACTTTCTGTCATTGTTTTTATACAAACTAGCAAGCTAGCTTTTTAGCAGACTTGGACTATAATTTAAGGAAGCAAATCATGAAGTCTTTAAAAGACCCTGGCTAATTCAGTGCACTGAGTCATACAGAATAAACTTATTTTAATCTAAATCAGCGCTGATATGAACTTTGTGCAGAGTGAAGTGTTTGTAAAATCTTTATTTTAACTTAACTAGAATTAATAGTCATTAATGAGAAAGTCTAGTGAAGTAAGAAAATTGTTCTCAAAACATGTTTAACATGTAGAATGAAGGAGTAGCAATGCAAGTATTTACTAATAAATCTTTATAATCTCACTGAGTTCTCCTCAAACTCTCATTTTGTACTAAAGGAATTAGTTTTAGCCCTAAAATTCTGCAGTTTCTCAGCCTACGTCTCCCAGCTAACATGTATTTTTATTTTTCTCCAGAGCTGTAGTTTTAATGTGATGCTGAAATGTAGTTTGATCTTGTAAATCAGTCGACCTCTAGCTGTTATCTGAGCTGTACTGATCTTTACCTTCTGCTGTAGCGGTTTCATTATCAGGAATAAAAACGCATATTCAACTTGAACAAAAAAAGAGTGATGGTTTAATTCTGTAAATCTAACCTCATAAATCACTTTTGTGCACACACAGCTGAAGTAATACTGATTCTCAATTGTCTAAAACAGGGATCTGCAACCCCCGCTCTGGAGCCTCATACAGCTCTTTGACTCCTTTGCAGATTTTGTTTTTCTTACAGAGGGTATTGGAGATTAAAGAGACTGACACTACATAAACTCATGTGCTAACATTTCATAGAACTCAATATGCATCACCTCTTACAATGGGGCTTTCAGATTTTTTTTTAGATTTTTGCAAAACATTTTTTAGATGTTTGCAAATTTTTTGAATCTATAGGGTTTTTTTTTTAACTTAAAAAAATGTCAAAATTTGTGATTTTTGAAATTATAATTTCTTTGTTTATGAATTTTTTTAAAAGATTAATAAAATTTTGCTTTTTTAACTTCAAAATATTTGATTTTTTTGCATTTTTTAACTTTTTTTATTTAGGCATTTTTTTACATTTTCACAATTTTTGAAAATCTTTGAAAATTATTGAAATTGCATTTCTTAAATGGGAGAATTTTGCAAAGTTGTGATTTTTACATTTCTTTATTAAGCAAATTTTTTGAAATTATATTTTTTTGTTTGTTTCTTTTATTTACATGATTTTGGCAAATTTTTTCTTTAAACTTCAAACCAATGGAGTTTTTGCATTTTATTCACTTTCATTTGTTTGGAAAAAAATTTCAAAATTCACAACTTTTGAAAAATTGTTCAAAATATTGAAATTTCATAAATTTTGCAAATTTATAAAATTCATGGTTATACAATTTTTCATTAAAAAAAATATTTACAAATGTATAAAAAATTAAAAAGCTAAGACATCACATGAACAAATTTTTAAACTCAAAAAAAATTCACGTTTGAATAACTATTCAGATTTTACCATGTTTCAAATTTTATACACTTTTTCTGTCTGTTACTGTGAAGGTAAATTACATTTTGTGTGTCTGAAATGACTTGAATCCAGGCAGCTGAGGGAAAATGGCTCTTATGAAAGTAAATGTTAAAGACCGCTGGTCTAAAAGTCCAAAAACTGCAATACTGATTGTGTCCACTAGAGGCTGGCACCAAATGTGAGTCAGGCTTCATTGAATCCCATACGAACATACCTTATTTGACAGCTGAAATAAACACCTTTAAAGCCTTGTAGAGACAAATGCTTTATATTAGGGGTCTTAAACTCAAATAACCTGAGGGCCAATGAGCACCAACTCTTGTCACAAGGGGGCACCCTCAGGTGTTCCACAAAAAAAAAAAAAAAAAAAAAAAAGAAGAAGAAAAAAAAACTTCAATTCGCACAACTTTCCTTCTTAACATGAACTATTTCACAGTCATATTTGGCTTTTCAAAGTCATATTTGGCTTTTCATGCCCAACGTTTTTAGACCCAAAACCAAAAATGTATTTAATTTTGATGTAAAGATCATGTTATTTGTGGTTTCCAGTATTTGTGTAGCGGATCCCCTAAGAAGGCAGTTTTTCACACTTCTGCACTGGCTTCTCATTTCAGACCGGAGGTTGCTGCTTGGTCTCACTCTGTGGAATAATCAGCCCATTAACCAGCTAATGAATCCAAATATCGACTTCTTTCCTTTGATGATTAGGTTTCTTCCGACCTCTCCCTCCTCTCCTGCAAACATGATCGCCTTTGACTCCAGAAAACAGGAGTCTTCGTTTGCACAGCTGGAAACCAACAGGTGGCGTCATCGTGGCTGTGTGCACTAATTTTTACAGCCTACGGTCAAAGGTCACCTGATCTATGAGACGTCTACTGCTGTAACTTCAGAGAGTGCTCACTGTGACACAGTTAAACAAAAACAATCTGTGTGAATAAAATTTATGGTTTTTAATCAGAGGGATTGATTATCCTGGTTTCTGGATATCATCCCTCTTTCTGGTGTTTGGCATCTCTGAGCAAGACTTAAAACTTAAGTCAGTAGATGTTGGAAAAATATCTGTGTTAAACAAACGACCAGAAGACTTCCTAAAAGGATTGTTAGAATACTAAATATTTATGAAGCCTCTGTTTCTTTGTCAGAGAAAAATCCCTGGTAAACCCTTTGAGGTGATACGGAGCCCCAGATGCAAACAGGAGAAGAAATCTGTGATGAAAGATGAGGAGGTAGGATCGATGCTCAGTATTGATCTGATGACGGTTTCTATGTAACCGAACAGCAGGCAGGTCTCACAGGTGATTAGAGCTTATTACGGAAGTCAGAAAACCGATAATTTTATCAAGTTCTCAGGAAGCGGCTGCAGGAAAATCATAATTCCTAACTCAATAAGTCGACACGGTAAATAATCAGAACAATAAAAGCTGTCGGAAGATGGAAACCTCAGGGGGGTTCAAAAGGAGGCGGCCTGGACTGGGACAGGCAGTCTGATCTGATCTGGTCTGAGAGAGGGATCTATCCAGGTGAGTCTTTTTAGTTATTTCATGTTCACTCTGCTGAAATAAGATCATTTTCTGACAATTTGTTGCATTAATTTTGATTAAAAATCTTTGAAACCATGAAAAAAGTTCTGTTAGAGTCACTTTCTGCCCTGCTTCCTAATTTAATCTAATTTAATCTCAACCTGTAGAAGTTGTATTCTTGGTACTTTTCTGTAGTACTCTTATTTTTGATGTTTAATATTATATATTCTCAGGTCATAGTTAAACTGTTCTAACCAGTTACAAAAGTTGTGATGTTTGGGAGATATCACAGACTTTTTTTTTTTTTTAAAGAGTTTTATGACTGTCCAACAATGTTTAAAAAATAGAATATAGCATTAACTATTATTTTGCTCAAGTTTCCATCAAAAGGATCAGGAAAAATGTTTGGGATTTTTTGTTTTTTAATTTTTAAAAAGGATGAATAATAAAAAGCAGCAGAAAATACCAGTGAAAACATGATAAAGCATAAAGAAATTTTACAGGATAAAATTTTATTCCCCCACTACTCATAATAAAGTGAGCATTATATTGTATTATATTATATCATATTATATTATATTATATTATATTATATTATATTATATTATATTATATTATATTATATTATATTATATTATATTATATTATATTATATTATATTATTATTCATTTATTTATTTTATTTGTTTTATTTATTTTATTAATTATTTTAAATTATTATTATGAGCAAAAACAATATTTTTTAACCCAAAGACTTCTGTCCGGGAGAATTAAAAAGACTTAATGATGTAAAGTTTCAACTAAATACTGAATTTTTTTTATGTTTTGAAGCAAAAGTTAAAGAATTAAAACATTAACTGTAGTAGTAGTTGTTGGTGTAGTACTATAAAGACTATAAATGATGATGAAGAAAAAGTCATGACTCAAAATGCAAAGATGACTCACAGTGCTGATGTTTTCTGTGCCCTTTGCTTAAATTATTATCCTAAAAACAATGATAGCGTTTATTGACCATAAGAATATACAACTTTACAAAGTTTAAAAAAGCTTCCTTTGTTTTTGTTAATTTAGTTGTCTGGAAACCACCATCCTCATCCTCATCTTCATCATCCACATCATCATTATGCCGTCGATCAGTGTGACCCAGATGTTCCTGCTGCTGGCTCTCCTCCACCTCGCAGCATCACTTCCTGTCAGGTACCTGAACACATCTCACACACACACACAAACACACATGGCTGAAAAGTCAAAGATCTGATTTGCTTCAGTAACATGTGAACTGGTCTACATCTTCAGTCCAAGACGTAAAAAATATGCCTTCTATTTTATCAATCATGGATTAGAGCAGAGAGTGAAATAGCACAGAGAGAAAAAGATCTGGAAACAATCCACTGAATTTTATGATTCAAGAAAACAAAATCTAAAATGTTTGTATCAGATTATATCAGCTGGATTCCAGATCAGTTATTCTTTTATTTTATTAATGAATATCAGATTTTTATCATGATATTAGAAATAAAAAATAATAAAACTTTCTGTTTCTTTTTAATGTTTTGTCTTTGGGTCATGTGACCTCAGGGAAGAAGATGAGCTGGAGAGTTACCTGACTCAGATCAAACCCTTGAACGCACCATGGTTACTGCCTGAGGTGAACTCTGTGGATGCTCTGCTGGAGGCCAGACTCAGGTGAGTCTGCACCTGGGTTTTGTTTACTTGTTTGTGTTCATTTTTCATGTTTTTTCTTTTTGGATTATGATTTTTGTTGTCATTTTTTTCATTTTTAATTTATTTTGTGGTTTGTCTGTTTATTTGTTGGTGTTTGTTTTGTGTTTCTGTTGTTTACGCACAGCTCAGAGTGGCTTGTAGACAAAGTGTAAAGTGGAACACTTAGTGGGAAAGAGAAGGTGGTGGAGACCAAACATGGAGTTAAAAGCAAGCTTTTTATTGATGTCATATTTGTCTTGCTTGTGTGTCTCAGGCAGCTGCTTTCGTCAGGTCTGGATCGCAGGAGGCAACTGGGAGACATGGAGTTCTCCAACAGATACGCAGAGTTCCTGCGGTCAAAAGCAAAACAAAACTCCATGTGCGCCTTCCTGCGCCGCATTCAGGGCGTCAAGAAAAGGTGGGAGATTTCAGACACGTCATGAAAACAAACCACTTTAGTAACAGTGCTAAAATGTTTGTGTGTTTTCCTACTTCTCAGCGGGATGGGAGGCGACACAGAGAGGGTGAACCTGCTGCTCAAACAATACATGTGTCCGTCCAGCTACAACACCTGGCAGACCGACCTGTAGAGGGCGCTGAGTAGAGAAACGGAGGCCGATATTTGACGACGAAATGTCACTTATGTTGTGAATACATGCAGCTGTTATCATATGTAATGTAGAAAAATAAATATTTGTTACAAATATATTGTTTTGTCAAATACTGGAGGTGTGTGGTGTTTTGATATTAATACTGTAGCATGCAGAAATTACACCCAGGTCCTAAGGTAGATTTACAAAGAACCAACAATTTAGAAAAAGAGGCCCACTGCTCACTTAGTGAAGGATTTACCCATTTGCAACGTTGATGTTTGGTGACATTTTTTTCAATTAGTTTCAATAAAGGATTATATGCAGATTAAAGACAGTTTTACAGAAAACAATAACAGGGAAAAGATTACAGTCCATGCACAAAAGCCCGGCAAATGAGTCATGTTCAAGCAGCAGCAACTTCCAGCATGAGAAATGAAGCTGTTGAAAATTGCAGTCCCTCAAGCGTCCACTAGAGGCTAGCTTCGGAAGTACCAGAAACCACATACACACCCACTGAAGAAAGCAGATCTTTACAGCAAAACTAATTATGTTTACAGCCTGATTTATAAAAATTTATTGTCTGAATAGCTAAATTCTCTTTCAGCACACACTGTACGGGGATGAATTTTATGTAACTTGTTATTGTTATTGATGTTTAAAGTACCAGCTTATCCCATGAGGGCCAGGCTAGATTATTGACAAGCTGGCATGTTGTAGTTGTTAGCCTGTAGGCTAAAGGCCTGACTCAACTACACCTCTTTACTTCTTGCGAGGTAGAATAAGGTTAGGTTGAGTCAGTATTTCCACTTTGCTGACTTCAAATCTCCCCTCCAGAAACAAATGGGTGATGTCACAGAGACAGTGTTTGTGTAGTAAACCATTGGTTTCCTGAAGCCCTTTGAGATGGGAAATGCGTCCTAAAAGCAAAAGTTGTTCACAGTTGAATATTTCATCTATTATTGTCAAACATCAAGAAAAATAGAGGTTGCGTATAGCTATTTGAAAATGTTTGATCTGTTTTCTACATTTCTTTGTTGCTAGGAGGATACCAGGATAAGGAGGGTATCTGTGCCATTGATTTTATTTTTAACACAGCAATTTGTGCACACAGCTATTCTGATATTCAAGTGTTTAGTTAAATTGAGTATCTCAGTGTTTGGAGGTAGTCTGTCTGTAGTGTTTTTTTCCACAGTAGCTTTAACTTTTGTTGAAAAGTCACTTATTCTCTTCACCTTGATACCAAAAAAGTTGGGATGCTGTATAGTGTTGATTTAAAAAAAAAGAATGTAATGATTTTAAAATCATTTTAAGTCTGTTTTTAATTGAAAATAGCCCAAAGACATATTATCAAATATGAAAAACGAATGCATCATAAATGTGACTCCAGCAACACATTTCAAACAGTTGGTTCATGGTAACCATCATGGGTCATCAGCATAGACTGTAAAAAAAAATGGACGTCCTCTTGCTCGGCTTGAAGTGAGGTCTCCACAAAAACTGCTCCCCCTGGTGGCTGGTTGCAGTATAGGTTAAAAATATGTCTTTCCAGCCATTCCAGATGGGCTGTGGTCAGAGTTTTAAAAAATTAATACACCTCGTAGAAATGTTTCTCACGTCTGATTGTTGTGGTGATTTGAAGATATTATTTGGCTGCCTTGTATTCAAGTCCTCTTTTTTATGAAAAGTTTTGTTTTCATTAGTTTTATGTGGTTAAAAACGAGGCTTTATGTAACATTTAATGATGATTGACAGCTGCCGTTCTCGTGTATTTTTTTGGGGGATTGTAAAATATGTCGGGAAGGAGAGTCAAGAAGTGATTAGACTTACTGGAGTTGAAAAGTGAAACGTCCCATTTTTTTAGATGCTCCTTAGTTCAGGATCTTCTTTGTTGCATTTTCCATTTTATTCATGCTCCAAACATCTTAGTGAGTGACAAGTCAGGGGTACAGATTTGAGGCTGTGTGGGATTTGGGGTTGAGACGGGGACAGGTTTCTTGTGTTAGGGCCACAGAGAGCCACTCCTTCATTAATCAGAGTAAGAATATACAATCAGAAGCCTGAACATTCCTTTAGACTGAGGCTTGATAACAAATTTCAAACTACGCCCTGAGGATTAATCATAAACACCTTCCCTGTGATTCACTGATGATCTGAACATTTCTGTTCATGAAAGTGCTACCTGTGTTAGTTTTGTTTATGTAGGTGGAGATGATTGAGGAGTCAGTCTAAGCTGTTTTAACCTTAACATGTGTTTCTTTTGACATTTCTGAAATCATGTAACTCTGTGTGCTTCAACTCAAGTAAAGTTAAATGGTTGGAAATGAAAAAGATCTGACATGACTTCCCAGTAAATAGAGGTTGATGTGCTCTTATATGTTTTTATGACGGGGAAAAGTCCACAGCAGCCATAAAGCCGAGCAGATAAGCAGAGGACAGAGACAGAGGAGTATCAGTGCCCACAGGAGAGACGGAGACATGGAGGGGATTTATCCACACTCCACTGTGAGGATGTGTCTCAGCCTTTTATTCCTGATTCTGCTTCAAACATCTGCTTCGGTCAGCCAGCGTAAGTACTGAATCCTGTTTTATGTAACTGAAGGTGTCACTGTGCTCGAGAATGGCGTGCTGGTTTGTTCATGTCCTCAAATGAAGTCCAGGTATTTTGAAAAGACCTGAAAGGAAAGAGGACAGAAAGTCATGAAACAGATTGTATGTTGAGATCAAAGATGGGATATGTGGAGATGGTAATCTTAAATAGACAAAGGGAGCAGTTTCTTTGATTATTTCTGTTATATTAGACCAGCTCAACAGCTCTGAACATTCTCCCAGCCGTAGCTTAGCTTGCTTGACCTTCGCTCACAGGTGTTTAGTCAGGTATATGAGATTTATATTTAATGGAGACATTTCTGAGGAAAGAAAAACACCCATTTCCCAGTAATTTCCCCATTTTCTTGGTATTCACAAACCCACTAAATGTGAATTCAGTCAACCCAGTCCTTTGTTTGTGCTTCAGCTCTGAAAACACAGTCCGAAAGAGAATCTGCTCAACTTGTGACATCACAAGTTGAGTGATCGTAATAATACCTGCCCCCTCAGTCAAAATCTCCAGTCTCACCTTTGGGGTTCCTCTCATGGATTTACTCGAATAAACAGGAACCTCCAGAATGTGGGTATCCTTTTTTACATGTAGGTGGATGTTCCATTTTTTCTATGGGTTTTTTTTTTCTTTTTGTTTTTTTTTTTTGTTTTGTTTTTTTTAGTCAAACTTAGGCCCAATGTTCCCACAGATCCCACATTTCTAAGATTGTATTTATTTATTTATTTATTTATTTATTTATTTATTTATGTTCACACAGTTCCCACATTTCCAAGAGTTTTATTTATTTATTTATTTATTTATTTATTTATTTATTTATTTATTTAGTTTCAAATCAGGCCTTATCTTCCCACAGTTGCCAAATTTCTATGATTTTTTTTTTCAATGTTAGGCCTTATGTTCCCATTGTTTGAACATTTTTACTTTTTTTTTTTTTTTCCAAAATGCATGCTGAACCCTTGTTTTGTTAGACTTAATGAAAAACCCTTGAAAACAAGGGTTCAGTATGAATACGCCCTGCCTCAGCCAAAACCCTTCTTAGTCAGCCTGTTTTATTGTTTCTTGTAATGATTGTGTTTGTGATGATTGCTGCTGATGATCTTAAAAAAAAATCGAATTTATTCTCTCCTTTACTGTAAGGTGCTCCCCAAAACTCTTGTGGGAGGATTGAATTTACTTTAACAGGAAACGTGGGAACACAAAACTTAATTTTGAAAATGTCCTGTAGGACAATGTGGGAACATTGGGCTGTGGGAACTTAACCCCTTGATGCCTGTTGTAGCAAATTTGTGACATACCCTGTCAGGTCTTGATGCAGCTGAAATGACCTTTGTATCTCATTATAACCTATTGATTCGTGATCTACCAATACCAAAGGTTGCATCAGATCCACTATATCACAATAAATTAGTTAGTGGGTGACTTCATATATATATATATATATATATATATATATATATATATATATATATATATATATATATATATATATATATATATATATATATATATAGTTATAGTTATAACCAATGTGTGTACTTTACTCAAATTTTTAATCTCCACTCAATTTAACATCTGTGAGAATGCAAAAACACATAAAAACGATCTATTTTAATTATTGTTAATTAATTCAAGCAGTAAGGAATAAAAGCTGAACCCCTTATTTACTTTATTTGCATGACGTTACCTGCAGTCATTCAAACGTAATAACCAACTAGGGATGGGTACCGAATTGGGCACTGACCAAAGTCAGTCAAAAGTACCGGGTACGGATTCATGTAAAATCAAAAGGTACCATGTTTAGGTACCTAAATGTATCCTTGTGACTGTGAGGGAGTGGAGGAATAGGAGATTTTCCATGCTGGACATGAACACAGCATTGCAAGGTTATATATTGAAGAATAAATACGTTACATTGGAAAAAACATTCTTTTTTAATTGATATTTTTTCCACGACAAAAAATAAATTGGTACTGTTGAGTACCAATACTAATTGCAAGGTACCGCGCATTGGTATCGTTTCAAATGTGAAAGTTACCCATCCCTGTACCCAACACTTTCTTATAACTCACAAGGTAGATAACACATGATTTAGGTCTTTGCATACATTCAGATCTACAGAGTCAATCTCTAAATCTGTCCCCATGATGCAAAATTCACTTCTGACCCTCCAAGAGTAGAAGAAGCTCATCTGGATTTGAAGAGACGCACACCAAAAACTGACCATCTGGGACCGCCTCTGGTACTTCATCTGTCCGTATTGACACAGCAATACATCAGTTTATCTCATCAGATATTCTCCTCTGACCTCACTCTCAGGGTGGAGAGCTCACCTGTTATCTCATCCCGGCCCTGTGCCAAGGGGTCAAACTCTACCTGATCACAGGTGGCCTTAGCTTGGCCTGTGATCTGTGATATAAAGTTGTTACTTTAATCAGTCGTGTTTGATGGATTGACTCTATGCAGCGTGGACACAGTCTCTGGTTTCTGATGAGATATTTTGAGGCCCAAGAATATTCCGACCAAGATACAAAATCTCTTCTACAAAAGAACCTGGCCAAGACAGCGGCATAGCAGCTTCACATAGCACAGTTAATCCTTAATCCTCCATTTGAAGTCTTTCAAACTTATAAAATAATCCTGTTTTATGGGACCCTGTAGCTCAGACCAGGATGAGGGGACAAAAACATCACGAGGAGTATCAAACAGGTTACAGCTGATGACGGCTTTAGGAGTCATTTCAGAGCATGGATCATGTCATATAGTCTTATGAAGATTTACTCTGTTTTTCTGTGTGAGGAAGACAAACCTACTTTTCAAACAAGACACAGTGACATGAGCGAAATCCTCAAACAGAAACTATTCCCAATGCATTATGGGAAACTGAGTCAAACATTTGCAGTGAAGCTAAGGTAGTGTGTGGAGATTGACATATTAAAGTGCCAGCTCAACCTGACTTTGACGGTACCAGATCTTAGATCTGATTCGATAAAAAAGAACGCAGTCTCTTCAACTCTGACGCTTCTCTCCACAGTGTGCTCTGGACCTACTGACGAAACATTTGAGGAAAACAATGCAGTTGGTTTAGTGATTGCTACTTTAACTATCCAAGACGGTGTGACCCTCTCTTTCCCAAGAAACCCTCCACCACCTGACGGATTTATACTGGAGGGAAACCAGCTGAAAGCCAACAAAATCTTTGACCGTGAAGTAACTGGAAATTAGACCTAACCTGAATTTAGTCATATACATACTTCTGATCAGGAACCTGATTTCTGAGCTTTGTTGTTGTGTGTTTGTTTTTCAGAATGGGGATCCAGAATATACTTCACTAAAGATTATCTGCACCAGCTCTGACGGTGCTGAGGTAAAGCCATCTGTATAAATTCAAATGTTAATATGAGATCAGTGAAGTGCTTTGGTCATGAGATAAACAGTGAAGTGAGGTGGACAGAATAAGGGGATGGATAATTATTTATTGTGTTTCTTTTTTTCCAGACTAACTTTGATATCTTCATAAGATGTTTGAATGTAAATGATAACGCCCCAAAATTCCCCTCGACAACCTTCAATAGAAATCTCCCTGAGGTGAGAGAGTCTCCTTTAAAATAACTTACTGATGATTGTCACTGCAGGTTTTTTTTATGTTTGTTGCGCATATCAGGTGATTGATACTGTTATGTATTTGTTTTGTCTCTTTTGTTTTGTTTTTCAGATGTCTCCTATTGGCTCCAAACTGGGCCCATTTGAGGCAACAGATTTAGACGGCACGCGGCCTAGCTACACACTGACAACCACTCATGTAAGACCTCACATTCATCATTTCTTCAGATCCATTGGTTCAGAAACAAGCGATGACAGAGATGTCGCAGTGGTTGCTCCCACGCTGTGGAACAGTTCGCCTCTGTATATCAGGGGTCTGTTTCAAAAAGCGGTTCTGAGTCTGTTTCTGAACGCTGAAGTGATCTACTTTGAGATAGAAAACTCAGAGTTTTCGGTTTCAGAACAGCGAATTTGAGTGAGTTTAATCAACTCAGAGTAGTTTCACCTGGAGTTAAGCGTGTGCAGCCCAACCATAAAAAGCCAACATCAACGGAGCCTAGATTCAATGATACACCATGGCAAAAGAGAGGAGAAAGGACGTGTTTTTCACCCCAATTCAACTAGAAGTTTTATCACACTCGTATGAAGAGTCCAAGCATGTTTTCAGAAAAAAAAAAAAAGAGAGCAATACAGCGGCAGCTGCAAAAGAGGGAGAGACAGCACGGGAGAACATTGCTGCTTGGGTCAATGTGTAAGTTTAAATGTAGTCCTGCAATCTCAATAACATAACGTGGACAATCTGAATAAAATAAATTAAACTTATTAATATGTGCATAGTAATTAGTTTAATTTGTTTAATTTAGATGCAATCCTGTGGGGCTGTAGCACACTTGGCAGCAGCTAAGAAAGAAATATAAAAACCTTGTTCAAGTAGGTAAAACCTTAGCATAATCTCATGGGGGGAACCTCATTTTTAACATGCTTCACATTGTGGAGTAAATTTTAAGAGGCTGTTTGACTGTGCATTGGTTTTATCCCAAAAATGATGCTGCTTTCACACTCATAAATGGTTTTCTCATCAATATCACGTTCTGTTAAATAACTCAGCCCAATTTAAATAACACACTTCTACTCAACCAACAGAAAGAAAGGGAAAACCACAAAGACTGGTAAAAGCAGATTAAGTTGTGAATGTAAATGTTTGACTGAGGCGTGAAACGGAACAGCTCAATAAGGTACTGTCTGAAATTGTGAGTACATCTATGTGCGGTCTGATGATCAGCTCCTGACTTTTCTGCGCAGTAATGCTACACCTTCATCCAAGGGACGGGATGGTTAACAAAAGGATGTCAGTGAAAAAGGTCCGTAACACTTACTGTGCCTGATGAACTACTGACTCTGATTTTTTAAATGTTTTTTTTAATGACAGACAGCTAAACAAATCTGCGTCAAAACTCGCTGCTAACTGAATAAATGAGGAAATGAAATGGCGTGTGGCTCTGAAAGAGGGCGGAGACAGAGAATAACTCCAAGTTCACTGAGAAAAACCTGCTCCCAACCAGGTTAGATCCAGAGACTCAGTTTCCAGAGTAAGAGACACAGAGTTTTAGCTACACCTCTTTGTGAAACAGGCTTGAGTTAACCCTCTTTCTCAGGTTTCATTAACCTCCCTCCCTGAAACCGAAAACCCAGAGTTTCCCCTATTTCAGAGTTAACAGACTCAGAGTTTTCATTAAACCTGCTTTGTGAAAAGGACCCTTAGGGGGCTTTCTGTTTGCGCTGAATTAATCATCTTTCTAGGAAAACTTCCTGTTCAAAGTCTGATCTTATCCTTTTTGACTTCTGCAGCCTGCATTCACACTGGAGAGTTCTACTAGCCCCAACCTCATTGTTCAAGCACTTCTTGATTACGACAAAGTCAAAAATATTGAGCTGGTGCTGCAGGCTGTGGTGAGTACTGAACAATGCTGGTTCAAAGCACTGATTGACTCTTCCTGTTTGGTAACATCTCTCTAAAAGCCAGGTATCATGTTGGGACAAAAATGAAGTTCTATTAATGGAGCAAACCATGCTATTCAAAGTGTTTTACCAAGAAAAAGAGGAAAACATGTGGCACACTGTGCAAATCACTGTTTTCATTAGCTGGAGTTGAAAATGTGCTCAAACTCCAGCTTGGAGGAACTGGATCATGCACATACATTATATTCCCAAAAGTATTCGCTCACCTGCCTTGACTCATATAAACTTAAGTGCCATCCCATTCTTAACCCATAGGGTTCAATATGATGTTGGTCCACCTTTTGCAGCTATTACAGCTTCAGCTCTTCTGGGGAGGCTGTCCAAAAGGTTGAGGAGTGTGGTAATAGGAAATTTTGACCATTCTTCCAAAAGCGCATTGGTGAGGTCACACACTGATGTTGGCCGAGAAGGCCTGGCTCTCAGTCTCCGCTCTAAATAATCCCAAAGGTGTTCTGTCGGGGTTCAGGTCAGGACTCTGTGCAGGCTAGTCAAGTTCATCCACACCAGACTCTGTCATCCATGTCTTTATAGACCTTGCTTTGTGCACTGGTGGAAGAGGAAGGGGCCCGCTCCAAACTGTTCCCACAAGGTTGGGAGCATGGAATTGTCCAAAAAGTTTTGGTATCCTGAAGCATTCAAAGTTCCTTTCTCTGGAGCTAAGGGGCCAAGCCCAGTTCCTGAGACACAACCCCACACCATAATTCCTCCTCCACCAAATTTCACACTTGGTACGATGCAGTCCGAAATGTACAGTTCTCCTGGCAACCTCCAAACCCGGACTCGTCCATCAGATTGCCAGATGGAAAAGGGAGATTCATCACTCCAGACAACGCATCACCACTGCATCCGATGCTTTGCATTGCACTTGGTGATGTATGGCTTGGATGCAGCTGCTCGGCCATGGAAATCCATCCCAGGAAACGTTCTGCGTACTGTACTTGGGCTAATCTGAAGGCCACATGAAGTTTGGAGCTCTGTAGCAATTGACTGTGTAAGTCAAGTTGGCGACCTCTTTGCACTGTGCACCTCAGCATCCGCTGACTCCTCTCTGTCAGTTTACAAGGCCTACCACTTCATAGCTGAGTTGCTGTTGTTCCCAAACTCTTCCATTTTCTTAAAATAGAGCTGACAGTTGACTGTGGAATATTTAGGATCCTATGACAGTTCTACGCTGGAATTCACTGAGCCCGTGAGAGCGGCCCATTCTGTCACGAATGTTTGAAAAAACATTCTGCATGCTTAGGTGCTTGATTTTATTCACCTGTGGCCAGGCCAAGTCATTAGGACACCTGATTCTGATCATTTGGGGTGGGTGAGCGAATGCTTTTGGTAATAAAGTGTATCAGAGTCTGGAGTCTCTGCCAGGCACTACAATAACCATGTTGTGATTTTGAAGGATTCAGGGTTGATTCCTGGTGATCCTGTATTTACTGCTACCGCCACCATCAGTATCAACATTGTGGACGTGGACAACAGACCGCCGTGGTTTGAACCATGCACCAAGCACGAAATCAATGGCGCTCTGGTCTGCCAGAGCCAAGGCTACACCGGCAAGGTCGTCCTAAACGAGCAAGAGGTGACTCTTTCACTGACACTTTGTTTCTCAGAAATGTGAAATGAAAAGTTTTGATTCTAGATAAACTACAATAGCATCATCCAGAATTTTAAAACAAAAAGTAGCCACAAAAAAGTGAGCCTGAGCCTCTAGACTTTTATTTTGAGCTTTTTTTCTGATGCCAGTTGTCTGTAATCAAGATGTAATGGTAACCTGAGTGTGCCCTTCTCTGCAGGACGGTGTGTTAACTCTACAACCAGGACCGATCCACGCCTACGATGGGGACCTTGGAATAGACGAAGAAATAAAGTATTCTTTCTTGGGCGGTAAGCAACATCTCTTGAAGAACTGCAACAGGGTTCGTTTTTCTCTCTGCTGATCATCAGCTTTTCAAAGCGGCTTGATCTGTTTGATTTTTAGGTGATGCTGATGGTTTGTTCGCTATCTCTGAAACTACGGGAGGCATCACCATGACAAGGCCCGCTGATGTGTTAGGGACGATCACTCTGACTGTGCTGGTAAAGACTGAATATGTACTCCAGATTTCAGAGTCTTCAACTTCACATACTCTTCGTTGCTGCCAAGTATTAGGGGCCGTTTACACAACAACGGTTTTAGGGTAAAACGCAAAAGTAGCCGATCTAAAACGCTAAATCCAAAGTGGAATTTTTCTGAAACGTTGCTGACACCATCACAGTGTAAACACTAAGCCAGCATTTTCAGTCCAGTCCAGTTGTTACTACCTTCATGGACTACTGTGTTGTGCTTGTGCTACTCAATCTGCTGAATCTGCTGATTGTCTTTATACAAAATGAGCATCTGTTGCTCCACTTCTGCACTTAGTATTTACCAAAGCCCCAGATGATCGGCTCAACTCTACTCAGGTGAAGATCTCCCAAAACCAGCTACTGTACATGACAGTTATAGCACCACCAACAGGCCTGGCATGCTTACTACAGCGTTTTCAGTCCCCAAGGGTTTCCATGTGAACACAGATTTTTTTTCACTGCATTTTATCGTTTTTGGATGTAATGTTGTCGTGTAAACGAGACCTGAGGCTGTTATTGATTTGTGTCTACACTTTTTGTTTCATTTGAGTCCAAGTTGCAACCTAAAAAAATGTTTCTGGGACAGTTTTTCAGCTTGAAACTTTCATCCCATTCTCTTCCAGGCAGCTCAAAAGATCAACACTTTCCAGTTTTCCACTGCCGCCGTCAGCATTGCCGTACAGGTGAAGAGTCTCCACCCTCCTGAATTTCAGAAGACTCAGTATGATGCCGTGATCACTTCAGTAGGGTCCCAAGCAGTGGACTCCACCGGCGAGCCCTTGCAAATCCTCGCAACAGATGATGACTACAGTGCGACTGGGGTAAAATACTGATTTCAGACTGTGTGCACCTCTGAGTTCACTGGTCAGCCAGGGCTTTCAGTAAGCCATTGCACAGTAATCGAGCCCATTGGTTTAACAGGACTTCTCACAAGCTGCTTTTGTACTGGCACAGGAAATCAACCACAAATGTTCCATTTTAACTTTTCATCTCTGTCTCTACAGGGTTTTAATCCCCACATTACTTACTCAATCCCCGGAAGCGAAGCTTTCTCCATTATTAACGGATATTTATTCATGACTCAAGAGCTCCCAGAAGGCGCATTGTCTCTGACGGTGAGTTTGAGAAACTCATAGTGATTTCTTACTTCTCATTAATAGTAGAACAGCATCCAAAATATACAGGTGCACAGGCTGTTGATTGTAGTCTTACACCATTGTAGCAAAACTAGACTCCAACCATTGTCTTCAAACCATCTAACCCTTCAGGTGACATGGATTTGCATGGAAACATTTGTTGTTTGAAAAAGAGCAACAAAGAATCAAACACGAGAAGAATAGTATTTAAGTGTTTCAATGAGGGGAGACATGTTTGCAAGTGCAAAATTATATATTCTACAAGCTTTAGCAAGCAAAATGTACCTTTAAGTCTAAAAAATGACTTCCATAATATAATCACCCTCATCTCTTGATTAAGTTCTTACTAATCTAGAAATTAGCGAAGAGAGTTAGTTAAAACTAACTAAATGTGACTTTTGGACCTAAATTATTCATTAGCTATCTTTTTTTTTCATTGCTAACCTTCGCTTCAATGGTTGCTCTTTCTTCCTTGTCCCTTTTTCTATTTTATTTTACTTCTCTTTTTAGTTCTCTTAGCATTCGGAGCCTGTTCCTTTTTTTATGGCTCATTTGATGGCCATGAACACCAAGCTGTTTTTCTGCACTTTTTGTGTACCCATTTGTGTCCGGGAATCCAGTGTGTAATCATGGTCACATTGTTTACACAGAAGATCCTTTGTTAGCAGCCAGTAGCATGTATGTGCTAACTGGTGCTAGGCCAGATGTTACCAACAAGCTGAGGAGAAGGAGGCGAAAGATGTGCTGGTGCTGCAGTGCAAGCTAAGAACAGATGACAATGTCCTGTCCTTCCATCCAGCTAAACTCTAAGTTGGGAGAGTAAGAGGTGCTAACCTGGCACCCAAAGGTACAAGATCAGAGTATGGCCACATGCTATGCAGACATGGCTAAAGGAGCTAAGGTGATGTCAGTGATGGTTTTCAACACCTGGAGCTGTTCAGTTTGCTCCTCAGAGCATCAGGAGGGTAGAGCCACCGGGCCTTTTCATTGTTGACCAAACCATACAATTCTTTACCAATCAAGAGGAGCTGACTTGACAGAGGGTTCACAGGTAGCTTTTCGAGACACCACCAAGTCAGTTTTGGTGACTCCAACTGCCATCTTGCTCAGCTTCTGAGGGGCATGTTTAGAGACTTGTTTCCTTTAGGTTTCCAAAAGCCTTGCAGGACTTTTGGAACCAAATTGATGACCACCTCTCAAGGGCTTAGTGTTTCTGATGCCCTTCTTGGCATACTCTTCTGCTTGGTTGAGGGTCTTTGGATGCTTGTAGGATGGAGGCAAGGCACCTGGTGAGTTGAGCACCTAAAACTGGACCTCCCTCACTTTTTTGTGTTACTTGTGCTGTTTCTACTGCTCCCTTGAACTGTACTTCAGGTTTTCAGCTCTTCAAAATAAAAACCATCTATTATTAGAACATAACTTGTAAGAAACATCAGTCCAAAAGGCACCTTCAAAGTAAAGCCAACAACAATTAAAATTTTCGGGGTCTTTTACAGTCTCACTACAAAACTTAGCTATGAAGCACTCAACTTTATCCTCTCTCTTTCAGGTGGTGGCGACTGACACATCTAACGACGAATCGGCTACGGCTCCGCTGTCAGTGGAGGTGACATCAGGTAGAGTTTCTTCATACTGTACTCTGTACTACTTCAATCAAAGATTCTTCTTGCTCTTGCCGCAAAGCTTTCTACTAACCCATCAAATTTTCTTCTTGCATTAACCAACCAGATGAATCAGGGTGTGAATGAAGCAACATGATTTGTGCCACAGTTATCAAAAAGCTCAGTCCCGTGGTTGGTCTGACCTGATTTTGATGATAAACTGTTACACAGGAAACTTTTCCAAGTTGCCAAGACTTTCTTTAACCACTGTTAGGCAAAAGTTGGTATGAGTTCAGACAGATCTGAAAAGTTAAGGCCATGATTCTCCAACAATTATGTTTTTTTCAAACTCAGTAAAGTTATTTGAGCGCTTTCTTCTGACTTTACTCATGTTTGGTGTCAAAATTCCCTTAAGCAAAGCTACCCTTACTTCCATTCCAGGTTTTTATAATCACAGTTTGGCTAATGGGCTGTGTTCCCACTTAGGCTAATGAGAATAGATGCATGTTGAGGTGTTGTCACTGAAGCTTACTCCAGGACTTCATAGTCTGGGACTAACTAAAACAAATGTAAGCTTTGCTCATGCAAGCTATTTAAATGACCCAGCTTTACTAGTCTGACTTTGACCTACTCCTGGCTTAATATAAACCTTGTTTGTGAAACCAGGCCATAGTGACCCAAAGTGGAACAGCTTGTAAAAAGATTCGCACTTACCTTGGAGTTGTACAGTCCCACATGCGTGGCTGTAAACCGACAAATCAAATAAAAATCGAGACCAAGGGGAACACGCAATGTTCCCTGTGTCTTTTAAAATCCGTCCAAGTTCCTCATTCATCAGTTGCTTGTTTGCACTGATTTTACATTAACTATGAGTGATGACGTTTTACAAGTTGGGGACATTTATACATTTCCTCTTGTCAACCTGGACTTCTGACAGTTCATAATGTACAATCGTGAGTGGTATCAAAGGAGCACAAGGTTTTTGAAGTATGTATTTTTGGCCTCTCTAACAACAAGACCACAACCAAAGTTATATCTTCCCTTCCATTCTTGCTAGATGCTTTGCACAGTTTTTGGAGCTGCTTACTTGTAATAATGGTGCGGCCTTGAAGTGGTGTAAGTTTACATACCCACTACTGCTTAAAAGCATGAAGCTGATGTGGTGCTCATACATTAACAAATTTCCTTCTGCAGTCTTTTACTCATATACAGTGGTGGCCAAAATTATAAGAACACCTGACTGACCTGAAAGTATTGACCTTTTTTTGCCTCCAAAAGTGTGATCATGACACATGGAGATGTTTGCTCTGAGTACAACAAATATCAGATGAAGAGAGTCCCACTGTTACTTAGTTTGTCCACCTTTTACAACAGTTGCACCAGTACATATCGCTGGCATAGTGTAAACATATTGTATTTCCCATGCCTTCTGCAACTCAAGACAAAGACTTTCCTTTAATATTCAATGGATCTGTCCACTTTATTTTACGACACGTCCAAACTTGCTGGTTGAGGTCCAGGCTTGAGGGGGCCAGTCCACCAAATGACCTAAATCTCCCAATACTCTGAGGTATATGGAGCATCATGACATAAAGATGAATTTGTAGATATTTCCCATAGACTGTAAAAAAAAAAAAAAAAAAAAAATAGATGTCCGCTTGCTCGTCTCGAAGTGAGGTCTCCAAAAAAACTGCTCCCCCTGGTGGCTGGCTGCAGTATAGGTTAAAAAATCCAGCTTTCCAGCCATTCCAGATGGGCTGTGGTCAAACTTTAAAAAATTGATACTCCTCATAGAAATGTTTATCACATCCGATTGTTGTGGTGATTTGAAGATATCATTTGGCTGTCTTATATTCAGGTCCTCTTGTTTCTGAAAAGTTTCGTTTTCATTAGTTATACAAGGATAAAAACAAGGTTTTGCTTAACGTTTAACAATGATTGACAGATGTCGAGCTGGTGTATTTCTTTCCGTGATTGTAAAATATGTCCGGAGGTAGAGTCAAGAAGTGATTAGAAAAAATATATATATTATTTTTGTCACCTGGCTCCACTCAGAATCTCCCAGAATCCCTCACAGTCTCTTCTGCCCAGACTCTGGCTGCAAACTGCTGCAATGGTGGCGCCTGTGGAGGGGGTGTTTTGGCTTCAAAACAGTACAATGATAAATGGCGGAGCCACGCTGTCCACTCTATATACAGTCTATGATATTTCCCTTGTTTGATGAGTGCTTCAAAGGTCAATTGAAGAAAAACAACTGAAACTTCCTTAATACCCCAAGTGTTCCAATAAGTTTGGCCATCACTGTGTATGAAAATATTTCTCCACATGCTTTAATAAATTAAGCTGAAATTCATAAACAAACACACAAAGTCTACACAGGAGTCATGCTTGTGCAAATTTCTTGAAGAACAGTTTGTCTGGTTTGGAGCACCTCCAGCCTCCGACAGAAAAAATGAAGAAGTGTGCTCTCCTCCCAGGTACAACCACAAGTCCACCTCTGACTACTACAGGCAGTGAAACCACAGGTCTCACAGAAGAACCCACCACTGGAGTCACTGTGCCCACCTCCAGCCCCAGTATGACCACTGATGATAGTGTCTCAACTGCCATCCCCACCACAGATGGAGGCAGCACCATCTCCACTATGCCTACCTCTGATCCCAGTGTCTCATCTGCCATCCCCACCACAGATGGAGACACCACCATTACCACTATGCCCACCTCTGACCCCAGTGTCTCATCTGCCGTTCCCACCACAGATGGAGACACCACCATCTCCACTATGCCCACCTCTGATCCCAGTGTTTCAACTGCCATCCCCACCACAGATGGAGACATCACCCTCTCCACTATGCCCACCTCTGATCCCAGTATGACCACTGAGGGAGCCAGCACAGCCCAACCTCCCCCAGGTAGCATGAGATACTATGTGACATATTTTTCCGTTGAGGGCAGTGAGGCAAAGATACAAACATCAACGCGTTGATGGGGACATCTGTGGTGGGAGATAAAAGCAGGTTAAAAACAGTGAAGTCAGCTCAGGACTCACCTACTTTAATGTTTAATCATTTACATACAGAGCTAACAAAGCTAGCATAGAGCTTATCATGGAACACTTTGACGGTAGCCGAGTCTGAAAACCAGCAATGATTAAATGATTATTTGCTCCAAATTAATGCTAAGCTTCGATTTTCTTGCTAATATCTCAGGTTTTAGTTCTGATCTGGTTGTGGGTTAAATTTCCTCAAATTTGCTTTGCTTTTCCATTTTAGATTACAAACTGGCAAACCTGAATGAGTCTGTGCTTAAAGATCAACTGCTAGCTACTTGATTTGACTAAATTATGCTTTTACGCTCACTATTTTGTCCAGTTAGCTGGACAGTCTAAGTGTCAACTATTTTATTTTTATCTGTGATTATGATTTCCTCAAGTGTAATCTCCCTTTTTTGTTTCTAGCCCTCAACTAGCAAGCTTTGATGTTGGTCAGCGCAAAATTGTTAGCTTCATGCTTGTCAGTGACCGCTAATCATAAGTTTTAAAATAAAGTCACTTCATGAAATCTGTAGGAGACCATGAATAATGATGTTACTGGCTAACATTTGTCTTAGCAGCTAATCGGACTGGTTAGCTTAACTGTATTATGTTACTTAGGTCTCTGTTTGGGTTATTTTAAAGCCTTATTTTTTTATCACTGTTAATATTTTCAAAGTGTATTATCAACTAGAATATTTGTCTCTAATATTGTCAAGTTTTAGCTTAAAGTTATGTCAACATTAATCTGTTAGCTAAAGTTAGCACTAGCTAGCTATGACTGTTAGCTCCAAATGAGTTCTTTGAATTGGCTCAGCTTAATTTTTAGACTTTCAGGGTGTTGTCTTTTGTTCAACTTTTTAAATTCAATATTTGATGAATGCAAAACATTTTGGAAGGCAGTTAAATAGCCAATCAAATCTAGCTTAAAAATAGTTTTTTTTTTGGCTATTTTGTAGAAGCTGTTCTTTCTTGAAAGCTAAAAATCTGGTTTCAGTGTTGGCTGCTCTTTGTTGACACATCTCTCTTCCCACAGTGTCTAGCGGCTACGGGCCAGGAGACATGGCAGCTCTCGGAGCGACCCTGGGCGTCCTTTTGTTAATATGTATCATCGCCATCACGGTTCTTGCTCTCAAGGTTCAGAGGGGGAAATCCGACTGGAAGAAGATCTACGAAACCAGCATGTTCCGCAGCACGGTAGGTTCAATATTCGGAAAGAGGAAACTAACAAGAAGAACAGGCTCATCCCTGTCTCTGACCTTTGATTACTGTTTCTATCACTTTACTGTCTCAACACATATTTAAATGTTTATAGCAGTAGGCCAACATTTCCTTGTACGGCTGTAAACAAGTAGAGAGACTTTGAAACCAGTGGACCTGTTTTTTTTTGTGGACAGTTATCTGTCAATCTAGCACGCTGCTACCATCTGTGCCTTGAGTTATCAGAATGGCATTTTTACACCATTTTTATGATTTGACTCACTGGCAAAGTACTTTGTTGACTTGTGGATGTTGTCCTTGTCAGACATCCCAGCAGCATCCTGTTCATCTTAACCTATTATCAGGGGGTCCTTTAAAAAATTATAATATTCAATGATTCCATTTTTCTGTGGAAGGAAATTCACGATACTTGAGTAGAAAATTGATCCAAAAAATTTAGATTATTCAAAGTAAAATACATAACCTCCTAAATAAGGCCTCATAGGAAAATCACTTCTTTTGGCAAGGTTTGTTCATTTCTTTTCAAACCTGTTTTTTTTTTTTTTTTTTTTTTGTGATTGTTTTTTAAATAAGTGCAAAAAAAAAAAAGTTCATATATCACTGTGACAGGAGCAGAAAGTACAAAAAGCAAGTTCAAACATCTGTTAACATGTTAAGTAAGTAAAAACAAGAACTACATCTATAACATTTGAAAACCAAATTTGATTGTAAAAAATGACATGCACAGTCATTGTTACAATAACGGTCAAAGGCAAATAATCAACTAGTTTCCCTTAAAATCCAACGAGTGTTTCTGCGACTGTGATCCTGAAAGCACCTCACCAATAAATGTGTTTCAGACACATCAGATTAGCAAATATTTAGCTGTCAGATTCTTTACTGATGTGAATGATTTAAGTTTTGTATGTGTATGTGTAGGGTTGGGTACTGAATTAGGTACTTTAATTGGCGCCAACCAAATTTCTTCTGTAGTATCGATTCACTTAAAATCAAACGGCACCATGTTTTGGTACCTGAACGCATCCTCGTGACTGTGGGGGAGAGGAAGAGGAGGTCATTTACCGTGCCGGACATCAACACAGCTTTGCAAGTTTACAAACTGAAAAATAAATATGTCCGTTTGAAAAACTTTGAGATTTTATTAGAGAAAAATTTGACATCCATAAATTACGGCAGAAATGCACACAGAAGTACCAAAAACTTGGCATCGTTGAGTACTGATACCGATTGCCAGGTACCAGGCATCAGTATCATACCATTTCAAATGTGAAATGTGCTCCCCCCTCCCATTAGTGAAGCTATGGTGGCCTTCAAGGACAAACAGCACCCAAGTGTGTGGTCAGTATCTCTATATGTTCAGTTTTTGCCATCTAACTTGTCTGTTAATCCAGGTTATTTTGCACACAACAACTGCTCTTTTCTTCTTAGTCTTTTGAGTGTCAGTTTTGGATCCCATATACTCTACTGTACATTTAAATAATTAAGAGAAGCCGTATAACAAAACCAAGTGCAAAAATCCTAAAAGTTTATACTCAGCGCTTAGGAATGGGTTATTTTGAAATGATGTAATGTAAACACAGCCAACAAGATTTTTCAAAACTGACATGAATCAGGCGAGATAGTTGTCTTAAGGGCAAACTATGAGAACAAAAGTTCATTTAAAGTAACACAATAAAAAAAAATAACTCGAAACATTCTACAACTTTGTCTCCCCCTGAATTTGTTGTTCCACAGCTGGGTCAAGGTTCAGGCGACCCCAAAGACGGCATGCAGTTCGTCAACGACGCCTTCATGAACGATGAAGATGGAGATGACCCTGGCTCGGCTGGTCTCGCTGGGGAGAAAATGAAGAGCCCCAGGGACTTCATGCTTGAAGAGGCTATTCAGAAGGCTAACGCGTCACTTTCTCTAGGCCAGGGAGATGACGCCAGCCTGGCAGACTCTGACAAGACCGACGACAAAGATGTGAAACCAATCCTGACCAAAGAGCGACGCATGGGTGATGATGGGTACAAGTCTGTGTGGTTTAAAGAGGACATCGACCCCAACGCCAAGGAGGAGGTGGTGATCATCCCAGACAGCAGAGAGGAGGAGGACAGCGAGGGGGAAGAAGGGGAAGCAGAGGATGACAGCGAGGAGGAAGAGGAAGACCAGGAATCCAGCAGCAAAGAGAAAAACAACTCGGGGTTGTTCAAAGCCCCTAAGGTCGCCTTTAATGGCACAGATCTGGATAGTGGACTCGGGGTGAAAATGGGGGATCCAGCAGAGGACTCAGACAGCAGTGAGATGTTTTCTAATGATCTGTGAGAGTACACTGCGATAAAATTTTATAATGATTTATCAGAAGTCCCGTAAAACACACCTGGGACTGAACACGCCTCTTTAAAGATAAGAGGAAGTCAGAATGAGTCTGAAGTTTTCTGTAAACACACTCCTGTGTTCCAAGGTTAGAGTTTAAGTAAAGATAATTATTTTCAGCTTTTTATTTTGTGTAAATATTTAGATTATCACATGTGTTGTGATGTAAAGAGATTATAGACAGAGTTGTATTTTTATGTATAACAAGAGGTTAAAGCCACCGAGATTATTGCTTGCGAATAAAGAAATAAAGTCCCAAACCAGTGTTTTCATGGGCCCTTTGGGGCTGTTAAAAGAAATGCAGCGCTTCTATAAAAAAATCAAATGGAGTTATATGACTGATTTAAGCAAAGGATTTGCACAATAAACATTATTTACATCTAAGTTTCAACAGTTTAAAGATGGGATGTTTTTTTTTTTAAGCCTTTGTACTTTTCCTGGTGTTTTAAAAAAATCTTTACTTCAGCTGCTGTCTTCATAGCTTTGATTTTGCTGCTGTCTCTTTAAGCACTGCCTGCACCATAAACCCCCTTCTCTCTGATTGGCCAGACCTCTGGAGGCCAGACTGATTCATGGATTTCTAAAAAATATGAATATGTACAGGTTTGAAAATCTTCACGTTAAGCATGAACAACAAGCATGGTTACTTTATATCCATGTTTTAAATATCAGAAGGAAGAATACCCCCTCTTTAATTGGTATTTAGCTGATTCCTGAAGTTAGTGAAAAATATCATTAGCTTGGAAGTGTTTAAACATTAGTGTGAATTAGTACCAATAACAGCAATATTTCAAGATATTTAAAGATATTCTTACTCAGATATAACAGTAAAGTAGCTCTGTACTAATTTCTTTCTTTAGCTAGAAAAGATGAAGGCCTGGTCAGTTAAAGGCCAAAAGTGTAACATATTTTATGACCAACTAGATTTAGGAAACTTAATCCTAATCCACATTGTTTCTTCCACTTCTGAAAATCTTTGACCAGCTATTGGCCATTGTGTACAAAAACAAAGCCGAAGCATTAGCATTCAGGTGGGTTGACGAACCAGAAATGAACAGAGCGAAACTTAAGGAACATCAACACTTGTTACCGTCAGAGCTCATATAAACCCTCCCTGCTGATACAGACGACTGTAAAATGTTATGATGGAAACAATCTTTGAACTGTCTTAAATTACACGAGTCATCAGAAGTGTTGGTGAGAGGCTTCACTGTATAAGGAAGTTGGAGTAAATATGTGGTTTTACATTGAGACAATAAAGATTGTGTGTTTTTAATAACAATAAGAAGACATTTTTTGGTTTATAGTATGTTTATGACATGTTTTTAAAGATTTGTTATGGTTATTGTGATACTTTCTATGGTCCCTTTGAAACCTCTGTGGCAGCTTGGTAAGCTCTACATATCTCAAGTTGGTTTTTTTTTGAAAACCCCTTTTCTTAGCTACTGTCTCTTTAAGGCCTCCCTAGAATTCCGGAAGCCACCATAAAAGACATGTTTTGCTTTTTCAAAGTAACTCATTTGGCCTTTCAGGGCTATTCAAGGCAACAACTAGTGATGCCATAGTTTGAGCAAACCTCGTTGAAATCTCGCTGAATTCTCACTTGACTCTCTGAACAAGCTGTTTAAAGCAGTTGAAGTCTCATCCTGGAATTAGTCTACCATACTTTTACCTTACAAATCCAAACTTTGTCCAGGTTAAGTTTGGAGATTCAACAATTTAACTTAATATTTTTTTCAAAACATTAAAAAAGCAGATTAACCTTATATTTTTATTGATTTGTGAGAAAATTTGGGGGATTTCGGAACAAGAAGACAACAGAAAAGAATTAAAGGTCAGTCAGAATATTTTTTTTAAAAAAAAATATATATTTTCTTATATAAACATTTTTTAGATTTTTTCCTTTTTCACAGAATTCTGTATATAGTCTGTCTGCTTTTGACCCTAAGATAATGAGAAAAAAAAGAGATGTTTCTCAGCCTAATCTTATAATTTACAGAGAATTCAGACTTATTTTTTTGTATTAAAAAAAATTAATAATTATAAATAAATAAATAAATAAATAAATGGCAGATGTCTGATATTCACGATTTAAAAAATGGCAAAATCAGTGAAAGAATTAACACAGAATTTAGACTTATGTTTTGTTTAAAAAATAAAATAAAAAAATAAAAAAATAAAGGCAGATGTCTGACCTTTTAGTTTAAAAAAGTGCAATATTTTAGTGAAATAATTAACACGGAATTTAAACTTGTGTTTTGTTTGAAAAAAAAAATATAATAAAAATAAATTTAAAAAAACTGGCAGATGTCTGACTTTTTAGATTTACAAAAGTGCAAAATTAGTGAAATTATTTACACAGAATTTAAACTTGTGTTTTTTTTGTTGAAAATAATAAAATAAAATAAAAAATGGCAGATGTCTGACTTTTTAGATTAAAAAATGTTTAAAATTAGTGAAATAATTTTAAGTTGCTTTTATCTTCTAAAAGTCATCATCATTTAAACGACACTACAAAACATAAACTAATCAGATAGTGACACCAACAGGCTAAAGCAGGTATTGAACCAACATTAAAAACAGGACTCTGTCAGAGTTTGACATTTGATTTTACTTAAATAAAAAAATCAAAATCAAATTTGTACAACAGAAATCATCTCAGTTAAAAATATTACACCTGTTTGTACAACGACACCATTTTATAAAACCCTTACATTCAAAAGACACAACAGCTGGACAGAGAGATGCTCACAGAGTTTACGTTTTTAAAATGAAAACCTGATAAACCACAAAAACTAACCGGGGAAAAGAGAGTCAGAACACACACACACAACTACGAATGTTTGAATGAGGCAACATGGCATCAACAACTGGCAACAATACTGCAAATTTATAACAGTTAAATCTTGAAGAAGCAAAACTTATAGGAGAAAAAATACTTGGCAACAAAAGAGCTTCAACAGTGAGACGGATTCATCAAAACTCTGAATCATTTTTTCAATGACCTAAAAAAACGACTATCTATAATTACTCATTCCTCTGTTTTATGAGTAATTATCAATAGCTTTACATTTTCTTGCTTTAAAGGAGTTTCCATTTTGATGATTGTTTGTGGCTGGAATGTAAAATTTATCACATGTTTATAGAAAAAGAGAATTTGACCAGAGTTAAATTGTAAATGCTGGTGTGACAGCCCACAGACTGACTGTAGCTACTCTCATATCCTTTGAGACAAAAGACAAACATGATCAGAAAGAAACAAACAGGCGTTTTAAAAACTACATAGCTGCACTTTAGACTAATTCAGTGTCAAACTCAAGTAACCTGATGGAGAATATGAACAGTCTTACCGACGTTGAGATGTTAGGAATTCAATAGATGGTCTAAAGTATACCAGTACATTTCTTTTTGAGTTAAAACAGCACATTTTGATGCACAATTGCACAATTTGAAAGCAAAATATTATACTTCAGGGGAAAAAGTGGGTAAAAGTGTGAGTTAATTATCTGGGCTTGCTAGCATTTCTTCTTGTCATCTGACTAGTTTAGCTTAGTTGGCTAGGCTAATTAGGAAGCTAAAATCAAAGAGAATCTGAAACAAACAGCTTGTGTTCAAAGTATATGCTTGTTAATAGAAAATAAAGATCTGAAAAAGAAACCTTCATAGTTGAAATTACTGTGTCGTACAGAACAGCTTTAGCTTGGTTAGCCCAAAGCTAGGAGAGAAGCTAACTTAAAACAGTTGGGGAAAAAAGCAAATAACCCATGTTTTCTGTCTTAACTTAGCAACTAAGAGTTCAGATTGAAGAAAAAATGAAGCTAAGAGAGTTGACTACTAGGTGAATACAAGTCTTAGCTGTTTCTTAGCTTTAGCGAGCTAACACACACGAAAAAAAAAAAAGTTGTGGTGAATTTTGTGGTTTATCATTCTATCAAATGTTGCACAGAAACTACAGTACTCTGAAGACATTCAAACTGAATAGAAGATCATATAACCTGCGAAAGAACATGTTACATTAATAAGACTGTAAGGCGTATTACAATACAGAGAATGAAGTTTTTACATTTCCCTGAAGACACTAATGTAAATAATGAGGTTTAAAGATGATTTTCTGCATCTAACACTGTAAAAATGGTTAAATTTGATTCATTTTCTAAACTATATGCTTATAGTCTCTGTGTTACAACGTTCCAATCTGGATACTTTGTGGTTTTGAATCATTCAGTGATGCCACTCCCATAACAACCAGAATTGAGAATTGCTATCTTGAATATGTTATTTGAATGACATGAAAATTATCTTGGAATTACTGGAATATTTTTAACTAACAATTAGAAATCGAATCTGTTTCTCTGAATTCACAACTCTCTCATTAGGTCGCTTACGGAAGCAAACCGTTGAAATCCAGAGTTGTTCTGGTTCATGTTTGAGATCTTTAACGCTCCAGTCAGGAATGTTTACCTGGGCATGAAACAGTCTAACATCAACAATGAAACTTTGTATGTTCTGATGGACAAAATTAAGATTATTTGCTGAAAGATTGGCATTCATATTGAAACATGTGAGCCCAATAACAGCACAGCAAAAGAAATGGCTAAAAAAAAAAGCAGATTTATTTTTAAACTGACATTGTTGAACATCAGTAAAGCGATAGATATAACTTTGACCACAGGGGGCGCCAGAATCAAAATATATTAGAAGTTCCTCAAAGGAGCTTTAAGTAACAGTGATAGTCTTCTTTCTCATTTGTTTCAATAGGATCCATTCCCGCCAATACATCATTTCTCATGCTTCATAAAATATCGTAAAGGCATTCAGGCTAACTGAAAGATGACTTAAAAGACAATGAGGCAAAAAGTTAATGCAAATACCAGCGTTCAAACATTTTTACCAACACCTAGTTGTAATACGGTAAACCCACTAGATGGCGCCTGCAGTGTGTCTGAAAGCTGTTTGCTAACCAAAATAAATAACAGAGGAAGTGGGATGCTAGCTGTATTAAATGGCTAGCATTATAGTATTCCAAAAATAAAGAAAAGAATAAAACTTGAGTGTCAGAGGAATTAAGACACTGAGAAAGTTGTTGAGACCGGTTGTAAAATGTAAACATAAACCTTGCGCTGTTATGTCACAGAAAAAAAATAGTAAATGTCAAGAGCACCTTACAAATATGGGCAAAAAGTGTATAATGAGTCCCTGTTGTCTTTACTTCCTCTTTCAAACTTGACAGTTCTTCATCCAGTAATCCCAGAATAAATAAGAGACTGGGTAATTCAGAGAAACAGAGGATTTTTTTCATCAAGTGAAGCAGGTGTTAAGTTTGGGTAAGAAAAATGTGGCAGTTGGTCAAATTGCAATTTCTAATGTATCCACTAGTAGTCGCCAGAGACTTTGTTTTCAAAAAGGCTTCAACTCAACTCAGGAAACCCAGACATCCTGCACTACTCGATACAAGTGTCTCCTGAGTTCTGTTATGCTTTTATCATGTGAAAACTAATTCTAGCACAATCGTTTGGATATGACTTACAGTTATATTTTAGAAAACAGAGAAGAAATGTCAACATTTTAATGGAAGATGGCATCTTTGAATGTTTATGTCTCGCCAAACACAACAAAACCTTCAGGTATCCAGTTTCTACGCATAACACAGAGAAAAGCAGTCGTCCTTCTCTAATTTGGATGTTTGATTAACATGTAACAGGATTATTTCTTTATAAATACTGTGTTAATTAAATTTCTGCTAATGTGCGATACAGTCAGGTGTGTTCAGGTGCATCAGGGTAACATTAAAGTCAACCAAGTAAGGGAGGATTTGTGCCCTTGGAAGACTTTTAATGTGAAGCGCTTGTGCTGGAAGTTTCATAACTAGTGCTTAACAGGGATTATAAAAAAAGCTAGAAGGGGCAACTAGAAATAAATTAAGAGCAGAGTGAGGATGACATAATTATAGAAATGTACCTTTTGTCAACTTACTCAAAATCCTACTACATGAGCTTTCTGATTCTGCAGAGGATTAAAAGCTAATTAACACTCAGGATTAACGGTTTTGTGCTAATTCTGTCGTGAAGTCATTATTTTGGGGGTTTGGCTGATTTAATATCAATCAGGGATTTAACGTCAGTCACTTCTTTAATGTCTGAAGATGTGACTCGAACCAGCAGTGGTTTAAAGATGGAACTGGAGGATGAACTTTGACAGTTTCAGCTTTTTTGTGTAAAGGCGGCTGTCACGTAGAGGTGTTACTATGTCTCTGGGCTGGCAGCTGTCGCGATGGTGTTGATCTTCATGTACTGAGCGCTGATGACGTCGAACGCTTCGTCTCTGTGGATCATTGCACCGAACACCATCGGCTGCAGAAAGAAGGAGAAAATGTCGGTTATCCTTCGAGCACAGAAGTTAAAAGCACTTTTCAGTTTTACTTCTTTATCTAAAAAGAAATAATAACTAGAAAAGCACCCACAGTGCGCAGACCTCCACCAAGCAAATTGTGACTTTGGTCCTACTTTAATGTTATACTCCCTTTCAGCAGACTGTCTGTTACAGTTTGCTGTTAGTCACAGGTTTGTACGATAATTTGTTACCTGACAGTGTTGAAAATTATGATAAGCCAGTACATATTTCATATTCCAGATCATAGTATCCAAAATTTTGCCAGGATCTGGATCGTATTTTTACATCGGTCAGAAATTATGGTGACCTTGTCTTGTATTGTTTTGCAAAGCAATCCGACCATTTATGGTGGAGTTTTATACACATATGGTGAAAACAGCCCTATCTCACAATGATAAAGAATCCTTATAAAAAGTCCTGGATCCAGACAGTGATTCAGATCACCTTTATCCTATTTTGAACATTTCCTGCAAATTTCATCAAGATCCGTTTGTTACTTTTTAAGTTATGTTCACAGACAAACAAACAGACAAACTCCCAAAAACAAAACCCCCTTGGCGGAGGTAATAAAAGCCCCTCCTACCTTTTGGGTGGACGGTGTTGCTATAGAAATCCCCATCCCAGATCCAGGAAGTACAGACAAGACTTTGTACTGTGAGAGACAGAGAGTAAAATAATAAGAGGGTGAATTTGCTTGTTACAGCTCCCGTTGTTGTCTCATTTTCAGCTATTAGATGTTAATCAATGTGTGCCTGCTGCTGTCACTCTACCTTCTGGATGTCGGTGATTTCGGTGAGTTTGATGACTTTATTCCTCTTGGAGGATCCGGACCTGGAGCTGGAGCTCTCAAAACACAGATAGCTAAAGAAACAGAGCAGAATCTATTAACACGGGACAGCTTCATCAACCATCAACCATCGCACGCTCTAAACTGACAGTCTTACTTCTCAGTGACGTAGAGGACTCCGTTCCTGATGTAGTCTGTCGGTGTTTTTCTGTCTCTGTTGATGAGGCAGCAGCGCCAGCCGTTCTCACACACTGAAACAACAACACACACACACACACACACACACACACATATAACTGAGCTGCTGCAGCTCACAGTCACCATATCTCTGCATACAGTGCAGCAGCAACAAGTTCAGTCATGCACTGAAATAGCAGAGACTCATAGGGGGAGTTCATAACCTAAAGCGATTATATGATAGGGATGGTATTTACGACAAAAAGACTACTCGTAAGTCACTGCTGACCAGTGTTGGGCAAATTACTTTAAAAAAGTAATTAGTTATAGTTAGGGATGCCCGGTTTTGAAATTTTGGCAGATACCGATATCCAATATTAATATTGTTGTAATGGCCGATAACTAATATTCACCAATATCAAGATTGGTTCAAAAAAACAAAACAATCTGAGATGATGTGTCGAGGCAGTTCAGAGAGAAAGAGCAGCACATTTGTGAGAAAAGACAACCACAAAGAGGATCTAAGGATGGACTGCCTGAGATGAACGTGATCAAAAAAAGTATGTTTTGTCCTTTTAATGGATCAACAACAGGAAGAAAGCATAAAGTAGAGAGTCCACTCTTCTTAGGTAGTTTTTGTGTTTACATAGTCATAGAAAATAAGATTATTTGGGTCTTGAAAGATCGTTCAAGATGCTCTGAAAATGCTGGCAGCTAATGAGTACATATCGGTCAAAACCGGTAACATATCGGCCGATACTGATATTGATACTGATATATCATGCATCCCTTGTTATAGTTACTGTATACTTTCCCAAAAAAGTAACTGAATTAGTAACAGATTTACTCCTTCATGAATGTAATTAGTTACTGGGAAAAGTAATTCTTGTGTTACTTTTTTTAAAACCTTTAATTTTGCAAAAGAAGTCCGTTTTTGAGCAGGTTTTGCTCGGGGCATGATGTTAACATGTTTGTTCTTGCCTTTTACATCTATGTTGAAGTGGTGTCTGTTTACTTCCATCCTGAAAACACCAGTTTTAACCACTCAGCACTTAAATCTGCAGCTCCTGTCCTGTGTCTAGCTGACCTGCCAACTCTCCTGATTTAGGAGGGATTCTCCTGCTTTTTACCCGTGTCTTTTGCTTCACTCCCGACTTGTATTTTCTCCCAATTACCCCTTTATTTGTAAGTATGGTCCTGACATCTCTCATATTTTCTTTCAAGTCGAAATAAGTCTGCTTCTTGTGCCTTACATTCAAACCTCAAAAAGCATCCACCCCTCACCCTCCCTCGAGTTGGTTTGATCCAAAGACGCTGCAGGAGATCCTCTCTGACTGCAGGTTACACAAACACTCACAGGCAGCTGTGCGATATTTGTTGCTGAAAAGTTTATTTTAGCATCAGCTCTTTGTCAAAGACATGTCACCCTAATTGTTCTCATCATTACTTGTGTGTGTGTGCTGCTTTTCCCCACATTTTAACCAATTTTTGGTACTTTTGTGTGTTAATGTAGTAAAAATATATCTTTTTGTTTAATAATTAAATGTAAATTCTTTTTAATTTAACTCATTTATTCTTTAGTATGTAAGCTTATAATGCTGTGTTCATGTCCAGCATAGAAAATCGCCTACTCTTCCATTTCCTCATAATTAAAAGAATGCATTTAGGTACCTAAACATGGTACCCTTTGATTTCATGTGAGTTGGTACCTGGCACTTTTGACAGAATTCGGTCGGTACCTATAAAAGTACCTAATTTGGTGCCCATCCCTAGTTCCTCTATCGTGTTAGCTGAGCGAGTCAGGTCAGATATAGAGTAATGCGCCACATTTCACTGTCAGTAACGGCAACAGGGTTATAACTTTTTATACAGTAATCAATTAGATTACCTGTTAATGAAAAAAGTAATACTGTTGGTTTTAACGCTGTTATTTCCAACACTGCTGCTTACTACTTGCTAAATAACCGAATACTCCTCCTTGTAGACATAAGGAGAAAGAGATTCAATGACTCATTCATTTGCCAATAAGAACAAAGTTGTTCTAGGCTAGTTAGAAATGTTTTATGAATGGATATGGTCTGTGTATACTTTCTAGTTTTACCTCGCAAAGTTTCCACGTCACCTCATTTTTGTTTATTGTTTTGTCAAAGTTCATCCCATTACTCTTTGGTGAAGCTGAAGTCCCTGCATCTCTGCCAGTTCAGAGTGCTTCTATGTTATATCACATGCATATCACAAAAAACGCATTGAAAAAAAAGTTACATAAACTTTTTGACTTTTCCTTATTGGGCGATTGAACAAATATTCTAAAATCACAACTCTCTGTTACATGACTGATTGGTTTTCTGGTGGTAAAGAATCTGCATACGTCCACGTCTGTAAAGGGAATTTAATTTTCCAGATCAGATTTAGAATTCGATTTTTAAGTCTGTTGGTGTTTCCACCACCGTGCAGTTCCTCCCTCACCTGTCAGGGGGCGCTCACTCTCTGGCAGGCTGAAGACTTCATGAAACGTTCCTCTCTTGGTGCTGTAGTTTCGTCCTCCGTCCTCGTCACGGCTCACACCCATGGGAGCTGCGGCGCCGACGCTGCCTCGGCTTCCTACAGCGGTGACCTGGACGGGTAGAACAGAGGAGTCAGATTCTGAATCGACAAATCAGCTGTAGCAAGGACCAGAAACAGCGCCCCCCTCAGGCAGTTCCTCATCCATTACCTATTTTGGTAATGTGAACCAAATTCCAGTAACAGCAGTCACATTAACCGAACCTCCGTCATAGAATACAAAAAACAACAAAAAGACAATTCACACGTTCTGTACACTTTGGCATAAAGCTAAGTGGCACTAAAGGAAAGAACCACGAAAAACAATCACCAAAGTGAGAAAAGGTCTAAAAACAGAAGTACAACACAATCCAAATCTCTGCTCACCGCACAATAAAAAATATTCACACCTGAAAATTTGGTTGACTGTAGCCAAAACTGGTCCTAAGAGGGCGCTAGAGGAAAGAACCACCATAAACAGTTTGATACAAAACAAACAAAGAGAAATAAATCCTTAAAATGCGGGCATTGAAATGAAGCCAGAGATTAAAATCTTGAAACCACTCTTTTCCAACTTTAATCTCGAAACATTGTGACTTTATTTCAACGTAAAGTTAGTAGTTTGGTAAGTTTTACCAGCACTTATTAAATTTTATTCTTGAAAACATTTTGTTTCTGAGGCCCTAATCCTGCATACTTTAATAGAAAATAATAAATCAACTTAATATCCCTCTCCAAACACTGAATCTTGGGTCAACACAACACGAAAATGACCATTTGATGCACTTTGTAACACGTCTGGTGGCAAAAATCCAAAACTTCAGTTGAGATCAAACTTGATAATTGAGTTAAAACTTTAGAAAAAGGCCCAAAACTTTCAGGTGCATCCAGGGACGGAAACAAAATCTCTCTGGAAGGAAGAGAAATTCACCCTCTAATTTAGGTAAAAACACAATTTCTGCACCAACCTGAAGATTTGGGCATTTACTCCAAAATTGAATAAAAAATTCAAGTAAGAGCTCATTGAAGTTTGTCCTATAGGGGGCGCTAGAAGGAGCTGATAGGGTTGTTATTAATCTAGGGGATGGGACACCTTCAGATACTCTGACCAGGGAGTGCTGAGATCTAAGATCATTGCTGTCAGTCAGGAGAATAACAGCAGCTGATTGGTCACATTCAGTGATGTCACCAGGATTCTACCACTCGGACTACACACTAATGACCTGTAAACTCACACACACACATACGGGAACACACATATCAAAATCCTACCTGTTCACACTCAGACAGCTGAGAAAGAAAAACAACAGAAAGACAAACTGAAACCAGACAGAGCAGAGAGCCCCCTGCTGGGGCCAGGAAGACCAGGGAGACTGGGAGGAACCAGTAACACACATAATCCAGTTTAAGTGTAATGATCTATTGTTCATGGGTCTAAACCAATTATCTAAACATATGATTCCAAATTTATCTTTCCTTAAATTTGAAAGCGCTGTGAAAAAAATCTGTGTTTACACGGAAACGCTGATGGACTAAAAACGCTGTAGTAAGCATGCAAGGCCTGTAGGTGGTGCTATAACTGTCTTGTCCAGAAGCCGCTTTTGGGAGATCTCCATCGAAGTAGAGTTGAGCCGATCATCTGGTGTATTGGGGAATACTAAGTTAAAAAGTGGAGCAAAAGATGCTCATTTTGTTGAAAGACAGTCAGCAGATACAGCAGATTGAGCAGCACAAGCACAACACGGTAGTTTGCAACGATTGTAACAACCATACTGTTGTCCTGTTGTATGCGCACACGTGTCGGGAGTGTTTCAGAAAAATCCCACTCTGGAGGCTGTTGTCAAAAGTTTTCGTTTTCAGTCGGCTGAAACGCCGTTTCCGTGTCAACGAGAAGCTGAAACGTGACAAAACTTTTGCGTTTCACCCTAAAACCGTTGTCGCGTAAACGGCCTCTTACCCGGGAAGGAAGGACATGTCTGCTCTGCTTCCGTTCGACAAAAGATCAAATTATCGTAACAAAGTGAGACCGAAGAGACAAGTATTTTCAGAGCAAACTAAACACGGATATGATATATGCTGTTCCCACAATAAGGTGTTACAATCTGATATGATTAGCAGGAAAATATTTGTGTAAGAATGTGTCCAGGTACAGCTCAGGGATAAAACACTTGTTATTTTGTGGCAGATCACACAAAACTGATGACTGACTACAACCAAACCCTTCAAGTTTCCTGCAAATTTTTGGTATATTTTGTTGATGTGGGTGTCTACTAGTTGCACACCAAATTCACAGTGAATCAGATTAACGCCTTTGAAGAAGCTGATCTAAGTCTGACTTCAGGAAATGGAAGAAAAAAACAAACCTTTTATCATTTTTTCAAAACAGCTGATTCACTAATGGAGTTACGAAGTGGCTTCAAAAGGCTTTTTTGTAGATCTAATTAAGCCACATCTGCACACCAAATTTTATACATGAGGCCAAAAGTGCAAGTACATTACAGGGGATTAAAGTCATGAAGTATGCTTTTAATTTTTCATGGGAGTGAAAAAAGTGGCTCCTTTTATGGACGCCTAGATTATTAAAGGAGGTAGGGTGAGATTTCTCAAGGCTCTGGAGTGAAAAATTTCAGATTTTAAGGACATAAAAGCTGCTTTGAATAGAAAGAAATCTATAAGAATAATTGGAAACTATTGGCAAAAGTTTCCCTGGTGAGGTTGCATTGTGGGTAATGTAGGCACAACTTTTTGATAACAAAAACAAATGTGTACTTTTCTCTTCTACAGACAATTTATAAAATTCTGAGAAACCCTTTGGAATAAAATTTATATTTCGTTTCCAGATTAGAGATTCAATCATCCCCAGAGAGTTGGGACTGACCCGTCGGCTCATCGTGGTGCTGCTTCGTTCCTTCAGCTGCAAGTCGGTGGGTAAGTTGGTCCAGATGATGAACGGAGTGTCGTAGCGCTGCCTGAGCTTCGGACAACTCTTGAAGATGAAGTCTATGATGAAGAACTTTATACCTGCGTACACACCTGAGAAAGAAGAAGAGAAGGGGGAAGACACTGATCAGAGACACAGGAGCTCTAAAGGTTTGACAAACTACATAACTGCTTCAGAGTTTAAGTACGTGATGAATAAATAAAGCACCTATGATGAATCCCAGCAGTTTGTACGGGAGAAGGCAGGAAGAGATGAAGGCCACCCACAGACCGATGTACAGCTTCTGAGTCAACTCTGGCTGGACCCACATGAACAGACTACACAAACACAAACGCACACACACACACACACACACACAGACATTATTACAGATATAGACCACACGTTCTGGACACTGAATGAACACATGCAGACAAACTTACTTTTTTATTTTCTCAAGGATGTTTGCCATCTTCCCGAACAAATTCTGTGAGGAAGAAAAACACTCAGCTGTTATTGTTGTTGTTTTAGTTCAGGGGTTCGTTTCAGCCTCTACACTCAAAAAAAAGCAACATGGGTATTCGTTCAATCAGCATAAGTAAAACATGTTGCACTTGCTTCTTCTATATTATTTCATGTTTGGTGGTTAAACATGATAAAATCATGTTGTTTTAGCACAATGTAAAAAATCATTAAAACTACAAGATTCTTTTATGTGAACTCAGCCTAATTGGTTTAGGTGCGAAGCTCATCTGCAACACCTCTCCAGAGCAGGAGGTGGCAGTAATGTGAAATTAGCCGTATCCATCAGAGGATAATTTGGGCATCATTATGACAGGTGCAAGTTCCCCAGATGTTTTGAAACTGTGGGGGAGCCCCTCTGCCCCCCCCCTATCCTAAGCAACGTCCAACACAGCTCAATGTACAGCAAAGTCTTAAGCTGCATTTCCACCAAGCAGTCCAGGTCGGTTCAGTACGGTTTGGGACGGTTTGGTACAGTTAAGTCTGATCCCGTTTGCGTTTCCACAGCAAACTGTGTCCTCTCGTGGTGGGCGGCATGTAAGCCGGATGCCGGAAGCCGCAGCTGTTAAACAAAAGCGTGATGCCGTAGCAGCTTACCCCGCTATTAAATTCAACAAAGAAGAAAAATGCGACACAGTAAACAAAGAGCATAGATGGAAGACATGCAGCATTTCGTCCTCTCTGTGATTTTCATGCAACTCTCTGCTACAAAGTGCAATCAAGCTTTGTTTCAGAGAAGTCTGTGTGCCGCCAGGAGAAATGCAGCTGCTGTCAGGGTAAGTGACGATTCTTTTGACCAATCAATGGTCTGCAGTGTGTTGCTCCACCTTCTGAGAGCGGATCGGTTCAGTCTGGCACCCATACGAAAGGATCCCAAAAAAGTGGGACGGCTCGTCTCAGTTTTTAGGGATCTGTCCCGGGATGAGTCAGTGGAAACGCCACTTAAAGCGCACCGTACCGAGACGAACCGAACCGGTCTGCTTGGTGGAAATGCGGCTTTATATCCACTGTGTACCCTACTTACTCACGGTTCAAATGTCTTATCTAAGTGGATATGATGAAACAACCTTTACAAATCAAGTTGGACCCACACATTGCAAATAAGTAAGAGTAATGCCAAAACTTTATGTTCACATAAAATATTTAAAATTAGTTCGTTTAACAAATTTTGGTTCTTTTTAATGAAAGCAATTTAATCAGGTGGAAAGAACACAGCCAAGATTAATTGAAAATACTAGGTTACTTTTGATGGAATATAGGTGGCATGGTAAAATCATGTTCATCCAATGAATTATTTTTTTGAGTGTAAGCGTGCGTCACGTCTCACCTGAGCTTTCTGAGCGACGTCCAGAACCAGCTGGAACTTCTCAGACACGGTCAGGTCTTCTTTAGGCGGCTCCTGGGAAAACAGAGGAGGAAATGAGTCATCGTCAGTGTCACCTGTCAATCATCTGTTGTCATCTGTGCCCCATCATGCATCAGGGCACTGTTTATCACCGTTTGTCAGGCAGAATGTGTCTCATATTATCTAACACTGGCATATAATATGAATCAAGCAGTCCCACAGCGATGCATGCGTCAGGAGTTTCTCACCACAGGCTCGGAGACTTCTGGTACAATACTCCACTGGATCCTCCAGCCTCTGAGAGCAGTGCATCATGGGTACACAGAGGCAGAAAGGAGATCATTTTACACTTAGCGCAAACATGTTTGTGTCAGAGGTTTCAAACAATCAGAACACAAACTTCTCAGATGGTTTTTAGAAAAAGTGTTAAATTATTTGATACTGGAAAAAAAAATCCTTGTTCCAATGATAACAAATCATTTATAATAAATCTGTAAAGCAGACTCTTTTCATATTTAATGACGACATAGTTAGAGAAATTCAACTCCTCAGACGATAAAACTTCCCCTTTACTGAAGTGACTGAGTTTTCAAAATAGGTCATCGAGGATCTTAAAATCTTATTTTTCTACACTTTGGGGAACACTAAATCAAAGCTGAACACTATCAAAAGCATTTCGATGTCTCATTAAATTTAAAATTTACTCTTTCCTTCGATTGGAAGATTTTTATGAGTCATCTGAGCTCAACTGTTCAAAGGAAATCTGATCAGAGCCTGAACCATCTAAGCATAGTTTCCCTCAGTTTTTGTTTTCAACAACCAAATCTGAGATGTGATCCCGTCTGAAATCTTTATTCCAATCGAGTTACTTAAAAAAAAATGTTCCAGAGAAAAGAAACAGTTTTCCTGTGCAGTCTTTAGCGGAGAGCACCAGACAGAAATAGATGAACAAAAGCAGCGGATGGGAATCAGCTGGAAAAGTTTCTGTCCTTGTGATTGGCTGACAGAGAGAGTGGGCGGGGCCTGAACTGACCTGGCAATAAGGTAGTTCAAAGAGAGGCGGACGATGGCGAGGAACAGGAACATGGGGACGGCCCAGCCGTTACACGCTGCATACATGTAGACCTGTAAGAGTCACACACACACATTTAGAGTAGTACTGTCAGGCCATTAAAAAAATTAATCTAATTAATTACAGAGTTTGTAAATAATTAATCTAATTCATTGCATTTTAATCTAATATATGCTTAAGGTGCCCAAAGAATTTGTTTGATTCGTTTGGTTGGTTTGATTAGCGGTGCATTTGTGAAATGATGTGCCACCAGAGTGACCAGGTCTTTCAAATGGCCAATAATAAAATGTCAGAGTTTGTTGCCATTGGCGTCTTTAGACGTCAGTACGATTGCAATGGTTTCCTGCATCTATAGAAGTAAATTATGTTTGATTTCAGTAGGGGAAGCGAGGTTTGACGGAACTTGTAAATCAAATCATGCTCGTAAACTTTTGTGGGTGAGAGCGGTGTGCTCTTTGGATGAGAGATCAGCATGGATATGAGGAGAAGATGTGAGATGACAGATGCCTAGAAAAACGCTGCAAGTAGGGTTGGGATGATACGCTTTTCTTGCGATTCAATTCTTTTAGGATTTTGGGGGTGCCAATTTGATTTAAATTGCAATTCTTCGTTAATTACTATTTTTGCAATGTTTAGTTTGATTTTTTAACACCAGACCATGGGAAAAAGTTTAATGATGATGATAATGTCTACATACTTTATCAGGAGCCATATTTTCCCATGAAATGCACATCATGTGAGTCAGAGAGAAACATTTCACCCTCGGCTGGAGAAAAGTGGTAACTTTTTTCCAATCCAGTTTATAGACAAAGACTGTAATGAAGAATTTGAATTTGAAAAAAAAAAAAACAATATTTGACAAATAATCACAATTTTGATATTGTCAAACAAAAAATCCTGATATATCGATTTTCGTTTATTTTTCTCCCACCCCTAGCTGCGATACTTCAGAGAGAAATAGCGGCGCGATCGTGAGAAAAGACGACGGAGGTCATGGAGAGGATCAAAAGATGAAGATGAACGCAATCAAAATAAGAACATTTGGTTTGTTTTATGGATCGAAAACAGGAAGTGACATAAAAGAAGAGAGTCCACTCCTCTTAGGTAGTTTTGGTGTTTACGTAGTCATAGAAAGCAATATTATTCAGGTCTTAAAAGATTGTTCAAGATGCTTATAAATAAATCTTGCGTTAAATTTGACAACACAATTATTTGCAGTAAAATAATTGATCTAATAAATGTGTTAAGGTGACAGCCATAATTTAGAGTCAAAGTTAGAGGGGTGTGTTTCCACTGAATATTACCGTAAACATAAAGATGATTAAATCCGTAATTTGTGACTGAATGTGACTCACGATGAAGGCGATGGCCGACGTGTAGACTGAGTACCAGCTGGATAAGGCAGAAAGGTTCCTCATGAAGTTGGTCACAGGTTTGAATCCCCGCTCTGGAAACACGATAAACAAATCCACCAACCAATCACAAACTAGATGAAATTTTCACAACTCAGAAGAAAGAGTGTGCTAAAATAAACTATGGAAAAAGTGTATCATTTGTTTCATCAGAGGTGTGAGTGTATGGTTTCATGTCTCCTGTCAAGAATGTTCATACTCACTGAGGCGTCTCATGTTTTCAGTCAACCTGAGAACAAAATAATCAGTTTTTCATTTAGATTCCACACAAACACAGCTCTAGGACAACGAAAATAACATACAAAGAAATATAATTTGTTTTTGTGAGACACCGTGACTAAAAAATGGATTATCTACCCACCTCTTGGCACTCAGAGGCTCCTCTGCCTCCACCGTGTGCTCCTCCGGCTGGAAGCGGAAATCCTCAATATAGACCCCGAAACGATCGTAGAGCAACTTCAAGAAGCTGTCCAGCAGAGTGTCCTTCTGTTTTTCTGAAGACAGGAGCAGAAAGCTGTAGGTTTCCTGGGGTGATAATGAACTCAGATGTGTACTACCTCTTAAAGTGAGCTTCTGCCTACCTGTGCTGCTGGCTGCAGGTGTGGGAGGAGGTGCTGCTCTAGGGGTCTGGGAAGGTGAGTCTTCCAGGCTTAAAGACAGAAACGAACAAAGCAGTCAGTCAGAAAAATAAAAACCCTCTAAACTGGCCTGATCTCCAGCCAGCTCCTCTTTGAAACACTCACCTGGATCTTAAGACCTCGTTCACTTTCTGCTCCAGTTCCAGACATCTGCTGCGCTCCTTCTCCAGCTCCTGCCTCAGTGACTCCACGTTTGACTCCTCTTTGAGTTTCCTCAGTTCCTCCTCTGAAGACAGACAGACAGTCACATCATCAGGGGAGGCAAACTAATGACTTTTGGGGTGGTAATTAGTTTTAAATTGATTTAACTTTGATTTTTTAACACCAGATCATGTAAAAAATGCAAAATGATGATGATGATGTCCACAGACTATCAGGAGCCATATTTTCCTATAAAATGCACATCACATGAGCCAGAGAGAAACATTTCACCCTCTGCTGGAGAAAAGTGGTAACTTTATTCCAACCCAGGTTATGAACAAACATTGAAATGAAGAATTCAAATTTGAAAAAAAAAAAATTGATATTGTCAAACAAAAAAATCCAGCTATATTAGTTTTCTCTCCCGCCTCTAATCAAAGTGGTCACAAAAACAGCCTTCCTCCACCTGAAGATCATCTCCTGCCTTCGCCCCCCTCTTTCCTTCCCTACAACTGAAACTCTCATCCACACCTCTATCACATCACTCATTGACTACTGTAACAGCATCCTTTTTGACACCAACCTCCTCAATAAACTTCAGTACATTCAAAACTGTGCCATCCACCTCTTCACCCATAGCTGTTTCTGTGAGCACATCACCCCCCTTTCTTTAAAAACCTCCACTGGATCCCTATCCCTTCAGTTTCTACAGTTTCATTTAGCAGACGCTTTTGTTCAAGGTGACATACAACACAAATAAGAATTTAGACAGAAGGAAAAACCTTAGTTAGTGCGACAAAGTGTCACAAGTTATTTGGCAGAAGAAACTGCCATTAAGTGCAAGAATATTTTTTTCAATCTAGCCAACAAACCACAATTCATTGCTGCAACAATATACTTCAACCTTCAACAAAATTCAGTAATCAGCGCTAAATATTCACTAAGACCTGGGTCTGAGACCTTCTGACTCACTGTACCCCTGAGGACAAAGAGGAGAAGGGTCAGATTAAGTGCCCAAGTGTTCCCTGATCAGATGATTTTTCAGACATCTCTCAAAGTAGAAAGGGACTCTGTGGATCGTGTAGAGTTAGGTAATTCATTCACCATTTGGGAACAACAGAGGAGAAGAGTCTGGCTAGAGATTTGGAGCCGCGCTGGGCTGGGAGCACCAGGCTTCTGTCACAAGCAGAGCGTAGTGGGCCAGAGGGAGTGTAGACCTGGATGAGGGACCCCAGGTGGGTAGTAGCTGTTCTTGTCAATGTTTTGTAAGCCAGAAGAAGAGCTATAGATTTGATTCGAGCTGCCATTGGAAGCCAGGGAAGAGAGATTAACAGCAGCGTGACATGTGGTGTTCAGGGTTCGCAAACCTCTTAAAAACTTTTTAACTGTTTATCTGTTAATTTTTTATTCTTTTAATGTATATATTTTACTTTTATTTCACTATTTTGTATTATTATTACATTACTTGTACCTGTTTTTAATCTTGCATTTTATCTTTGTCTCCCTTAGCATCTGTGAGTTTTTAAAAAGCCCTCTATAAATAAAATGTATTATTATTATTATTATTATTATTATTATTATTATTATTATTATTATCGTTATGATTATGATTGTTATTATTATTATTATTATTATTATTATTATTATTATTATTATTATTATTATCATCATCATTCTCATTCTCATTATCATTATTATTATCATTATTATTATTATTATTATTATTATTATTATTATTATTATTATTATTATTATTATTATATCTGTATTTTTTAATACATCCAGTTTTTTTAAACTATGATTGTTTTTGCCATTAACTCTCACAGGTAACAGGTAACATCTGTCTCTTCCACTGATTTAAAGCTTCTTGAGAAATCTTGAGTTAGTTATACAACAAACAAGAAGCAAATCAAACAACTTTTTTTTTTTTTAATGACACCCAAAAGCAAACAAAACCATTACCAACAGGATGACGAACTTCTGTTTATGTGATTTTTTAAGCCTAGGACTGTGGTGAGGGGGGTTGGTGCCAGACTAGATGCTTTACACATATTTTTTTTACAGTGAGTAATTCATTTATTTACTTCTGGTCAGAGTTCACACTTGTACAAATTCTGTAAATATACAAGGGTTTTACTTTGTCCGCAGGGGGTCACCAAAACCCACCTCACAGGAGCTTTAAGATGTACTCAGAAATCACTTTTTGCAGTAGAGGAGGAATGCTAGGTGCTGACAGAGCTGTTACATTCCCCACGGATCACTTGAAATCCCACTAAGAGGATTTTCTTGAGGGGCTTTTATGAAGGAGATGAGGTGGAAACAGAAACGGGTTCAAAAAAACACACAGATATGTGAATGTTTTCGAAAAACTGACTTAAAAAATGAGAAATGGTCCTTTAAAAACTGCAAAGCTCACTAATTTGAAACTCTTTAGTGATGGACGAGAATAATTTTAAGTAGATTTCAGATTACAAACTGTGATCAGCAGAATAACACTGACCTCCTCTCCCCACAGAAACAGTTTGATAACATCAGAGTTCAAACAGAGACTTAAAGTTTGGATTCTCCTCACACTCTGCTTAATACTTTATTTAAGGAAACACCAGATCCTCACTTAATCGTTATGTACAGCGCGTGTGGGTTTGTGTGTCAAATAAGTTCAGCAGGGCTATTAATAGCTCTGTGTGTGTGTGTGTGTGTGTGTGTGTGTGTGTGTGTGTGTGTGTGTGTGTGTGTGTGTGTGTGTGTGTGTGTGTTACATAAAGCGGACAGGCAGATATTGATGGATTACCCAGCATGCTGTTGTGCTGTGGGACGTTTTCCTCCACACTAATGAGAGGAGCAACAATGAGCCGATCGACATAATCTCTCACAGCTCTGACTGAAGGACGCTTTACTTTTTAATTCATGGTTTCTGACCATGAGGGGGAAAATTAACTCCAGGTACCGCTGGATTTAACCCGACTGATCACTCAGGGGGAAATATGGGCAGAGGCTAAATTAAGATGTGTGTTATTTTTTCCGAATATAATTTCATGTTTCCCTTACAGGGTCTAAATTACAATCCTCTACCAGTATTAAATGATACCATATACACACTGACACACACTTTACATGAGTCCCTGTCCTGTGTGTCTCACAGTCTCCTCTTCCTCCTCCTCCAGCCACGTCACAATTTTTTCCATAGATTTTTTAATGTGACATAAAAAATCTTCCCTTCAGCACTAAACTCTTATTTTCTTCCAAGAAAGTTTTTTCAGCTTTTCAGAGTAGGCGTTTCTGTTTTTTGTTTTTTATTCTTTTACTTCTTTTACAGTGTTTAAAAACATTTTTTTTTTATAAATTTTCTTATAAATCAATGCCATGTCCACACATAGCCGGACATTTTCAAAAACAAAAATCTCCCCCTCATTCGTTTTTAAAAATACTTTTGTCCACACACGGCGTGATGCCAATAGGGATGGGTACCTTTTTCATTTGAAACGTTACGGTACCAATGCCCGGAACCTGGCGATCGGTATCGGTACTCAATGGTACCAACTTTTTGTACTTTTTTGTGTTTATGTGGTAAAAAAATATCAATTCCTTCGATATTTTTTTTTTGTTTAAAATATTTATTCTTTAATATATAACCTTGCCTCTGTTTTGTGTTGTTGTTGTTGTTGTTGTTTTGTTTGTTTTTTTTCCTTCTTCTCTTGAGCTGTACGGACTGTTTTTTTTTTTGGTTTTGGTTTTGTTTTTCCAACCTGAGCTGATTGTACATTACATAAATTTACCGTCAATGTTTTACACTTGGATTATAAACTTGTGAAAATTTAATAAAAATATCTTTGAGAAAAATATATAACAATGCAATATATAGCAATGCTATGTTCATGTCCAGAATGGAAAATCTCCTACTCTTCCATTCCCTCACAGTCACAAGGATGCATTTAGGTACCCAAACATGGTACCTTTTGATTTTGCGTTAATCCATACCCAGTATTTTTGAAAGAATTCGGCGGGTACCTATAAAAGTACCCAATCTGGCACCCATCCTTGATGCCAAACCCATACGTGAAACCTATGCCAGCCAATCAGAATGAGCCTCTGTCATTCAGCTGTGACGTTTGAGAACCAAAAACTCTGTTTCCCTGCGTCTACACAAAACTATGAAACTCAAGTTTTCCAAAATCTTCACTTTGGATGGAGTTTTTAAAAAACATCATTTTTACTGGCATAAATCTGCAGTTTCATGTGGATGACAGGTGTAAAGGTATAAAAATATATACGGTTTCCCAGATACCAGGCAATGTGTGGACATGGCCTAAAACTGAGAACACACTCTGCCATCCATCTGTCAGCCTTCTGGAAAAAACAGAGCTGGGCTCAAACTGAATTTTTGTCATAAATAAAGCAGAACAGATATTCAATCTTGAGTTTCATTCCACTCTGATTCACCTTCCGATCAGAGGAAATTGGATAAAAGCAACAGTTTTATCTGTTTATCTGCTTCAGTCATGGATTTATATAATTGTACTTTAAGACATATGTAAATAAAAGTAAAATTAACACTTTCAAATTGAATTATTGGATAGTGAAGAAAAGTGTAATTTAGACATAACAGATAACAGTCCCTGCATGGTGGAACAGTGGTTAGCACTGTTGCCTTAAAGCAAAAAGGTTCCTGGTTTGAATCTCCAGTAGGGATGGCAAAGTTTATGAAAAAAAATCTGAACCTTTCGGTTTCCCTCACTCAGTTCGGGCATGTGTGCTTCGTTAAGTTTATGTTTTTCTTCGTTTTACAGCTCAGGTTGAAGCAAGTATGTAGATCCAATCATATGTATGTGAAGAGGCGTGTGAGCTTCGATGACGGCGGTAAGAAAGTGGAGGATAAAACTGCGACTCAGAGACTTTGTCACTTCATTTAATGACTTTTCAGACCCCCTCTGGAGAGGTTTTTTAAAGACAACAATTCTTGCGACTTTTCAGGAGTTTGGAGAATCTGAAGTTAAAGTGGGTTTTGATCTCCTCAATGGTCAGTGTGTGTGAGCCCCTCCCCTATCCAAAAGACTGACAGACAGTCCTCCTCACTCACAGCAGTCTCCTCCTGCAGACAGCACTGCATTTAGTGGCTTTTAGTGACTTCTGGGACAGCCAATAGTGACTTTCCTCACTGAGGAGTTGGCATGTTGAAACTAGCAATGTTTCCCTCAGCTTTAATGATGTTTGAAATGGGAAAAAGCCTCATTCTTTCAGGGTTTTCATGACTATACATGAGAGAATTGATTAAAATAATCTGTTAATAATGGATTATTAGGATATATGGTAATCTGGGGTGTTGAAACAATAGCAATGTACACCAAACCGAACCAAACTGAAAACCATGGTAGGAGCGGCCTTTCTATGAGGAGTTTACATGTTCTCCATATGCAAGCGAGGGTTCTTTTCAGCTTCCTGCCCCAGTCTGAAATGCGCTTATCAGTTGTAGATTGGTCACTTATTTATGTCTGTAGGTGTGAGTGTGTGTGAATGTGATAGGCTGGTCACCTGTTCAGGGTGAACCATGGTTGCACCCAAAGGAAAAGAGGTAGGGCACTGGATAGATGAACAGGTCATAAAAATATTTATGTTTTATTGTTTATTTGAGTTCTGCCTCCAAAAACACAAGACTGAAATATTGTGATATCCAATTCAGTCTTTTTAAAGGACCAATGTTTGGCAATCCTGCTCCGTTAGAATATTTCATCTTCTGACTGTGGTTTTAAAAGACGCTGGATCACTAAATATCAGTCTACAACAAGATCCCTGCTGAGATCATTTCCCATCTAGCTTTGGTGGAAATTTATCAGACGAGGCATAAACCAAGAGCACAAAGGTATCAGCTGGGCGTCAGTGTTTTCCCTGCTGAGATATCTGAACATCTACAAATAATAATCTGTTATTTCACATCAAACTCACTCTGACAGAGGACTACACCTGACTGCAGATTCAGAGATTCAGAGAGGAGGATTTACTGGGCAGACGCAGTCATTCTGATGAGTTTTCATGGTCAAATATGAATAAATGTTGACAGAGTCTCACCATCTGAGATATTTCAAGAGGACGGAGCTTTAGCAATGATTTCAAGATGTCAAATCTTACAGCTCATCCTAAACAGACCTGATGACTCATGAGGAAGTAATGCATAAATATTTTCACTAGAACTAGGCCTGATTACTGTGAATAGATCTCTTCTTGATTTTTTCACATTAGTGAGTTTAACATGAGACTTGACAGGGTTTGTGATGTTTAGAAGTAAAATCAGAACTATGGTGCAAAACAACCTAAGAAGTTGAATAGGAGTAAAAAGCTTGTAGTAGGAGCTGAGCAGTTTTAAACAACCTTTTTAAGTCAAAACTCTCAAGTCAAACTACTTACGTAGGAAGTGCTTCTCTAACAGAGCGATTTCCAGATGACCTTTGACCTCATTGAGATCCGTCTTGGTGTCATCTTGAAGAGCTGCAGAGAATGAGCCCGGACCAGCCTGAGAGACAAAAACACACACAAAGGAGCATGTAACCTCACAGAAAAGCCACAACAGCTTGAAAGCATCACAAAAAATGGAATATGATAAAAAAAACAGTAAGCCAAAAAAAGTGATCTGTGTAAATTTAGAGATGTGAAAGTGTTCAGGATCTGGACTTTTTTTCATTTATGTGGTGTTCCACAGGGCTCAATCCTGGATCCTCTGCATTTCTCTGACCCGGTGAATCTCATAAAAGTAGAACGATGTGGGAAATGTGAGGACTATCATTTTCTGTTTTATAAATCATTTTCAAACCAAAGCCATCTCAAAAATCTATATTCAGAGTCCATACATTTGTAAAATACTTTTACTGAAGAATCGTTATACATTATCCATTTCTTAATACATTGTTCGTCTGGTACCAAATCAAGATTAAGGCCTTTGCACACCAACGGCGACGCGAATAAACAGCATGAAATTGCGAAAAATTCGGACACAAATTTTGAAGTGCCCGTCTACACACATCAGGAGCAAACTCCTCCAAACATTGTCTTTATAATCGTTGTCTTTGTAGTTTTTACGTCTTCTTTCATAAAGAACTGGGTCCTGGGATACGAACACATTCAAACGGTCCACCATGTTGAATATTTTGATACAAAAAGCATTTTGGTTGGTCTGATCATAAACTGTATAATTAACAGACGTAGTCTACCAATGTCACTCCTCTGTTTCTGAAACAGACTTTTGAAGCAAAATTGGCTATGGCGGCCATGTTGGGTGGCAGGGACTTTGAGTACAGCTATAGGGTGCCCATCAGTCACGTGACCTGAGCTGTGCATCTGACAAGGCAAGCTCACAATCTTAACATCCTCTGAACTGCTGAGTTAGAAAAAAATTCAACCCCCGTACAGTGTGTGCCGAAACTGAAATTAGCGACTCAGATGGAAGACATTTTTTGAACCAGGCTGTGAATAGGTTAATTTCTGTTGTGAAAAATGACTTTTTTTAGCTTGGTGTCTATGTGACTTCTGGTACTTCTGGAGCCAGCCTCAAGTGGACACTAGAGAAACAGCAGATTTAAGCACTTCTGCACTGGTTGCCACTTGGGCCAGATGTGTACCTGTCGTCTTTGGAAAACGCGACTTTGGTCTGAAAAAATAACAGCGAAATAACGTTGCTGGTGTGGAAGCTTGCATTGAAAAATAGGAGGTTTTAAAAAAATAAATAACGGGGAAATACTTGCGCAAAAAATACAGGTCTGGTGTGCTGAGGGCTTTACTTGTGCAGGATGAGCAAAATGTAACATTACTACAGTGGAGGGTTAACAGTGATGCAGCTACAGAAGAGCTCCAGATTGAGAGGAGGTAAACAGGAAACGACCGAGCACTGAGGGATCAGGAAGCAGGAAATATCCTCGCCAGGAGGTCCCAAGAGGACCAAAGAGAGACTACTCGTCATTTGTCACAATTACTAGGGCAGAAGAATGTAAACACACACTGAGTGTGTTTCCTGATGCTCTGCCTGTGTGTGCTCCACTTTCTGGGAGACAACCAGCCTTTTTTGGGATTTGTTTTCCTCTAAACTCCAAGTTGTTGGGTTTGAGTTTCTTGGTAAGAGATGTGAAAGGTGCGTCTGTGTACCTGAGCTTCACTCTGCTGCTCGCCCTCCACCTCCCTCAGCTCCTCCCCCTCTCTGACGGAGAGCCGAGGTTTCAGCACAACATCCTCGGTGCTCTCTGTGTCAGACGTGTTGGGCGACTCGGCCAAGTCCAGGAACTCATCCCGTCGCTGACCCCTGAACCGGATCCTGTCCAGATGCCTCCGCATGGTTGGGCGCCGTATAGTCGATCTCTACCTGAACATGACTGATGACGGCGCTGCCAAGACACGAGGCGAGAGGAGAAGATTAAAACAATACATTCAGTGACCATATGTTTTTATACAGCTGAGAGGTGTTTACACGGTCAGACATTTTTATCTTCATCCTTTTACATGTAAGGTTTAAAATATGGCAAAAGAACCATTACTTCGATCAATCTCCAACTGAAAAAACACATTTAGAATTCAATATATTCAATTTTTAATATTAACATTAAAATTTAATTCTGGTGCTGATTATGCCTATAACAGGAATCCTAACTCCTCTTTGACAAATGTCTCGTAGTCATGATAAGCAGCAGCTCATTCAAACTGTTATAAGCACAAGTTTACATATCCTGCTGCTATAACAGGAAGCTGTCACTTCAAACATGACAAAAGCAGCCTGATACATCCTCCTCCAGCTCCTCAGACCCAGACCCTCCAGCAGTGGAGTCCAGGCTGCAGTAGAAGCGTGTCTAAATTTCTATTTCCCCATTTCAAGTCTCACTCCAGGGACAGAGAGAGCAAAAATAAATGCTGTGACTGGGTCACAGAGTGAAGACTGCAGCTTCCAGCTTGTCTCATATTAGTAAGGCTACATGCTGTGGATGTTTCTCAGCTGTAGCTGCAGTTAATGTCTCCTTCCATCATAATGTGTTGATCGACAATGATCGAATCAGTTCAACTACAATAATACATCTAAGTGGTTTTATAATGAAGGGAACATTTCAGGTAAACGAAAATTGAAAAATGTGTGCTTTTTTTTAGTTTCATATTCTACTTGTTTGCAAATGATACACCTGGAATGTACCAAATTCATTAGTTGGCGAGCTTAAGCTCTAATGAGTTTGTAAATATTTAAGTTTTTTAACAAAAAAAGATTTTGGAGCATAATTTTGTCAACCATGCTATGGACAAAAGTTCTGACTATTTTTTCAACATAAATCCATATTATACTGAATTTAGAGTTAGTCAACATTTCTATGTCAGACTACACTCCCCAGAAATGTCCCTCACCATCTATATCACGGTTTAGTCAGAATTTAAAATAATTATGGCACAAAAATCTCATGTAACACAGCTGATAACACATGGTAACACAGTTGACAGGACAAAACTGTCTCTACAACATTAAATTTAGTGTTTTTTGGCCTTGAACATGGCACCACCTGACCTCCATCATCTCATATTTCTGTTGTTTTCTTCACAGTTTGGTCTTTATAACATCAATAGTAAGAACAGCAGAAAATGTTGATAACACAGTTGACAAACAATTAATTCGCCCCATGTACAGACAGTCATTCTGATGAAATATTGATGAAGAGGAGCTGAAACATGCCACACTTTGTCATGGTTCCCACCAAAAAGGATGTGATTTTAATTGATTTAAGTCATGTGACTTTGGAGCAAACCATTGCTGATTTAAAGTTTTTTTTTAATGGGTAACGCGGTTGACGCTGATTTTTCGGACACACACAAAATGAATTGTCCTGTTTTGATGATTTTGAAGAAATAATACTGAAAATAATACACACAAACATTTAGGGATGGGTACCGAAGTAGGTACTTTTAAAGGTACCGACCAAATTCTGTCAAAAGTACAGAGTACCGATTCAGGTAGAACAAAAAGGTACCATGTTTAGGTACCTTAATGTAGAGCTGAACAATTGATCAAATTGAAACCGACATTGCAATGTAATACAACACAATTTTCAAATTGCAAAAGCTGCAATTTAAAAAAAACAAACAAAAAAAGAGTTTCATGTACACTGACCTGGAGGGAATATAGAAACTTGAACTCTTTCTTCCTTAAAACCAGCGGAAGTCAATGTGCTGGTTGTTCTGGCAAAATATATAACTCGTCTACATGGCTTGTCGTTACATTAACCTGTAAATATTCTGCCGTGACTGTAATAGTTAAATAAAGATATATTATTTGCATCAATTCATCTCATTTCACCAGAACAAGTAGACCTGGCCTACAGGAAAGAACTGTTAACATGTCGACAGTATCCTTTGTTAGTGAATAAAGCAGAAGATAAACATCCCCTCAAAAAACCGCATGCTAAATCACAATTAAAATATTGTTCCAAAAAAATCACAATTAGATTATTTTTCAAAATAGTTCAGCCCTACCTAAATACAGCCTTATGACTGCGAGGACCTGGAAGAGTATGCAATTTTCCATGCTAGACATGAATACAGCATTCTAAGGTTACATATCAAAGAATAAATATATTAAATTGAAAAACTTTTATACTTAATCATTAAAAAATGACATTTTTTATCACATTATTTAACACAAAAAAGTACTGAAAATTGGTGCCATTGAGTTCCGGTACCGATTTCCAAGTACCGGGCATCTGTACTGTGTTGTTTCAAATGTGAAAGGTACCAATCCCTACAAACATTCATTCTAGTGTAAAATTTTGAAGAGCAAACTTGATATTTAAGAAATTGGACAGCACAAAAACTGCAAATTCCAAAACATGATTTGCATTTTTTGCTACATAAATTACGGAACCTGTTATCTTCTGTATTGAATAAAAGTGAAATATCACTGAAATGACCCCACTGTAGAATTGGTCATTGCTTGAAATTAATACTTGGTAAAATTGATAAGTATACCCCATGGACATGAAACGTAGAATCGAACATTTTACTGTGCAGGAGATCTTATACTTTAGGCAGGAGAACCCACACCCACAGAAGCTTGAGCAGAAATCTGACACCAATGGACCAGAAGAGCAGAAACCACAGTGATATAATCATCTGATCACATATTCTCCTCTTCCTGTGAGTGAAGCTCCCTCAACACCAACTGATGATGAGCTTTATTTACGCAGGGAGCATAAACACCGCAGCCTGATCGTGCAAACAGACAATAAGATGCTCCACTGTGCTGTTTGTTCAGGGAGGAGGAAATGTTTCATCAGCTGCTCAACGCTCCCACAGATCATGATTCATCTTCTGCTCTCCAGACTGAAACAAGGATCATCACACAGTCGGCAACAAGTCGCAGGCTGTTTGCTTTTGATGCCTGGAGGTGTTGCTCCTTCGGTTTGGTTTAATAAAACACAAAACAAACACCTAACAGTGGCTGTGTGCTCAGATGATTCACCGATGGAGTAAAACACAGAGGTGACAGTATGAAGTGTTATCAGCGGGAGGGAGAGGACGACAGTGGGATCATACCGCCCACAGAGACGATAAACACTGGAGCAGAGATATGCACAACCTGGTTCAAGCTCTGTCAAGTGGAAAAGTGACCTTTGGATACCAAAGGATTCAACTTCTGGTTTCTCAGTATAACCATTTCTTAGAAGAAATTAAAGAGGGGGTATTTTGACTTTTTTTTTTTTACTCTTTATATTGTCCCTCTTGTATCCCTGTAGCTTTGTCTGATTTACAGTGGTGTTAAAATACGTATTTCAGCCTCTGTCTGTAACACTTAGTTTCAGCCAGTTTCTTCAAAGATCCCCACGCCCCCTTCTCTCTGATTGGCCAGCCCTCTAGAGGCCTATCAAGGGTGGAGCTATGGGCAGACCTTGGTGTTTGAGGCCCTCTCCACCTGCATGCCACAAACTACAGATCTCTATGTGATGACTTCATTTGAACAAGATGTTGTGAAGATTTATGCATTTTTTTACAGCAAAGAATTTGGATCAGTTTACAGACAGATTTGGTATTTCTACATGTTCAATATGAACATCCAGCAACGTTACTCTATATTCATGTTTAAATATTTGAAAAGAGATTAGACACAGATTAAACACTTCAGTCCTACTTTAATGTTATACTCCCTTTCAGCAGACTGTCTGCTACAATTTGGTGTTAGTTGCAATTTGTAGGATAATTTGTTACCTGACAGTGTTGAAAATTATGATTATGGTCTTAGTATCCAGAATATTGCCAGGATCTGGATCGTACTTTTACATCTATCAGAAATTATGGTGACCTTGTCTTGTAATGTTTTGCAAAGCAATCCAACCATTTATGGTGGAGTTATATACACATATGGTGAAAACGGCCCTATCTCACAATGATAAAGAATCTTTTGAAAAAGTCCTGGATCCAGACGGTGATCCGCATCACCCCCAAAATTTAATCACTTCTTCCTTATTCCATTTTGAACATTTCCTGAAAATTTCATCAAGATCTGTTTTTTAGATTTTGAGTTATGTTGTTCACGGACAAACTCTCCCATAAAAATAACCTCCTTGGTGGAGGTAATAATCATTTGTCACACTTTAATAGTTCTTTGTGTGTTTTGAAGCACTTGTTTTCAGAGCCAACTATGTAATCTCTTTCTTCTTTTTGTTAAAGCCTACATTTTTTGCCTTTCCTTTTTGTAATCAAAAGAATTTAATCCGCCTTTTTTGTTTCTTATGTCATAATACTAAGATAGGAACAATATAAGCTAGACATGCACCGATCAATCAGTGCCGATTTCCTTAATTTTGGGGGATCAGTGATCAGCCCATCCTTACATATAAAACTGATCTCATCTACCTCCAGGAAGGTCTGACAGCCAGCCTTTGTTGCTTTTTGCTCTGAGACCTAAAACTCAGAACACTTTATTGGTTGTTTAAGTTAAAACATAAAGATTTTATTGTTTCACAGGTATTTTTCAATGATTTTCAATAAAATAAGATTGGAACATTTAAGGCATATGCTGTCAGTTACAAAAAATAGAAAATAAAAATTGGTATTGGCCCAAATTGGTATCAGTAGGTCAGGCTTTTTAAAGACCAGAAAATTGTGATCGGTGCACCCCTAGGATGAACTCACCTTCTTAATTACCAATCTATTACCTTTTGTCCTTAAAGCATCTAAATTTAACATTTATATAAAAGTTAACCCTGTTTTTATTGCAGAAATGTTGTAAGAACAGGTTTTTGTATTGTAGTAGCTGCATCGTAGGTGTGCTTTCTGCCAGTGCTGATGTGGATTACAGCGTTGTGTGAGCCTGTCTGAGGATAACCGAGCTGTCTGACTGGTCCGGCTGCTTCTAATGATTTTCATTCATTTCTCCTCTGCACTGTGAACAACTTTCAACCGACTGACTGATAACCTGGACTGTAATCACAGTGTTTTCTGACTGATGGACGGATAAAGAGAGAAACAGGTGTGACTGCTTCTTGTCATTACTGCCCGACACACAGCGGAGACTGACTGACTGACTGAGGGAGACAGAGTCATGTTAATAAACAGAGAGTGTCTGCAGCCAATTACAGCCATTAATGTCCATCTTCATTACCTCTTGGCTGTACTGCTGTGAGGCTCTACTTCTCAGCAACAGCTGCTGAAAAACTCAGCTAAGTTTGGATTCATGATGTGTTTGAATTCTCAAATTTTTACCATCATTTTTTTTGCAAAAAAACAGCACATCCCAGCTTTCGTTTTCTTAAATATTTGTGTTCCGAAATAAGTTATTTTGTATTATTTTTATAAAACTGAGATCTCATATGTAAGAAAATGAACATTTTGTAATGTTCAGAGAATGAGAGGTTCAGGGGTTGGGCCCAAAACTTACAAAAACTCCCTTTATGACTTATAAGTCTGCCCCTATAATTGCCCTGCTTTTTGTATTGTTTTGTTTCATATCTTGGTTTGCATGCAGGATAATGACCAGTTAAGTGTTTTAAATTGTGAGATTAAACACTATTAAATGGGAGGGGTGTAATCTTCAAAGTCTTTGATCCATTTGTTGATTTGTATGAGTGTGTATGCGCTTAGGGTGTATTAACATGCATGATAATTACTGTACAAATTAGATATAATGGCTGGATTGATTGATGTTGATTGGATGCTAGCTGATAAACAGTTTTGGTTGTAATTTTTCCAGCTGTCAGTCTAATCTAAGCTGTTTTCTGTCTCTGATAACAGAGAATAGTCTCCCACTGTACCCGCTGACAGCTAACCACATGCGGTCCACCTGCAGACCTCCAGCTCGGTTAACACGAATCAAACCGGTCCGCTAGGTCCATGTTGAGCATCCAGGACGCTTCAACCCACCAAGGTGAAGAAGGAAGGAGGCTAGGAGGGAAAGGGAGAGGCAACAGAGTAAGATATCTCACCGTGAACATAAGCTGAAGCAAACTTTCCCTCCTTGTCTGCCTCCCAGCGGTCCAGATCCGTTACAGAACCGCTCCAAACCGGGTCAAATCCGACAGAAAACCAGGTCAGGATCCCTCCCAGACCCGCAGCAGGAGAGCTACCCGGCTCTGTCCGGGCAATTATAAAAGAACCTTTGGGGTTAGAGGGGCAAACCGGGCCGACTTTCTTCACCTGACACAAAATAATCACTGCTGTGGGCGGGTCGCTAGCGGTGGACAAACAAGGAAGTGACGCCATCGCGCTACGCTCAAAACGAACGTCGCGGTTCAGGAAGGCGGGTTGGGCGTGTGGGAATTTCAGGTTCATTTCATGAGCTGGAACATTTTACTCAACTCAATTAGAATCGTCTCTTACAGCCGCATACGGGTTTTATTATTCAAAACTATTCCTTTATTTTCGAGTTCGGCCATATTAGTCAACGTTTGACTGGTCACTCTCGTAACCTAACTAATGAAAGATTCAACACCAAAAAATGGCAATGTTTCTTGGTACGACTGTACAGGGGGTGGGTCATTCTTTAAATGCGGTGCCTTTTGGGTCATAGAAATGGTAAAAAAAAAAAAAAAATCTTTTTTTTTTTATTTTGATGTTTCTTCTTAAAAACATGACTCCAAGCTTTATGAAAAGCATAAAGTTCAATCTCAATCTGCTAAATTTAATATATATATTTTTTAAGCTTTAAAAATATGTCACAATGAATGTGTCCACTGTGTTGTGTCAACCTTGTTATCCAAATAAGGACAACACAGTGGACAACACGGTGGACATTTTACAACAAAAATAGCTTTCAGCCTAGCTTCATTAGCATTTAAGCTAACAGGATTTTGGATAGCTGACAAGAAATCAACATTTTTACCCAGGAACCTTTTAAAATTATGATATTCGATAACTTTCTTCATAAAACTGAGATAACACGGTGGACATTTTATCATTGACCACATTAGATCTTCATCATAAAAGAGTAACTATAATAAAATTAACAAAGGAAAAGTGAGTAATCTTACCACTGTTGAATTTCCTTGGAATGACATCACATCAAAAGACTGCATCATGCTGATGTGGGTGTGGCCTTCTTAGAGGTACAGTAACTTAGGATAACACAGTGGACACTAAATCCAGGGACAAATATTAAACTGCAATTGTAGAAAAAAATATAATTTTTGCTGATTCAGCTTTAAGCTGAATAAAAATATCCAGAAATATTTTGGAAAAAAAACAACAACAACATTATATTCTTGAACGAAACAGTGGAAAAGGCACTGGGGACATGGCAAAATAGCACATTTTTTATTTTTTAAATGGTATTTTTAAAAAAACTGTTTAAGTTTTATGAGTTATATCTTTGTGTTTTTAACAGATCATTAGTGAAATTTCACTAAGATCAAAAGTTTTTTTTTTTTTTATTCTATTATTTTCAGAAAATACAGCTGGATTTAGGCTGGGGACACAAAAGGCACTGCATTTAAAGAATGACCCGGGTACATTTTTTCCATCCAACAGTTTAGAAGATATTAAGATAATGAGTTCGGCCATTTGGAGGCATGGCTCACCTTATTAACAGGTTTGCTTCAGAACTCTGTACCAGACTTTACGGAGACCACATCCATTCGTCATACAGTCTATGGCAAAACATTTCTCATTCTCTGAAGCGTTATTTAGTTTCAACCCGTTTGATTACTAGAGTTATATCTTTGTGTCGAATCGTTTGTGAACAACACATCTCTGGGCGGAACCCAAATAGACAGTTCTCTGTTTCTAGGGGGTACTTTGGAGTAAGTTTTTCTCTCGGCATTTGAAGTTTGAGATAAAATTCACTTGTTGAAAACAGTTTTGGACGCACAGAGTTCCAGCTGAGAGGTGGACATGACATCCATGATCCTGAACACCGACGTGCTGCAGGTAAGACTCACCTGAGGTGGAGCATGTGGAGTTGACCTGAGTATCTGAACTTCAGAACACGTAGTTCCTTCAAACAATATTTTTTTTTTTTTATTGTCTGCAAGATTATTTCCTAGTTTTGCCAGGAAAGCAATTAAATAATCTGTTGTGTTATGTCATCATCCCCACATTCACATGAACCCTTTAACGTTACGCGTCCTTTGCACAGCACCAGAGGATAGATTTTAGTCTGGTTTAAAGAAATAATGGTTTATTATAATGTATTGAACGCATGCCGAATTCATCTTTAGACAGTGGAGTTTAAGTTGCACCAAAAGATATTACTTTAACTGCTGGATTCGTTTGTAATTCGGGGAACAAATGCAGAAATTGTACATTTTGCAAAGGGTTTCAGCTTCTGGTGAAATTTCGTTGTATGAGTGCATTGTGTTTTATTTTCATTCTGCCATAGTTTTTTATTTTGTTTTTAATTTTAAGATTATTCGAATATTCTGAATTGGGAGTTTAATTACATATCCGTAGCTAAGAAAATATTTCAGGCACAATTTATAATAGTTCTAAGTCAGAAAGGAAAAAATGTTTCAGAGTTTGAGCCCCTGAACCATATCAGTTTCTACAACTGAAACATATGAGCATCTTTCTGATGAATCAATAAAAGATCAGATATCCATGTTGGTCCTGTTGTGGTCATAGTATGGTTTCATATTGATTCTTCATTTGTATTATGATGGGTTATCATTGGTTTTGTGTCATTTTTATTTAGACGCCTCACTAATAGAGCAGATAAAGCTGTTTTGTGTTCTTTCCGCAGAAGGACCCTGATCGGGCCGTGGTTGTGGCCATAACGTCTCGTGAAGTGTTTGAAAAAGGAGCTGAAGAAGACCATTTAATTTTAAGAGAGGATATGACGACGTCACTGCTGCAGGTCAGAATTAGAGGCACCCATCAACCCAGTTAAAAGTTTGTGTTTCAGAAAAAAAATTATTATAAAATCCAGCAAACACTGAGTGCTAACGGAAACACCTGATGTGGTATAATCCTCCTCTTTAAGACATTTCTATGTGTTTCTTCCTATTTCAGTTACTACATGAAATGAACAAACGTCTGGAGCAGGAAAATCTCCAGTTTGATGTCGTCCTGATAACCACAGACAGCCAGCAACAGCAGCAGAGCTCCAGTATCATCAGCAGCACCAAACATCACAGTAATTTAACTTTAACCCTAAGCAGAGTCACCAAATGGTTAGGGATTGTTCGCTTAACTGTTACAGCGGTGTGAACTTCCTGCTCTTGTTTTTCTGCTGCAGGTTTGGAAATCAGCCGCTTCTGTTTTGCAAACGAGGAGGATTTTGCAGAGAGTTTGCAGAAAAACAACGTTCAGCTTTTCCTAACGTCAGACAGGAACGAGGCATCGCAGGCAATGCAGAAAGGTTATCTTTAACTTAGTTATTGGCCTAAAGTGAACTTGCGTTGTCTCATGTGTTTGAAAAATGTGAATGTATTCATGCTTGAGTTGTGATAGCATGCGTATGTAGATTTCTAATGTAAACCAAACTGCCCCTCAGGGACCATCAACAATTGATGTCTGTCTGGTTTTTGTGACACAGCACAGTGAATCTTCCTCATTGTCATTGGTCCAGGTGTTCTCTCGGCACTGCTGGACCATCGGGCAGCTTCCGCTCCATCAGATCAGCTCAGAATAATGTTCTGTGAGGACTCCGTCATCCAGCCCGACAGTGGACTGATGCCGGCGAGCAGACAGGCACTCCAGGTACATTCAGAGACATCCTTTTTTGTAGACTGTTACAGCAGCTCTCTCTTCCTTGTCTGTTTCTTGTGATTTTTTCATCTCTTTTTTTCGTCACCTCTGCATTTGGAGTGGATCATTACTTTGTATGGTTCATTTGTTGGTCATGGACACCAAATTGGTTTTGTCTTCAGTGATATTTTTACTGTTTTTTCTCCTGTGTTTGTCTGGAGATCCTACATGTAACCATGGCTGCATTGTTTACATGTGAAATCAGCTGTTAGCAGCCTGTAGCATGTCAATGCTAACTGGTGCAAGGCCTGATGTTTCCTCACAAGGTGAGGAGAAGGAGGTGAGAACGATGTGTGGGTTCTCAGGTGTGAGCTAAGAAGTGATGACATCGACCTGTCCTTCCATCCATTGTTACTGGGAACGTAAGATCTATCTCCAATAAGATAGAAGAGCTAGCCATGCTAACCCAGCAACAGAGGGAATACCAGAAGGCAGAGTAGCATCATGCTATTCACAGACATGGCTAACAGAGCTAACATCAGACACCAACGCCACATGGGAAGAGCTTCACCTGCTGAAGAAGCTCAGTCCTGGACCCTGTGGAGGTGGAGGCTGGCTGACTGGGGAATGGTGGACAAGCTGTCAGCATCTGGTTTCTTATGAACCTTTTTGCACTTTCTGTACACTTTCTTGCTTTTGTTTTCTTGATTCCTGCTATGATTTCTCCTGAATTTTCCCTTGGGGATAAATAAAGTATTTTCTATTCTATTCTATTCAGTTCTTTCCTGCAGCAGAGATATAAATTTACCTCAAGAGACCGCTGGAAATCCCACAAGGGAGTGTTTAACCCAGTGAGGTGAAAGCAGCGCTACTTGTCTTATAGTGTTATTTGTAGTTTTTGAGTTAAAGGATCCTTTTCTCTCTCTCTGCAGAGCTTAGCGGTTCAGCTGGGTGAGATGCGACGTAGGTTCAGTTTGACCGACAGCCCTCTCTGCTTCATCCTGATGACAACGCACGGTGGCAAGGACAGCTGCGTCAACTCCCTTTTAACTCTGCGCTCCAGCGGCATACACGTGGACGAGGCGTACTGCCTGGCCGGGGCTCCTCGGGACCCCATCATGTCTGTCGTTCAACCTCACTTTACTATCAGGGTCAGCTTCAGCGAATCAGAGGAGTGATGACGCGTGAACTCACAGATACTTTCATTTTGAAAATCAAAATGTGTTTTTATATTTCAGCTAATGATCAGATTTGGAAATGCAAAGTTTCTCCTCAAAGGGTCTGAGGGTCTTTAACTCGAAAGCCTTTATTTTTCAAGGCTGAAGAGTCATAAATAAAATATGCACATGCAGATCAGAACCCATATGCCTGTTAAAAGAGACAGGGTCTGACATCAGATGTGTGGGGATTGTGACATAATACAGCATTATTTAATGATATTACTGTGTGACAGCACTAAACAGAAATGTGTTTTTGTAATTCTTTGAATTCAAAGCCAAAGTCACAGGCTACACTTAAAATAAAACAGTGTATTAAACAAAGTGGTATATGTCATTTAGCTATCAGCAGCCTAAAGCGAGACTCCACCCACTACAGAAATTAAAGCCACAGGATTGGTTGCTCTTACACTGCAGGAGTCTGTGTGTAACACTAGAAATGTAAACATGTTAGTGCGAAATAAGAACTTCACAGAAATGTGATCAAACAAAAATGAAAAAAAGTTTTCATTAAATTGAACTCTGTGTGTTTCACTTTTCCTCCATCATGTATCAGCTCAGATTATCTCTGAGTTTTATTTCAGGGTTGGGACATTTTCTCTCTTTCTATTACTCTGTGTTTACCTCCAGCACCTTTATGTTTTCTTGTTTTTATTCCCTGCTGAGGCTCCCAGGCCTTCAGCCTCTTAAATCCACTGGTTTTGTGTTTTTCCATTGTGGTTCCAGTATTCTGCAGAAACATGTTTGTGTAAAGAGTTTTCTGCGGAGAGATAAGAATGATGTCAAGCTGGATAAAATTTTTGTACCTTTGTGTGAACAAGTAAAATCTTCTCAAAGTGAGTGGTGTCGATTCACTCAGAGAGAAAAGTCTGTCAGAATAAAACACTTGTTGCATTTCCTTCAGAGTTATTTGAGTTTTATTCATTAGCATGAGGTTAGAAGAGAGTAAAGAGTAACACGATTTCTATTTTCACTGAAATCTAATGAAAAATTGCTTCCTGAGACACAATAAACTAAGTTACATTAATTAAGGCTGAACAATTAATAAAATTGAAACCGACATTTCAATGTAACAGAATCTGAATTTGAAACAGCATAGGTTGCAATAAAAAAAATAGTTTCATGTACACAGAACTAGAAGGCATGTATCTCTGGTGGGATGGACTAAGACACAAGTGAACAAAGCAAGTGGATGAAACTGTGGAGCTTTGAGACGCACAGATCTTGGACAGGTTCAGGAACAAGCCGGACAATGAGGTGTTTGATGACATGTGTATGGCTACATATGCATCAGAGTATTGTGTTTTCTCAAGCAATGACAAATCTGAAAATACAATTAAATTCAAAACAATCTGGGATTCATCCTGGAGTGAACACAATCTCAGTTTGTCGTGGTGTGAGGTGCATGAGTTTATATATATATATATATATATATATATATATATATATATATATATATATATATATATATATATATATATATATATATATATATATTAAAAGCTTGGAAAATGAATAAAAAGTTATTATAAAAGTTGTGATATTGTAAAAATTAAATAAATAAAATAAAATAATGATAGTGCAATATTTCACAATGTAATGGCCATTTTACATATTTTTCTGTTATTTATAAAAAAAATTAAATGTTGTTTTTATTTATTAAATTATGAATCTTATGGGGGTTCCATACCATACTCCTGCAGTGAAGATCTCTAACAAAGGGAAATGCATGTTTGGCATTTTTGTGATGCTAACTTAAACCTCTAGAGGGCAGTGGAGAATTAAAGTCTGTAAAAGCCGCAGCCTTTAAGTCATAAACAGTGAGTAAAAGAGCAGTGAGTGGATTTCCTTTTGGGCCTTTTCTGTGTGGAGTTTACATTCACCAAGTCCAAACATGTGCTCCTCAATCAATAGTGACTCTGAGTAACTAATAGGTGTAGGTGCACTGGGTCTTAGTGCATCTGGTAGTTTGTCTTTATGTCACCTGTCCAGGTTGTACCCTGTTCCATATTGCAGCTGGGACTGGATCCAGTTCCTGAGACCTTGGATGGGTAACTATAAGATACTAGAAAAACCACAAATTCCTCTGTCTCAAGTCCTTAGGAGGAGGAGGAGGAAAAGCTCAGGGCATCATAAAAAAATAATTGTCATCCTTTCTTCTGTCAGTTTAAACCTAGAAGCTCAGGGAGGAGCTTTTGAGCCACCCTGGAAACATGTTTAAGAAGTCCTTCATCCTGGGTGCAATAATCATCCTCATCTTTACAAAGTGACTGGTGAGACTTGATTTTCTGAGTGTTTTTTTAATTGATCGCATGGATGGTTTTTTTTTTGCCTATACCATGTTTCTGGAGAGACACAGACAAATTTCCACCTCAGCAGACGATATAGACTTCTCCTTATTTGATCTTTGATTATTGTGGACATCAGTGTAATGTAAAGATAAAGTAAGAAGTCACTTTTTATACTTGAAGGCAGCTTAACCATTAATAAAACATCATGTTTTGGTTGATTATGGATTGTTTTAATCCATTTAGTATAACTCAAGTTGTCAAATGAATGTAGTGGAGTGTAAAGTGAGATTTTTTGTTTTTGTCTTTTTTTTTTTTTTTTACCTGATGGAGATGCTGAGCTGCCATGAAGGTTAACTCAACTCTGACGGACAGGACAGGACAGGAGTTGTGTCTTTGCTGTCATCCCAGGAGGTTTGTCTGACATCACTGCCCAGGTGATCCATCATTAGAGTGGACACATGGCCTCAAAATTAAAGAAGAATGAAGAATTACCTCTTCCTGAGCTGATGAGATGATTGAGTCCAGACCCTGAAACACTGTCTGTAAAAGGAGGAAAGAAAAACCACAGGATGGGATGAAGATGTTTTTTCTTGACACCTTGATCCCAGCTCCTGGAGCCATATGAAGTGTCCTTGAGCCTCAAATTGCTCCCACCATTGTCCAGCAGTGTGTGAATGTGTGTGAATGAGATTTGTTAACTGTGATGGTCCCTTTCTGCTGGTTTAAAGGTACCTTATAAAGTAAACATGGCTCTTTGTATTAAGCAGGTTACCTTCTGTGTCTGGGTCTTCAGACATTGGCCTTAAGTATGGCAGTCAGAGAGTCCTTGGTCACTGGAGAGCCGGGGAATGTTGAGCAAGAGTTTCAGGCCACTGTAGCTGTTGTGGTCCTTTATTTTCTAGTAGTCCTGTTTTGTTTTCACTGCCTCTGTCATCTGTGTTTGAATGGATGAATGTGACAAACAGTCTAAAAGTGCTTGAGTGGTCAGAAAGACAAGAAATGTGCCCTGATTCATGCCTGAAATCAAAGCCTCAGAGAGAGAAAAGTCTGTGTAATATGATTTCTACTGAAGAGCTAAGGAGGGAGGGTGACCCTGAGCTGTAACCTGCAGGGGTCAAAGGTCAGAGGAGAGGATTACCCTCCTCCTGCAGGAAACCTCCACTGCCTGAAAGTGACCGCTCATCAGCAGATAGATTAATGGAGGATATTGTAAATCAACACATTCAGAAAAGAAATCCCTATTTATTGTTTCTCACTGCTGCATTCACTGTCTGTTGCAGTTTGAACAACCAGAATTAAAGATGCTATGAGGAGGATCTGTGTTCAGTGGACTGCCGCGCCACCTTCTGGCCTGGAGTCTCAGACACACTGTTGTAAAGATGAGACTTTTAACTAGGTGTGTGATTGTTTTGGAAGACTTGGAGCCTTTTTCAAGATCACTTACAGATAAGGGCCTCTGAAAAAAAGTCCTGTTGGGGGGGGGGGTTTCAAAATACTGAGATTAAAGTCAGAATTCTGACTTTTTTCTCTGGTAAAAAAATTGGACTTCATCTTGCTAGGTACAAAGTGAGGTCGCCACAAAAACCGCTCCCCCTGGCGGCTGTCTGCAGTGTAGTTCAAAAATCCATCTCCCCAGTCATTCCAGATGGGCTATGGTCAAACTTTAAAAAGTTAATACACCTCTTAGAAATGTTTCTCACATCCAATTGTGGTAGTGGTTTGAAGATATCATTTGGCTGCCTTGTATTCAGGTCCTCTTTTTTTCTGAGAAGTTTCGTTTTCATTAGTTATAAGGTTAGAAACGAGGCTTTACGTCATATTTAACGATGATTGACAGCTGCCATAATTGTGTATTTTTTGGGGGGGGATTGTAGAACATGTTGGGGGGGGAAGGTCAAGAAGTAATTAGACTCTAAAGAAAAAAATATATTATTTTTTGTCACTGGGCTCCACTCAGATTCTCCCAGAATCCCTCACCATCTGTATTGCGCAGACTCTGGCTGCAAATGGCGTCGCCTGTGACTGGGGTAATTTTTAAAATCATACTATGGTAAATGACAGAGCCACACTGTCCACTCTATACACAGTCTATGTGTACAAGCGAGTATGACGTATATCTGGTTAAAAATAAGGTGGCATGTAAACATCTGGTTACCTTAGAGTGCCGTACTACCGATTGATAATATTATATGTTTGTTGTCAAATCATCCAAAACGGTACATTTTCATCATTTTTTTTTACATAGCTCTGAATCTACCAAAAACGATATAGAGCACTTGGCGCTACCCCTCTGTTTCTGAAACAGAAAATGAAGCAAATTGGCTATGAAAGCCATATTGGAAGTGGCTTTGCAAACAGCTATAGGGCGCCTGTCCGTCACGTGACCTGAGCTGTGCCTCTGATTGGGCGAGCTTGTGATCTTAATATCCTCTGAACTGCCAAGTTAGAAAAAAATTCACTCCCATACAGTGTGTGCTGATAGTAAAATTGACGATTCAGACAGGAGACGTTTTTTTAATAGGTTAATTTCTGCTTTGAAAATAGCTTTTTTTTTTTTGGCTTGGTGTGTAAGGGATTTCCAGTACTTCCAGATCCAGCCTCAAGTGGACACTCGAGAAACAGCAGATTTTATCACTTCCGCATTGTCTCATATTCTCAGACTGGAGATTGCCACTTGGTTTTTACTTTATTTTATGCTTTTATAAAAGTGCAAACACATGAAGTGAGAGGTATATACACATGGTTAAACTTACTTCAAAGTATGATTGACTTGAAGCTCTTAACTGTATCATTTTGACTTTTATCTCAGAAATTTGACTTTTTTTCTTAGAAAAAATAGTAATAAAAAATTGCCTTTTTTGTTGTTTTAGTTGGTTTTTTGTTTTGTCTTCAGTGGCCCCAATCCTCTTCCATACACAGCCCCTCTAAGATTTTTTTTTATAAGTTTTTATAAAAGTGACATTTTTTGCAGCGTTCCCTTCCCTCTCACTGTCTCCCTCTCTGACACGCATACACGTGGACCGACAGACAGATGGAAAGACAGTCTCCTGCTGGAGCTCAAGGACTGGAGGACACCGCAAAGCGCAGCTGATAAGCGGCTTTAATCGGCTAATTTCACCCTGTTGGCCTTTAGCGGGCTGCAGGTAAACAGAAGCTGAAACCACCCGCAGTCCGACACACTTACCGCGCTCTGACCTCAGAGATGCTCCAGAGGGTCGTTCACTCAGCACAGCGTGGATTGGACTGAGAAGTCATGGGTTTCCTCCTCAAGTATCTGACGATTTTTGCATCTTTGTGACTTTCTTTTTCTTTTTCTCTCTGGCTAACTGAACTTTATTGGCATACTTCTTACCTTTTTTGAGTTAAAATGCGTATTTCTTTTTAAAAACGACCAAACTGGACCTGTTTTTGTTCGGTTTTACGCGCGTATTTGCGTAAAGTGCGCACCAAAGCACTCTGGAGCTCCACAGCACAACCTGAGTCGAATCCTCGGGATGGCTTCCCAGTGCTGGGTCCAGAGTCCGGCCCGGCCTTCATGAGAGCCAACTGGCTGCGCTACTGTGGCTCGTACCGGGACGGGGCGGAAGAGCCGCGGCGGGGATGGCGGCCAACCTGAGCCTTGCTGCGGCTGAGGCAGCCCCGGAGGCGGCAGAGAGGGGACACAACCTGCCGGCGCTGGTGTTCGGCGTCCTGCTGATCGTGGTGATCATCTGCGGGAACCTGCTGGTGTGTCTGAGTGTGTTCACCGAGAAGGCGCTGAAGACCACCACCAACTACTTCATCGTCAGTCTGGCGGTGGCGGATCTGATGCTCGCCGTGCTCGTCCTGCCGCTCTTCGTCTACTCAGAGGTGAGAGCAACAGAAAACACACTTTACTTGCAGTTGAGATGGGACACTTTTTAAACAGGTGTTAAGCTGCAGGTGTTGGGCTGACACGTCTCTGCTGGTTTACTGTTTTCTTCAAATCTAATTAAGGAAACATTTTCTTCCTGGAACTCTTCACAGTGTCACCAAACCTCTCGGAGTTCCCAAGTAAACCTCAAATTTACCTCAGAAACACACTCACCTTAATCTTAATTAATTAAGGTGTTAAAGAGAGATCCTTTAATGTGTCCATTGATTTGGGAAGGGAACACCTAAGCTCCTTAAAGATCCTCAGGGTGCTTGGCGGTCCCTTAATTTAAATGTGACAAATCCCTTTTTGACTTAACTGTAATTATAAAATCAAAGATTACATGAAACTCCTTAAACTTCAATCCATGCTCTGATGAATCATTATATATTTGAGTGGATGTGGTTGTATTAAGTTGCATCTTAGAGGTTTCTTGGTTTCTGGGGGTAAATAGGTCAACGTAAAATGACTAATTTAATAAGAAAATGTGATTTTATTTCGGGTGTTTCTGTAAAGACTGACTGCCATGCCACCCGTCATCAGAGAAAATACATTTTCCACCTCATTTTCAGCTTAATCTACTCAAATAGACCATTAAAACCACTTTCTACACCACATGTAATGCGTTTGACCTTTAATTAACCCTTTGAATCCTGTTAGAAATGTCTTAATTCCTCCATAAAGAATTATATGGGTACATTACAGGGCTTTTGACACAAAGAAATCAGCTTATGAACATCCTCAGAGTAAATACTATATAAATATACATTTATATATTTTATATAAATACAATAAAAATCATCAATTTATGGTTTTTGACCTTTCCATCCTGAGACTTTCCCATCATTTATATAGCACTACTTCAGAGGCTGAGCTAGAGGATGGACAGAGGTGGCTGTACCTGATATTTCTGATCGGATACCCCAGTGGCTACGCTTAAATCCCAAACCACAACTAATTTTTGCATTTTAATGTATCATATTTTTCTTTTATTGGTACTTGAGTTTTGGCAAACATCATCCTTTTAAGTCCATACATGACTGATTTCAACAAACTTAAATGTTGCGTCTTTGTTGTGTTACCTTCTAACCTTTTAAGCACTGGCCTCTTTTTTTGGGTCTCTGCTAGAAAAATGACATACTCAATAGAAAAGGTGGCAGTATTGTTATTAGTGTTACTGGCTCAGAGATTATTAAATGCTTCATTTTTATGCCTTTTGGAGTGACCTTAAAGTAGAGCTGAACAATTAAACGAATTCAAACTGACGTCACAATGTAATATAATGCAACTTTCAAATCGCAAGTGCTGCAATTAAAAAAAAAAATTGAAGTGCCTTTACTTTAGTTTGTGTTTTGTTACTGATAAAAGATCAGTAAGATTTTTTTACAGTTAATGATATTTTTAATATTTGCTCACCCATTGTTTTTTTTTTCATTTTATGAAAAAGTGCATTCCACATGTTGACATTTCAGTGGTTAAGCTAAAGATTTTTTCCTTTCTTTGATTTTATTCAAAGTAATAAATGATAATACATTACACATCTACCAGGCTTGAAGTTAAACCAATCAGTCAATATTATACTGTGAATTTAGAAGTTAAATCAAGATATGTTATTCCTATCAATTCATGCTTCCATTCATCTCATTTCCTCATAACATGTAGGCCTGGCCTCCAGGAAAGAGTTGTTTTTATGTTGACAGTATCCTTTGTTGTGTTGGTCAGGACCGGTTTATTGCTTGTGTTCAGTGAATAATGTAGAAGATAAACACCCCCCCAAAAAAATAAAATGCTAAATTGCAATCTCAATATTGGTCCAAAATAAATGCAATTAGATTGTTTTCCAAAGTCATTCAGTCCTACCTTAAAGTCCCCCAATTGAGGGACCTTAGGGTTTAAAGGGTAGAAGTCATGATCCTCCAAGGTTTCAGGTAAATTCATAATTTTTAGCTCATTTGGTTACCCCTGCAAAAAAAAGAAGTAGGAATGCACCTATATGCAAATTTGGCCGATACTGATATCCAATATTAATATTGTTGTTATGGCCGATAACCAATATTTACTGATATTGATATTAGTAAAAAAAACATTAAAAAAAAACAATCTGAGATGATGTGTCGAGGTAGTTCAGAGAAAGAGCGGCGCAATCGTGAGAAAGACGACTATGGAGAGGATCAAAGGATGGAGGGTCTGAGATGAACATGATCAAAAAAGTTGTGTCTGTTTTTTGATTCAAAAACATGAAGAGACGTAAAAGCAGAGTCCACTCTTCTTAGGTAGTTTTAGTGTTAACACAGTCATAGAAAACAATATTATTTGGGTCTTGAAAGATCGTTCAAGATGCTCTGAAAATGGCCGGCAGCTAATGAGTAAATATCAGCCGATACTGATATGTTAAAAAATGACCAACATTGGTCGATACTAGGGATGGATACCTTTCACATTTTAAACCATACAGTACCAATGCCCAGTACCTGGCAATCAGTACCGGTACTCAACGGTACCAATTTTTGGTACTTCTTTGTGTTTATGTGGTAAAATAATATCAATTTGTTTTTGTTTTTTTCTTTTAACATATTTATTCTTAAATATATAAACTTGCAATGCTGTGTTCATGTCCAGCAGGAAAATCGCCTACTCTTCCACTCCCACTAAGTCACAAGGATGCATTTAGGTACCTTGGTACATGGTACCTTTTGATTTTACATGAATCAGTTTTTTGGACTTTTGACAGAATTCGGTCGATACCTATAAAAGTACCTAATTCAATACCCATCCCAAGCCGATACCGATATTCAGTCATTCATTCATTTTCTGAACTGCTTATCCAGTTCAGGGTCGTGGCTGAGGCCTATCCCAGCTGTCATTGGGCGAAAGGCGGGGTACACCCTGGACTGGTCACCAGCCAATCACAGGGCTGACACAGACAGACACACACTCACACCTAGGGACAATTTAGAGCATTCAGTTAACCTGGTGAGCATGTTTTTGGACTGTGGGAGGAAGCCGGAGAACATGCAAACTCCACACAGAAAGGCCCACCAGCCAAGCTGGGAATCAAACCGGTGACCTTCTTGCTGTGAGGCTGCAGCGCTAAATGTTGTGCCACCGTGCAGCCCCGCCAACACCCATATTGATACCAATATATCGTGCATCCCTAAAAATGATTACTACCTTTAACTTTACCTTTTGTACATATCCAGAGTCCTGTTACATATCTGTGTATACTTTTTATTCTGAACATGAACCCACCAAAGGAGAAATATATAAACTTCCAATGGTGCCGCAGACAGCCACTTCAGTGTGTTGGTGCACATTGTTAATACATCTCCTTTTGTCTTTTAATCCCGTGTTTTGCTGCAATAGTCGGAGCTCATTCACCAGAGAAGAGCTCATGAAAATCAGGGGAACAACTCCAGCTGTGTTATGTCCCACTTTTCTCACCGATTCTGTGGAATTATTGCACATTCTGGTTAAAGGTGCCCTCTCCTGTGCACATGCAGTCGTTCATCAACAAGGCCCCTGACCCCACTGACCCATCCCCCAGAGACACCTATCATATACATTATGTACAACTGCTTATTTGCGCTGTCAAGTCACAACTACCACTTAAACAGACAGTTGTGCTGTCTCTTAGTGTACATATCGTTTATATTTCCTTTTTTTACTTTTTATTTTTGCAGTCAATCACTTCTGTTTTTATATTAATGTTATTTTATTTAAGCTAATTGTTTTTTGTAACAACTATTTGCAACAACAAACCAAGACAAAGTCCTTGTAATGTAAAACTACTTGGCAATTAATCTAATTCTGATAAATCTCCTTCTTTAAATCAGTTTGGACCTCGCAGAGGTCAAAGGTCAACAGCTGGAATGTAAACAGTCCATCGGCTCATTTATCAATAAAGAAACTCTTCAAGTGTGAAGTTCACATTGAGTTTGATCATTATAACAACACACAGTTACAGCTATGTGGAGAGCTTTAATGAGTTAACAAGGACTGGGATTAAAAATGAGATTATTCGGCCACACTTTTACCTCCAGCACAAGCTAAAAATTAAGAGCTTTGAGCAGTTATATCAGAGTGAAAGTTGGACTTTTGAGTCTTTTATGTAAAAAACTTAGCGTCAGTAAATGGGGCATTTCAGAGAGAAGTTTCATAAACCGGATTTTCTTGCTTAATTCACTTTCCTAACTCAGTTTATTAGTGCAACACACCCTGTGCAAATGGAAATCAAATTTACTAAGCTCTTTTTTGCAAACCGAAGCAGCATTTTACGTCAAAGCTGTGCATAATAAAGATGATTAAAAAACTGAGTCATCAACTTTTGTGACCCATTTACACAGTTTATACATTTTTTTTTTTCATCCACTGAGTGCACTTTTGATTCTTTTCACACTAGTAAAACCCACAATCTTAATATCAGAGCACTTCTCAACAGAGTTTTCTAATCCTAGGGTAAGTTTCTCAGGTCATTAAGTCTGTTTTTAAATGTCCTGGATGCTTCATATTTTCTTTTATGCATTTAAAAAATTACAGTTTTAAATGCACTTTAAAGAAACATGTGTTGGCATTTGTAGCAGTTCTAGACCCCAAACTTAAAGGTCCCACATTCTGCTCCTTTTCTGCAGTTTAATATGGATCATCGATATCTTCATGAAATGGTAGTTACATGTTTTGGTCCAAAAAGCCAATAAATCAAGCACAGCAGCATTGTTTCCAGGCCCTCATAGCCCCTCTGTTCAGAACGCCCTGATTTAGTGGGCGTGACCTTCATATGTAAATGAGCCACCGCTGATACCGCCCCGCTCTTCCTCGTCACTGAGAGCGGCGCCACGAGCTCCGAGTGCACAATGTTTAGAAAACAGCGAAGCTCATTTACCGTAACATTACAGGCTAAAACAACAGGCTAACCGCAGCTAAAATTAGCATCCTGAAGCTAACACAGAGACAGGGGGACACTGAGGAAAAGCTCTTACATCTGCTCCACAGCACACAGCATTTAAAATACTCACATTTCCAGGGTCCCAGGTTTGTTGGAGGATGGTTGGTAATGTGCCTGGATTCAGGAGGACCAGTCTATTCGCCAGCCCTCTGTTGTACTGTCCAAAGTTGGAAAAGCAGTCTGCTGTGAAGTGACTAGTACACATGCACAGTTTTACTGAGTGTAGCTGGAACATTTCCTTGATAAATGAACTCTAGACACTTAGTCTGTCTCCTTCTGAAATGGGAAACTTGTGCATGGAACTATGTGACTGTTTACTGCCAAAAACAAAGCAGTGATGGCTCTTCAACTTTGGCATAAGCAGGGAGGGGGTTCGGGGGTATCTGCTCCGGTGGACCAATCAGGTCAGACTTGCTCCTGATTGGTCAAAAAAGGGAATCGCTGATGTTGGCAAACCCCCAAAATCCAAACAGCTCATTTTAGGTCAGGATTTTACATTCACAAGCACTACTAAGTACAGGTTTGTTCATTAAATATCACATTTTGTGGGCTGGGAGGAAAGCCAAAGACCCACAAATTTCACTAAAAGACTTAATAAAGTGATTTTTGCATAATATGGGACCTTTAAGCTAGGTTGCTCTCGTGAAATCTCTGTTAAAGTCGTCATCAAAGTAGGTATTAGAAGTCCCCCCCCCCCCCCCCCCCCCCCCTCTTGAAGCTGATTAATCAGTAAGGAAGAAGTGACGTTGAAGAGTCCAAAACCTCAAATGATAAATAAGTCTTGTTTTAATATGTTTTGTGCAGAGAAAGCAGGCCATACCAGTGCAAAAAAAAAAAAAAAAAAAAAAAAAACACTTTTAGTGGACACA